>NC_091617.1:107426337-108073837 GCF_027580195.1 Bos mutus
CTCACCCCATCAAACCTCTCCACACTCCAGAAAATCCAGAATGTAACAGGGGTGGGAGGTTTTAAACAGGTAGTGAAAGGGAAAGTCCACACTCATCCTAGGAAATGGGGAAAGTGCAGAGTCAACTAGAGACTTATGTAAGTAGCACCATAGTTGGTGACAATCCTGTACTTCTGGCCATCTCCCTACCTTGACCATGAGCTCCAGGACCAGGTCCCATTCATTATCATTACCTAGGAAAATATCTCAAATGCAATAAGTTCATAGTAAATGTTAGTTTAATGAAATTCTAAAAGCAAATTGTTTAAAATATGCCCCCTTTGTAGTAGGTGAAAGTTTTCAAAAATTTTCTACTATCATTTTCTTTGTTTTTTACTAAACATTTATTTAACCTACCATATGCAAAGTACTGTGACAAGTAGAGAGGAGAGCAGGGATGCTTTAAGGATGAATAAATAGAAAAATTATATTTAATGTTAGGTGACTCAAAATATAAAAGTAATCATTTTTATAGAAGCTGACATTGATAGCCTAAATGTAAACATAATTAAATTTCAATCCTAAATTAGTACAGATCATCAGTTTGTTATGGGCACTAAAAAGTGAAGTTTTTAACAGATATCCCCATCAGTCTCTACCAATAGTATC
Organism: Bos mutus; assembly: GCF_027580195.1. NCBI lineage: Eukaryota > Metazoa > Chordata > Mammalia > Artiodactyla > Bovidae > Bos > Bos mutus. The sequence continues at coordinate 107,426,986 of NC_091617.1, forward strand.
CTAGGCTGTGCACAGTGGAAAAGACTTTGACACCAGTAACTCTAGGCTCACAGATATCAGGAGAAGAAAGCTCAACATCAGCATATTGTATGTGAGTAAAATATTGTTACTTGTAATCTGTGCTGGAGTGCAGAATTCACGATTAGTATTTAAGTACCAGGAGGAGAATTATGAAGATTTCTCCTGGTTTTCTTCAAACACAGGATTTAACTTTGTGTTCCAGCAATTTAAAACAACTAATATCTCAAGCTGGGATATTACCAGTGATCAAATAGGTCAAACATATCAGTAAGTACTGAACTGATAGCAGAAACTTAAGAGCAAGGTTCAAAGATGCATATAGTTAAAGGTCCTGAGTTTATCTCAGGCCGAATAAATTTTTGTTGTTTTAAGACACCCAGCTGTAGAGCTTTGTTACAGTAACTCTTGGAAGCAAATATATCCAGGTAATGATAACAAATGAAATAAATATTGTCTCTCACTTTTGAGTATAATTACCTTTGCTTACTCTCAATAAAGGACTGGTGAATTGCAAAATTATTTTTAACCTCGGCTTAAATCCTACAACTTTATTCTCTTTCCTTCTGTCCTAATCTCAGTATTTCTTAAATAGCCTTTCATGAATCTGAAGTTTCTAAATTTCATGGAGGAGGGTTTTAAATATATTTAATTTACCAAGGAGGACTCAGTAGTCTTCATAATTAAGTTTATTGAGTATATGCACCATATTTTGTGATCATTAAGCTTGGAATAAATGAAGCTTAATTGCTGCTGCCAAGGAAATAGGAAGAGCTTTTTTACATAAACAGTAACACAGATGGATTTTCATATGTCAAATAATTTAAGAGATTTTAAATGTGTATGGCACTCTCCCAGGGACGGGAGAGCCTGGTGGGCTGCCACCTATGGGGTCACACAGAGTTGGACACGACTGAAGTGACTTAGCAGCAGCAGCAGCATGGCACTCTCCACATCCCCATTCTGGTTACTAAGGTAATGTAATATTTCACACAATGACTTAACTCTTGCACTGCATGAAGAATAGATCTTAAACTTGATATTTTTGAACTGTCTGTTTTGACATACAATCTATAAATGGGAAACTTGGAATATACTCAATAAATGATCCAAAATATATTTATATTGGAATTTCTGGTGATTGGTACCCAATTTTGATATTTCAGTGTATGATTAGCAATGTGTCTCAATGCCATTTAATTCAGATTATCACCTTGAGCAAATAAATGAAGTCACCTGATTCTCTTTAAGATAGCTTTTGAATCTCCCACTTTGACCTCAACTATAGATTGCTTTTATTCAAGTAAAATCTTTTTAAATTTTCTACCAAGAAAATAAGCACCAATTTTAGAAATTTATCAATTATTTAATTCCATAGGCCTAGGAATTAAAATAAACCATTCTTCATCAAAGTAAACATTTTAGTGGAACTGAAAGGGGCTGTAAGCTCCTTTCAAAAGCTAAGGAATAAGTACCGTATTCCTTACATGAATGGAGCCCACTGGCAAATGCTACCAAGTATGGAAAGAGTCTGTTGAAGGATTCTGGCAGGTTGGAACACTTAATCTGCCTTCAACCATTCCTCCCACTGTGAAAAATCTTCTAATATGACTGGCTCTTAGTGAAGGGATAAACAGAAATTTTCACCCTAGTTGCTCTTTGTCTCTAATAACCTGAGAAATCTAACCAGCATCTCTGCCAAATAATGCCAAGTAGACTTGCTTTCATCATAAAGTATGACTGATTTCCCCACATTTCTCCTGATGCAGCTCAATAAAATGAATGTGTGGTAGTTAACGTAGGCCTATCTGTAACATCTGCATCAAAAGTACTAAGAAACATAACACAGCCAATAACAAGTGTGCTTTCAAAAATAAAAACATAAGAATTACAGATGTAAATTTCACTTTCCTTGTCAATGAATATATCCTGCAGCTGCTAAGAAAAAATGAGAAGTTGAATCTTTTGAAAACAACCCAGATATGTTTTTAAATATAAGATAAAGGACATATTTCCAAACTCATGAATAAGAAGATTCAACTTTTCAAAATTGTCAGTTCTTTCCAACTTGATCTATAGATTCAAAACAATTCCAATCAAAATCCTAGCAAGTTATTTTGTGGATACTGACAAACTGATTCTAAAAGTTACCCAAAAAATAAATAAATAAAGGCAAAAGAAACAGAATAACCGACAAGATATTGAAAAACAAAGATGGGAGACTGGTACTACTTGATTTCATGACAATATAAAGTTATAATAATCATGACAGTGCGGAACTGGTGAAATAATAGAGGAATAGATTGGTGAAAGAGAACAGAGACCACAGATATAGATCCCCATAAATATAACCAACAGATCTTTGACAAAGGAGCAGAGACAATACAATAGAGCAATGGTAATCTTTTCAACAGATGGTGCTGGAACTACTGTACATCCACATGCAAGAGAATTAATCTAGACACAAAACTCACACCCTTCACAAAAATTAACTCAAAATGAAATACAAACCTAAATGCAAAATGCAAAACTATGAAACTCCTAGAAGAGAACACAGGGGAAAAATCTAGATGATCTTGGGTATAGTGATAACTTTTAAATACAACACCAAGACAGAATTCACAAAATAAATAATTAATAAGCTGGATTTCATTAAAAGTAAAAACTTTTGCACTGATAATAATAATGTCAAGAGAACAAGAAGACAAGCCACAGACTGAGAGAATATAATTGCAAAGTATATATCTGATAAAGGACTGTTATACAAAATAAACAAGAAACTCTTTTATTTATTTAACTGGAGGATAATTATTTTAAATATTGTAGTGGTTTTTGCCATACATTGACATGAATCAGCCATGGGTGTACATCTCTTCCCCATCCTGAACCCCTCCCACCTCCTTCCCCATCCCATCCCTCAGGGTCATCCCAGTGCACCAGCCCTGAGCATCCTGTATCTTGCATCAAACCTGGACTGGCGCTTCACTTCTTATATGATATTATACACGTTTCAATGCCATTTTCCCAAATCATCCCACCCTTGCCCTCTCCCACAGAGTCCAAAAGACTGTTCTATATATCTGTGTCTCTTTTGCTGTCTCACATACAGGGTTATCATTACCATCTTTCTAAATTCCATATATATGTGTTACTATACTGTATTGGTGTTTTTCTTTATGGCTTACTTCACTCTGTATAATAGGCTCCAGTTTCATCCACCTCATTAGAACTGATTCAAATGTATTCTTTTTAATGGCTGAGTAATACTCCATTGTGTATATGTACCACTGCTTTCTTATCCATTCATCTGCTGATGGACATCTAGGTTGCTTCCATGTCCTGGCTATTATAAACAGTGCTGCGATGAACATTGGGGTACACGTGTCTCTTTCAATTCTGGTTTGCTCCGTGTGTGTGCCCAGCAGTGGGATTGCTGGGTCGTATGGCAGTTCTATTTCCAGTTTTTTAAGGAATCTTCACACTGTTCTCTATAGTGACTGTACTAGTTTGCATTCCCACAAACAGTGTAAGAGGCTTCCCTTTTCTCCACACCCTCTCCAACATTTATTGTTTGTAGACTTTTTGATAGCACCCATTCTGACTGGCGTGAGATGGTACCTCATTGTGGTTTTGATTTGCATTTCTCTGATAATGAGTGATGTTGAACATCTTTTCATGTGTAAAATAAACAAGAAACTCTTAAAATTCAACAGTAAGAAAACAAAAAAACAATTAAAAACTAGCCAAAGACTTTAACAGATACCTCACCAAAGAAGATATACAGATAGCAAATAAGCTTATAAAAATATGCTGCGCATCATATGTCATCAGGGAAATGCAAATTAAAACATTACCACTACATACCTACTAGTGAAAATCCAGAATACTGACAAAATCACATGCTAAGAAGCATGTGAAGCAACAGGAATTTCTCATTGCTGGTGGGAATGCAAAATGCCAAGGCCACTTTGGAAGACAGTTTGATGATTTCTTACAAAATTAAACATACTCTTACCATATGATCCAACAATCATGAAAATGAAAGTGTTAGTCACTCAGTCATGTCTGACTCTTTGAGACCCCATATACTGTAGCCCACCAGGCTTCATTGTCCCTGGAATTCTCCAGGCAAGAATACTAGAGTGGGTAGCCATTCCCTTCTCCAGGGGATCTTCCTGACCCAAGGATTAAACCCCAGTTTTATGCACTGCAGGCAGATTCTTTCTTGTATGAGCCACTGTTTACCTTAATGAGTTGAAAACTTATGTCCACACAAAAACTTGCACGTGGATGTTTACAGCAGATTTACTCATGACTGCCAAAACTTGGAAGTAACCAACATGTTCCTTAGTAGAGGAATGGATAAACAAACTGTGGACATCCAGACAATGGAATGTTATTCAGTGCTAAGAAGAAATGAACTATCAAGTCATGAAAAACAGGGACGAACCTTAAATGCATATTTCTTTTTTTTAATTAAATTATTTTAATTGGAGGATAATTACTTTACAATATTGCAATGACTCTTGCCATACATTGACATGAATCAGCCATGGGTACATATGTGTCCTCCCATCCTGAATCCCCCATCCACCTCCCTCACCACCCATCCCTCTGGGTTGTCCCAGAGCACCAGCTTTGGGTGCCCTGCTTCATGCACTGAACTTGCACTAGTTATCTATTTTACATATGGTAATATACATGTTTCAATGCTATTCTCTCAAATCATCCCACCCTTGCCTTCTCCACATAGTCCAAAAGTCTGTTTTTTACATCTGTGTCCTATATGCCGCCCTGCATATAGGACCATCGTTATGGTCTTTCGAAATTCCATATGTATGCATTAACATACAGTATTTGTGCTTCTCTTTCTGACCTACTTCACTCTGTATAATAGACTCCAGGTTCATCCACCTCATTACAACTGACTCAAATACATTCTTTTTTATAGTTGAGTAATATTTCACCGGCGCGCTAAGCGCAGGCGGCTGCGACTGGCGCGCTAGCAGCGGAGAGGAACTACCCCATGTCCTAGGTCAGGGGCAGAAGCTGGGAGGACCCCATGCCTGAAGGGCGGTGGCCAAGAGGACTTACCCCACGTCCGAGGTCAGGGGCAGCAGCCGAGAGTTCCAGACTGCAACGGCGCAGGGACGGCCGAAAGGAGCTACTCCACGTCTGAGGTCAGGGTGGGCGGCCGAGAGGAGATACCCCGCGTCTGAGGTCGGGGGAGGGGAGTGGCAGCCGAGAGGAGCTACCCTGCGTCCGAGGTCAGAGGGAGTGGCCGAGAGGAAATACCCAGCCTCCGAGGTCAGGGGCGGCGATGAGAGGAGTTACCCCGCGACCGAGGTCAGGGGCGGTGGGCGGGAGGAGCTACCCAACGCCCCGAGGCCAGGGACGGCAGCAGGGAGGAGCAACCCCACACCTTGGCTGCATGGGCACAGGAGGGCCTAGAGGAGCAATCCCACGTTGAAGGTCAGGAAGGGCGGCGGTGAGGAGATACCTCTCATCCAAGGTAAGGAGCATTGGCTGCACTTTGCTGGAGCAGCTGTGAAGCGATTCCCCACGCCCAAGAGGTAGGTGTTGCAAGAGGGCATCAGAGGGCAGGTGTTGCAAGATGGGCATCAGAGGGCAGACACACTGAAACCATACTCACAGAAAACTAGTCAATCTAATCACACTAGGACCACAGCCTTGTCTAACTCAGTGAAACTAAGCCATGCCCGTGGGGCAACCCAAGATGGGCGGGTCATGGTAGAGAGGTCTGACAAAATGTGGTCCACTGGAGAAGGGAATGGCAAACCACTTCAGTATTCTTGCCTTGAGAACTCCATGAACAGTATGAAAAGGCAAAATGATAGGATACTGAAAGAGAAACTCCCCAGGTCAGTAGGGGCCCAATATGCTACTGGAGATCAGTGGAGAAATAACTCCAGAAAGAATGAAGGGATGGAGCCAAAGCAAAAACAATACCCAGCTATGGCTGTGACTGGTGATAGAAGCAAGGTCCAATGCTATAAAGAGCAATATTGCAGAGGAACCTGGAATGTCAGGTCCATGAATCAAGGCAAATTGGAAGTGGTCAAACAAGAGATGGCAAGAGTGAATGTCGACATTCTAGGAATCAGCGAACTCAAATGGACTGGAATGGGTGAATTTAACTCAGATGACCATTATATCTATTACTGTGGACAGGAATCCCTCAGAAGATATGGAGTAGCCATCATGGTCAACAAAAGAGTTGGAAATGCAGTACTTGGATGCAATCTCAAAAACAACAGAATGATCTCTGTTCGTTTCCAAGGAAAACCATTTAATATCACAGTAATCCAAGTCTATGCCCCAACCAGTAATGCTGAAGAAGCTGAAGTTGAATGGTTCTATGAAGACCTACAAGACCTTTTAGAACTAACACCCAAAAAAGATGTCCTTTTTGGAATGCAAAAGTAGGAAGTCAAGAAACACCTGGAGTAACAGGCAAATTTGGCCTTGGAATACGGAATGAAGCAGGGCAAAGACTAATAGAGTTTTGCCAAGAAAATGCACTGGTCATAGCAAACACCCTTTTCCAACAACACAAGAGAAGACTCTACACATGGACATCACCAGATGGTCAACACCAAAATCAGATTGATTATATTCTTTGCAGCCAAAGATGGAGAAGCTCTATACAGTCAACAAAAACAAGACCAGGAGCTGACTGTGGCTCAGATCATGAACTCCTTATTGCCAAATTCAGACTTAAATTGAAGAAAGTAGGGAAAACCACTAGACCATTCAGGTATGACCTAAATCAAATCCCTTATGATTATACAGTGGAAGTGAGAAATAGATTTAAGGGCCTAGATCTGATAGATAGAGTGCCTGATGAACTATGGAATGAGGTTCGTGACATTGTACAGGAGACAGGAATCAAGACCATCCCCATGGAAAAGAAATCCAAAAAAGCAAAATGGCTGTCTGGGGAGGCCTTACAAATAACTGTGAAAAGAAGAGAAGCGAAAAGCAAAGGAGAAAAGGAAAGATATAAGCATCTGAATGCAGAGTTCCAAAGAATAGCAAGAAGAGAAAAGAAAGCCTTCTTCAGCGATCAATGCAAAGAAATAGAGCAAAACAACAGAATGGGAAAGACTAGAGATCTCTTCAAGAAAATCAGAGATACCAAGGGAACATTTCATGCAAAAATGGGCTCGATAAAGGACAGAAATGGTATGGACCTAACAGAAGCAGAAGATATTAAGAAAAGATGGCAAGAATACACAGAAGAACTGTACAAAAAAGAGCTTCACGACACAGATAATCACAATGGTGTGATCAATGACCTAGAGCCAGACATCCTGGAATGTGAAGTCAAGTGGGCCTTAGAAAGCATCACTACGAACAAAGCTAGTGGAGGTGATAGAATTCCAGTTGAGCTATTCCAAATCCTGAAAGATGATGCTGTTCAAGTGCTGCACTCAATATGCCAGCAAATTTGGAAAACTCAGCAGTGGCCACAGGACTGGAAAAGGTCAGTGTTCATTCCAATCCCAAAGAAAGGCAATGCCAAAGAATGCTCAAACTACCGCACAATTGCACTCATCTCACACGCTAGTAAAGTAATGCTTAAAATTCTCCAAGCCAGGCTTCACCTATATGTGAACCGTGAACTTCCAGATGTTCAAGCTGGATTCAGAAAAGGCAGAGGAACCAGAGATCAAATTGCCAACATCTGCTGGATCATGGAAAAAGCAAGAGAGTTCCAGAAAAATATCTATTTCTGCTTTGTTGACTATGCCAAAGCCTTTGACTGTGTGGATCACAATAAACTGTGGAAAATTCTGAAAGAGATGGGAATACCAGACCACCTGATGTGCCTCTTGAGAAATTTGTATGCAGGTCAGGAAGCAACAGTTAGAACTGGACATGGAACAACAGACTGGTTCCAAATAGGAAAAGGAGTATGTCAAGGCTGTATATTGTCACCCTGCTTATTTAACTTCTATGCAGAGTACATCATGAGAAAGGCTGGGCTGGAAGAAGCACAAGCTGAAATCAAGATTGCTGGGAGAAATATCAATAACCTCAGATATGCAGATGACACCACCCTTATGGCAGAAAGTGAAGAGGAACTCAAAAGCCTCTTGATGAAAGTGAAAGTGGAGAGTGAAAAAGTTGGCTTAAAGCTGAACATTCAGAAAACCAAGATCATGGCATTGGGTCCCATCACTTCATGGGAAATAGATGGGGAAACAGTGGAAACAGTGTCAGACTTTTTTTTTTTGCGGGGGGGGGGGGGGGAGGTGGGCTCCAAAATCACTGCAGATGGTGCTTGCATCCATGAAATTAAAAGATGCTTACTCCTTGGAAGGAAAGTTATGACCAACCTAGATAGCATATTCAAAAGCAGAGACATTGCTCTGCCAACAAAGGTCCGTCTAGTCAAGGCTATGGTTTTTCCTGTGGTCATGTATGGATGTGAGAGTTGGACTGTGAAGAAGGCTGAGCACTGAAGAATTGATGCTTTTGAACTGTGGTGTTGGAGAAGACTCTTGAGAGTCCCTTGGACTGCAAGGAGATCCAACTAGTCCATTCTGAAGGAGATCAGCCCTGGGATTTCTTTGGAAGGAATGATGCTAAAGCTGAAACTCCAGTACTTTGGCCACCTCGTGCAAAGAGTTGACTCATTGGAAAAGACTCTGATGCTGGGAGGGATTGAGGGCAGGAGGAGAAGGGGACGGCAGAGGATGAGATGGCTGGATGGCATCACTGACTCGATGGACATGAGTCTGAGTGAACTCCAGGAGTTGGTGATGGACAGGGAGGCCTGGCGTGCTGCAATTCATGGGGTTGCAAAGAGTCAGACATGACTGAGCGACTGAACTGAACTGAATATTTCATTGTGTATATATACCACAACTTCCTTATCCATTCATCTGCCGATGGATATCTAGGTTTCTTCCACGTTCTAGCTATTGTAAATAGTGCTGCAGTGAACATTGAGATACATCTGTCTCTTTCAATTCTGGTTTCCTCGGGGTGTATGCCCAGCAGTGGGATTGCTGGGTCGTATGGCAGTTCTATTCCCAGTTTTTTTAAGAAATCGCTACACTCTTTTCCATAGTGGCTGTACCAGTTTGCATTCTCACCAACAGTGTAAGAGGGTTCCCTTTTCTCCACACCCTCTCCAGCACTAAATGCATATTTCTAAGTGAAAGATGTCAGTCTGAAAAACTACATACTGTTTTATTCCAACTATATGACATTTCAGGAAAAGTAAAACTATGGCCACAGTATAAAGATTAGGTGGTTGGCAGTAGGAGGTGGAAATGCAGATAAAAAGGGGAGCATCAGGGGGTGAACAGGCAGAACACAGAGGATTTGTAAGACAGTGAAAATACTCTGTCTGATAATGAAGGATATATGTCATTATACATTTGTCCAAACCCACAAACTGTATAACACCAAGAGTGAGCCCTAATGTAAATTATGAACTTTGGGTGATTATGCTGTGGTGTCCGTGTCGGTTCACCAATCACAACAAATGTACCACTCCATTTTTTCTGTGAACCTGAAACTCCTCTACAAATTTAAGTCTTAATTAAAAAAGAAAAAGAAAGCAAAGTTACCCTGAGTTTATAGATCTAAACTTTCTCATCAAATTACTACTCCTCCAGTAGTTCCTCCATCCAACCAGTTTCTCAGGCCCCAAATCTGGAGATGTTTATCATCCATCTTCTCCTCCATTGTCCAAATGTTCAATTCCTCTAACAGTCAGAGATACTGCCTCCAAAGTATTTCAGATTCCTCCATTTTTTTCTACCTTCATCTGTTGCATCCAGAACACCATCATCCTCTATCTGACTTATAGCAATAACCTCTGAACTGTTCACTCTCACGTGACCCTAATTCACTCTCCATACATCAGTCAACACAAATCTTTAAAAAACATAAATCTTAGCCCTGTTAAAAACTCTGCAACAGGTTCGCATTGCAGTTAAGATAAAACCACTATGAGATATCACCTCAAACATTTGAAAATGGCTATTATTAAAAAGACAACAAATAATAAGTGTTGGTGAGAATGTGCAGAAAAGAGAACCCTTGTACACTGTTGATGGGAATGTAACTTGATGCACCAATTCCACTGTGGAAAACAGAGTGGAAGTTCTTCAAAAAATTAAAAGTAGAAGTACTATAAGAGCCAGCAATCCCAGTTCTGGGTATACATCCAAAGGAAATCAAATTAGTGTTTCAAAGAGATTTATGTACTCCCATGTTCATTGCAGCATTATTCACAATAGTCAAGACATGGAAAGAATCTAAACGTCCATCAACAAATGAATGGATAAAGCAAATGTGATACACACACACACACACACATGGAATATTACTCAACTATAAAAAGAATAAAGTCCTGTCATTCGTGACAACATAAATGGACCCTGAGGGCACTAAGTGAAATAATGCAGAGAAGGACAAATATTTTATGATCTCACTTACATGTGAAACCTAAAAAAGCCAAACTCATAGAAACAGAGAGTAGGATGGTGGTTAGCAGGTCCCAGGGGTTGGAGGAAATGGGGAGATGTTGGACAAAGTATACAAACTTCCAGATATAACATGAATAAGTTCTAGGGCTCTAACATGTAGTATCACTTTGGCCATCTGATATGAAGAGCTGACTCACTGGAAAAGACCCTGATGCTGGGAAAGACTGAGGGCAGGAGCATAAGTAGGTGATAGAGGATGAGATAGATGACATCAAGGATTTAATAGACATGAGTGAGCAAATTCTGGGAGATAGTGAAGGACAGAGAAACCTGGCATGCTGCAGTCCAGCAGGTCACAAAGACTCAGACATGACTTAGTAGCTCAGCAACAACAACATGAAGTATGTTGATTATAATTAATAATACTATATTATGTGCTTAAAAGTTGTCAGGAGAGTAGATCTTAAATGTTCTCAACACACACACATACAAGGTAATTATGTGAGGTGATGTGTAACTAACCTTATTGTGGTCATCATGTCACAATATACATATATATTATCACAATATACATCACGTCACAATATACATATATATTATTATACATATATATTAATATCATAATATATATATATATATATATATGCCTGGCTCAATATATATATTTGCTCAGTATGTTTCTTAATATATAAACGGCAAGAACCTCCACCTTCATGTCAGTAAGAAATATTGCCACTCCTCAAAAGTATGAAGTCATATATCCTGAAAGTTATTCTGTTATCCCTACTGTCTTCTGAACCTAACCTTTGGAAGCTCTTATACACACTGTACAGAGAAGGTGATGGCACCCCACTCCAGTACTCTCACCTGGAAAATCCCATGGATGGAGGAGCCTGGTGGGTTGCAGTCCATGGGGTCGCAAAGAGTCAGACATGACTGAGCGACTTCCCTTTCACTTTTCACTTTCATGCATTGGAGAAGGAAATGGCAACCCACTCCAGTGTTCTTGCCTGGAGAATCCCAGGGATGGGAGAGCCTAGTGGGCTGCCGTCTATGGGGTCGCACAGAGTCGGACACGACTGACGTGACTTAGCAGCAGCAGCAGCATACACACTGTAACTTCCATATGCTGAACATAAACAGAGAGCACCTTGACAGGCAAGAAGGCATAAACTGGTCTGAGTCTACACTGTGACAACCATTTGACCACAACCTAAGAGAGGGAATCTATAATCTTCTAACATCTATTTAAATTATCTAGATCCTGGACAATCTGTGTTAAAAGAAAAAATTAACATTATAGTTATTACTATATTTCTATGTCATTTTGTAGTTAAACAAGTGTCAAAATATTAAACAAGCCATTTCACAAACCAAATAACTATATCTATAGTTGCTAGGAGTAATATTTGAAAGTGCCATGAGAAACAGTAACCCTTATTCATTCCTCCTTTCATTCAACATTTATTAATTACATATTTATGACTCACCAGGGAACAGGCCCAATGTTACAAATGTGTGTGCTTTGTTACTCAGCCATGTCAACTCTTTGAGACCCATGGACTGTGGCCCACCAGCCTCCTCTGTCCATGGGTTTCTCAGGCAAGAATACTGGAGTGTGTTGCCATTTGTTACAGACACAGAATAAGATGAGGAGCTCAGCCTTCTCTGTGGAATCCACACAACAATGCTATGGCGTGGTCAGGACACATACTTTACAAACGAGGACAGAGAGGTTTAGAAAACTCCAGTCACTTACTGAAAAATCACCTGTAAGAGGCCTGGCATTAGTGGTCTGCTTGGTCTAATTCCAAACTAAGAGTCACTCTCCACTACTCAGTGTGTCTCATTGTGCTAGGTGTGTGAATTTCACTCTGCAGTTACTGAGATATTCGACTTTATGAAGGTACCCCCTGAATGAATTAAGCAATTCACAAGATGCACATTCTAACCTTTGTGGATTTAGGGGGTGAAACAAGGTAGATTTTCCTCTTGTGATAAGGGGATAGCAAAGACAGCTTTCCATAGGGACCAGATGAAAACACCTGTATACACGTGGAGTGAAAGTCGCTCAGTCGTGTCCGACTCTTTGGGACCCCATGGACTATACAGTCTATGGAATTCTCCAGGCCAGAATACTGGAGTGGGTAGCTTTTCCCTTCCCCAGGGGATCTTCCCAACCTAGGGATCGAACCCAGGTCTCCTGCACTGCAGGCAGATTCTTTACCAGCTGACCCACAAGGGAAGCCTTTGTGGAACGTAATACACAAAGAACGCAATACAAATATAACACAGCATAAGCTGGCTTCATTCTCCACCTCGCCAGCCCAGAAACAACAAAGCATAAGACAGGAAATTGTAGAGGTTTTGTTCAAAAGCAACCAAGTCCCCCTGGAAGCTGCAAGTGGTATTCACCAAAGCTGCTTCTTTGTAGTTGTTTCAGCTGATGTTAATGAAACTCCTTTCTGGCTAATAGGCCATCTGCTCCATTCTGTCTCCTGGAGAGGAAGCACATACATTCTCCCTGAATTTAGTCTCAACCAGCTCCGGGGTGACAATGGCTCTTCTGTAGCTGACAGTTTAAGCACAGCCTCTGGCTCCCACATTTTTCTGCTTGTCTCTAATAGAAGCACAGAGAGGTGTTAAATGATCTGATTAGAGGTCACTGCTTCATCTAGGAAGATCTCCCATGGGGCACGAGGGGGCCCTCAGTGGTCAACCATCTGCCCAAAGTTGGGGGCCAAAGTGTGTGGCTCTGTTTCTCCAGACACAGTGGGGTGAGGGTAGTGAGCTGTCTGCTCTTCGAAGACGGATGTGCTGGGAGTGGTAATTTACAGAGGTGGTGTGGGTGGCAGGAAAAAGTCAGAAACTTGGGCTTCAGCAAAGAGCTTGAGTATGTCTGATACCATAGTTTTAGTGTTTTCCAAAATGAGCTCCATCAAGATATGTTATACTAAAAGAGACAATGGTTACATCAACAGATGTCTTTGGACAGAGAGGGAGGAAAGAAGAGAGGGAGGAGAGAAAGTGAGGATGGATAAGACAAGTCTCATAGTTACAAATATTTATGAAACACTGGGGTTAAAAAAACTTTGTAAAGTCTTTGAATTGCTGTTATTCACTCTAAAACTTTGAGAGGAATGATAGTATTTATCATTTTCTCTCATCTATTTAACTATTTTTGCAGAACTTCTATAAAAGTTGGCATATTGTTGGCTGCAAGTGGCGATACCTAGCCAGCACTGTCTTAATATAGACATTTAAACACCTCACACGGAGAAGGCAATGGCACTCCACTCCAGTACTCTGCCTAGAAAATCCTATGGACGGAGGAGCCTGGTAGGCTGCAATCCATGGGGTGGCTAAGAGTCGGACACGACTGAACGACTTCCCTTTCACTTTTCACTTTCATCCATTGGAGAAGGAAATGGCAACCCACTCCAGTGTTCTTGCCTGGAGAATCCCATGGACGGGGGAGCCTGGTGGGCTGCCATCTGTGGGGTCACACGGAGTCAGATGCAACTGAAGTGACTTAGCAGCAGCAGCAAACACCTCACATGTCACACAGGGCAGAGGAAGACTTCCTCTATTTGGTCTGAGGCTCATGGAGGTCACAGTGCTGGGTGTGACACTCTGTGACTCTGCTTGTCTTTCCCTCATGGTGGCAGAAAACTAGAATAGCACCAAGCCTCCATCTCACACAGCAACATTCCAAGAACAGGAAAAGTATCCCTCTCCACTGGCCTCTCTCGCCTTTCACCCAGGAAGAAAAGCTTTACAAAGACCACCTCTTATACATCATTAACCAGAACTAGGGCATACAGCCACCCCAAACTGCAAGGGGAAGCTATTACTGTAGTTTAAGTTGCTCAGTCATATCCAACTCTTTGGAACTCCATGGACTATAGGCAGCCAGGCTCCTCTGTCCATTGGATTCTCCAGGCAAGAGTACTGGAGTTGGGTTGCCATTTCCTTTTCCGGGGATCTTCTCCACCCAGGGACTGAACCCGCATCTCCTGCACTGGTAGGTGGATTCTTTACCTCTGAGCCACCAGGGAAGCCTCAAAAGTTGAGAACCTGGGTAATACCTGGTTTCTGCAGCTTCAGCAGTGGGAAGTAGGTGAGGAAAAGATGACTGTAAGTAACTGCCAGGTACACAACCCAAAGCCACAAGCCTCTCCCAGGGTTACAGTTCTGTGTTGATAGAAGTATGTTTCACCACTGTAGCAGCTCAGGAGAAAGACAAGCTGGTTTCCTTTAGCCCTTTTATGGACTGAACTATGCCCTCCAAAATTCATACTCTGATGTCTTAGCACACAGCACCACAGAACGTGACTATATTTAGAAACAGTGTCATTGTAGGTATAAGATGAGGTCACACTGGCATGGGGTAAGCCCCCAATCCATTATGATGGGTGTCCTTATAAAAAGAGGACATCCGGACATATACATTTACACAGGGAGAAAGATGAAGGCAGGATGGAGCTGATGCGGCAGAAACCAAGGAATGCCCAAGACCGCCAGCAAACCACCAGAAACCAGAGGAGCAACATGGGACAGATTCTTCCTTGAATTTCTCAGAAGAAAGTCAGTCCTACCAACACCTTGATCTTGGGCTTCTGCCACCCAGAACTGTGAGACAATGCATTTCTGTTATTCTGTTACCTAATCTGTGACATCGTCTTAAGGTCACCCTGGCAAACTAACACAAACCCCACCCGTCCAAATGCAGGTACCCCTCCGCCAGATGGCCATGGCACTCCTGCATCTCAGGGCACAGCAGCATCTGGGAATGTCAGAGGGCTGTTGCCAAAGAGGTAAATGAGAGGAGGGCTAAGCCACACCTCCAGGGCATCTCTCCTGCTCTATGGCCAAGGCTAACAGCAGTACATCGTTACTGCAGAAGGGAAGTCTCCACCAGATACTGCAGAGACAGCTGAGCCATGCAGGAAAAACAGTGTTCACCCAGGTGTACACTGGGGTCCCAGAGCACTGACTCAGGCTCCACTCACAGAAGTGCCCATGGGAGCTGGGAGAGATCAAGAGACTTGAATAAACTCAGATCCACACATCACTCCAGCCCAGACCCTTCATCCTCTCCTCTCCCCTCGCATTCTCTCCTTTCCCTTTCTGCTCCCAGTTTGGATAGGAGCTTTCGTCTCACTCACCACGTTGTCTTCACACAGGGCTGGCTTACAGTACACAACCACACAGGGCCTGGTGCTTAGAAGGGCTCCGGTTGCCTGGTGTAATGCTCGACTGTCCGTCAAGGAATTCTTGGTTTTTAATGAGGACCCTTACAATTTCATTTTACACTAGGCCCTGCAAAGCATTTCCCTTCAAATGCTTTTTCCTTGTCTTCAAATTTTACATTTAATTAGGCTGTATGCCAAAAGTCAAGTACTGACTCTTCTCTCAAAGCAAACCAGTAGACCATTGCTTCCCTAAGGAAATAAACTCAGAATACCTTGCTAGCAGGATGGGAGAAGGGCCCGGGGTAGAAAGAAACAGAATGTGCTGACTGCCACATGCCCACTCCTGGGTCATTCAGTGAGGTCAACCTCATTAGGGCATTGTCTTTCAAATTGGTGCGTTGTGACTTTTAGTAGGTCATAAAATCAAATTAGTCAGGACCAGGACTAGCATGTTTTAGGAGAAGGCAATGGCACCCCACTCCAGTACTTTTGCCTAGAAAATCCCATGGACGGAGGAGCCTGGTAGGCTGCAGTCCATGGGGTCGCTAAGAGTCGGACACGACTGAGCGACTTCACTTTCACTTTTCACTTTCATGCATTGGAGAAGGAAATGGCAACCCCCTCCAGTGTTCTTGCCTGGAGAATCCCAGGGAGGGGAAGCCTGGTGGGCTGCTGTCTATGGGGTTGCACAGAGTCGGACACGACTGAAGCGACTTAGCAGCAGCAGCAGCAGCAGCAGCATGTTTTAACTATGAGACAGAATGGAAGGGAAGGGAATAGACCAGAGTATACTAAAAGTAGAAAATAGAGCCTCATGAAACTTTTATTTAAATTATATATGTGTGTGTGTGAGTGTGTGTGTGTGTACAGTAAATAAAGTAGTAAGGTAAAATATGTGCTCTCTGTGACTCACATTCAAAAAGGTTTTAAAGCCATTGCTTTAGGCCCTAGATTCTCAGGCAAGGGTCAGCACACTATGGCCTGAAGACCAAATGCAGCCTGTTTTTGTAAAAATATCTTTACTGGAGAACACCTATACCCATTTATTTACATACTGTCTATGGCGGCTTCCACTCTCCCGTGTCAGAATCAAGTAGTTGCAACAGAAGCCATGCAAACCATAAAGCCAAAACTATTATCTGGCCCACTATAGTCCTGCTCCAACAATGCATGCTGAGAGTTGGAGGAGACAGCTAGTTATTTAAAAGAAACTGGAGATGCAATCATGAGAATAAGAATATACAAAATGGAAGAAGCAAACACAAATTTCTTAGGTACTGCTAGAAGAAGAAAGCCAAAAACAAATACACAGATCCAGAGCACAGAGTCAGAGAGACGCTGGGGCAACACGTGAGCAGGGGCATCACAGTACCCCGGGGCTTGGCATGGCGGCCTGTGGGGCAAAGAGCAGCCAGGCTGAAAGGTGACCACTCTTGCCAGTGCCCTTCTCAGGCTTCGCAATGGTCCCAGTGCTTGGTCTCCTTCCAGCTGTGTTCATGTACACTGTTAGACCCGGGCCTCAGAGTCCCCCATGATTTGGAGGTCTGGACCAGGTCCTAGATGGCTATCACTCAGTAGTAGCACCTTCCTCTGCCGCCTGGGATGTGCCAGGGCCAGCAGTGCCACTCTCTGCACCAGCACCATATGGTTCCCACCTCTCCCCTTCAGGGCACTCCCGGATTATTTATCCCCAGGCTCTGTACAGAGAGCCCCGCATGTGATTCAGAAAGCTCCAGCAATCCAGTTGTCATCTTAGGGAAGCTCCAGTTCCAACACAGTGACCTAGCTGGCAGAGTGTTTCTTTCTTGGGATAATACAAGATTGGTTCATTGGTTCGTGCAAAGTGCTGACATACAGATAGGGGATGACTCTCACTCAGGTCGGACACATCACTTACAAAGGGTCACAGCAGTCCTGAGCCGAGTGTGTGGGCTCTAGCTTTGGTTCTTGCCTGTCTGTATTCTGACCAGGGTGCTACCTCCAGTGTACAGCACCCAAGGATGGCAGTAGTGGCAGCAAGGGTCTTCCATAATGTGTGACCCCGCTGCCAGCTAGCAGAGAGGCCCTCCCACTCCAATGCCCATCCCCACAGACTCCACACTACCTGTGCCAGGCTCCAGTTCCCACATGGCTGTGTCCATCCCCAGGGCCTTCAAGACAATTACTCTGTGAGGCTATCAGGCCCTTCCAATTTGTGTCCTCACTTGACCCGAGTGACACAGACACTTGGTGCTACGCTGTGCCAGATATAGAATGAACAGCCCTTGCTCACATGGGCCCCTCTGCTCACTCTGCCCCCAGGATCCCCCCTTATCCCCTCCACTGATGGTTTGGGTTTCATACAGAGTGCGATGACGCACAGCAGTGTGAGCAACAATAATGCTGCTACATTTTCCTGATTGTGGGAGCTATGAAATTAGCCAGGAAGACTGCATTTAACAATAAAGAACACAAAGAGATGGCTTCCAGATGAGAACAGGAAGAGACAGAGCCTGGATACCACGCAGGTGTTCACTGGCAATGACTGGACAATTTACCAACACCTAAGCCAGTACTCAGAGAAGGCAATGGCATCCCACTCCGGTACTCTCGCCTGGAAAATCCCATGGATGGAGGAATCTGGAAGGCTGCAGTCCATGGGGTCACTGAGGGTCAGGCACGACTGAGTGACTTCACTTTCACTTTTCACTTTCATGCATTGGAGAAGGAAATGGCAACCCACTCCAGTGTTCTTGCCTGGAGAATCCCAGGGACAGGGGAGCTTGGTGGGCTGCCGTCTATGAGGTCGCGCAGAGTCGGACACGACTGAATTGACTTAGCAGCAGCAAGCCAGCACTGCTTCCCCCTCTTTATCCTAAATCTTCTTCAGTAGGTCACTTACCTAGTCTGGGCCCAGGAATCCTGTAACACAGTTTTAATCAGACTTGTTTATATAGTCAGGGTCCCACACCCAGGGTTGAACACACCCTAGGATGGCCCTGCCCTACACAGAACAGCTGTCAAAGTGGAGTATCTGATGGCTCTGGAGCCCAGGATGCCCAACCCTTCTAAGACAAAGTCCACCCACTCAAAATCTCACTGAGAGACCCCCCAAATATTCACCCCCACCTCCAGCTTTTAAGTCCTCCTGTCCTAGGCAGCTCTGAGTTGGAAGGTTTCCATTATCACCTTACACCTCTATTTTGAGCCATTCTACAACTTGGGTCTTACAAAAAAAAATTCTGCGCTAAAACCAAACTTGTAGTTCCTCCTGGATCACATCACAAAAGATTCAAAAATGCTGAATCCATTCTAAGGAGGAGCCCACCTGATCCATGCTGGATGCTGGAGCAAAGTTATGTCACTTAGACTGTATTTTTATATCAACTCATAAATGTTTTTTCATTATACAAAAATAACCTCTCCCATTTTATTCTGTCAAAATGTCTCTTTATTAGGTTATGGTTAACGGTTTAAGAAGTAATTTGCAGTGAAACATGTCAGCGCATTTTATAGCTATCAAAGAGAAGCACAAAGACACCAGTTTCAGGGTGTCAGTATCATTATCCTGGGGCCTGCCTTCCTGGTGGAACTGATAGGTGCAAGAAGGTAATTAAGTACCACTTTTTCCTTCTGGTATTGTCGCCAAGTTCTCAACTTCCCAGGTGTCAGATCTGAGCATCTGGCCTTTAAATAAGAGGAGCGGTTACAAGGAACCAGGCACAAAGGAAGGTGACTCCACTTAGCACTTAATAATGCAGCTCTCCTTGTCCCTTTGTGCCTCTCAGAAGTAAAAATCAGACTGTCTGGCTTCAGAAGAGTGGCCAAATTGAGCTCATGTTTATTAATTAGCTCATTATATTTGTTAGGCAGGAAATAAGCTTGTTCAGGAAAAGATTTAGTCCTTTTATAGCCCAGAATTAACCTTTCCTGAAGTCAGTTTTTATGGAGATCAGGCAAACAGTATTTCCATCAGACCATCAGAATTATGAAGATGTTCTGTAAATCCAATTGTGAAGAGAACTCGAAGATCAGGGTACAAATTGGGCACAGTATTCAGCTCAGTTTCTACACTGCTTATGGCATTTGGATTGAGCCTGAGATGCTTCATGACCCAGCTCAGAGATCATCTGCCTAGCTGCACAAACCACAGCTGAATTAGAACACTGCCTCCAATACACACCATGTTGTATTTTGTTTGCCTGGAGCCATTAGAGGAACCTGTAACACGACACTCAGAAATTCTCACACCCTTGTTTCAGTGTACAAGGTTCCCCAGAGACCCCTGCATACAGTCAGACTCATCTGATGACTCTGTGAATAAATGAGAGAACCGAAGCCACTGCACATCTAAAGTATGTTTTCTGGAGTCACAGATGTAGAAGACAAACATGGTTACCAGGAGATTGGTGGGAGGGATAAAATGGGAGATTGGGATGGACAGATATACACTGTGGTGGTTTAGTCGCTCAGTTGTGTCTAATTCTTGCAACTCCATGGACTATAAACCACCTCGCTCCTCTGTCCATGGGATTTTCCAAGCAAGAATAATGGAGTGGGTTGCTATTTCCTTCTCCAATATACACACTACTATATATATAACATAGATAATTAATAAGGGCTACTGTACAGCACAGGGAACTCTACTAAATACTCTGTGAAGTGAAGTGAAGTCGCTCAGTTGTGTCCGACTTTTTACAACCCCAAGGACTATAGCCTACCAGGCTCCTTAGTCCACGGAATTTTCCAGGCAAGAGTACTAATACTCTGTAATGGCCTATATAAGAAAAGAATCTAAAAAATAATGGAAATATGTATAACAATCACTTTGCCATACAGCAGAAACTAACATAATGTTGTAAATCGACTCTACTCCAATAAAAAAGGTTTTAAGAAAACACATATTCTCTGAGAGCTCACCTAAATTCAACTAGAGGGAACAGGTGGACTCCAGAAGTCCCAACATCAAATCCTCCACTACTTAAGAGGGAGGTGGCTTGGGCGGATCACCTAAGCTCCAGTGAAATGGGGATAAAAAGATCTACCTTACAGGGCAGTCATGAAAACTGAATGATATATCTGTATGTGAAACACATGGAGCTTGGTAGGCATTTATTTAATAAATAGAAAGTGCCCTTAAGATGTAGACTCTTGTCTTTGCGACCGTGCATCATCAGAAAATGAGAGGAATGGAGTTGTCTTTTGCAGCCTTGAATTTGGCTGCCCTGAGATTTACAACATCTGTGGAAGCAATAAATCATCAGCTCGAAGGTGGGCCAGGTTATAAGAGTACCTGTTCCTCCTCCCCTTATCCCTTCTTCCTGCAGCCTTTGGCTCTTTACTCAATGACACCGTATGAAGCATTTTTATGTGCCAAGTACTGGGAGGTATATAATCTGAGTAAGAAAGGTATCATATTATATTATCATTAAAATAATAGCATTTTCATTTAGTGCTAACTACGCGCCAGGCAAAGCTTAACTTTTATTGTCTCATTTATTATGATGATGAGATAATAATGGGATAACAGTAACTCTATAAGTAGGTTACTATTTTTATTCCAGATTTTATCAATAAAAAAACTGATGCTCAGAGAGACCAGGTAATTGGTAAAAATTTCATAAAAGGCAAAACGGCAGGTTCCCAGCTTCTCAATTATGTGGTCTTCTGGCCTCCCAAGACGCGTTGCTAATTCTTTAATAATCAGAAAAATTAAAACAACAACAAATCTCATTTTATATACATTAGGTTGGAAAAATCAAAAGCTGGGTGATCCAAGTACTGGCAGCGATGTGAGGTATTGAAGTCCTGTGCAGGAGCCCTGATCTGTTTCCACCTGCTTAAACTGAGAATGTACATACACCACGACTCACAAGCCCACGCTTGGGATTTGTCCTAAGAAATCCTCTCTGGTGACCATAAGGTAGTTTGTCAGCCTCGGCACTACTGACAGCTGGGACCCTGTCTTTGCTGGGGGAACTGTTCTGTTATTGCAGGATGTTTAACAGCACTACTGACCAGAGGCCAGTAGCATCTTCCACCACTTGTCAGAACTAAGTATGTCTCCAGAAATTGCTAAATATCCCTGGAGACGCAAAATCATCCCCAGTTGAAAACCAATGCCATAAAGGGACACACTTAAGGATGTTCACCACAGCATCACTTGTGACAAAGGGAGTTGGAGCCACCCTGGGGTCTGACATCAGAAAAATGCATAAGTAAAATGTGAGGGATGCCCAGCATGGAATAGTATGCAGCTGTCAATGTGATGAATTAGAAGCACACCATAGCAACAGGAATGGAGCATTAAAATTCAGTCCTGAGGAAAAGGAAAGAAACAGAATGAGATGTAGAACACAGTATCACTTATGCAAATTAAAAATATATGTCCCCAGAACCACAAGAGACATTCTGCAAGCATACATATGAACAAAAAGACATACACTAAAACACACCAAAGTGGTTTGCTGGAGGGGTAGAGAGAAATAAAAAGGAATAAAGCAAGAGAATGCCTCGCTTGGACCAATCCATCAAGTGTGAGGAGTATGATCAATTCAATCAGCTCCTGAAGACAAAGCAAAACAAACCAAATTTAAAAGGCACCATGTGCCAGATACAGATAATAATGCTCCAAGCATTAAGGCAGGAACCATTCAGGTGGGAGTGGTCAGGGAAGATGGCAATTTCACCCCTGAGTAGACTTTTAATAGATACAAACAAGTTGGGGTGGTTATAGTGCAGAATGTTTAATGGTGGTTGCCAACCACTGATCATATTTACATATCAATCTCATTTGATTTTGAGGGACATTTTATTTCCTCATTGTGTATTCTGAAATTCACAGAGGTTAAGTAACTCATCTCTGACTCCAAAGGCTATTCTGTTTGCATGACACATGAGAGCTGTCCTCTTTAGGTCACAGATTACTGCATTGGGCTTCTTATTTTTGAGCAGAACCCAAAATGCCTCAGGCAGGCAGGAATCTCACATCTCTGCCCCAAAGTCACCAATCTCTCATAAGTGTGTTTCATTACTTCTAGAACCTCTCTAGAGATTCCCAGGTGGCCCGAGTGGTAAAGAACCCACCTGCCAATGCAGGAGACGTAAGAAACACAGATTCGATCCCTGGATCAGGAAGATCCCCTGGAGGAAGGCGTGGCAACCCACTTCAGTATTCTTGCCTGGAGAATCCCCATGGACAGAGGAGTCTGGTGGGCTGTGTCCATGGGGTCACAAAGAGTCAGACATGACTGAAGTGACTTAACATACAGCACCAGAATTTATCTCTCCTCTCCTTTCCTACCACCATTACCCTGGTCTAAGCTGACAGGATTTCTCAGTAGGATAGCAGTTTCTCCTGGGTATCCCTCATTCACCTCTGCTCATCCATTATTAACTCCCCAGAACACTCATTTGACCTTGTCAATCTCCTCTCAAAAGCACGGTGACTTCCCACAGTGCTATTGAAAATGGGGAGTCTAAATATCTAAATGTCTCCACGATTTTGCCAAGAACCAGGATGACTGAACTTTCATGCCACACCCATCACCATTCTATTTTTGTCAAGGAGACTTCACAGTTATTTAAAAATTGCTAGTTGGGCCCATTTACTCTAAAAAATCATCCAGGTTTTATTTAATAATTGGGGGGGGGATAAAGACAGATTATGCAAAGTAAGTAAAACAACAAGATAAAAGCATTAGAGAAGGGTGTCACTCACAGATCAATAGTAGCATCTGTGACTTTTGAGGCCACAAGCAGAAAACATTAGTCAATCAATAAACAAACACTGCTTACTGTCTACTATGTTCCAGGTGCTGCAGCACATGGCAGTGAAAAGGAGGCATAGCTTAGCTACTGTCTTTAGGGCACTGGACAGTCCAAGGGGCAGGTAGGTAACTAATGCAGTGAGTTAACTGCTACAATAGAGAGAAGTTCAGGGCATGACGAGAGAAGACAGAAAGAGCCCAAGCCAAGGAAGGCTTCTTGAAGTTTAAGCTGAGATCAGAGAGCTGAACAGTAAGTAGAGGTGTTAGGTTATGGGGCACTGTGAGTCAGGAGGAGCAGGGAAAACCATTACACATAAGGGAATGACCAGTACAGAGGCCTGGAATGAGGGAGCAGGGTACTCAGGGGAGTGACAATTCAGAATGGCTTAGATACTTGCATGGTTCTTGAAACACTTAACAGTGTTGCTATGCACTATTAACAGAGATTGACTATATCCAGGGAAATCCCTGCCACGGGAAGAGCATTAGATGAGCAGTGGAAAGGACTTTCCTTATAGTCACAGCTCTGACAGAAACCATCCAATTGCTAGAATCTCAACCCATCTGAGCCCTTCTCTCCTCAACTGAAAATGAAATTTAAAAAAAAGTTCTGCCTTCTTCATAAGATTTCAGGGAGACTAGAATGAGCTAGTATACATGAGGGCACTGTAAACAAAACAAAGAGGCCAGACAAATTTTTATATTTTTTATTATTGATCAGAAAAATAATTCATTTCCCATTGAAAAGGAAAATGTTGGAAAGCCATGTGACTGGCTTTGGTCAATGAAATGTTAAGGATGTGACACAAGTATAGGCATTAGATGAATTTGTACATTTTGACTTGGTTCCTGAGTACCAGTGGATCACCATTAGGAGAAACTGCTGCCCCTCAGCCCAACATATGTGGAGTAGACCTCAGCATAACCCATAGCGAGCAACTGAGCCCAGCTTACATGGGCCATGCCATACTACACCTCTGCATGAGAATGAGGGCATGAGAATAAATGCTTATCATCCTAAATTTGCATTGAATTTTGGGGTATTTGTTACACAGCATCATTTCATTTATTATTAACTATGTTAAGTTTTCTATGCTGCATAACAAATTACTACAAATTTAGTGCTTAAAACAACACACATTTCTGGAGCCAACCCTAGACTCTCTATCAGAATCTCCACAGTAAAAGAGCCCAAAATATGTACTGCAACCAAGTTTCTCCTGGTGACTCTGATTAACTAAGTTTAGAAAACCTTGTTCTTAACCTCATTCCATGACTTGATAACTTATTTATTGAGCACCTTTTCTGTGTCAAGTTCTGGGCGAGACACTGGTGATACAGCTGTGAGGGAGACAGGCACTGTCCTGACTCTCAAGAAGGCTGCCACCTAGGAAGGAAAAGAGACATCAACCAAGAAGTTCTAAGTGTTAAGTGTTGGATGAAGTACAAAACACTTCATAGAGATAGGAAAGGCAGATAAACCTGATGTGGGGGATCTGAGGGAATTACATTAAGCCAGGCCCTGCAAAAAGGGCATGAGAGTAGGGGACAGGGAGAGCAGGGTAAGAGCGTTCCAGGAAGACACAGGAGGCTCAATGGACCGCAACAAGGACACAGAGTAAGACCCCACCAGGATGTAGGCAGTGAGCTGAAACAAGACAGGAGCACAGACGAGCGCTTCCATAAAGGCCTCAGGGACAGTGCTAGGCATCTACAAAGAGTGTCACTCAGTAAGGAAGTCTGCACCCCAGTATGTGGGCAGCCCCTGATGAGTGTCAACCATGGTTTGTAAACTTCACGAACGTGTTGATTTACAGCCAGCCTCAACACTGTGATGGATGCTGTTTTTATTTCAGATGTTCCTGGTGCTTTATTTGACATGGCCTTGGGAAGCTTAGCAAAGGAAAGCATTTGCTAAGATGTTCTGACTGAAAGGACACTGTAAAACAAAAAAAGGAAGAAAAAACAGCCAAAAGAGCAGCTGTAGCTTATCCAAATGAATGACAGAAGGAAAGGCAATTTCTATGTGGTCAGGAGAGGCAACAAAGATTTAAGAGATTTCCTTACAGGATGTTCTGCGTTCACACCCTCTGAATTTCAGACCTACTCATGCAGATGGTTTCCTGCAAGGGAGATACACGTGGAAGAAGCACTTACATTTTCTGATCAAACTGGGTGAAGAAATTCTATGGCTGTCACTATTTAGACTTCATACTACCAGAAGAGAATTTTTCCTTCTCCTAACTCTGTGGTGCTTTCACCATAGAAAGACAAATTTTGCATAAAGAGGTTTGATAAGCAAATCCAAATTATTAGCAGAGGCTATGTGGGATGGGAAAAGGAGAGGGGGACGTGAAGGGTAAAGGAAGCTTTGTTTTTATACATACTTCAACATTGTTTAAATTTTATGAAAATGCTATGTTCTACAATTAAGTTTTCTAAAGATTTTTTTTGATGTGGATCATTTATAAAATCTTTATTGAATTTGTTACAACATTGCTTCTGCTTTATGTTTTGGTTCTTTTGGCCTCAAGTCATGTGGGATCTGGAAAATCCCATGGATGGAGAAGCCTGGTAGGCTGCAGTCCATGGGGTCGCTAAGAGTCAGTCACGACTGAGCGACTTCACTTTCACTTTTCACTTTCATGCATTGGAGAAGGAAATGGCAACCCACTCCAGTGTTCTTGCCAGGAGAATCCCAGGGACAGGGGAGCCTGATGGGCTGCCGTCTATGGGGTTGCACAGGGTCAGACATGACTGAAGCGACTTAGCAGCATCAGCAGCAGCATGTGGGATCTTAGTTGCCTGACCAGGGATCGACCCCATGTCCCCTGCATTGGAAGGCAAAGTCCTAACCACCGGACCACCAGGGATATCCCTACAATTAAGTTTTGAAATTTGGAAAAAAAAAACATGCAAGCATTTCTACTAAAACCCAACCTAATCAATTTGCTCAACTGTTCTATATTTACTCTGCTCTTAAAAGAGATGTGTAATTGACAAATCTACATGTCTCCCATCAGCATGAACCTAGCTACGCAATGAAATATAACAGGAAGCATAGGCCCCAAAGATTTGAAGATCCATGGGATTTGGGGGTTTGGATAGAAACATGGGGATGGAGGGTGGGGGGGATACACAGGTTCATAGAATAATTCTCCACAATCTTTACTCTCTCTCTCCCCAGAGCACCCCTTGTCAGAACAGCTCCCATCGCCTCACTCTCCTTTCAAATAAGCCTACACTGAACTTCAGCTTCATTTCTTATCAGCCTCACCTTTCTTGAAGCCACTTGGTTGTTTCCTTTTTTTCCCATAGGTAGTTGAAGTTGTGGAGAAGGCAATGGCACCTCACTCCAGTATTCTTGCCTGGAAAATCCCATGGACGGAGGAGCCTGGTAGGCTGCAGTCCATGGGGCTGCTAAGAGTCGGACACGACTGAGCGACTTCACTTTCACTTTTCAGTTTCCTGCATTGGAGAAGGAAATGGCAACCCACTCCAGCGTTCTTGCCTGGAGAATCCCAGGGGCACGGGGGAGCCTGGTGGGCTGCCGTCTATGGGATCGCACAGAGTCGGACACAACTGAAGCGACTTAGCAGCAGCAGCAGCAGCAGTTGAAGCTGATCTGCTCCTCCACCATTGCTATTCTGTGCCTTCCCCTGCTCCATTACCACAGCGAGCCCACAAAGGCCAGGAGCCACCACATCGGCCAGGAGCCACCACATCAGTCAAAGACTCCACGCAAAGCAGGATGTGGACAGAAAAATTCCTGTGAATCTGACACTTCAGTGCTTTTCTGTCCCTGTCATACATGATCCAGGGCACTTGGGAAACCCCAAGATAAAACATGCTCCTGCTCTCAGAAGACTTGTCACTGAATAGGAAGATAAGGCATAAATATGACCATTTTAAGACATGATGTGTGAAGAACAACAGACTGGCTCCAAATAGGAAAAGGGGAGGACGTCAAGGCTGTATATTGTCATCCTGCTTATTTAACTTATATGCAGAGTACATCATGAGAAATGCTGGGCTGGAGGAAGCACAAGCTGGAATCAAGATTGCTGGGAGAAATATCAATAACCTCAGATATGCAGATGACACCACCCTTATGGCAGAAAGTGAAGAAGAACTAAAAAGCCTCTTGATGAAAGTGAAAGAGGAGAGTGAAAAAGTTGGCTTAAAGCTCAACATTCAGAAAACTAACATAAGGCATCTGGTTCCATCACTTCAAATAAATGGGGAAACAGTGGCAGACTTTATTTTTCTGGGATCCAAAATCACTGCAGATGGTGACTGCAGCCATGAAATTAAAAGACGCTTACTCCTTGGAAGAAAAGTTATGACCAACCTAGACAGAATATTAAAAAGCAGGCATTACTTTGCCAACAAAGGTCTGTCTAGTCAAGGCTATGGTTTTCCCAGTGGTCATGTATGGATGTGAGAGTTGGACTGTGAAGAAGGCTGAGCGCCGAAGAATTTATGCTTTTGAAGTGTGGTGTTGGAGAAGACTCTTGAGAGTCCCTTGGACTGCAAGGAGATCCAACCAGTCCATCCTAAAGGAGATCAGTCCTGGGTGTACGTTGGAAGGACTGATGTTGAAGCTGAAACTCCAATACTTTGGCCACCTGATGTGAAGAGCTGACTCAGTTGAAAAGACCCTGATGCTGGGAAAGATTGAGGACAGGAGGAGAAGGGGACGACAGAGGATGAAATAGTCAGATGGCATCACCGACTCAATGGACATGGGTTTGAGTGAACTCCAGGAGCTGGTGATGGACAGGGAGACCCGGCATGCTGTGGTTCATGGAGTCGCAAAGAGTTGGACACAACTGAGCGACTGAACTGAGCTGAACTGATGTGTGAAAAAAAATGCCACATGAGAGAAACAAATAGGAAATCAGATGGATTCTTGTTTTAGTGGTCTTGTACATTTGCATGGATGCCCAACAAAATGTGGAGGACAGGTCTGGGATCCCTTAGAAACCCAAGGAGCAAAAGGGGTTCAAGGCTTATCATGAGTTTTGTCCTGCAGCCAAGAGATTTCACCCCAACCTCTGAGAGGAAGTGTGGGGCAGAAAGAAACCCTGTTTCACTGCATACTGTGAAATGTTTTCCCAAAGACATCAATGTTTAATTAACACCTAAAATAGCTGACTGCAAAGATTAATATGTGGCGAGGGTTAAAAAAGGCTCTGTGGGTCATTTAGGAGGGATTTTGGTGTGGTTCTGGGGTGTTTAACACTAGAAGGGATTAACAAACCCCTTGTATTTTTGATGAAAGCCATGAGCCTTCTGCACAGAAAAATGAATACACAGGTCAACAAAATTTTGCCTACAATTTTTTCGGACATACACTGACTTCTCAAGAGTCCATGGACTCCCAGACAACACACAGGTTTTGGATATACATCAAATATTCATCAGACATATGTATATTTGAATCCTAGCCTTCTCATCTTTGTAGGACCCATTTCTTCACCTCTGATTCTTGGAAGCTTCTTCTACAAATTCAGGGTGGTGAATGTCAGAGTTGTTGAAAGGGCTCTATTGAAGTACCAATAGAAAGAATATGTAAAGCACCAACACATATATAGTAGGTAATCAACAAATGTGAGTTCCTATGCAATGACTGTTTCTTTGAGAAATGTATCCTTGAATTTCAAACAGCTGACTTAAAAATTTCATAAGTTGTAAAAATAAGAAATTCAATTCCACTAGGACTAAGAAGTTTCAAACTCCCATCTTAAATGTACACACCATGTGAATCATGAACAAAGTAAATTCAATACTATAGGGGGATGTATTTTATGTAAGGGATAAATTAGTCAAGATCTCGCATAAATCAAAACTTGCATAATTCACAACTAATTTTCCCATTGGAATAAATATAATGTATGAAGATGCTGGCGCATAAATCTACAACCATAGTAGCATATTTCCCTTTAATGCAGCCTTTTATTTCCTTGGCATTATCTATAATATTTCAGGAAATGCTCTCTCTGAAATTAAAAGCAGAGTATCATAGTACATGCTTGTCTCAATAGTTTTATCACATCTCCCTTCCTTTCTAGTTACTGGTTTTCAGGCACATTTTCAGAGCTAGCACCAGCATCTGTCCAAGACACTAATAAATACATGTATGACATTATTTTACAATTACAAAAAGAGACTCAGTTATAACAGTGCCTTTTCAGATAAAGGCACAACAGCCACCAATATCACTTGCAGAAGTTGCTGTTCTGACAAAGCGTGATGAGTGCGTCCATTTGCAGGGCTAAAGCAAAAGGTGAAGCAAAAGGTAAACACAGTGACTATTTCACTCAAGCTGCATGTTAGTTTTGAAATTACACAATTCTTGATATTTTTTATTTGAAATTTGTGCTATTTCACTTGTGTGTAAGGTGAGATTTTCTTAATATAACGTAGACACACTTTCATATGTATATAAAATGTGACTACACAGACTCTGAAATAAGAACAAAGGAATGTAACCTTAATTAGTGAATTTGATGGACAGCAGACTGTATCTATTATTCCTGCCAGCTCTGATACCCTGCTGTTACCTACACTGGTATTAGGAGTAGAAACCAAGAGATGGCTACAAATTGATAGAAGAAGAAATAGTCTCTGACCTTATTTCACAGGGGCTCTAAGGAACATCAGTGCTTGGAATTCCAAGAATCTAGAGCTCACACACCTGCACAAAGACAGCTAGAATAGTGCCATAATGACAGGCTACCTAGGAGAGGGAGGGGGAAAGCAGAAGAGGGTGGCTGACTGAAGAAGAAAGAAACTTGCTTGAAAATGCAAAGCTAGAGCCTCCAATAGTGTCTACAACATCTGTCTGGCCAAGGCAAACTAAAAAACTTAAACTAGGCATTGAGGGGTTGTATCAGTGTCAATTTCCTGATTATGATATTATTCTGCAGAAATACAATACACTTTCCTACTACTGGGGGATACTGGCTGAAGGGTCTGAAGGATCTGTCTGTATCATTTCTTACAATTGCATGTGCGTCTACAATTATCTCAAAAAAAAAAAGTAAAATAAAACTGGTATTCAAATGGAAAAGCTAACATTCACTGGAAGGACTGATGCTGAAGCTGAAGCTTCAATACTTTGGCTGCTGCTGCTGCTGCTGCTAAGTCGCTTCAGTCATGTCCGACTCTGTGTGACCCCATAGACGGCAGCCCACCAGGCTCCCCATCCCCGGGATTCTCCAGGCAAGAACACTGGAGTCGGTTGCCATTTCCTTCTCCAATGCATGAAAGTGAAAAGTGAAAGTGAAGTCGCTCTGTCGTGCCGGACTCTTTGCGACCCCATGGACTGCAGCCTACCAGGCTCCTCTGTCCACGGCATTTTCCAGGCAAGAGTACTGGAGTGGGTTGCCATACATGATGCTAAAAGCCAACTCACTAGAAAAGACCTTGGTGCTTGAAAGATTGAAGGCAGGAGGAGAAGGGGGTGACAGTGGATGAGATGGTTGTATGGCATCACCAACTCAATGGATATATGTTTGAGCAAACTCCAGGACATGGTGAAGGACAGGGAAGCCTGGCGTGCTGCAGTCCATGGGGTCACAAAGCATCCGACATGACTTAGCAACTGAACAACAACAATCAGTTATTTGGTCAAGGATTGTGGCAGCAAGAATGTTCATTACAATGCCAGGAAGACCCAACATAGCCAAAAATAAACAAATAAAAATTTTTAAAGAATATTACAATGCTGTTTACATCAGCTAAATACCGCACAAACTGCCTAAATGTCTAAAGACAAGGAATTCATCCAGTATAAAAATCATAGTATGTACATACAAAGATTATTATGTAGTCATTATTTTATAGGAAAACATACACAAATTTTTTAAATGGTCAAAACGTTTTCACAAAGCAGATTATCAAACCATATGACCCCAGTTTTGTAAATTATAAGTGTAAGGACTGAAAGGATAAAAACCCATAATGTTAGTAATGGGGGATTAGGTTAAGGGTGCGTTTTCCTTTTTCTGACTTGTATTTGCGTCCATGAACACTAATTCACTCATGTACGGATCAGTATAAAGTCCCTGTGGCACATGAGGCATTGAAGGATAGCACAGACAGCAAGAGGCTTGCAGGCCCTAACGTCCTGGAGCTTCCTGGCTAAGACAGGCAAACACAATGATGCCAGCAGGACAGCAAGCAGTAGTAAATGCTGTGCCTCCTGGAAGCAGGGTCCTCGGCTCTGAGAAGCCTCACCCTGGATCCTGTCAGTTTCAGAAACCAGCTTTCAGTCCACAGAGCCCAGACTCTCAGAGGCCCAAACCAGGATCCCTCACTTGCATCTCCTAAACTCTAATCACTGTAGCACAGCTTCTAAGAGCCTAGTCTTAGAGAAATCGAGACTGAACATTCCTAAATTATCTGCCAAGTGTCAGGCACTGTCATAGGCTTAGTTTATACAGGATCACAGAGCCCTATCACAGCCACAGAAAGCAGGAATAGCATTTTACAAAGGAGTGAAATGGAAGCACAGAGAGATTAACTGGTTTGCCCACAGACACACAGCTGATGAAGAACCACCATTCAAATCTGTGTCTGACTCCAAAGTTTATGCTCTTTCCACACACACCAGGCTGCTCTCCCTATTTACCCATCAAACACCTCTCAGCAGAGCAGCCTCTTGAGATATCTGGCCACTGCTGAAGCACCGTGTGTCTGGCCACAGTTATACCCTCTGGGATGCCAGGCAGCAGACCTAAAGACTCAAACTCTCCAGGAAGAACTGCTGAGGTTGGAGTTCTGGAACCCAGGGGAAAGAGGCTGAAGCTGACTGACTGCCAGCACAGCTGGAGATACTGAGGAGGAGGCTTTCGACCCACGGTCAGGAAGCAGCCCCCACCCCCCACCACTCTCCAAGCTGCTCCAAGGTTAAAGACGCCAAAAGGCAGCGTGGACAGTCTGTGAATCCCTTCTCTGCTCAGGAAAACAGTTTCAAATACTTCTGCTTCCTTGACACTTCTCACCTAAAGTTTCTCTTTTTTATCTCTTAGGATTCAAGAGGTCCCTGCCAGTACACTTTGTAAGCCTGTCTTGGAAGAAAAGTACTTGCTTGTCCTTGATAACTGATCTCCTATACTCACTACCAGTCCTGATAAATAAAAGCTCTCAGCAAAGTTACCCTATATGAAAGTCTAGAGACCGGTTAAATTGAACAATATTGAACCCACAGAAAATCAGTTCAGTGGGTAAGTGCAAGCAATATAGAAAATATAATCTTATTTGTAGTTCAAAATGTTGTGTGTGCATAATATAAACATATTTTTGTCTTTTAAAACTGTATTACTATGAAAAGTTTCAAACATCACAAAAATAGAGTAAGACAGTGAACCCCTATGCACCTATCCCCTTAAGTGTCCAACCTCGAGCCATGCTGAAATTGCCGGATCAGTGGGTTCAGGTGTTGTCAGCCTGGCCCATCCATCATGAAGTTCCACATCTGCCTTTCCACGATGGTTTTACCGCCCACTGATGAACATGGCCTAGATCCATTTATTTATGGTTTCATAATTCCTTCTTCATTTTCACTGAAATTCTTCTATCAGATCAGATCAGATCAGATCAGTCGCTCAGTCGTGTCTGACTCTTTGCAATGCCATGAATCCCAGCATGCCAGGCCTCCCGGTCCATCACCAACTCCTGGAGTTCACTCAGACTCACGTCCATCGAGTCAGTGATGCCATCCAGCCATCTCATCCTCTGTCATCCCCTTCTCCTCCCGCCCCCAATCCCTCCCAGCATCAGAGTCTTTTACAATGAGTCAACTCTTCACAGGAGGTGGCCAAAGTACTGGAGTTTCAGCTTTAGCAGCATTCCTTCCAAAGAAATCCCAGGGCTGATCTCCTTTAGGATGGACTGGTTGGATCTCCTTGCAGTCCAAGGGACTCTCAAGAGTCTTCTCCAACACCACAGTTCAAAAACATCAGTTCTTCGGTGCTCAGCCTTCTTCACAGTCCAACTCTCACATCCATACATGACCACAGGAAAAACCATAGCCTTGACTAGACGAACCTTTGTTGGCAAAGTAATGTCTCTGCTCTTCAATATGCTATCTAGGTTGGTCATCACTTTTCTTCCAAGGAGTAAGCGTCTTTTAATTTCACGGCTGCAGTCACCATATGCAGTGATTTTGGAGCCAAAAAAAAATAAAGTCTAACACTGTTTCCGCTATTTTCCCATCTATTTCCCATGAAGTGATGGGACCCGATGCCATGATCTTGGTTTTCTGAATGTTGAGCTTTAAGCCAACTTTTTCACTCTCCACTTTCACTTTCATCAAAAGGCTTTTTAGTTCCTCTTCACTTTCTGCCACAAGGGTGGTGTCATCTGCATATCTGAGGTTATTGATATTTCTCCCAGCAATCTTGATTCCAGCTTGTATTTCTTCCAGTCCAGCGTTTCTCATGATGTACTCTGCATAGAAGTTAAATAAACAGGGTGATAATATACAGCCTTGACGTACTCCTTTTCCTATTTGGAACCAGTCTGTTGTTCCATGTCCAGTTCTAACTGTTGCTTCCTGACCTGCATACAAATTTCTCAAGAGGCACATCAGGTGGTCTGGTATTCCCATCTCTTTCAGAATTTTCCACAGTTTATTGTGATCCACACAGTCAAAGGCTTTGGCATAGACAATAAAGCAGAAATAGATGTTTTTCTGGAACTCTCTTGCTTTTTCCATGATCCAGTGGATGTTGGCAATTTGATCTCTGGTTCCTCTGCCTTTTCTAAAACCAGCTTGAACATCAGGAAGTTCACGGTTCACATATTGCTGAAGCCTGGCTTGGAGAATTTTAAGCATTACTTTACTAGTGTGTGAGATGAGTGCAATTGTGCGGTAGTTTGAGCATTCTTTGGCATTGCCTTTCTTTGGGATTGGAATGAACACTGACCTTTTCCAGTCCTGTGGCCACTGCTGAGTTTTCCAAATTTGCTGGCATATTGAGTGCAGCACTTGAACAGCATCATCTTTCAGGATTTGGAATAGCTCAACTGGAATTCTATCACCTCCACTAGCTTTATTTCTAGTGATGCTTTCTAAGGCCCACTTGACTTCACATTCCAGGATGTCTGGCTCTAGGTCAGTGATCACACCATTGTGATTATCTGGGTCGTGAAGCTCTTTTTTGTACAGTTCTTCTGTGTATTCTTGCCATCTCTTCTTAATATCTTCTGCTTCTGTTAGGTCCATACCATTTCTGTACTTTATCGAGCCCATCTTTGCATGAAATGTTCCTTTGGTATCTCTGATTTTCTTGAAGAGATCTCTAGTCTTTCCCATTCTGTTGTTTTGCTCTATTTCTTTCCATTGATCGCTGAGGAAGGCTTTCTTTTCTCTTCTTGCTATTCTTTGGAACTCTGCATTCAGATGTTTATATCTTCCTTTTCTCCTTTGCTTTTCGCTTCTCTTCTTTTCACAGCTATTTGTAAGACCGCCCCAGACAGCCATTTTGCTTTTTTGCATTTCTTTTCCATGGGAATGGTCTTGATCCCTGCCTCCTGTACAATGTCATGAACCTCATTCCATAGTTCATCAGGCACTCTATCGATCAGATCTAGGCCCTTAAATCTATTTCTCACTTCCACTGTATAATCATAAGGGATTTGATTTAGATCATACCTGAATGGTCTAGTGGTTTTCCCTACTTTCTTCAATTTAAGTCTGAATTCGGTCAATTCTTCTATAAGGAATCCTTAACAAATCCTTAACAATTGATTAGATTCAAGTACAGTATAAAAGGAAGACAGATAATTGCTAGATTGTTTTTATTATTTTATTGTTTTCAGAATATTGAGGTGGTACCCTAGCAACCTTCAATGGTGACCAATGAGTTTTATTTCATTTTTAGTGTCACTATGAGCTCACATATTTGTTTATGTTTTATGTACTTATTCAACTGCAATCTTACATTCTTTCTATGATATATATACATATGCAAAAAATATAATAATGAATCAAGCAAGAAAAAATCCCACCCCAATCCTTCTTCCCAGAAAGGATTTTATAGAATCTTTACCATGAATTCTTACCACTAAGGGGAACATGAGTGAATCTGTTTCTCACAAGTTAGAAAGCTGAGTGGGGTCACTCTCTTTAAAAAGGAACAACTTAAGAGAGAAATTAATCCAGCTCCTTGGAAGCAGACATTCTGAAAAGGAAGACGAATTATTTAATCAGACACACAGAAAAGAGTCAAATTAGGGGTTAAGAAATTAATCCTATAACGTTTAAAGAAAACTTTTTTTAAAAAACTTTTCTTTTTAAGGAATAATTGTATATCAGTAAACAAAATTTGGGAGCATCCTAATTCCTTTCTCACAAGCATATGACCAATAAAAGTTGCCATTTGACATGAGCTAGTAAGGTGACAAGAAGCATTAAGACTTCAGAAGCAGCAACCGTGTACAGTAGCAAGCTCAGTGCTGCAAGGGAACCACCACTTGCTTTTGTAAACTGGTCTAAAACAAGTTCCTGAATTTCTGGGCACTGTCCTGCCCTGCTTCCCCGTGATCCTTCTGATCTCAGTGAACTGCCATTCCATCTCTCCAGGTGCACACATGTCACAGGTCTGTCTCATCCTTAACTCTTCTTTCTCTCTGGCATTCATGCTCAGCAAATCTTGCTTGCTCTTCCTCCAAAATATGTCGAGAATCTAACCCCTTCTCCCACTTCTGCTTTTGCCACCCTGATTCAAGCCACTTCTATCACCCACCTGGGATATTGCAACAGCTTCTTAAAGGTTCTTCCTGCTTCACCCTGGTTCCTGTAGAGGGTGTTTCCATCTACCACCAGAGTGATCCTGCTGAAATTAAGCTGTCTCTTCTACACGTCAGCTCAAACGCCAGCACTGGCTTTTCCTCTCATTCAGAGTAAGAGTGAAACTCCTTGCTGCAGCCCCTTGTCACCTCCCTAACCTCATTTCCTACCTGCTTTCCCTCTTCTCTCCATACCAGCCTCGCTGTGTGGTGATTCTGAAGACACTCTAAATATGCTACTGCCTGTCTCAGGGCCTTTGCACTTACTGTACCACATGGAACACTTTACTCCCAGATACCTGCATAGTTCATCCCCTTTTCTCCTTCAGGTCTGTGCTCAAATATCACCACCACCACCACCACCTCTGTCCATCCACACACAGCAACTGCAACACTATTTACAACAGCTTGGACATGGAAGCAATCTAGATGTCCATTGGCAGATGACTGGATAAGGAAGTTGTGGTACATACACAATGGAATGCATTTGAGTCAGTTCTAATGAGGCGGATGAACCTAGAGTCTATACAGAGTGAAGTAAGTCAGAAAGATAAAGACAAAGATTATATATTAATGCACATATATATATATGGAATCTAAGGGCTTCCCTTGTGGCTCAGGTGGTAAAAGAATCCACCTGCAATGTGGGAGATCTGGGTTCAATCCCTGGGTTGGGAGACCCCCTGGAGAAGGGAAAGAAGGGAATTCTTGCCTGGAGAATTCCATGGACTATACAGTCCGTGGGGTCACAAGGAGTCAGACACGACTGAGTGAGGTTCACTTTCACTTTCACGGAATCTAAAAAGACAGCACCAATGATCCTACATGCAGGGCAGCAAAGGAGACACGGACATAAAGAACAGATTTTTGGATGGAGAAGTGGAAGAAGCAGAGGGTGGGATGATTTGAGAGAACAGCACGGAAACATACATTACCATATGTAAAACAGATAGCCAGTGGGAGTTTGATATATGACACAGGAACCCAAAGCCAGTGCTCTGTGACCACCTGGAGGGATGGGGAGAGGGAAAGGGGAGCAGTGCTCAGGAGGGAGGGCTCACAAGTATGCCTATGACTGATTCACGTTGATGTATGGCAGAGGCCATCACAACATTGTAAAGTAATTATTCTCCAATTAAAATAAGTAAATAATTTTTTCAAAAAACATTCCACATGCAGTAATTCCTATCCTCCTTTCAGGCTTTATTGTTCTTCCTAGCGATTACCATATCTCTATCACTATATAGTTAATGTAAGTAATTATTTATTTTGCTTGTTTTTATCACTTCCACTAAAACATAAGCTCCACAGGGCAGAGGTTTGGATCTCCTTTTATTGCTAGAAACAGGACCCTGATACAGGGCCTTAATAAGTAGCAATTGAATGAATAAAAATATTGTGAGAATCAACACTGACGGCTTCCTTTAACCCAGGTCCCCAAACACAGAAGCACCACATTTTATCCTCAGTCTCCAGCCCCATGGCCAGTGGAATATGGAATATCAGATTTTACTATATTAACATGCTTATCAATGTGCACTTGAATGTGGTTTAAGAACAATTTTTAATAAACTATTTCATCTCTTAATAGATACGGTGAACAATACATGCTAAGTGTCATAACATGTCAGACTTTTATTTGCATTGTAAAATTGAACTGGCAGCTGTGCAATAATAAAAAGTTAAGATTATGAGCTGCACAAGGAACAGATAAAGCCTGATCACTCAGGTATGGCATTCTTCCACCTTCCCTACGGGATGCCATTTCTGCCTTGGCTAATGGTTCTCCCAGACTGCTCTCCTGGAGTAGGAAATGTCACTGCCCTTAGACCCTAGAGCACCTCATTAAAAAAGCACCCGTTATAACTTGAAATGGCTTTGGTTTTAGACTATTTGCTTTCTTGGATCCCAGCTCAGGGATTTGCACTCCAGCTCAGTGATTCTTCACCACAGACTAAATATCGGAGTTGGCTGAGAAGCCTGTTCACAATATGCATTCCTGGGCCCCATCCTGAGAGAGTCTGAGTCATTGGTCTAGAGGGGAATTGGGGGAGGATGAATATTAGACAGCTGTACTTCAGGAAAACTCCCCAGTGATTCTGAGATGCTCCTCTGGTTCAGAATCACTGGTCTAGCTGATACAGACACTAAGCATAACTACTATGGAAGTCATTTTAATTGAGGAGGAGGAGGGCCTGGGAGGAACCCTCAACACTCAAGGACAGATGAGTCATAAGTTTTCCAATAAGCAACATCTCGCAATTGAGGGAAGGTTACATTTGATGGCTGAGCCCCTCTAGAAAAATCCTCTGGTCTTTGCAGTGAGGAGAGGGAAGGGATTGCCATGAGGAATAGGATTTCTGTATTTTATTTAAGCCTTGCCCACAGTGCATATTTTTATCAGGTAGGAAATATCTGCTCCTTTTGTTCCAAGACTTTTGGCATACTTTATGACAACAGTAAAGTCTCCCAGGCCTCCCTCATCCATATCGATTGTATTCTTTCCTAAGTTATTCCAGGTCTCAGAGGGCAGGGGGCACAGCTCCGAGAAATGAGAGGGAGGAACGTCCAACTGGTGCAGAGCACCAGGAATCAGGGAGCCCGACAGGACAGTGGGTTCAGGGAGGGCTTTCTGAAAGAAGTGACATTTTAACCTGTACCTGATGGATATACAGGAAATAAGCAGGGAAAGGAGCGTGGAGGAAGGACTGTGACAGGAATAGGAAGTGGCATGAACAAAGACACAAGGGGAAGGTATTTCCTGCCTTCCTTGTGAAAGGAGAGAGAGAAGCCCCGTGTGGCAGGAGCAGGGCGCTCAAGGAGGGCAGCAGAAGAGGGTACTCTGGAGAAAAGGGCTAGGGCCAGATCATCCAGGGCCTTGCAATCCAAGGTAAGGAACTCAGCCTTTAAAGTCTAAGAGAAGCCGCTGGAGTGTTATTAAACAAGGGGGTGACTTGCTGGGCTTTTCATTCTAGGAAAAAGTTCTCCTGGGGATCACAATTACAGGATCAAGGCTGGACACAGTGAGACCAGATAGGAGGATATCTTAATCATTCAAGGCAGAGGCAAAATCCTAGAGCCCCATCTTCTTCTACTCCCCTGCCTCACTGTAACATAAGAGGGTGCACCAGCATTTCTGAAAACAGTATCCTGAATGTCTAAAAGTTCTTTAACTCATCAAGAAATATTCTTTCTAAAAACATGTTTATTGAGCACCTACTATCTTCCACACCTGCACATCGCACACGATAGCCTCTAGCTACATGAGACTACCCAGTACTTGAAATATGGCTAGTCTGAGATGTGCTGTAAATGTAAAATACACACAAGACTTCACAGAAAAAGAAAAATATAAAATCTTGTATTAGTAATTTTTTTGCTCATTATCAGAGAAGGCAATGGCAACCCACTCCAGTACTCTTGCCTGGAAAATCCCATGGACCCTGGTAGGCTGCAGTCCATGGGGTTGCTAAGAGTCGGGGCACGACTGAGCAATTTCACTTTCACTTTTCACTTTCATGCATTGGAGAAGGAAATGGCAACCCACTCCAGTATTCTTGCCTGGAGAATCCCAGAGATGGCAGAGCCTAGTGGGCTGCTGTCTATGGGGTCGCACAGAGTCGGACACGACTGACGTGACTGAGCAGCAGCATGCTCATTATATGTTGAAATTACTACATATAAAATATACTGGGTTAAATAAAATATATTACTAAAGTTAATTTCATCTGTTCTTTTCAGTTTAAATGTAGCAGCTAGAAAATATTAAATTACATATGTGGCTCATATTTATGGGCTATATTAAATTTCTATTGGACAGAGCTATTCTTGGCACTACTCTCAGCACCAAGAATATGGCAGAGTGCAGATCAAAGTCCCTGCTCTCAAGATAGCTTACGTTTCAGTGGAGTGCAATCCCAAATCATCTCAACAAAAATCAAAATATGTATGTTCTTTATCATTTGTATAATAAATCCCTTTATCACCAAGAAGAGCCATACAACACTGGCATCCAGGTTTGGTACCATGATCATGTTGGCACCAAGGAGTTGGTCAGAGGCCAGTGGTGTCCTTGCACTCAGTGGAGGTCAAAGGACATCACCGCCCCCGTACAAGCAAAAGCCACATGGCTGTTCCTCTAGACAAGTGGAGCTGGATAATGGATAACTGAGCCATCCCATGACAATGAAGTGGAGGCCATGATGTCCACAGAACCTATAGTGTCAGTGCCATGTACATGGATTAATAATGCGTTGTGGCTATTTCAGCAAAACAACAGTACCCATCACATTAAATCAGTGCCACTAATTGGAATATTATTGCTAATGTACTTTTGCTTTTATTTGGTTTTCCTAAAATGTTTCAGTTTTATAGTTGTACAACAGCTAAAATCATGAGGAATTTGTAATTAGTTTTGTTTGAATATATTTAAGTAATACTATAATAAGACTAATTTCCTTTACCACTGGAAATACGCTGTAGTATTTTTCCTTGAAAATAAATCCTTATATTACTCAAATTTTATAAATCCTGCCGTGGATCATGAGACCTATCCTATTCATTGCACCTCTACCATCCTCCACCTATTCCCTCCCCATTACCCAGGGGCTTCCCAGGGGCCTTTAGTTTGCTATTTGCCAGCCCCATCTGAACAGCCCTGGTAGCCAGCTGACCCTCTCCTCCTTCTGGACTAGAAGAAGGTCCATTATAATCAAGGGGACTATCTCCAAGCCAGTTATGGCTCTAAGGGAGGATATATACAAGCAACAACACTCAAAACACCCAATGTCAGTTGTACCATGGCACTGCCAATCAGAATGGGTGTTACCTGTAAGGAGTGAGTTTAGTCTTACTGCTGAATGCTACCCTGTATAGCCCCACCACCGCCTCTATCCACAGCTGGCTCTGATTCTGCAGGTGAGGGAGGGTGCCCAGGAGCTCTCTGCTGTCCTGTCTGTCACCGAATTCCTCAGTACCCTGCATGGCTGCCCTTTAGAGTGTCCATCTGTGCATCACTCTCACCAATGACTCCTAGGCCAACATAACAGAAAGAAGGAACATAAATACTGTCAGACTGGAAAACAGCAGAGCATAATAGTTAAAATGATAAAGTTTGAAGCCAGACAATCTGGCTTAGCTTTGGATCTTAGGGTCCACAACTAGCTGAGGTGGCCATGGGCAAATTCTCTGTACTTCCATTTCCTTTTCCTTAAAATAGAAATAATATCAAACTTTCTGTGGGACTTACAGTGCTTCCCATGTGGCACTAGTGATAAAGAATCTGGCTGCCAATGCAGGAGAAGAAACTCGGGTTCGATCCCTGGGTCAGGAAGATTCCCCTGGAGGAGGACACGGCAACCCACTCTAGTACTCTTGCCTGGAAAATCCCATGAACAGGCGAGTCTGGCAGGCTATAGCCCATAGTTGGCACAGTTGGACAAGACTGAAGCAACTTAGCAAAGCACTAGCACCAGTGGGATTTATGAGGATTAATTAAGATAATAAATATAAAGCACTTGGAACATTCCTTCACTCATTAACCATTACTACTATCGAGAAGCCCAAGAGTATCTTTCTTGCCCACAGTAGAAACAAGATATAGACCTAAAAGGCCCAAACCCTACAGAAATATCATCCTCCCTGCGATAGATGAGCATCCCCCCACCACCACTGGTTTGGGAAGACTCAATCCTGAATTGGTCCACACAAGTCTCATCTGCTTACAGCCACCATGAGGTCATTGGCAGAAAAACTGACTGAGCACTGCCATAGTAGGAGATGCACTGAGCAGAGAAATGAGAGTCTTGCTTTGGCACAAGCCAATATATTGCCTATAAATCTACATACCTGAGGTCTTATCAATGGAACTCCAGAATTCCACAGCTTGTTTTCAAAGGAAACAGTGTATGAAATATACCTAGGCATGAAGTTTTGGGGGCCTGTGTTAATTTCAGTCACATTGTAAAAAACATACTCACACTCTGGAATGTGGGGAGGAAGATATCATGCCTAAAGCACCTGAGTGCCCTTGGGCAGATCACAAAAGATCTGCCCCCCAGTTTTTCAAGCGCAGAATCATTGACCTGAAACACTAAAGCAGCTTGACACTCTAAAGTGGTGGTTCTCACACTTTGGTGGGTATCAGAATCAGGTGGGAGACAATAAACATAGGCAAGTCGCAGGCCCTAGTCCAGTGAGCCTCTGTCTTCTTCATCAGCTCCTGAGGTGTTTCCCTAGAGCCACCAAAATGTGAGCACCACGGCTCTAAAGCACAAGGGTCAACCTATAATCCAACACTTAAAGAATGCTTTCACTGAGCACCCCTAATCACAAGCTCACCGTTAAATATTTTAATTAATAAAATTAATAAAGACATAAAAGCACTAATCATGTTTAAGTAATGCTGTCTGTGCATAAAGTAGCATTTTGAAAAGGTATTTGCATAAGTTTATTTTAGACTTGGGAATTCTTACGGCTCTCACACCGTCTCACTATTACTCAAAGAATACTTTAAAATTATAATGTGAAGACATTTAATTAACTTTTAATTGAAATGGCTCCAGGAAGAAGATTATAAATAGCATGTTCATCTTCACTGTGTTCATTATAAGACACAGAAAGTAATTGACAGACAGGAAAGCACAGTAAAACTCAGGGCACCAAGGGTACGGTCACCAAAAGCAGGAAGGCAGGACTCCAGAGTAACAGGCCAGCGCAGACATTCCCAGGGAGTCCAGAGTTCCAGGGATGAACTACCTGGGTTCTAATAAGCATCTTTTAAATACGTGTGTGTGTTAGTCACTCAGTCCAACTCCTTTGCGATCCCCACGGACTGCAACTCACCAGGTTCCTCTGTCTATGGGATTGTCCAGGCAAGAATACTGGAATGGGTTGCTATTCCCTTCTCCAAGGGATCTCCCCAACCCAGGAACTGAATCCAGGTCTCCTGCATTACAGGCAGATTCCTTACCTACCAGAAATGGCCACTATAACACACTTTGAGACACTAGGAACAATTTGGGCCAGAAAGTCCCCAACTTAATAGAAGGCAATAATGTGAAATTTTGTTCCTTGACTTGAAACACAGAAGTCTACCACATCACAGTGTTATGCATGACCATGTGGTGCCCAGGAGGCAAGATGTGGAGGAGGGAGCAGAGACCCATGGCCCAGCACATTTGGTTCTGAATATTGGCTCCATGGTAAATTTAAAACCCCACCCTTCCAGTTGTTCCACCACCACATCTGGAATCTGCCCTACATGCTCATTCTCACCAGGTCAACAACAAATCACACTATTTAGGTATGTCTCTAAAACATGTCTAGGATCCAACCATTTTTCCACTCCACTATCACCAAGGTTCAGGCTACTGTCATCTCTCACCTGGATTATTACATAAGAGCCTCTAAATATTTCTCCCTGTAAGTCACGTCACATCATTCCTCTGCTCGAGGAGCTCATTTCACTCAGAGTAAAAGCCCAAGTCCTGACCAGGACCTACATAGCCTTGTGTATTCTCCACCTGTTGTCACCTCCACTCCAGACCCACAGCCTCTTGGCTGTTCCTCAAATGTACCAGGCACAATCCCAACCCAGGACTCTGCACTTCATGGTCCCTCAGTCTGGCACTCTCCCCCACACGCCCCCAGATAGTTACCCAGCTTTCTTTACCGTCTTCAGTGGCACATCAAATGTCAGTGCCTCTGCAATGCCTGTGGACTTTGCACCTACTATACAAAGGTCCATCAAGTCAAAGCTATGGTTTTTCCAGTAGTCATGTATAGATGTGAGAGTTGGACCATAAAGGCACCTGAATACCAAAGAACTGATGCTTTTGAACTGTGGTGTTGGAGAAGACTATTAACAGTCCCTTGGACTGCAAGATCAAAACAGTCAATCCTAAAGGAAATCAATCCTGAATATTCATTGGAAGGACTGACACTGAAGCTGAAGCTCCAATACTTTGGCCACCTGAGGTGAAGAGCCAACTCATTAAAGACCTGATGCTCAGAAAGATTGAGGCAGGAGGACAAGGGGATGACAGAAGACAAGATTGTTGGATGGCATCACTGACTCAATGGACATGAATCTGAGCAAGCCCCAGGAGATGGTGAAGGACAGGGAAGCCTGGCGTGCTGCAGACCATGGGTCACAAAGAGTTGGACATGACTAAGCAACTGAACAACAACAATACTATATATGGGCTTCCCTGGTGGCTCAGATGGTAAAGAATTTGCCTGCAATGCAGGGGACTCAAGTGTGATTCCTGGGTTGGGAAGATATCCTTGAGAAGGAAATGGCTACCCACTCCAGTATTCTTGCCTGGACAATCCCATGGACAGTGGAGCCTAATGGGCTACAGCCCATGGGGTCACAAAGAGTTGGACATGAATGAGCAACTAACACTTTCACTCTCTTCATTTTAATACTACATATACATTATATATATGTATATATAGAGAGAGTATGAATATCTGAAAAATACATAAGAAACTGTTAACAGCAGAAAATTCAACTAAGTGGGACTATTTGGGGGGCAGAGTGAGGGAAGAGACTTTACTTTACACTCTATAGAATATTTTTTGATATTTTTATAGTAAAATAATTAGTGGTAGCTCATTTTATGATAATGTTGGATAAGTAGATACCCAGTTACATTCACAGGAACCCAAGTAGCACAGTCAGCTGTGGAGTACTATAGTTCATATTCTTTACGTAT
The DNA here is from genome assembly GCF_027580195.1 of Bos mutus. Classification (NCBI taxonomy): domain Eukaryota; kingdom Metazoa; phylum Chordata; class Mammalia; order Artiodactyla; family Bovidae; genus Bos; species Bos mutus. The sequence continues at coordinate 107,471,937 of NC_091617.1, forward strand.
TTAGTAGAAATTTTTAATTGAGATATAATTGACATATAATATGTATTTATTTCATGTGTATAACATAATAATTTGATATTTGTATGTATTGCAAATAATTACCACAATAAGTCTAGTTAACAAACTAGACTTCTCGTGATGAGTTTTAAGATCTACTGTCTTGCTGCTGCTGCTAAGTCACGTCAGTCGTGTCCAACTCTGTGTGACCCTATAGACGGCAGCCCATCAGGCTCCCCTGTCCCTGGGATTCTCCAGGCAAGAACACTGGAGTGGATTGCCATTTCCTTCTCCAAGGCATGAAAGTGAAAAGTGAAAGCGAAGTCGCTCAGTCATGTCCGACTCTTCTCGACCTCATGGACTGCAGCCTACCAGGCTCCTCCATCCATGGGATTTTCCAGGCAAGAGTACTGGAGTGGGGTGCCATCGCCTTCTCCGTCTACTGTCTTAGCAACTTTCAAATATACACACAGTATTATTAACTATAGTCACCACATTGTATTCCCATGACTAATTTATTTTATAACTGGAAGTTTGTAACTTTTGACCACCTTCAACTTTTCCCTCTGAGTCTGGTAACCACCAGCCTGTTCTCTGTAATGGGGGAGTTTGGGGGCTTTTTTGTCTTTGATTTTTTAGATTCCACATATAAATGAGATCATATGATATTTGCCTTTCTTTATCTGACTTATTTCACTTAGCATAGTGCCCTCAAGTTCCATCCATGATGCTGCAAATGTCAAGGCTTCCTTCTTTTTTATGGCTGAATAATATTCCATCGTGTGTGTGTATGTGTGTGTGTATGTGTGTGTGTATGTGTGTGTGTGTGTGTGTCCAGTTGTTGTTGTTTAGTTGATAAGTCACATCCAACTCTTTTGTCACCCCATGAGCTGTGCCCTGCCAGGCTCCTCTGTCCATGGGATTTCCCAGGCAAGAATATTGGATTGGGTTGCCATTTCTTCCTCCGGGGGAATCTTTCCAACCCAGGGATCAAACTTGCGTCTCCTGCATTGGCAGGTGGATTCTTTACTACTGAACCACATATCCATTCTTGGACACTTAGCTTGCTTCCATGTCTTGGCAATTGCAATAAATTTGGGGGTACAAATACTTTTGGAGTTAGTATTTTCATTTCCTTTGGGTAAATTCCCAGACTGGAATTACTAGATTGTGTTTAATGGGATTTCCATGGGTCTGCCTGAGAAGGAATCTAGATACCAGGTATAACACTGGGTTTTTTTAGGAAAACAATTGCTCCCTCCAACCCATGGCAAGAGCTTGGTCCTTCTCTTCCCTCTGCTGCTTCTACTTCTGTCCTCCCTGTTCATCAGTGCCGTCTCCAGCTGTTCCTCTGAACACTCCACCAAGTCCCAGTCAACTCCACTCCAGCCAGGGGTATGGTAACAAGGCAGCACCTGGCTCTAGGGCATCTTACCTCCTCCAAGCCCTGAGCATGATCAAGCCACCCAGTCATGTGTCCGAGGCATCCGTGAGCCTAATGTTCCCAAGTTCCAGCCTGGCAATGTGAGAGGTACCAACAAGAGAGAGGCCCTGTTTCTGGAAGACAATGTGCTTTGTGCTTAAAAAGTCAAGCTTAAAAAGTCAAACTATAAAACCCATGCACACTAGATGCCACACACCCATACTTTGGATCTCGAAGCAGAATCAAGATTTATAGGAAATATCCGAGGTTAGAATGAGGTCTTTCCCCTCAGCAATTAACTAACGACTGAAGAGAGAAATGTGCTACACAGAGCACTGAGTTAGGACTAAGGAAACCTGTGTTCTCCCACTAACAATTGTATTGACCAAGTCTCCTCATTGATAGAATGAGGGGACTTGATGGAGTGATGGCTGATGATGCTTCCCACCCTTAATAACCTCATAATCATGGCTGCAGTCTATTGAGTTTTTATCATGTACCAGATCCATGCTAGCCTTCAGGTTAATTCCTGTCTATAGCCTCATCATCACATGAATTCAGCAAGGTAGGTATTATTACTCCATTTTACAGGGGAGACAAGTAACACTCAAGAGAGCTTAAAGAACTTGATAAAAGTGATGCATTGCCTCGTTGGTAGATCTAGGACTCAAACCCATGTCCATTCAATTTTCCTGCCCCATTTCCTCTTATATATAGTATCCTTTGCACAGAGAGTAGTCTAGAACACCTATACTGCACAAGTCTCTGCCCACCATGATACAGCTCTCCAGAGCTGAACAGCATTTAGTCACCTACTCGTTCATTTAACCAATGTCTATGCCTCAGTTCCTGGACAGCTGCTGATAAAATCTCCTTGATGAGTTTGACCCTGCAGATGCTACATAAATCACTCCGACCACAGCCAAAGGTCAGCACCAAAGCCCACCCAGGGGGTTCACAGGTTCAGAAGAGACGGTAGTTATTATTATTGAGATTGTTATGCTTGTGGTGGGGGTGGGGAGAAGTCAGGGCCTGGGCCTGGCCTGCACAACGTAGGCTGAGCCACATGGTGCTGTATACTGGTTGCAGCTGTCCTACAGGGAAAGTTAGGGATCATAATAAGCTGGACAGAGTTCTGTTAGTCACAAGAAAAAACAGGCAAGAGAGCACTTATGTCTTAACTCAAACTCCTCACCACAAACAGGCAAAGCCACTTCATGTGTTCTACATCATCTATGGGCTTCCCTGGTGGTTCAGTGGTAAAGAATCTGCCTTTGCAATGCAATGCAGGAGATCCAGGTTCAAACCTTGGGTCAGGAAGATCCCCTGGAGAAGGAAATGGCAACCCATTCCAGTATTCTTGCCTGGAAATCCCATGGACAGAGGAGCCTGGTGGGCTACAGTCCATGAGGTCACAAAGAGTCAGACACGACTGAGTGACTAAACAACAACATCATCATCTACAGATTTGTATATCCTCATCCTGAGGCTGAACTGATCCAACTGGCATGTAGTATGAAGCCTTAGAAAGGGCATTTCCCAGGGTTGGAAGGAAGAAGTATCATTTCAGCTGGTGTAGATCCTCAGTTTGCTGCAAAGTCGGTCCAGCAAAAGGGGAAGACTATGTAACATGAAATATAGTTAGACTTCCCTGCCATTGCAGCCAGGCAGGGTGAAATCAAAAGTGCATGCCAGAACACAGGAGCTGGAGGCGAGAGAATCTGCTCAGGTCCAGGGTGTAAGCTGCAATTAAGGATTGTTACCTAATAAAAGGTCTGACTTCATTTACATTTGGAAACACAGAATTAAACAAAGTGAAATGGGTTTGTTTCTTCATTTGATTGTGGTTAAGGATTTGTTTCTTACTTCAGCACTTGTCAGAGACCATGAAATCATCTTTTCCACTGAGCATCTGGCAGGTATGGGGATCTCAAACCAGGAAACTCTGCTCCACAACATTCCAGCCTTAAAATCGGAGTCAGTGATCTTTTTTTTTTATAAAGGGCCCAAGAACAAACACTGTAAGCTTTTCAGGCCATGATGCAGCATCAAGGAGATGATGCAGGGACTTAGATGCAAGAGAGAAAACAAATTTCTAAAAATACTTTGATGAAATTGATAATATATAATCATAGCTGAGTGCAATTTTGTGCAATTCAGGTCTACTAATGAGAAGACTGAAATTCTTTTGTGAGGGATAATGTTTTGCTTAACTGGGGTTCAAAGTTAGTCTTCTGTATTACTATGGCAAGAAAGCAGCCTAAAATGAATGATCAAGGTAAGGCATCCTCTAAGTTACAGATAAAACTGGAGGGGACATTACAGAGCAATTATTTCAGCTCTTTCTTATAGAGGAAGTGAAGCCCAGATTCCTGGGAACACTTGCCCCTTGCAGCCACACAGAGAAGAGAAGTCAGTCTCATGACTTGCAGTTCCACTGTGCCTCTTAGACTGTGTTATCTCTAGGAGAGCAGACTCAGTGGCATGTCCATCATCTGCTGATGTTGTTGTTGTTTAGTCATTCAGTCGTGTCCAACTCTTTGTAACCCCATGAATTGCAGCATGCCAGGCGTCCCTGTCCTTCACCACCTCCTGGAGTTTGCTCAAATTCATGTCCATTGAGTCAGTGATGCCATCCAGCCATCTCATCCTCTACTGCCCTCTTCTCCTTTTGCCCTCAGTGTGATTTCTGTATTTAAAAGCCACATCCAGAAGAGCCTCCTTTAAGAAGCCATGTACTGTTAATATCGGTGGCAGTGACTACAGGTGACTTGGCCCAGGAAGGCTCACTACTGTCAGTCGTTCTTTTACACTTGGCTTCACCACTGTCCCTCAAGCATCTTGAGGACATGGTGTGTCCAATGCATTGTTCTGTCATCAGCATGTGGCACATGAGGAAAATTCAATAAACCCTTCTTTGATTAAACAACTGTTAAGTAATTAATGTCTCTTCTTTTGCAAAAATATTTTCCACCCCTTCCCTCTCAACAAAGTGCTGGTCAGATCATTGTTCCCTTCCTAAAACTCTCTAGTGACTCACACTGTACTTAGAATAAAATCCACACTCCTCACCTGACCCACAGGCCCCTCTCAATCCAGCCCCAGCCTACTTCTCTGATCTTGTCTGTTTCTACCCCTTCCCTCTTCAGTCATGCTGACCCATTTACCATACATGTGAAGTTTATTCCTGCTCTACTGCTTTTGCAAAGGCTGCTCCCTCCATTTAGAGCTCTGCTCCCTGATCATTACAGTCTCTTCTAGCACTGCTATCCTCCCCTCCAACCACTGTCATTTATTCTCTCATTTATACGTGTTCTCATTTATATGTGTGTGAGTTTCATGGGAGAAGAGGTCTCCACTGTCTTGTTCACCACCATGCTTAGCTCCCCAGTCAATATCTGGTACATATCAGGTATTCAATAAATACTTGTTGAAGAAATGAATTCCTCCAGGCTTCCTCAGCCTTCTTTTCTACTGTACTCACAAAATACAACAAATATTTGTTGAGTAAATGGAATAAATAAAGGTAGAACATCTTCCCTTTGGTTCCTGGGTGAGATCTTGGCTTAGATGACATGCTGTAATTGACCAGAAACACAGGTGCAGGGGGATGGTGTAGAAATCAGAAAAACCAAAGACAGAACCGAGGGAGCTATGGGGCATATGTATAGTTACTTAGCTCTCCAATTTGTTTTCATTTAAGTTTATGTGCCTTCAAACCAATGCCCCCAAAATTACAGCCTCTGACTGGCTGGCACATAAATTTCTGACTTTAAAACCACTTTATTTCAAGCTTGATAAATAGCTTTTGTCACTAGGTAGAGTAATTAAGGTGCAGTATTGGTCGTCGCTAGGCTGGACTGACATTACTTTCTTTTCAGCGTTTTGTTACCTGCCTGTCGGATTTGGCAGAGCTCATAGCAACGCTCGGGGCTGAGTTATGTACATTCTCTCCTGGCAGGAGCTTTGTCAGGAAGATATATCACCCCCTTCTACTGAGCAGCCTCTGTTTTCCAAGACCCATGGCAGGCATTCCTGGTACACGCTGCCAAGCCCCTGTCCTTCATCTCTGGTGGCCACCCAGTCACTGGCAGAGAAAACAATGGGATGTTCCCTATTTGAGATCTTCATGCTTCTTGGCCTCCCCACTATGTTCTAGCTTACACTCTACAAATGGTATTTCATTAATAATTCAATATAAATTTTAAAACCAATGCTTCATAGCGCTGGAACTGCCATCCTGTAGAAAGAGTAACAATGGAGCTCAACCTTGCAAAGCTTAATCTCCACAACACATCCGAGAAATAGAAAGGGAAACAGAGAATTAAAGGGCATCATGTCTGCTATCATCCAAATTGAAAGTTGCTCAGTCGTGTCCAACTCTTTGGGACCCCATAGACTATATAGTACAAGAATTCTCCAGGCCAGAATACTGGAGTGGGTAGCCTTTCCCTTCTCCAGGGGATCTTCCCAATCCAGGGATCAAAACCAGAACTCCTACATTGCAGGTGGATTCTTTACCAGCTGAGCCACCAGGGAAGCCCAAGAATACTGAAGTGAGTAGCCTATCCCTTCTCCAGCAGCTCTTTCTGACCCAGGAATCGAACTGGGGTTTCCTGCATTGCAGGCAGATTCCTTACCAACTGACCTATCAGGGAAGCCCAAGGGCATCATAGGCTCTTAAAATAAAACATTAACTTAAAAATTCAACTACCTCACTTTATGGATGATGAAGCTGAGTCCCAGAGAGATCAAGTAGCTATTACCTCACAGCTAGTCAGTGGTAGGATAACTATGCACATAATTACTTGTTCATCTGAGTGTTAAAGACCAAGGTTCAGAAACTTTTATCCAGTCAGAAGTCACATACTGAGTCTCACTGAGGAACTATTTCTATTTCTCTGTCAGGTCCACGAATTTGATTCATTCTTTAGATTCTACCTAATTTCCTCACATTCAGGATTCAGGACCAGAAGAGCAGCTGTAAAGTAAAATGGATGGGCAATTATGCCTTAGATGTCAGACCTGTATTTGTATAGCCGATATTTACATCCAGCATCTCTTTCAAGGTATCTTGAAAGAATCCCGCTGAAGAAGGCTTTACCAATATGAGAATATCCCAGTGGAAAGGTGCTAAGTGGGTCATTCTGCTGCAAATCAGTCAGGGAGATGTCACCTGCATCATCATGCTGTGCATCTCAGAGGTCCCTGATGACAGGGGGGATGTATCTGCCTCAGAGAGGGCACCAACAACTAGATTACAACCTCAACTGATGACAGACTCCACCCCTTCTCTCTCTCTCTTCAGTGGACTCTGAAGAGAACAGAAGCACAGACAGGAGAAAGGATAGAGCATGAAAGAGAAAACCACATCCCCTTCCCTACTCTAGGTCCTTGAGCTGATGTCCCTAGCAGGGAAGAGGGAAGAAGCTTTACTGTGAATTAGACAATAAAATTTGGGTTGTTCACATCTGAATATGAAATTGTTATAATGCCATAAAGTGAGTACAAAGCAATGGGTGCTCCCTGAGATGTTTCCAAGAAATGTGAGAGAGCCAGTAATATTTCAGGAATTACTAATTAAGTATGGGTGGAAAAATCCCATGGACGGAGGAGCCTGGTGGGCTGCAGTCCATGGGGTTGCTAACAGTCGAGCCCGACTGAGCGACTTCACTTTAGTTTTTCACTTTCATGCATTGGAGAAGGAACTGGCAACCCACTCCAGTGTTCTTGCCTGGAGAATACCAGGACGGCTGGTGGGCTGCTGTCTATGGGGTCGCACAGAGTCGGACACGACTGAAGCGACTTAGCAGCAGGAAATGGAGGGATGGAGAAGCTAAAACGATGGACATAGCAAAGAGGAGGTGCTCATGAAGAATGTACTCTGCTTTGTGAAGAGTTTAGGCTTTATCCTTCTGATGCTCATTAATAGCTAGATCATCTAAATTTAAAGAATATCAGATTTACATGCATTCAACAAATATTTATTATAGACCTAAAAGTACCAGGTTCTGGGGAAACATCAGAGAGTGAAACAGACAACAAACTCTGCCCTTAGAGAGTTTACATTCTAGTGGGAAAGAGGTAACAGATTCTAAACATAGTAACTAAGTGTTTACTATCTAGGATGTTAGAAGCTGATAAATATTGTGGAAATAATTAGAGCAGTGTAAGACACCAAATGTGCTGAAGCAGAGAGGACAAGGGGTCAGATTCCATCATTTAATTGGAGGGCCAGGGAGGCAACACTGAGAAGTAACACTTCACCAAAGACCTGAAGGAGCTGAGGGAGTTAAGTGTGAGGAAATCTGAAGGAAGAGTATTCAAAGCACAAGAGATGATCAGTTTAAAGGCCATAAGGCAGGACCCTGCTTGATGTACCTATATAACAGCATGGAGGTGTGGCTGGAACAGAATGAGAGGAAACGAGCTGGAGATAAGATCAGACAGGGTCAGATCAGGTAGGGTCTCAAAGAACTTGACGGACTTTGACTTTTTTTCTGAGTGAACTAAGGAAACACTGAAGGATTTACATAGGCACAGGAGAGTAACTTGATCTGAATTGTTATAAAAGGATCATTCTGGCTGCTGGGTTGAGAACAGACTGGGGCTAGGGGACAAGGTAGAAGCAAAGAGAGAGTTAGCAGGTGTTTGTAACTATCCAGGAGATTACATACTTTAAAAATCATTATGGAAATATTGAGGAGATAGGAATGGAAGAGAGTGAGACTGAAAAGATCAGGATCAGTTAGGAGTCTATTGCAATAGTCCAGCTATAAAATAACTAAGTTCTTCAATAGTTCTGACCTGCATCTATCATCATTTACACTAAAACACGATCAATTTTATAGAAATAATAAGTTGAAAGTATCAAATTTGAGGCTAGGGGAAAGGAAATAAACAGATAACTTATAAGAGGTATATATAAACACAGCATGCATTTTAACACAATTAGGAGAATATTTAACCTGTGACTCCAACCCAGGGCTCTGTACACAAAAGATGTTCAAAAGTCTACTTTTGGAATTTTACTTATGTATGAAGAACCAATTACTACAGGGATTGCCCTAGTATTAACAATCAGAAAAGTAGGGAAATTACATAAAACAATTTTTCAGGTACTAGGCAATGAGGCAATTTCTGTGATCTCTCAGAGAAGGAAAATAATCAGATAAGTGCTCTGATTGCCCCAGTTTACTTCCTGGAGACGTTTCAAAACTGTAGTTCAGAGGGGAAACTCAAACAGAATATAGTATTCTCATTTAAAGAGACATATTCTGTAGGTCAGAATATTGGAGAAGAGGGCACTAAGCAAAAATGCTCCAGAGATCATCAAAGGGGTCCCCTCAAGTCTGTAGCTGATTACTGATCTGCACATGCCTGGAGTAATACTCCATGAGACTAGGGATAGAACTACTTGAACCAAACAGGTTGGAAATGTCCCTGAAATCACACGATAGTAGGAATAACTCACATTCTCATCACTCAGAGTGAATAAACTTCATAAAATAGAGAACATTAGGCAGAATATTCAAGAGTCATGTCTTAGCAGTGGGGGATACATTAAGCCTAGAATAAAGACTGCTCCAGACCTACCACAATAAAACTTGAACACAAGTTTCAAAGGGATCAAACTGATCTGCAACTGTAAAGACAACACTCTTTAAAGAAATACAACAAAATCTGACATTGAACAAAATAAAATTCAGTGCCTGGAATCCGATCAAACACTTCCAGGCATGTGGCAAAGAAGAAAAACACAAACTATAAACAGAAAAATTCTACCAACTAATAGAAACAGAACCAGAAATGACAGATATTTGCAGAAATTTTCAGAAAAAGCAGCTGTTATAAATCTTATGAATATACTTCATGATGTAAAGGAAAAGTAAAAGCAGAAGTCGCTCAGTCATGTCCAACTCTTTGCAACCCCAGGGACTGTATAGTCCATGGAATTCTCCAGGCCAGAATACTGGAGTGGGTAGCCGTTCTCTTCTCCAGGAGATTTTCCTAACCCAGGGATTGAACCCAGGTCTCCCATATTGCAGGCAGATTCTTTACCAGCTAAGCCACAAGGGAAGCCCATTTAATACAATTAGCAGAGAAACAGAAGATATTCTAGATGAAAAATACAAAATCTGAGGTGAAAACAGCACTGGATTGAGTTAACAGTCAATGGGATACTTCAAAGAAAATAATATCAGATACACCAAGAGAAACTGTCCAACATAAAGCATACAGAAAAAAAAAAAAAATGAAAAATATTAAGAGCAGACTTGAGCTTTGGGGGAAGGATACTGACTTACAGATTCAAGAGACTCAAACAAGATAAAATTAAGAAATCATGCCCAGAAACTTCATAATCAAACTGCAGCTAGAGAAAAAAAAATGACACATGTACAGAGGAGTAACAGTTTGAATGACTACAGATTTTTCATCAGAAGCCATGAAAGCTAGAAGGGAATGGAAAGACATCTTTCAGGAACTAAAAGAATATAACTTTTAACCCAAAATTCTACCAGAAATATCTTTTAAGAATAAAGGAAAAATAAAAATCATTCTAAGGTGAAGGAAAACAAAGATAATTTGTTGCCATCACACCTGATTAAAAAAAAATGCTTAAGAAATTTCTTCAGAATGAAAACAAATAATAAAACCAAAGGAAAACAAAGGACTTAAAGAATGAAAGAGCAACAAAAATGGTTAAGTATCTGGGCACAGAGACCATTTGTATCCTTTAAGTTCTTAAAAATACTTGTGACTGTTGAAAGTAAAAATTATGTGAAAAATCCTAAGAAATCCACAAAAAAAAACTTACTAGGATCATTAAGGGAGCTTAGTAGTGTAACATAATTCAAGGTCAGTATAAGTCAAACATTCTATACACTATCAATGAATGACTTAAAATTGTAATTTGGAGGGTATTATGTTAAGTGACGGAGAAGGCAATGGCACCCCACTCCGATACTCCTGCCTGGAAAATCCCATGGACAGAGGAGCCTGGTAGGCTGCAGTCCGTGGGGTCGCTAAAAGTCAGACACGACTGAGACTTCACTTCCACTTTTCACTTTCATGCATTGGAGAAGGAAATGGCAACCCACTCCAGCGTTCTTGCCTGGAGAATCCCAGGGACGGGGGAGCCTGATGGGCTGCCATCTATGGGGTCGCACAGAGTCAGACACGACTGAAGCGACTTAGCAGCAGCAGCAGCATGTTAAGTGAAATAAGACAGAGAAAGGCAAGTAATTAATGATATCACTTATATGTGGAATCTAAAAAAATACAACAAACTAGTGACTATAACAAAAAAGGAGAATCACAGGTATAGAGAACAAACCAATGGTTACCAGTGAGGAAAGGGAATGGGGGAGGAGCAATATCAAGGTGGGGAAATAAGAGGTACAAACTATTATGTATAAAATAAACTATAAATAAATATTGCAAAACACAGCGAATACAGCCAAAAATTACAGTTTTATAATAACTATAAATGAAGTAAACTTTTTAAAATTAGAAATCACTATAATAACCTATAACATATAATGTTGTACATCAACTATATATACTTCAATTAAAAACAGAAAATTATAATTTTAAAAGAATTTACAATAGCATTAATAAACATGAAATACTTAAGAAATACATTTAATAAAATGTGCGCATGATCTGTATACTGAAAACTACAAAACGCTGCTGAAAGAATCAATTATGCCTTTAATAAACAAAGATGCCATGTTCACAGATCAGAAGACTCAATATTTTTACAATATCAAATCTTTCCCAATTGATCTATGGATTCAATACAATCCATATCAAAATACCAGCAGGATTTTTTATTTCACAAGTTGATTATAAAATTTTCATGAAACAGAAGACGTACTCAATTTTTTGTTGTTGTAACAAAACAATTTTGAAACAGAAAGACAAAGTTGAAAGATGTACATAGCCTGATTGCAAAGTTTATGATAAAACTACAGTTATTTGGACACTGTGGATATTAATATAAGGACTGATATACATATCAATGGAATAGAGTAGAAAGTCCAGGAATAGTATACACACATATTGTCAATTCATTTTCCACAGTAATTCAAAGCAGAGAAGACAGTTTTCAATAAGTGGTACTAGAACAATGGCATATCCATATGCAAAGATATAAACCTCAAATCTTGTCTCACATCAGAAACAAAAATCAAAACTCAAAATGGATCACAACCACAATGTTAAAAATAAAACTATAAAATTTACATAAGAAAAAAGAAAATGTGACCATTGGTTAGGCAAAGATGTCTTAAACAAGGCACAGAAAAAAAAAAAAACATAAAAGAAAAAAATTCATTAATTGTACTTCACCAAAATTAAGAACTTTTGCTCTTTGTAAAATACTGTTAAGGAAATTAAGAGCCAAGTAATAGACCAGGAGAAAAATATTTGCAAAACACCTGATAAAGAACTTGTATCCAAAATATATAAAGAACTCTCAAAACTCATTAATAGTGAAAGATCCAATAAAATCAGTGGGCCAAAGATTTGAAGAGACATTTCACCAAGGAAGATGTATGACTGGCAGAGAAGTACATGAAAAGTTTCTCGAACCATTATTCTATTTTGAAAATGTAAATTAAAACTACAATGAGATTCTTCCATACACCCAGTGCTTTAAAGCACTTAGTAAATTAAAACAATAACCATATAATTCTATTTCATGTTTCTGTGAGTCATGAATTCAGGCAAAGCTCAGACTATGCTACTCTACATAACGCTGACTGCAGTCAATCACTGGTACTCAGTTGGCAACCTGGCTGGATTTGAGAGACCAAGATAGTTTCATTCACTTTACAAACTGTCTCAGAAAATACAAAAAGAAAACAGAAAAGAGGCTACACATCAAAGCAACATAAAAGCATTTCAAAAGGGGAAAAACTACTCACAAATCTGCCATGAAAATACACAAAGTAATGATATAGATATAGATGTTTAAAAATAATATACAATAATCAAATAGAGTCTATCCTAGGAATGCAAGGTTAGTTTAATTTTTGAAAGTAAAATATAACTTGAAAATTATAATATACCACATTATACAGGAGAAAAATCATATGATTATCTTAATAGATAATATTTGATAGAATTCAATGTTTATTAACAATTTAAAAATAACTCTTAGCAAACTAGAAATAGAAGGAATCATGTTTGAGCTGGTACAAGTATCCACAAAAGTCCCATAGCTAATACCATAATTAACCACATAATATAACTGCCCTCTTGAAAAAATTAAGATGTTCATAGTCATCACTTATATTCAACCTGTACTGGAAATTCTAGCCTATACACTAAGATAAGAAAATAGATAAATGCCTTAAAGCTTGGAAATCAAAATAAAGAAATCTATAGTTAAGCACATGACATTATTTATGTGTAGAAACTCCGGAAGAATCTCAGATAAACTATTATAATTAATTAATATATTTATCAAGATCACTGGAAAATAGTAAATATACAAAAATCAATTTTATTTCTATATACAAGAAACAAACATTGGAAAATGATTTTTAAGAAAATACTCCTTAAAGTAGTGTTAAAAATCACAAATAGCCAAGACTAAATATAATGAAAGACATGCAAGAACTCTACATAGAAAAGTATAAAGCATTATTAAGATATATTAAACAAAATCTAAATTAACAAAGCAAGGAGTGGCAACTACAAACAGCAAACTGCTTTTGTACTGCACATAAACTAAGAAGGGCTTTTCCATTTTTAAAAGGCTGTAAACCTAAAAGGAAAGAGAATAAGAATATGTGACAGAGACTGCATGTTGTCTAGAAAGCCTAAAGTATTTCTTATCTGATGCTTCACAGGAAAAGGCTGCTAACCACTGAATTAGAGAAACACACCATTTCCAATGATTAGAAGAATCAGAATTATAAAAAATGTCAATTATCTTCAAATTGATCTGTATATTCATTAACTCCAAATTAAATTTCTAATAGGTATTTTCTTTTGGAAATTCACAAGCTGATTCAAAATTTTTATCAAAATGTAAAAAGCCAAGAATAGCTAAAACTCTTTTTTAAAAAAATAGCAAACTCGGAGATTTTAAAATACGAGATATCCAGATTTCTTATAAAACTATGGTAATAAAAACAAAATAGTATTGGCACAAAGTTAAACAGAACAGACTAGAAAGCCCAGGAACTGATTCACACATATACAATCACTTTATTTTCAATAAAACTGAGAAAGCATGATCCTTTCAATAAATGGAGCCAAATCAATTATCCAAAAGGGGGAAAAAAAAAAAAATCATGCGAAATGCCAGGCAGGATGAAGCAGAAGCTGGAATCAAGATTGCCAGGAGAAATATCAAAACCTCAGATATGCAGATGACACCACCCTTATGGCAGAAAGTGAAGAGGAACTAAAAAGCCTTTTGATGAAAGTGAAAGACGAGAGTGAAAAAGCTGGCTTAAAATTCAACATTCAAAAAACTAAGATCATGGCATCTGGTCCCATCACTTCATAGCAGATAGATGGAGAAACAATGGAAACAGTGACAGACATTATTTTCTTGGGCTCCTAAATCACTGTGAATGGTGACTGCAGCCATGAAATTAAAAGATGCTTGCTCCTTGGAAGAAAAGCTATGACCACCCTAGACAGCATATTTAAAAGCAGAGACACTATTTTGTCAACAAAGGTCCATATAGTTAAAGCTCTGGTTTTTCTAGTAGTCATGTATGGATGTGAGAGCTGGACAATAAAAAAGACTGAGCGCTACAGAACTGATGCCTTTGAACTGTGGTGCTAGAGAAGACTCTTGAGAGTCTCTTGGACAGCAAGGAGATCAAACCAGTCAATCCTAAAGGAAATCAGATTCAGCATCAATTGATTAAAATTAAGAAATTATATTCAATCAAAAGCTACCATTAACAGAAAAACACCACAGCCTCAGAGATTTTTGAATACATTTATCTGACAAGAATTCATATCCTGACTATGTATCTAACACGGACACATATGTATGTGCATCCAAAGACATGCTCAAAAATATTCACAAAGTATTATTTGTAATTTTTTAAAATCGTAAGTAATTCAAATATCTATGAGCAATAGCATGGGAAAATAGTTGTAGCGTATCCATAGGATTGAATATTGTGCAGCCAAGAGAAAGAACAAACCACAATCACATACTACAACATGGATGAAATTCCCAGTCATAACACTGGACCAAAAAGCCAGACACAAAAAAATACACATATACCAAGCTTGAAAACAAGGAAAACTCATCCATGCTGATGATAGAAGTCATAATAGAGGTCATTCTGGAGTAACAGTGACTGGGAAATGATGGAGGCTTCTGGGTGGCTGGTAATGCTCTATTTCTTGACCTGATGGTAGTAACATAGCTATACTTCATTCTGTAAAAATTTATTCACTTAAAATGTATGAACTTTTCTGCATATACGTTAAATCTCAACAAAAACTTTACAGAAGAACACAAATACATTATATATTTGAAATATTTACCAAAAGAAAAATCTTAGACTAGAACTGATTATATTTGGCCATGAATACGCTCTGGGCCTAATAGCTCTGGGCATGTTAAATAGTGTCCCCCACAAAGGCATGCCCATCCAGAGCCTCAGAATGGACCCTTGTTTAAACAGGGTCTTTATAGATATAATCAAGTTAATAGGAGGTCCTACTGGATTGGGGTGGGCCTTCACCCAATGACTTTCATTTACTTTGGACAGAGATGCAAAGAAAAGAGGGCGTCTCCTGATGGTTCCGCAGTAAAGAATCTGCCTGCAATGCAGGAAATGCAGGTTTGATCGCTGGGTCAGGAAGATCCCCTGAAGGAGGAAATTATAACCCACTCCAGTATCCTTGCCTGAAAAATCCCATCAACAGAAGGATTGTAACCCCTGGTGGGCTATAGTTCAAAGGGCCTCAAAGAATCAGACACAATTGAGTGACTGAGCATGCACATATAGAGAAAAGAATACCTGTGAAAACAGAGATACACAAGGAGAATGTCAAGTGATAATAGGCAGAAGTGGGAGCAACACATCTACAGCACAAGGAACCCAAGGGTTGCAGAAAAACACACCAGAAGCTAGAAGCATCATGAAAAGATTCTTCCCTAGGGCCTTGTCAGAGAGCACAGCTCTGATGACACCTTGATTTCAGACTTCTAACTTTCATAACTGCGAGAAAATAAATTCCTGCTGCTCAATTTATAATAATTTGTTACAGCAGCTGTAGGAAACTAAGACAGCAGGTAGAGAAGTCAGCAGTGCAAGAAGAAAACTCATTTCAAAAACAAGCATCTAGAAGGTTGAAGAGAGGGAGCACAGGCAGCCAGTTACTTGTCTGGAATCGGGAAAAAAGCTTGACCCCTCAACCTCAACCGCTTGGATTGAGTTTGATGCTCTAAAGAGGATCCATTGATTTTATAATACTGCCAAGTTCTATTTCAAGGCCTAGATATGAACGAATAAGCTCTTTAGGGGACAAAGAGAAAATAGAAAACAGATTTCTTAAAAAAGAGAAAGAAACCAAGTTGGAGCATTTCTGAAGACAAAGAGCTTGGTCAGATACACCTGTAGATTAAAGATGAAGTGCTTTGCTTATACAATACCATTCTGCCATGAAGAGACAAATGTTTTACATATTAAAAGTAACAGCTGTGTTATTTAACTCAACAGAAAAAATATATGCAAAAACACCATCTCAGGTAACCCTAAGAAAGATGGTTATAAAAGGTAAACTTGTCATAGAAAGAGGTAACAATCTGGATGATTCGGAGTGCTCTTCTATGGTAGGGAAGAAGAGAAATGAACTGTATCATACAGTACTTCCCCAGAAATGCCCAATCCTGACACTGGTCATAAATGCTAAAAGGATGGATCAATTCTACTTCTTCAGCATCGTAAATTTACTATACCTACTAAAAGGAGGTAAAGGGAAGCTTGCACAGAATGAAAGAGGTAAAGAACAGGATTTCTTACATTGATTGCTCACCTTCACACCGGTTGTACCCTTCTGCAAATTAACAACCACCTAAATGTTCTAAAATAGCAAAGGCACTAAAGTGTAAGCAAAGGCACTTACACTCCCCAAGGTTTGAACCACAATCACCACATCATGCAATTTCTGTTATAAAGTCAAAGTTTATTATATATAAAATGAGTTGATGACAAAATTTTATGATTCACTATATTCTTAACAGGCTTCCCTGGTGGCTAAGCTGATAAAGAATCCACTTGCAATGCGGGAGCCCTGGGTTTGATCCCTGGGTTGGGAAGATCCTCTGGAGAAGGGAAAGGCTACCCACTCCAGTATTTTGGCCTGGAGAATTCCATGGACTGTATAGTCCATGGGCTCGCAAAGAGTCAGACACGACTGACTGACTTTCACTGTATTCTTAACAGGCTTTGTTGTTTTGTTTTGTTTTGTTTTTCAAAACAATCTCTGAATCCACAAAGGGTAAAACTAAAAGGCAGAACATAAATCTGCAGGTTTAAACACATGTATTTGGAAATTGTGATAATCTTCCTGAGGCCTGAGTTACTTCTTCATTTATTTGGAAAAATGTTTATTTCCAGCACATCCTCAGAGTACATAAAAGTACAAAAAGAATGCTAACCCAACAACAGAAATCATTTCTAAGGGCTGCCAGATACTTTGAAAGTATTTCTGTGATTTGCATATGCTAATAATACAGCATTCTGATTATTAATTCAAAGAGGTAATATGAGTCTCAGCCATGCAGCACTGTTGACTTGCTTACTCTTATACAGTTTTAAAAAAATGGTGTATCTTTAAAAAAAACTACATCCAAGATTTTTCACTCAAACTGTTCTTCTTGTCCATCATTTATCTATAACATCTTACCATAAACATGTGTAACCAACTCAAAATGAATTCAGTGTGGAAACTCGTATTCATGATGCAAATAATTTTGTGGCATAATTGCTTATTTTACCAATAGGATCTTCATTCTAGAGAGACATTCACTTAGGGGGAAAAAAAGTTACAACAAGTTTCCATAATATACTTAAAAATAAAACCCAATTTACATACCACTCCTCAGAAATAGAGCTGAGTAAAATGAGACATAAATCCAACTCCCCACTCTTCCAACAGACATGTACATGATGAGTCCTTCACTTCACTCAGGACTTTCAAATGCCCTCAATCAATGAGACAATGGCAACCCACTCCAGTACTCTTGCCTAGAAAACCCCATGGACGGAGGAGCCTGGTAGGCTGCAGTCCATGGGGTCGCTAAGAGTCAGACATGACTGAACGACTTCACTTTCACTTTTCACTTTCATGCATTGGAGAAGAAAATGGCAACCCACTCCAGTGTTCTTGCCTGGAGAATCCCAGGGGTGGGGGAATCTGGTGGGCTGCTGTCTCTATGGGGTCGCACAGAGTCGGACATGACTGAAGCAACTTAGCAGCAGCAGCAATCAATGAGAACTGCCCTGATCATCCTGTATAAAATAACATCTTGTGCCCCTAATTTTCTATCTCCTCTTATTCTGCTGTATTATTTTCAGAGTATTTATCTCCACCTGACATACTATGTAGTGCTTTGTTTTTGCTGTTGGTACTTAATTTCTGTCTTCTCCCACTAGAATGTAGCCACCTTGTGGGCAGAGTGTTGCTGAGCTCTAGCTTCAAGAACAGTCCCAGCAAAGAGTAGGCAATAAATGAATGAATGAATGAAAAGGAAAGGAAATGAAGTCTATAATCTGTGATGAAAAGAAGTTTAACATTTTTTTAGATGTACTAGATTAGGAAGAAATTATTATTCCACCTGGGGTATGAGTAACTGTAGTGATATAGTTTCCTAGATCATTTTCCACTGAGTAAAAAGCTTCAGGGCAGATCTTTTATGAGCTGCCCATCAACTTTCCCCATTTTATGTCAATAGGGATAATCAGTACAGAATATTTCTTAAACAGTAAGATTATTAAAAACTGAAACTGATTAACAGGTGCAATAGTTAAGAATCTAGGGTATGGAATAAAATGAATCTCTCCAAAGACACAACGGCTCTTTGATTCGAACACAGCCCCTTCTGACTCAAGTTCGAGGTTCTGCAGTGTTTCCTCTGTGGGAGTTCTGACCGCTAGACGTCACATATGAGGTGATGAAGCGTTTGTCATTATTATGCACTTTGTGTGGGTAATGGATGGCTTCTTTATTTTCTGGAAGGTAGTACTTTGTTTACGAGCCACCTCTGAAATCTGTTTTCTTTCGTGGTGGCCTTTCACTCTGCTCTACTGTGGTAACACCTATTCCTCATCCTTGTCATGCCTGGAGTACGGGAGCATTTTAGAAAATGAATCTGTACTGTACTTTGCACCACAAATGATATGCACCCCATTATCTTTCAATATGTTCATACCTAGTGTGTTAGGTGGCTTGCGTTATGCTTCAGAGAGCTGTTCCTGACCTCAGACACACCTCACATCAGTAATTCTTTGCTGCACACACTAGTTGTGGGTCAGAGAGAAGAAACAGGCCCAGAGTGGCTCTCTTGCTCCAGAGGAAAAGGATTCTGGTTCAACAAAATGAACTCTCTAGCTCTTAATAGACTAACTACAGGGCTGAGGTCTTATTTCTGACTCCATGGGGAAACCCTGAAGGACCACACAGAATCTATAGGAAAATGTGTCTCTTCTAAATGTGCCAAACCACAGGCAGCTCACTAAACGAGGGCTCTCCAGTGTGCCCTGTTGGATTCTGAATGTAATTCAGGCTGCCACTTGGATCAGTCAGCTCAGACTAACTAATGCTACCAGCAGCAAAAATAAAAACCCAAATCTCAATAACTTAAAACAACATGGTCTATTTCTCCCCTCATGAAACATGTTCAAGAGTCAGCTTCAGCTCTGGCATCTTTACCCCCAGCCAGGCAGTAGGCACAGCCCCTCTCAAGGACATGTAAGTTTTGTGGCAGAGTTAAGAGAGTAACAATAGAAGCACTCAATGGTTCTCAGAGTGGCGTGTATCACTTCCACTCACATTTCATTGGCTAAAGTAAGTCACATGACCAATTCATCAGTGTAGAGGGACCCTAAACCTCCTGTGAGAAAGGGCCAACAGGGAGGTGCAGTGAAAAGATGTGAACAACAATACAAGCTACCATCCTCATGATCTAAAATCCTAAAAGGTTTAGGACATGGTTGACCAGCTTGGGAGTATTCACACTTCACTTTGAGAATCTGATAAAAAGTACAGAACCATTCCCAGAAATATATACACAAATACAAACCTGTCCCCAGAAATAGGCACACATATAAATATCTAAAAAGTTTGAATATAATTTCAAGGGTCAGAGAGCCCTAATTCCATACATGAACTCAAAACTCGGGATAGCAACTCTTGTTTTAGAGAAAATTTTTCCATAGATTTTTAAACTGCCATGTGTCAACCTGAAGTCAGCTTTCTCATTCCACCTGAATTAGAGGGAAGGGACCTTATCCAGGAAGGACACCTATATTCTCTGCAAACTTCCTGCCAGGCTGGTCCTGAGGGGCTAGGAACCTAGGTCACTGCTCTCCACATCATCTGGCAAAGTCCACTAAAAAGGGACCACATTGCCTTTAAATTGTTATTTTCTTCTTCCCATTTAAATTGTCCACTATTTTGTCATAGTGTGTTTTTTTTCTGTTTTATAAATCATCTATCTATACATACATATATAAGTAATATTGAAATAGCAATTGAGTAATGTCAAGTATTAGTACTTACTAATATTGCATAAATCATATTGTCTTATCCTAAGACAATCAAACACTGTCAGCTGGTACACACACACACACACACACACACACACACACACACCCCTGTGTATCTGTGGCTCTCTGAGCTCTATAGTATCACACATAAAAATCAGTTTTTTTTTCTAAACTCTAGCAAAATCTTCAAATGTGACCACAATGAAGCTTGGGTAAGGAGCTCAGAGAGAGGGAGGCAAGGCCATCTTCACCCTACCGGAAATAAGCTCTACCAACGTGCCTGATATGAGGGCACCTGGCCTGCCACAGGTGTGATGACATTTCACCAAACGCCAAATGAGGTGGAATCAGCCACCTACAAACGTAACAAGGGCCTGACAGGACTGTCAGCTGGCTCGCTGAGAGAGTCATTTGTGTGCACACTGTGGATTGAGTTTCCTTTAAAAAAAAAAAAAACAAAAAAAAAACTGGTTTAAAGTAGATCTATTTATTTTTAGTTGTGATTTGGAGCCAGAAATCCACACAAAGTCAAAGTATTTTAAGGAAGTGCATTAAACCAAGGGAAGTGCCAATCGGAGGACACAGCACAGGTTTTCCTGAGTGAAGCTGGACACGGTTTTGGCTTCTGACCTGCACATCTCTCCACAAGGTTGAGCAAAACATGGAGCAAACATCATTTCAATTTGAGAAAAGAAAACATCCTGAATATTTATGACTTCAGATCTGAACTCAGAGCAGCCACAACTGGAACACTGCTCCTGGATGTAGAGGGAGAAGCCCAGCAGGTCACAGGCTTACAGCCACACTGGGCTCTGCTCAGCCCCACAGCACAGGCCACACAGCCCTATGTATACAGGAGCCACTGCCCAGGCCTAGAGAGCTAGAGGGGACAACGTATTCTCATCTAAGTAGACCCTCAACTTCAGATTTCTTTACTGAAAGGTAAAGGTTATACAATATTATATAAACTTCTGGTGTGGAAAAAGCCACTCTGAATGTGCAATAAAATCTCACTGAGAATAAAAGTAAAATAACTTTACCTTGGGACTTATCCACAATCCATAACTGCTTTCTGTTGGATTCTAAAACTCTGTTTGAATTTTACATATAACTGAATCCATTGCTTTAAGCAAACCCAATACATAAACATCCTGATTAGGGAGTGAGAATTTGCTTTATAAAAACCTTCACTAAGGATTTCTTTAAACAGCAACCTTCCCTGGAGGCATTTAAAAATAAATTATGAAAATATAATAATATACATTTTGGTACACAGCTAACATTAGGAACTATACCATCACCCATTATTTACATGTGATATTGTTCCTTAACACTTTGCTAAAACACAGGTATCAAAACAACAGCAAAACCCTCCAAGTATAAAGAATAATCACACTCTATAATCTGCAAAATGAATAGCTTTTTAATATGATCATAAAAGGAGTAATACTTGTGCAAAATATACAAGAGTATAAATGCTACTATTGGGGGGAGAAGTATTAATTAACTGCTGTCAATTTCATTTTAATGAATTTAAGTATCAAAATTACAAACCACATTGCAATTTTTGTTTTCTAATAACAATTATTATGAAATAATTAAAAGTAAAAACATATGTAACATTCTTCCCATGTGGTTCCCCTCAATGTCATTTCATCCATCCTCTCTCTCCCTTTGACTCTCAATGCCCTGGAAATACTCCATACCAGTTACAAGTGCCATGTCAGCCACAGACACAGTTTCATACCAACTAGACTCTACCCTGTTCTCCTTTGTCATGGTTCCAGGAATGGATGGCTATGGAATAGGCACGATAAGGTACCTTTCAAGCATTTATATACCAATGGAAAGATGGGTGTCTAGATAATGGACCATTTTAATACCCCAATGCCTCAGATTCAGACATTCCCATTACAGAGATGTCATGATTAGAAAATCCAAACAAAGGAAAATCATTTACATGATTTACAACTATTCCCTAATATTTTAAAATACCACATAACCCTCCCTAATATTTTTTTACTTATTACATGTGGCTCCACGATGATAGCAGCTGAAAATTAGGATAAAAATACAGAGAGTGGGAGGGGTGAGAAGACTTATTAGGGAGAGAGCAGAGCCCAGAAATCTTGATTAGCAATCACCTCCACCATGTAATGAGTTTCTGGACCAGCAAGGGTGAAATTGCATGCCAAAATTCACAATAAATTATTCTCCACTTGAACACCAACTAGCCACATCATCACCTACCTCCAAGTTTAGAAGATTGAACTTATCAAGTGCATTGCTGAACAAAAGCTGGCCCTCATTTCCTAATGCAGTTGACTATGCCGGATGATTAATTGAGTGTGGATGAAGGCTTAGTAATATGGAACAATGATCAAAGACCCTGTATCAGCCACTGGGCATGCAGTGCTGTTATTATAGTGTCAACCAATAAACGTAGTGTTTAAAGGGACTCTACTGGCAACACACTAATTCAAGAGTGGGGCCATGCTACAGAATAACTGCTCCACAGAGAAATTCACATAAAGGCACCACACTTGCCATGTCCTTTCCTTCAAGTAATATCACCTTGTAATAGAGTAAGTTATTTGTGCCTACCAGATGTTCAAAAAAACTGGTTAAATTTTTTATCAAAATTGTTTAGAACAGCTTTGAAAGCAGATTTTAAAGAAGCCATTTAAATGTCCCCATCTACATTTTCCAATATTCCTCTCTTAATCTCTGTCTTTAAGTAGATCCCAGTAAGAGGATGCAAGTATGTTTAACAGTCTCCAACCACCACAATTTCAAAGAAAATCAGACCAGTGGAAAATGGAAAGGCATAGGAATGTAGACTTCTCTAAAGTTCTCTGCTTCAGAATCTTGATAAATATAAGCAAGGATGCAAATCTGTATTTATATATGGTTTAATAAAAGATTCTTCCTGAGATATTTTCTAACTCAACAACGTCATGCTTATCTTTGTACAAACAATTGTTGAATTTCATTCATTCAAGATTATTTTAATAAGTGTTGACTGAGTTAAAATATATGTTAAGTTTTGCGTGCAGCACAAGAGATACAAGGTGGAATTACTTATCCCTGCCCTTAAGTCCAGTAGAGGGGGAGAGATGTTTAAACATTAATTAGTTAGAAGACATAAAGGAGTTGGATAAGTGCATAGGCACTGAGTATTTTGAACCTCCTAGTACTCTTGCCTGGAAAATCCCATGGGCGGAGGAGCCTGGTAGGCTGCAGTCCATGGGGTCGCTAAGAGTCAGACATGACTGAACGACTTCACTTTCACTTTTCACTTTCATGCATTGGAGAAGGAAATGGCAACCCACTCCAGTGTTCTTGCCTGGAGAATCCCAGGGATGGGGGAGCCTGGCGGGCTGCTGTCTATGGGGTCGCACAGAGTCGGACATGACTGAAGTGACTTAGCAGCAGCAGCATGAAGGCTACTTAAACAGAAAGCAAGACTTTCCCCAGATTGAGGCACCTGAGCTGTCCTAGGAGAGAGCAAACATCACTTCATGCAATGAGGGGGATGGTCTGAGGGGACAGTTTGAACAGAGGAACAAAGACTAAACGAACAGAGGCCTGAGAACTACAGCACTGTGGAATGTGAAAAAAAGTGCAAGAGAAGTAGAGAGAGACAGATGGAGAGGTAGGCAGGTGAGATTAGAGGGTCCTTTGATACTATCCAAAGACTGGCCTTATCCCACAAGCAACAAGGAGCAACCAAAAAGGAGTGATCTAGTAAGATATAATGTGGGGGACTAGTCCATGTATAATTTACATAGTCTGTACTCCATATCCTCCATTTTTCTATATCCCCAAATTCAACCAACCACAGACTGTGTAGTACTGTAGTATATTTACTATTGAAAAAATAACTGCGCATAAGTAAACCTATATGAGTCAAGTTCATGTTATTCAAAGGTCAATTATACATTTTTAAGAAATACTTCTAGGAACTTTATGAAAAAAAATGACTCTGACCAGAATCAAAGTACTCAATTAAAAATAGTCCAGGTTTGAATCAGTTCTAATGAGGTGGATGAAACTGGAGCCTATTATACAGAGTGAAGTAAGCCAGAAGGAAAAACACCAATACAGTATACTAACGCATATATATGGAATTTAGAAAGATGGTAACGATAACCCTGTATACGAGACAGCAAAAGAGACACTGACGTATAGAACAGTCTTACGGACTCTGTGGGAGAGGGAGAGGGTGGGAAGATTTGGGAGAATGGCATTGAAACATGTAAAATATCATGTATGAAACGAGATGCCAGTCCAGGTTCAATGCACGATACTGGATGCTTGGGGCTGGTGCACTGGGACGACCCAGAGGGATGGTGTGGGGAGGGAGGAGGGCGGGGGGTTCAGGATGGGGAACACATGTATACTCGTGGTGGATTCATTTTGATGTTTGGCAGAACTAATACAATTATGTAAAGTTTGAGAATAGAATAAAATTAGTTAAAAAAAAAAAATAGTCCAGGTAAGAGAGGCTAAAGACCTGGGCTGCATCAGAGGAGAGGGAATAAGTAAAAGAGAAGCTAAAACTGCCAGAAGTTGGTGTTTCACTGTATATAAGGCTGAAGAAAACAGGAGCAGCAATACGGCCTCTGGCTTGGGGTTCTTCTTGACAACTGAATGAAAGGTGATGCTGCTGAGTCAGAGGAGGAGGAGCTAATGTAAATGTAGATGATGAATCTGAATCCAACCATCATCTGGGTTTGGGAACCTATGGGGCCCCAAGAAGGGGCTGTGTTTTTTTAATCTAGGAGTCAGGGTAGAAGTCTGCTGGAATATAAAGACCAGAGGAATTGTTTCCAATCATACAACAGTTAGTCCCAAAAGGAGCATGGTATGACTCACAGAGAGTATGTGAAGCAGTCAAAACAATGGCTGACGTCAGAACCTTGGGGACCACCTGGTATTTAAGAAATGGTAAGAGGAAAAAGAAGGGGCTTCCTGGTGGCTCAGATTGTAAAGAATCTGCCTGCAAAACAGGAGACCTGGGTTCGATCCCTGGGTCTGGAAGATCCCCTGGAGAAAGGAATGGCAACCCACTCCAGTATTCTTTCCTGGAGAATTCCATGGACAGAGGAGCCTGGTAGGCTACAGTTCATGGGATCATGAAGAGTCAGACACGACTAAGTGATTTTCACTTACTTATACCAACTTTAAGGAGAAGGCAATGGCACGCCACTCCAGTACTCTTGCCTAGAAAATCCCATGGATGGAGGAGCCTGGTAGACTGCAGTCAATGGGGTCACAGAGAGTCAGACACGACTGAGCAACTTCACTTTCACTTTTCACTTTCATGCATTGGAAAAGGAAATGGCAACCCACTCCAGTGTTCTTGCCTAGAGAATCCCAGGGACAGGGGAGCCTGGTGGGCTGCCGTCTATGGGGTCGCACAGAGTCGGACACGACTGAAGCGACTTAGCAGCAGCACACCAACTTTGAAAAAAAAAAAAAAACCCTCAAAGAAAGAGGATCTTTGAGACCCCCCAGAGAAAGACAGAAAGAAGTCAAGGATGAGTAGTGCCAAATGCCCAAATCCAGCAGAGATGTTCCGTAATAACAGAGACTGGGAAAACACCCACTGGATCTGGCAACTAGGTGATGTCGCTGTTGACCCAAACAGGAGTCATATAAATGGTATGATAGTGGTGAACCTGTATAGCAGTGCACTGAGGAGTGAACTAGTGAAAGTAGCGAGAGTGGACTAATCCTTCAAGAAATTTGGGATATGAAGGAGGATAAGAGAGGATAAGAGCCTCTGGATAAGAGTGCTAGTTCAAAGGGGGCCTGGAAAGGCTGAGAAGAGGCTGGTTTACATCCTTGTTTTGTAATGAGGAGCTTGAATGTGTTTAATAATTTGGAGGGTAGACATTACAAAGGTGAGAAATGTTGAAGTGTACAGATTCAAGGGGATGAGAAACTGAGCATGGGGTTGAAAAGGAGGGGGTCTGCCAAGAGAAGAGAAAAGTGAACTAAGCCTGGCGCCTGTTCCAGCTTCCTAGATGTCATGCTTCCTATCAAACTTCCTTCAAATAATTTGCTTAAAAAATCATCTATGCCTTCTTAAGAAAGTTCCACAAGAAAAATAATGTCAGCCTCCACGCTGACTTCAGAGTTCCTATTCATTAAATCTATGCAAAGAATAAAAATCCACAAAACAAGTAATGGGTATTGATAAACAATACATCTACACATAGAGACACGAGCATATTCATTAAGTATATGTTGTATCAACTTGTAAACAATGCCCTATGGTAAGCACCTGTTCTGATCCACAGCGAAATTACTTGAAAAATATAGGTGGTCTTCAATCTCAAACAGTATTTCTGTGACCTCCCCAGGAAGTCAGCTTCTACTCAAAGGCCCAAGAAGTTTAAATGTCAAATAATATGCACCATCTAGCCTTATATGCACCTTGGTTTTAGTTCCAGCTTTGTCAAGGCCTTACCACATAGACATATGCATGTTCTGTACCTCCTCATCCTCACTCCTTTCTTCCAATAGGGAGAAAGGTAGGAGGCCCTTGTAGGGATATCCAGGAATTATCAGCAAAAATCAAAAGCAGCACAGGTGGGAGCAAGGAGAAAGAGGAGGGAGAAATAGCTCAGGCAAAGGAAAGTGCAAGAATTCATCACTTGGATCCTCCAGGGTGCTTTTCCACCTGCTCTCACTGCCATCAAACTCCTCACGCTATTCTAAAGCTGTCTTACAAAGGACTGTGGTGTGAGACCAAGATAAGAACGCGGGGTCATTACCTCATACCTTCTAATAAGATTAATTCTAAATGGATCAAAGGTGTAAATCTAAAATATCAAATCATAAAAGCATTAGAAGAAAACCCAGGAGAATGGTTTTTAACTCAGAGTCGGTATGGTCTTTCTAAGTATGATACAAAATCGAGAAACAATAAAAGGGAAAGAGCTATGAATCTGACTGATATTTAAAATTTAAGCTGTTAAAAAAAGTTTTAAAAATGACAAATTGTAGAAAAACATTTGCAACCCATATGCCAGACAAATAATTGTTTTCTTTAATCAATTTAAGACAATTTAAAACAAACAATTTAAAACTCAATAAACCAATAGAAACAGCAGAGAATAGGAACCTCCCTACAAAAGAAATATGAATTGATCTTAAACATATGAAAAGATATTCAACCTCATTTGTTATAAAATAAATGCAAATTAAAAAGAGAGGCTGTTTAACTGATTAGTTAGACAAAGATCAAAATATTTGGAAACACAGAGGGCTGAAAACAGTGTGGGAAGAGCTATTAGATTGTAAACTGACACAATATAAACATGTAGGACAATTTGGCAATATCCAGCAAATTTAAAGTGTATGTACTCTTTGACTCAGTATCTCTATTTTTAGTTATTTACATGTAGAATGTTTATATAGGGATTTTATTGAAATTTTCTTTTAGAGAAGGAAAAGATAAAAACAACCTAAATGTCTACCAATAATAGGTAACTAGTAAATACTAATGGGATTCCCTGGTGGCCCAGCAGTAAAGAATCTGCCTGCAATGCAGGAGACCCGGGCTTAATCCCTGGGTTGGGAAGATCCCCTGGAGGAGGGCATGGCAAGCTATTCCAGTATTCTTGCCTGGAGAATCCCATGGGCAGAGGAGCCTGGTGGGCTACAGTTCCCAGGGTAGCACCAGAGTCAGACATGACTGAGACAACTAAGCAGCAGCAGCAACAGTAAGTATTAATAAATTCTAGTTTATTCTTACAATGAAATATGATGAAACCATTTTTTTAAATGGGATAGCATTACATGTCCAGCTAAGGAATGGTCTTCAAGATATATTAAACAAATAAACAAAAGAAGAAGGTACATGCTAGTAAAGTAATGCTCAAAATTCTCCAAGCCAGGCTTCAGCAATATGTGAACCATGAACTTCCAGATGTTCAAGCTGGTTTTAGAAAAGGCAGAGGAACCAGAGATCAAATTTCCAACATCTGCTGGATCATCGAAAAAGCAAGAGAGTTCCAGAAAAACATCTACTCCTGCTTTATTGACTATGCCAAAGCCTTTGACTGTGTGGATCACAGTCAACTGTGGAAAATTCTGAAAGAAATGGGAATACCAGACCACCTGACCTGCCTCTTGAGAAACCTGTATGCAGGTCAGGAAGCAACAGTTAGAACTGGACATGGAACAACAGAATGGTTCCAAATAGGAAAAGGAGTATATTAAGGCTGTATATTGTCACCCTGTTTATTTAACTTCTATGCAGAGTACATCATGAGAAACGCTGGGCTGGAAGAAGCACAAGCTGGAATCAAGATTGCCGGGAAAAATATCAATAACCTCAGATATGCAGATGACACCATCTTTATTGTAGAAAGTGAAGAACTAAAAAGCCTCTTGATGAAAGTGAAAGAGGAGAGTGAAAAAGTTGGCTTAAAGCTCAGCATTCAGAAAACGAACATCATGGCATCCGGTCCCATCACTTCATGGGAAATAGATGGGGAAACAGTGGAAACAGTGGCTGACCTTATTTTTCTGGGATCCAAAATCACTGCATATGGTGACTGCAGCCATGAAATTAAACAACGCTTGCTCCTTGGAAGGAAAGTTATGACCAACCTAGACAGAATATTTAAAAGCAGAGACATTACTTTGCCAACAAAGGTTCGTCTAGTCAAGGCTATGGTTTTTCCAGTGGTCATGTATAGATGTGAGAGTTGGACTGTGAAGAAAGCTGAGCACCGAAGAATTGATGCTTTTGAACTGTGGTGTTGGAGAAGACTCTTGAGAGTCCCTTGGATTGTAAGGAGATCCAACCAGTCCATCCTAAAGGAGATCAGTCCTGGCTGTTCATTGGTAGGACTAATGTTGAAGCTGAAACTCCAATACTTTGACCACCTGATGAAGAGAGCTGACTCATGTGAAAAGACCCTGATGCTGGGAAAGATTGAGGGCAGGAGGAGAAGGGGAGGACAGAGGATGAGATGGCTGGATGGCATCACCAACTCAATGGACATGGGTTTGGGTGGACTCTGGGAGTTGGTGATGGACAGGGAGGCCTGGCATGCTGCAGTTCATGGGGTCACAAAGAGTTGGACACGACTGAGCAACTGAACTGAACTGAACTGAAAGTACAGGACTTCCCTGGTGGTACAGTGATTAAGAATCTACCTTGCATTGCAAGGGACACTGGTTCAGTCCCTGGTCTGGGAACATCCCACGTGCCATGGAGCAACCAAGCCTGTGTGCCACAACTACGGAAGCTCGTGTGCCTAGAGCCCACGCCCCACAACAAGAGAAGCCACCAAATGAGAAACCTGCACACCAAATGAGGAATAGCTCTCACCACAGCTAGAGAAAGCCTTTGTGCAGCAACGAAAACCCACCACAACCAAAAATAAAATAAGAATAAACAAGTAAATCTTTTTTTAAAATAAGTAAGGAACAAACATTATATAGTAGCATACTATCATTTATGTACAAATTAATATATACACAAAAGCCCCTATGTTTGCAAAATGCATAAACTATCTCAGAAAGAACAGAGCCAAAATGCAATCACCACTGGAGCAAGCAAAGCTAGATAACTGGGAGAGAGGGTGAGGAAACATTTTTTATTGTATGCCATTTTATATCAAGAATTGTGTGGCATGTACTTACATTATCTATCCAAAAAGTAAACTTTAAAAGATATCTCAATTATAGACTCTTCATGCTTAGCCATATAATAATATCTGTTACTGGGAGATATAGTGTCAGGACAAAGACTTTTTTTCTTCTCTGTATTTTTAAGATCCTGTATCAGTTTTCATTATTCATTTCACTAGATGGCAAGCATAAATGCCTGGGAGTTTAGAACAGCAGTCTGCATTGCTTGTGATGAATGGGACTTAAATAATTCAAATATAATTCACACTGAAGCTAATTAAAATAATTTTTGAGCCTCCTTAAATCTCTTTGGAACACTGAATAAATTTAAGTAAACCCTTTTTTTAGCAAACTATACTTTTACAGCTTTTGTATTCAAATTAGACAAAAAAGACCTAAGAAGACAGACTTTTTGTAATTCCAGGATCTATAGTGTCTGCCATGAAGTATGAGCTTAAAAAAATCTTGTTGAATAAATGGATGAATGAAAATATTAATTAGGTTACAAACTGTTATTCCAATTGGAAGTCATAAAAAGAGTATAAGCCCTACATGGAATTCTTCCCAACATTAATGAATTTTCTCTACTGTGTTGTTGTTGTTGTTTTACAAAACTCTAAATATCAAGCCTAATTGTAATACTTACCCATCTCCCTTCATTCATATTCAGCCACTCTGCCCTCTTCCCAGGATGTGCACCTTTACTCAAGAATTTAAAACAGTAGTTGTTAATATTGGGCCCAAGACACTATTTGACAATTAACGACCTCAATGTTTAGCTTTATTGCCATCATGTGGAAAGCCTTCACTTTTTGCCTCCTCTGGGAAGGCAATTGGGATTAGGGAGCATCATCACTGAGTAACAGGTATTATTTACTCACAACTTGGTGCTGCATACTTTCCCCTATTCCTCTGTCCTTCCTAAAAAGAAATGAACACTAAGGATAACAATGCCCTTTCTACATAATCCCCAAATTTTCCCCAGAATCAGAAAGGAGCCTACCACTACATGAATCTATGTTGGATGGGGATACATGTCAGCATCCCTTTCTTGTGAATGAAGAGAGCTGATTGTCTCTGAGCAGCAGTGATGATCACTGCAAGGGCTCAGAACAAGGATGCAGGGGTAAGAAGACATGTCTTTATTCAGAAACACCACTGAGCATCATGCCAGGAGGAGAGCCAGAATCTAGCTACCGCCCTTTATGTTCACTTTGAGTCTTGGCCATGTTTTCAATCTTGTTTTTTCCTGAGTTCTTCAGGATAAAATAGATAATCAAAAATAATTTAATTACATTGTTATTTGGGTTATCTTCAAAAGTAAAGAAAAAGAGAAAATTAAGATTTTAAGTTATCGTAAAAAGATGCTATATGTATCTAGTTAATTTCTTGGTTTATTTAAGGACATATAAAAATATGTAAGGATTTCCTGGTGGCTCAGACAGTAAAGAATCTGACTGCAATGCAGGAGACCTGGGTTCAACCCCCGGGTTGAAAGATCCCCTGGAGAAGGGCATGGCAACCCACTCCAGTATTCTTGCCTGGAGAATTCCATGGGAGAGCTCAGTCCATGGGATGACAAAGAGTTAGACATGACTGACTAATTGACACATTTACTTTCATAAATATGTAAATCTGAGGGACAATCTCCATTAAATCTTAAATGAGAAGATCAAGAATATTCCATTAAATAAGGGTTCCCCATTTAAAAACCTTGATTACTATATAAAATCTCATGACTTTTAGTTATATTTATGTCTGGAAAAACTGCCAATATAACTTCATTTACTTGAACTGCCATAGATATATATCATAAAACAGCATTAAACCAAAAGTGAATTGACTGTGTACCATATATCTGATGAACCTGCATAAAGCTAAATTAAAGAAATATATAAACAGTAAATATACACTAACTCCCTTCCTTACTGTGTTTAGATGATGAATTTTGTAGTTTACAACTCATAGAGTGTCAACAAAAATTTATGATTTAAAAGCTGAATGGGCTACTATGCCCACAATGTCCAGCAGTAAAAAATACCTTTCCTGAACTAACTACAATTCAGAAAGTACAGGAATAAAAAGCAGTGAACAACATGCATTATTCAAATTACAAAGGTAATTGGTAAAAGACGGTGTTGGTGTCATACTGGGAGGGTGTGCCTAAATGCACACTTCATGGCAAATAGATAGGGAAACAGTGGAAACAGTGGCTGACTTAATTTTTCTGGGCTCCAAAATCACTGCAGATGGTGAATGCAGCCATGAAATTAAAAGACACTTACTCCTTGGAAGGAAAGTTATGACCAACCTAGACAGCATATTAAAAAGCAGAGACATTACTTTGTCAACAAAGGTCCGTCTAGTCAAGGCTATGGTTTTTCCATAGTGGTCAGGTATGGATGAGAGAGTTGGACTATAAAGAAAGCTGAGCACCGAAGAATTGATGCTTTTGAACTGTGGTGTTGAATAAGAATCTTGAGAGTCCCTTGGACTGCAAGGAGATCCAACCAGTCCATCCTAAAGGAGATCAGTCCTGGCTGTTTATTGGTAGGACTAATGTTGAAGCTGAAACTCCAATACTTTGGCCACCTGATGCGGAGAACTGACTCATTTGAAAAGACCCTGATACTGGGAAAGATTGAGGGCAGGAGGAGAAGAGGAGGACAGAGAATGAGATGGTTGGATGGCATCATTGACTCAATGGACATGGGTTTGGGTGGACTCCGGGAGTTGGTGATGGACAGAGAGGTCTGGTGTGCTGCAGTTCATGGGGTCGCAAAGAGTCGGACACAACTGAGCGACTGAACTGAACTGCCTATTTTCACATATGAAAACTGTTTAAAAAAACCATCTCATGCATCATTAAATTGCATTAGCCAATTGGATGGATAAAGTATTTCGGGACTTGTGTTTTAATTATCTCTTCAATATGCATAAGCACTTGAAGTGGAATAAAGTCAGCATGGAAATATAAATAGAAAAAGGTGATTTATTTATAAATAGTGCTGGCATAACTGGTTATGCACCTGGGAGAAAAAAAGGTGGACTTCTACCTCACACAACTCTAAAAAAATTCCAAATGAATTCAATATTTGCATATAAAAATAATGGCTTAATTTAAAATATAAAAAATAATGTTTGAAAATATGTTTATGAACTGGGAGTAGAAGAAACCTTTCTAAGCTGGGCAGGAAATCTAAAAACCACAAAAGTAAATACCTGAAAACAGAAATTAAACAATTTACTTTAGTAAAAGATACTATTAAAAAAACAAATTAGATGCAGCATAAAAGACTGCAACCCAGATGGCCAATAAAAGGTTATTATTCATAAAATCCAGAAGGCTCCTACATGTTGATAAGAAGAAAAAGCAATGGATCGAGAAATGGATAAAGGCTATGTATGACTAGGTAAGTGGCAAAAGAACAATGGTCTCAGAAGAGATGCTCATTCTCACCACTTGTCCAAAAATGCAAATTAAATAAAAGAGATTTATTTATTTATTTATTTATCACTGAGATCAGTGATTAGATTGCACAAGCAGAAAAGCAAAACAGCCAGCAAGCACAGCAAGTCTCAGAGGAACATACTCTCAGACTCTCCTGTGCGAACAGAAATAGTCACAATTCAACCCAATATGCTAGGATTTGACCTAGTAATCCTACTGCTGGCTACTTATACTTAAAACTAGTAAATAAAAGCTGTGGTATGTGCATAAGAATAAGCTAAATGCAGTTATGTTTGAAGAAGCAAAACAACTCATTTCTTTCCATAGGAAGTAGATCTAAGACACATTAAATCCTTTTCTAAAATTACGCAGGATGTGAATAAATTATGATTAAAATATTTAAAAGATATGCTCATATATGTGTGTACCTACTCTTAAAAATGTGACAGAATCTTGCCTAAGTAAGAATAAGACTTCGATCTGTATTTTTAAAAATTGAGACCACACAAACATCTAACGGTGAGCTGAAAGCAGGTTTTCAATCAGTTTTCAAAACTAAGTTAATGCTACTCACTTGCATCGAAATTCAAATTTCTTAATATAAACCTTCTCTCCCCTTTTAAACGTTTCCGATTATTTGTTGGTTGGTTTAAAATTCTAAATCAGACTTCCAGTGGGGTGGTCTTTCACAAAAGAGCCAGATTTCTAATACAAATTATAAGGCATGTTTGTTCGCTATAACCCTACATGGTAAGTAAATTACTCCCTGCAGTAAATTAAGCATTTGATAATTTAACAGTTCCAGGTCTTTAGGGAAGCAATTAGAGTAGTGGAGAGGGATTTGACACATTTATGAAGAATGTAATTCTGTTTTCCAACTAGTTCAATTTTGTGAAGGAAGTAGCCTCCTCAGCTGGCAGAATTGGATTCAACATGTTCATGTCCAGAGATCAAAGACCAAAATACTGTTACTGCTACAGCCTTTTATTTCATATACTACAAAAATAATGTTCATGACAGGAAATTTAGAAACTAGAGAAAAACAGAAAACAAGACAATAAAAATCACCCATAATGCTTCTATTCAGAGATAACACCACAAACCTTCTGGTGCTTGTCTCTCCAGGGTCTGTTCTAAGCATGCAGGCAACAATGACAGGAAAAGGCAGTCATGGTCCATCCAAAATCACAGTGAAAAAACTGAACCAGTCAAAATAAGATACATTTAACAATGAAAACATTTTTTTTTAATTTTTACTATCTACAGCTGCTCTTACATAAACTTACATTTTACTCAATTATGTAGCTGATCTCTCCTTATTTCAAACAAAGTCTGTGCAGCATCAGTTTATCAGTGAGCAAATTACCCTCTCATCTTTCTAGTGTCCAGAAAGATATTCCAGACAATAAAAGCCAGCATTAGACATGACTTTGTCTCTAATCACTAACCACAGACATCACACTCCCATGAACCCTACCCTCACCTCAGCCGCCATCAAAAGCCCACCACAGTGTCATTCTCCCCCCCAACAAGCCAGTGATAAGAGTATCATTATCCCTCAGTGTCTCAAACTTCAATTCACAGCCGTCTCTGTCAAGACACCAATTAAAGCCATTTTCATCAACTGTTCTCTACCAGAAAATTGGTTACTATCATAGAGTGACGGCCAAAAGACAGAGGTCTTCTAAGAAGAACACACTTTCAATTATTTTAGAAAAGGTACTTTTAACTAGTACAGTTTTTTTATCACTAGTATTTCCATTACTATTAATTCAAAGCTCAATAAACCTGTCCCTAGATAAGGTTTTACTTTGTTTTATTTGCAAAAAAATGGCAGGGGGGCAGGGAGGCGGGAAGGGGGAATGGGATCAAACTGCTTTAACAAGCAGTATTTGTAACCTGTTTTATTCTTTTTTGTTTGTTTGTTTGGCAGGGGGGGACAAAACTGGAATCACCCTGGTTTTGTATTTACTGTTTTATAACCTGTTATATGGACTCCCCAGGTGGTGCTAGTGGTAAAGAACCTGCCTGCCAATGCAGGAGACATTAAGAGACTCTGGTTCGATCCCTGGGTCGGGAAGATCCCCTACAGGAGGAAATGGCAACCCACTCCAGTGTTCTTGCCTGGAGAATCCTATGGACAGAAGACCCTGGTGGGCTACAGTCCATAGGGTCTGTATGATTAACCTATTATACTCGTTAATCAAAAAATAGAACTAATTGGATAAGATAAGAAAGACAGTTTATGAAAAAGATCTCTTTCACACATCAAGATTGACCATTACCAAAAACTTTCAAGGAACCTGAATTTATCTTTATCAAAGCTCATTTTGCATACTTTTTCTTCATTTTTGAGTGCTAAAATAACAAGATGACACATGCTTCCATAACACAGAGCAAAGACAATTAGGAGAAACTACTTTCTACTAAAGTTTATAGTTTTAAAAGAGGATTAGCCAAAGAAAACAATTCTTAACCCAAAATAATAAATATCATAAAGTGGAATTTCAAGCACCTTAGAAATGGGAGAGACTTCTGGGTAGAGCTTTCATAATGCTCCCAATCCATTATCTGCAAGGATCCATCCTCAATGTTAATACATAAATAAAGTCTGCCAACCAGGACCCTTACTCAACTGGGTGAAATTCTAAGTGAACATTAACCTCTCTGGTCACAACATAATGCCAATCAACATTCAGACATTCTAAAAAGCATATCTTCCTTCTAAAAGATGCATAGGCACCCAAATTATGCAAAAGTCCATCAGGTTGACATCAGAAAGCCACAACTGAATACAAGTTATGAAGCAAAATGAATGTTAAAGAATATTTACTAAATTTTCCTTATTTAGCACCATTTAGTAGATCACTGAAGTTTCAAATGGTGATTTATTAGTTATAGTCTATATGAGGAAGGTGAGTATCTAAATCAAAAATTAAACTGTGGTTCATAAGAGTGTTTTATATTAACTAAAATTTCCCATGATGTATCTAATTTCAGAATTACAGTAAAAATCTTTAAAGAGAGGCTGGTTAGGGGGAAGAAATGTTCAATCTTATACAATGTTCCATTTGCTTTTTTCCACCTATTGCACCTGAAGCTTAAAATCCAAGCTAGGTAAAGTATTTGAATACCCAAGGGGTTATTGCAGAGATTCTGAAGGCACTAAGCTATGATTTCCTCAAGTGGAAAGTGTCATTTGATGGCAGTAACTAAATGCTACAAGCAGAAAAGTGGAAGGTTTGAACAAGCAATTCACTCAGTCAATCTCCTAGACAGACCTCTAGCCTCCTTAAAGTAAGATTATTTGTCAAACCAACAAGAAGTCACTAGACATGCCTTTAAACTGTTCAATCTTTTGGTAGTAGTGGTCCAGATGTCCTTTAGCTATTTAGACTTTTTTAACAGAAAATGTTCAGATATTTAAATATTTAAGATTTTTCCATTTAGTTGCAAAATACAATATACTCAAGGAGTTCATTTTACATATGCTTCACCACATACATCACCTGACATAATAGGGTAAGAGGAACAGTAACTCCTGTAGCCATCACGTAAAGTCAGAATATAGATGAGACAGCACTCGTAATCTCTCCCAATCTGCTCTGGTTAAGCTGCAGTACAACACTATCCTCATTCTCATTCTGCAGTTATCTGATCTTAATTCTGAGAGGCTGACAGAGAAAGACAAGACTTATAACAAAAGATAAGTATATACACAAGCACAACAATGTTTAATATCTGTACATTCTGAATGCTAGAGTTATACTTACCAAGGCAGTCTCTGCTGATGCTCAGACACTCTAATACCAGGTCTGCCTATACAATAATGACAGGCCTGTTTCCAGTTATTGCTCTTAGGTTTGTTTTTTTTTTTTTTTCTTATCCTAATAACTGAGCCCTCAGTAAAGGTGGATATCTTTTTTTTCTTTTTTTGGCCACACTGCACAGCATGCAGTATCTTAGTTCCCTTCAGTTCAGTTCAGTCGCTCAGTCATCTCCGACTGTTTGTGACCTCATGGACTACAGCACACCAGGCTGCCCAGTCCATCACTAACTCCTGAAGCTTACTCAACTCCTGTCCATCGAGCTGGTGATGCCATCCAACTAGCTCATCTTCTGTCATCCCCATCTCCTTCTGCCTTCAATCTTTCCCAGCATCAAGGTCTTTTCCAATGAGTCAGTTCATCACATCAAGTGGCCAGAGTACTGGAGTTTCAGCTTTAGCATCAGTCCTTCCAATGAATATTCAGGACTGATTTCCTTTAGGACGGACTGGTTGGATCTCCTTGAAGTCCAAGGGACTCTCAAGAGTCTTCTCCAACACCACAGTTCGAAAGCATCAATTCTTCAGTGATTAGCTTTCTTTATAGTCCAACTCACACATCCATATATGACTACTGGAGAAACCATAGCCTTGACTAGACAGACTTCTTTTGGCAAAGTAATGTCTCTGCTTTTTAATATGCTGTCTATGTTGGTCATAGCCTTTCTTCCAAGGAGCAAGCATCTTTTAATTTCATGGCTGCAGTTACCATCTACAGTGATTTTGGAGCCCAGAAAAATTAAGTTGGTCACTGTTTCCATTAATTCCCCATCTAATTCCCACGAAGTGATGGGACTGGATGTCATGAAGTTAGTTTTCTGAAAAAGTGAACTTTTTCACTCACTTCATTCACTTTCATCAAGAGGCTCTTTAGTTCTTCACTTTCTTCACTTTCTGCCATAAGGATGGTGTAATATCTGAGGTTATTGATATCCCAGCAATCTTGATTTCAGCTTGTGCTTCATCCAGCCTGGCATTTCTCATGATGTACTTTGCATATAAGTTAAATAAGCAGGGTGACAATATACAGCCTTGTCGTACTCCTTTTCCTATTTGGAACTAGTCTGTTGTTCTGTGTCCAGTTCTAACTGTTGCTTCCTGACCTGCATATAGGTTTCTCAAGAGGCAGGTCAGGTGGTCTGCTATTCCCATCTCTGTCAGAATCTTCCACAGTTTGTTGTGATCCACACAGTCAAAGGCTTTGGCATA
The DNA here is from genome assembly GCF_027580195.1 of Bos mutus. Lineage (NCBI taxonomy): Eukaryota > Metazoa > Chordata > Mammalia > Artiodactyla > Bovidae > Bos > Bos mutus. The sequence continues at coordinate 107,510,261 of NC_091617.1, forward strand.
GTCAATAAAGCAGAAGTAGATGTTTTTCTGGAACTCTCTTGCTTTTTCCATGATCCAACAGACGTTGGAAATTTGATCTCTGGTTCCTCTGCCTTTTCCAAATCCAGCTTGAACATCTGGAAGTTCACAGTTCACATACTGTTGAAGCCTGGCTTGGAGAAATTTGAGCATTACTTTGCTGGCATGTGAGATGAATGCAATTGTGTGGTAGTTTGAGCATTCTTTGGTATTGCCTTTCTTTGGGAAAGAAATGAATGAATGAAATGAATGAAAACTGACCTTTTCCAGTCCTGTGGCCACTGCTGAGTTCACTCTACTTGTAATGCCCCCTTTATCTTCCTGAGTTCATTCACACTTTCCTGTATCTGTGCAGCACAGCCCCACTGCTGATAAGCAGAACAGCACTGACCTTCGAGGCAGGCCCTGATTATAAAGGAGCTAAAATTTGGGTGAAAGAATATTTTAATAATTCTGCTCCAGGGCTAGAATTCAGATAGCCCTGATGGAAAGATAAGCAAGCTTTTCCATGAAGATTATTCCTGTTGCAGGAAATATTCATTCAATTTAATCTTTTTTTTTCAATTTAATCTTTTAATGACATGATTAAAGTGGAAAGCAGAAAGGATAACTTTCTGTGGTGACTAGGTAGGATGAATTCAAAATTCCTATTTATCACTTAGATTTGGGCACATAAAAATTAATTGGAAGCAATATATCAAATTCTGAATTCATTCAATTTTTTTTTTTGCAATTTTCAAAGGATATGCCACAATTCAGTTACTATGCCATGTGTGTGTGTGCCCAGTCGCTTCAGCCGTGTCTGACTCTTTGCAGCCCACCAAATTCCTCTGTCCATGGGATTCTCCAGGCAAGAACACTGGAGTGGGTTGCCACTTCCTCTTCCAGGGTATCTTCCCAACCCAGGGATCGAACCCTCATCTCTTATGTCTCCTGCATCAGCATGTGGGTTCTTTACCACTAGAGCCACCTGGAAAGCACTTATTTCAGCACCTTGGCTTATTAAGAGCCATTCTGGTTAGCGGAAAAGAATACACGCTTGTCAAATAAAAACAGTGCACTTAGAACTAGCCTCTGCTGCTGCTGCTGCTGCTGCTGCTAAGTCGCTTCAGTCGTGTCCAATTCTGTGTGACCCCATAGACGGCAGCCCACCAGGCTCCCCCGTCCCTGGGATCCTTCAGGCAAGAACACTGGAGTGGGTTGCCATTTCCTTCTCCAATGCATGAAAGTGAAAAGTCAAAGTGAAGTCCCTCAGTCTCGTCCGACTCTTAGCAACCCCATGGACTGCAGCCTACCAGGCTCCTCCGTCCATGGGATTTTCCAGGCAAGAGTACTGGAGTGGGGTGCCATTGCCTTCTCCGAGAACTAGCCTCTATGGGGATACAAAAGAAAAAGAGGGCCTTCCCTCTTTCTTTAATGATTCCATAGGAAATGTGGAGAATAACATGTAACCAGATTATTGCTGACTCCCAGACCTAAATCGGTTCAGCCCAATGGTCTGATCAATCAGTGTGTTTCACCTTCCCCATCACCAGTTATAGTTTTGAAGTCACGCACTGGAGTCCCTCTGGAACTTTGACTATGGGGACTTTACCTGGGGTTGCCAAGCTGGAGGGCTCATTCATGTGTGCCTTCAGCAAATTTTTGTTGGCTATCTACCCTATCAGACACCCTTCTAGATGGCAGGTACAAGCCATACAGATGAAAACAAAAGCAAAGGAAGGAAGGAGATGGTTGGAGCAACTGGACAGAACCACGCCTAAAGTCAGATTGAGTGCTGGACTTTTCAGTTACATGAGTCAATAAGTCTCTTTTTAGTTAAAGAAAATTTGAGTTGGCGTTTCTGTCTCTTGCAACCAAGAATCTTAAGTAACACCCAACTCTTCCCTGCAGGGTCTAGAAGTGGTAACTGGAGTAAAAGTCTCACCTTCTTCTACTGGTGACTTTCCTGCTCCCAGTTTTGGTGCTAGCCCTAAGCCAGCTGGAGCAGCCTTTTTTGAGCATTTTTCACCATTCCTAGTATTTCTATGCCCGCTTTTAAGTGACTCTCCAACTCTACTATAGCCCGCCAGGCTCCTCTGTCCATGGGATTCTCCAGACAAGAATACTGGAGTGGGTAGCCATTCTCTTCTCCAAGGGATCATTCCTGACCCAGGGATCCAACCCAGGCCTCCCACACTGCAGGTAGATTCTTTACCACCTGAGCCACCAGGGAAACCCCCTACGAATGGAGGTAACCTACTCTCTAACTCCAACTTAGACTTGTCTTTTTCCTTTGAGGAGAAAAGAAAACCTACACAGTATTCACAATGTCACATAAACACAGGCAAACACACCACAGGAATCAGAGACATGAAGCTGGAGATACAGCCCAGGGCATCGCTCTGCATTCTCCTCCAGTGCAGGAATGCTATCTTACTGTCCCTGGCCAAGAATTATCCAGTCTCTGGTCAAATACTTGGAGGCAGGATGCCCAACTACCTCAAGCACCATGTGCTCCACTAAAGGACACTTTCTATATCTGAGAAGTGTCATTCATCATTGTCATTCAGTTGCACATCATGTCTGACTCTGCAACCCCATGGACTGCAGCACACCAGGCTTCCCAGTCCTTCACCATCTCCCAGAGCTTGCTCAAACTCATGTCCATCAAGTCGGTAATGCCATCCAATCATCTCATCTTCTGCCATCTCCTTCTCTTCTTGCCTTCAATCTTTCTCAGCATCAGGGTCTTTTCTAAGGAGTCAGTTCTTTGCCTGAGGTAGCCAAAGTATTGGAGCCTTAGCTTCAGCATCAGTCCTTCCAATGAATATTCAGGGTTGATTTACTTTAGGATTGACTGGTTTGATCTCCTTGTAGTGTCATTACTAAACCAAAATAAAAATAAAAGTTTCTCTCCCTGAAAGTTCCATTACTTTATGCATTTCCACAAAGTAGAGCAACAAAAAGAATAAGCTTCCTTCCTTGTCTACTTGCCAGCACTTCAACTATTTGAAGACAATCGTTAAATTAAATTTAAATCATTAAAAATTAAATGCATGACTGCTAGAACTTTTGGCACCCTGATTCCCCTTGTCTAGGTACACTCTAGTTTGCCAAAATATGTTATCCCTCCCTATCACCCCACCTCTGAATAGCCCCTGTGGTCATCTGAAAGGCCCAGAAAACTGTTTGCCAGTCACTTCCAAAGGGCTGAACATTGCATTTATGACAACAAATCCTAAGCTTTCATTAGTTCTTTTGCTATTAGCAAATACACTGCATGCTTGATTGACAATTTTGGTGCAGTTCCTAACACACCCAGAAGGTTTGCGGTATTGAAGCTCCTGTTATCAAAAACCTTCAGATTTGTTTCACAAGAACCTACAGTATTGAAGATCTTTCTTTCCCTACTTAGGTAAGAGGTGGCGGTGGTTTAGTTGTCAAGACATGTCCAACTCTTGTGACCCCATGGACTATAGCCCACCAGGCTCCTCTGTCCATGGGATTCTCCAGGCAAGACTTCTGGAGTGGGTTGCCATTTCCTTCTCCTAGGTAAGAGGTAGTTTGGTTTTTGTCTCTTTTTTTTAACCCATACTTGCAAGCAGACCCTGGCAGGTTTGTTCCTGACTGTATGACCAGTACCTGAAATGTGTCTAGCACATGGCAGGAATTCAAAAAGGGCTAATGAACTAAACAAACTTAAATTCAGGAAACTCCATCCATTGCTGTTTACTTAATTTTTGAATCAGCCTTGAGATTGAGTTAGTTGAGGTCGTTTGCAGTCTAAACTCAACAATAGTTATACTTCTCAATTCATGTTCCCTCTAAATTTAATAAGTCTGCTTTGTTCAGTGTCATCTTGACCTAAGACACTGATGAAAACATTAAGCAGGATGGAGCCAAGGTTGGAGCCCTTGGCTCCGGTCAAGGTGACACTGAGTCATTATCCATACTCTAGGGCTGAAGCATCTAATCTTGGTTATATTTCATCATCTCACTCTTGGAAGGCTTCTAAAAATGCTTTGTTGAAATCAAAACACAGGGGACTTCACTGACCGTCAAGCGGTTAAGACTCTGTGTGTCCACTGCAGGGGGCGAGCATTCCATCCCTGGTTGGGGAACCAAGATTCCACATGCCACAGGGCGCAGCCAGAAAGTAAGCAAATAAATAAATAATTTAAAAATCAAAACACATTATTTAATGGGTTGAATGTTATGAAACTGCCATTTTTGCCAGGTCTAAAATCTTCCAATATCAACAATTAGATATGGTTCAACCTAACTGAAACCACCCCCAATAGCTAGCCAATGTTTTGTTTATTTGGTTATCACAACTTTCTTTTTTTTTTAATTTTATTTTATTTTTAAACTTTACATAATTGTATTAGTTTTGCCAAATATCAAAATGAATCCGCCACAGGTATACATGTGTTCCCCATCCTGAACCCTCCTCCCTCCTCCCTCCCCATACCATCCCTCTGGGTCGTCCCAGTGCACTAGCCCCAAGCATCCAGTATCATGCACTGAACCTGGACTGGCATCTTAGGAACCTATACTGGTTCTACTCTGCTCAGAATCTACCACCTTCCACCCCAGAAATCAAGATGTTTGCCCAAGTCTTCTCAGCCAACAGCTCACCTGTGCAGGTTTATTCTTCACTAAGGATGCCATTTGCTTGAACCTAGACCCAAGATGGGTTTCCTTGGTGGCTCAGTGGTAAAGGATCCACCTGCCAATGCAGGAGATGAGGCTTTGATCTTTGAGTCAGGAAAATGCCCTGGAGAAGGAAATGGCAACCCACTCTAGTATTCTTGCCTGGAAGATCCTATGGCCAGAGGAGTCTGGTGGGCTAAGGGTCCAAGGGGTTACAGAAGACTCAGACATGATTGAATGACTGAGCACATACACGCAGAGACACGTCCAATTCCATGTAGCGGAAAGGTGGTCTCATACCAAAATATACATATATCTTTGGCTCTCCTTGCACTCAACTATGTTTTATCATTTATTGCCTGAAGACTATTCTCCTTACGGAGAGAGACCCTTACACATGCATCAGAGTTCCTCAGAATAAATCCCGATTTTTTCCTGGAGCTAGGTAAATGGCATTTTACGGTACTTTGTAATTGTGAATACTAGGACATTTTCATAAGTAAGCAGCAATGGGACAATTTATACTATAGTGAAATGCCCCACCCCAAAAGTTTCAAATGACCATACTATATATTACTAAGGCAAAAAGAAGGAATTCCTCAAGATAGAATTATATGTGACCTTAGAACAATAATGAACTTTGAAGAGTCAGTGAAAAATATTGAGATAGGTTCAAAAGTTGTCGAATATATGAATCTGAAATGAATACACCAACATAAGGAATAACTTGAAAGTTATACCATACATTATGGGTAGAAATTATATAGACATTTACCTGGAACAGATTAAGAGAAAAATTAAATACAGAAAACTATCTTTGTATGTTTATCATTTTCAAAAGTAATAGAAGCTGATAACTAAAGCTATATGTCATAATACTCTAATATGATCCTGGTTCCTAAAACTATAAACGTGCTTCTAATTGGCATGTCATAGAATTCATTTTCCTAGTTTTGTTTTTGGTTCATTTCTTTTTTTCCAATTAGTAATCGTGGTCAGAGACCGACACAGAGGGAAAAAATGATAGTAATGCATCATATATTTACTATTTCTAAATACCTGGAAGCAGTTTTAAAAAGCAAGCCAGATATAAGCTTTAATCAGATAAAATATTTAATAAGCATTAATATCTACTATTAGATTAGAGAAAAGAACAGGAGAAAACTATGGTTCTGAAGTTATCTGAAAGTAGAAATGAGATTATCCTTGAAGGAGGCAGTGGGCAAATGAACCCTGGCAACAAAGATTTCAAATGAGCTATTTTAAATAAGTATTCTCTCTAATGGGCAGCCCAGTTTGAACTGTGAAAGCTTCCAGCACGTAATTTCAGAGGTTGCTTTTGCTCCCAGCAAAGTAATGCAGCGCCCTCGGTCCTTGCTGAAGTAGGCTTCTAAGTGGCGCTTGTGTGGGCTACTAACCTGTCAATTATTCATCAGGTTTTCTAGTTTGCAGTTTCTCCAAAACTCTTTGCTTCTAGTCTGCTTTGAGCCACACCCCTGCTCATTAGCAGTAACAATGTATATTCAGAAAGAAAAGAATGACCCTCAAGCTATCTAGGTATTATCTGTAGAACTAGGAAAATAGGCAATAAGATGGACAAGTAAATCTACACTTTTCGGCGGGGTTTAGGGATCAAGTGTGGATTTGAGTTTTTGTCTAAGTTAGCAAAATTGTGGAGCATCTTGCTCACCTTCCTTTATGTTTTAAATGTCTAAGTCCATTACTGCTGTCTTTTCAGACAGTCAGGAAGCACATGCTTGGTCTATTGCCTTAAGTTACTTCTCAAAGGTAACTCACTGAGAAGGATCTGCAGCTTCAGCAAAGGTGACAAGTTGACCTTTGCTGGCTGCAAAGACCTTTGTCGGCTGCAAAGACCTTTGTCATAATAATCAGCTGCTTTCTGGACTCTGAGAGAATGATTCTCTTGGCTTTCGTTTATTGTTTCTAATATCAGCTCTGGGTCATTATAAATATTATTCCTCAAGTCTGCAAAGAGCCAGGGTTTGAGTGATGATGCCCTTGAAATGGCCCAGAACTTAATTTCAGCTGGAAAGTCAGGTAAGTGTTTTTCTCCTGTACCATATCTTTTGGAGGAAATGTTCACCATGTTATTCAATACATTAACCAATAAAATTGACTTTCAGGTAAAGACATGTTAATCTTTGCGTATTATTCCTAGTTATTTAAATTTGTAATGGAATCTGCCTCAAAAAAACCACAAGGACTTCCCTGGTGGTCCAGTGGCTAGGACTCCCCACTCCCAGAGAAAGGGTTGGGGGCCCAGGTTCAATCCCTGGTCAGGGAACTAGATCCCATGTGCCACAACCAAACATCCCACATGCAACTAAGATCAAAGATCCCAATGCAGCCAAATAAATAAATACGTTTTTTAAAAAAAAAGAAACCACACAGTTCACACTGCAGCTATTCCTCTAAATCTTCCCTAGAGGACGTGGAGCTATTTACGAGGTGTCTATACAATGGAGGGAAAGAAAAATAACTACCTAAATTTTTCACAGATTACTAGACACTGGCTTTGAACTGACACTCATTTCTAGAAGCCAAAATTATCATTGTGAATAAGTGGGGCTCACAATGGTCACATGATAAATGGAATTTTACATCAACTCTAAATTACAGTAGGCCCAGTTGGGCTCTGGACCTACTTTTCAGTTATTCCCCAGTTTCTGAATGTATAATTGGAATAGACACACTTGGCAACTGGAAGAATCTCTATGGGGTGAAAGTTACCAGGATGTCCTCTTCCTGCCAAGACAGTAAAACCTGGGGAAATTTTAGAGATGACTGCCACCATCAAAATCTTGAAAGAGGCAAGAATACTGATACCTGTCATATGCTCCTTTAACTCACCAATTTGGCCTCTGCAGAAATCAGATGGGTTTTGGAAAACTGACTGTGGATTATTACAGTCTTAATCAAACGATGACTAGAGCTGCAGAGGTTGACCCAGATGTAATATCCTAACTAGAGCAAATAAACATGTCCTCCAGCACATAGAATATAACTAATGCCTTTTTCTCATAGTAATTTGCAAGGGCCACCAGAAGTAGTTTGTTTCTGCCTCACAGTGAAAACACTATGCCCTCACAATCTTGCTTCAGGAGTATACAGTATATCAATTTTCTTATTCTCTACTCTAACATAACTTCTAGAGAGCTTGATTGTCCTGAAGTGAAGTGAAGTGAAAGTCACTCAGTCATGTCCAACTCTTTGTGACGCCATGGACTATACAGTCCACAGGACTCTCCAGGCCAGAATACTGGAGTGGGTAGCCTATCCCTTCTCCAGGGGATCTTCCCTACCCAGGGATCAAACCCGAGTCTCCCGCATTGCAGGTGGATTCTTTACCAGCTGAGCCACAACTACTAATTTTACTGCTACACTGACAAGACTATGCTGATGAGAACTAATGAGCAGGAAGGAACAGTACTTAACATTTTCATAAGACATATGGAAGATGACCTCCACAAAATTTCAGCCCCACTCTACCCCACCCCAACCTCAGTGAAGTTTCTAGGGGCTTAATGGTCTGAAGCAAGTCAAGGTATTTCCTCTAAGATTAAAAATAAGTTTCTGATAAGTTACTGTTTTTATATATATATATATATAAAAACAGTAATATATATATATATATATATAGGCAACCATTACTCAGCTATAAAAAAAAAAAGGATGAAATATTAAACAGTAATATATATATATACACCCATAAAAAAGGATGAAATATTAAACATAATATATATATATAAAAAAACAGTAATATATATATATATATATATATATATATATATATATATATATACTCAGCTTACTCAGCTAAAAAAAAGATGAAATTCTGCCATTTGCATAAATGTATATGACCAACCTAGATAGCATATTCAAAAGCAGAGACATTACTTTGCCAACAAAGGTCCGGCTAGTCAAGGCTATGGTTTTTCCTGTGGTCATGTATGGATGTGAGAGTTGGACTATGAAGAAGGCTGAGCACCGAAGAATTGATGCTTTTGAATTGTAGTGTTGGAGAAGACTTGAGAGTCCCTTGGACTGCGAGGAGATCCAACCAGTCCATTCTGAAGGAGATCAGCCCTGGGATTTCTTTGGAAGGACTGATGCTAAAGCTGAAACTCCAGTACTTTGGCCACCTCATGTGAATTGTTGACTCACTGGAAAACACTGATGCTGGGAGGGATTGGGGGCAGGAGGAGAAGGGGACGACAGAGGATGAGATGGCTGGATGGCATCGCTGACTCGATGGATGTGAGTCTGGGTGAACTCTGGGAGTTGGTGATGGACAGGGAGGCCTGGTGTGCTGTGATTCATGGGGTCGAAAAGAGTTGGACACAACTGAGCGACTGATCTGATCTGATATGGACCTAGAGAATATTATGGTTGGTGAAATAAGTCCGACAGAGGATGGCAAATACTGTATTATATCACTTACACGAAGAATCTAAAAAATAATACAAGTGAATGTATATAGCAATTGAGAAATAGACTCACAGATACAGAAAACAAACTAGTGGTTACCAAAAGGGGAGAATGAAGAGAAGAGGGACAAATTAGGGGTACAGAATTAAGTGATACAAACTACTATATATAAAATAAAGAATAGGATATATCATATAGCTCAGGGAATTATAGCCATTATCTTATAACAACTTTCAATGGAGTATAAACTGCAAAAATACTGAATCACTATGTTGTACACCTAAAACTAATACTGTAAATCAACTACACGTCAACTGAAAAGAGGTAAGTTCCCGCACTTCACTTCCCCTACCACCCAGTGAAAGGCATGATGCTTGGGAGGCCTTTTGGTAGCAAAATATACCACACTTCAGGGTGCCATTTTAACACTTCCAGACAGTCACCCACAAGTCTCCCAAAGTCAAGTGGGACCAGAGCAAGAGAAGGCTTTGCAGTAAGTTCAGGTTGAAGTCCAAGCCTCTTTACCACTCCATCTTTATTATCCAGCAGATTCAATGACACCTGGAAATCTGTGTGGCAAATATGGACATTGTTTAGAGCTTCTGGTTAAGTACAAATTGGAGACTCACAATGCAGACTGCTAGGATTATGGAAACGAATTATGTTCTCTTCTGTAAATAACTATTTTCCTTCTCAGAAACACATCTGGTTTTGCCACTAGACCTAGATAGAGATTGAACTCCTAACTATGGAATAACAGGTGACCATGAGGCCTGAAGAAATGAGTATCTTACAGCCATCAGCTAGGTATCTTCAGCGTGGAGAAGGAAACAGCAACCCATTCCAGTATTCTTGCCTAGAAGATCCAGTGGACAGAGGGGCCTGATGGGCTGCTGTCCATAGGGTCGCACTGAGTTGGACACAACTGAAGCGACTTAGCATGCATGCATGCATTGGAGCAGGAAATGGCAACCCACTCCAGTGTTCTTGCCTGGAGAATCCCAGGGATGGAGAAACCTGGTGGGCTGCCATCTATGGGGTTGCACAGAGTCAGACACATCTGAAGCGACTCAGCAGCAGCAGCAGGTATGTTCAATAGCAGTCTATCATAAAATGGGAATGAAAGACTAAAATCAAGCAGGTTTGGAAGGCAGGAGAAAGATGTGTTGAGAAAGGTAGTCGCAAACACACAGCCTTCTGACCCTTACACAGCCATGTAAGATGGACCTTGGGTCTAGAATGCATTCCTACCAAGATGGAAAGAGCCCACACAGCCTGTGCTGGGATCGCTGCCCTGTGTGGGAATATCTCTTCCTATTTCAGACTCAGTATGTTACCCCTTTGTTCTATTTAAGCGTGTGGATCAGTGGCCCTCAGGCACGGCCCCAGCTTTCAGTATCTCAGACGTCCTGGAAACTGGGAGGAGAGAGGTCCCTCTGCTGCAGCATGAAAGGGGTGTGCATAGGCCAACTGCCCTGTGTGCAACTAACTGCCAGGGCACACACTAGCCATGAGGGACCTGTGCACACTGCTTTGTCTCTTCTCCATGTAAAAAAAAAAATATCATTCCATCTAGTGCTTGACCATGTTGTACTTTCCTCAGTGACTCTGATACCAGGATGCAGTGGGCACAAGTGTTGGACTTCTCTTTCTGGTGGATGGCATCATGATGACCTTTGCTATCATCCACACAGTTGGAGTCCTCCTCTGACGCTGGTTAATAGTGCAGCGTTCTCCACAAGTTGCATGAGTGTCATTCAGGTTTTTTCAACACAAGTATAGCTATCAGTTCAGTTCAGTTCAGCTGCTCAGTCATGTCCAACTCTTTGCGACCCCATGAACCACAGCACGCCAGGCCTCCCTGTCCATCACCAACTCCCAGAGTCCACCCAAACCCATGTCCATTGAGTCAGTGATGTTATCCAACCATCTCATCTTCTGCAGTCCCGTTCCCTTCTTGCCCTCAATCTTTCCTAGCATCATGGTCTTTTCAAATGAGACAGCTCTTCGCATCAGGTGGCCAAAGTATTGGAGTTTCAGCTTCAACATCAGTCTTTCCGATGAACACTCAGGACTGATCTCCTTTAGGATGGACTGGTTGGATCTCCTTGCAGTCCAAGGGACTCTCAAGAGTCTTCTCCAACACCACAGTTAAAAAGCATCAATTCTTCGGTGCTCAGCTTTCTTTATAGTCCAACTCTAACATCCATACATGAACACTGGAAAAACCATAGCCTTGACTAGACGGACCTTTGTTGACAAAGTAATGTCCCTGCTTTTTAATATGCTGTCTAAGTTGGTCATAACTTTCCCTTCAAGGAGTAAGAGTCTTTTAATTTCATGGCTGCAATCACCATCTGCAGTGATTCTGGAGCCCCAAAAAATAAAGTCAGCCACTGTTTCCACTGTTTCCCCATCTATTTCCCATGAAGTCATGGGACCGGATGCCATGATCTTAGTTTTCTGAATGTTGAGCTTTAAGCCAACTTTTTCACTCTCCTCTTTCACTTTCATCAAGAGGCTCTTTAGTTCTTCTTCACTTTGTGCCATAAGGGTGGTGTCATCTGCATATCTAAGGTTATTGATATTTCTCCCAGCAATCTTGATTCCAGCTTGTGCTTCCTCCAGCCCAGCGTTTCTCATGATGTACTCTGCATATAAGTTAAATAAGCAGGGTGACAATATACAGCCTTGACGTACTCCTTTTCCTATTTGGAACCAGTCTGTTGTTCCATGTCCAGTTCTGTTGCTTCCTGACCTGCATACAGGTTTCTCAAGAATCAGGTCAGGTGGTCTGGTATTCCCATCTCTTTCAGAATTTTCCACAGTTGATTGTGATCCACACAGTCAAAGGCTTTGGCATAGTCAATAAAGCAGAAATGAATGTTTTTCTGGAACTCTCTTGCTTTTTCCATGATCTAGTGGATGTTGGCAATTTGATCTCTGGTTCCTCTACCTTTTCTAAATCCATCTTGCACATCTGGAAGTTCACAGTTCATGTATTGCTGAAGCCTGGCTTGGAGAATTTTAAGCATTACTTTACTAGCATGTGAGATGAGTGCAATTGTGCAGTAGTTTGAGCATTCTTTGGCATTGCCATTCTTTGGCATTGCCTGTGGGATTGGAATGAAAACTGACCTTTTCCAGTCCTGTGGCCACTGCTGAGTTTTCCAAATTTGCTGGCACATTGAGTGCAGCACTTTCACAGCATCATCTATGTTGCCTCCTCTTTCTCAATAATGCCTGTGGCTTCTTTATAACCAGTGACTGAGAAATACATCTTTCAGTGAATCTCCATATTTATCCACTGCAGAGGAAGGTCCTAGTAATCAGATGGATGAAATGATGCACTCTCTGGATGTCAGTCAGTCTCTTTCCTCCATCACTCCAGTATTTTCTCACTGGGCCCATGAACAAAGTGGCTACAGAGGCTATGCAAGAGCTCAAAGACATGGACTTTCCCTAAAAATGACCTGCGAAGTGTGACTAATCTGTTAATAGTTGAAACCAGCACTGATCCCCAGATATGGCCCCATTCGACAGGTCACCACCAGGGGGCAAGTTGATCGCACTGGGCTCTCCAATGTGAATGGGTCACAGATTTATCCTTACTGCAATAAATATATATTGTGGATATGGATTTGCCTTCCCTGCTGAAAAAGTAGTTAAACATCACCATCCATAGACTCATAGAACACTTTATCCATCATCATGATATTCTCTGTAGCACTGCTTCTGATCAATGAAATCATTTCACAGAGAAGTATGTGTAGCAATAGGTTCAGACCCATAAAATGAACTAGCTAGTTTAAAGGTGGAATAACTTACAGAAGGTTCAGTTATAACACAAGTTAGGACCCGGCATCCTGAAAGAGAGCTCTGTCTTACAGGATGTAGTATATGCTTTGAATCACAGGTAATTATATGGTGCTATCTTCTCAATAGCCAAAATTAATACATTCAGGAGTCAAGAAGTAGACATGGGAGTGGTTCTGCTTAGCGTTAACTAACAAATCATTCCCAGAACTGTTGGTTCCTGTTCTGGAAGACTCAAGTTTTGCTAGTCTGAAAGTCTTAGTTCCCAATGGGGTGATACTCCAATCAGGAGGCACAACAATGGTTCCACCGAATTGGAAGATGAGCTTGTAACTTTCCAGTGGTTCCACTGAATTGGAAGATGAGATTGGGCCATTTTAGGCCTATGCAACCTAACCAACAAACAGAAAAAATTAAAAATAAAAAGATAATTATTTTGACAAGAAAAGGGGAAATTACCAAGGAGAAATTAGGATGCTGTTTCAAATGAGTGCAAGGAGAACTATTCTGGAAAATGGGAGATTCTTTGGGGTGTCTCTCACCCCAAAAGTGTTGGGCACTTCCAAGCACAACAGTAAAGTTTAATGGAAAACTATAGGAAAAAAAAAAATGCAGGACAACTGAGGACTCAGACCCTTCAGGAAGGTGTAGGTTATTCCAACAGATAAAGAATCCCAACCAGCTGACGTTCTAACAGGAAAGAAGACGAAATATAAAGACAATGGGAAAAGAATGGGAATAAGAATCAATTACAATCTTATTACCAATTAGAGAGACATCAAGGTCTGCAGTAGCTTTACATTGTTTTCTCCTTGCCTGCTATATGTGTGTGTTTATTTGTAGATGCTAACAATTTTCTTCAACTTCCTTCTCATCTTTATCTCATATACATGTTTTTGGAAGTTAACTTTATGATTTAGCTTGTCAGTAACAAAGTATTCAATGGGACTTGACAGAATTTTACAAGTAATTAATATTAGCCAGTGATGGATACAATGACAATGTATCATTGCGTGTGTCTCCTCATTTGGGGAAGAGGAGAACATTTTCACCTGTAAAAAGATAGCTGTATCTCCTTAGGAAGAGTTGTTTTGCTGTTGTACACAAGTTCATATGTGTAGAAGAGTGTATATGGAAGCTGAGTTAGCCAAAGGGCTGGACTGTAGTTATTATCAATGTATTGCTCCTGGGTTCCAGATTCACACTTGAATGACTCCTCTGGTACCGAGATTTTAAGTACTTCTTTGTCAGCTGGCATGACAGCCTTCATCCCTTGACACTGCTGGAAGTACACTGGAGGAGGAGCAGTTCCATCTCTGGTTCTGACGAGCTCCTCTTGTGAGAGTCCTCCAATCACATAGCCTCACAGCACCCGCTCCTGAGCACAAGCAGCATCTCCAGCATCGGCTCTTGTAGCCCACAGCGTCCAGCAGTCCCCTGTGGCCAGCAGCATCCCCAGCACCCCTTCAGGCAGCTTCATGGTGGAGTACCACCAGTAAGGCATCTTCACACAAATGGCTTCCCCCAGCCTCCCCTTGGGCGGTCTTGAGGCAAGTTCCAAGGCAAGGCATCTTCCTATGGATATTCCCCCTGCATTTGAGAGGGCAGACTTCAGGCAAGTTCTGCCAGCACAGCACCTCAGTGACTTCTCCAGCAAATACTCAGCCACGGCCATGCCCTCTCCAATGAGGTATGTATCTCAGCCCTGGGGTAAAGTGAGGCCTTCCTTGAGTATTCTATCTCAGTCCTAGATGTGGTGATTATTCCTTAGATCTGCTATTCCCATATTCTTCAGTTCTATTTACTTCTTACTAGCCAATTTCCTGTGACTCCAAACCTCTATTACAGTTAATAATTATATTCAACTTGTCCAGCTCAAATTGAAAGTGAAAGAAAATGTTAATCACTCAGTCACGTCTGACTCTTTGTGACCCCATGGACTGTATGTAGCCTGTCAGGATCCTCTGTCCATGAGATTCTCCAGGTAAGAATACTGGAGTGGGTTGCCATGCCCTCCTCCAGGGGACTCTCCCAACCCAGGGATCGAACCCAGGTCTCCTGTGTTGCAGTCAGATTCTTTACCATTTGAACTATCCAGGAAGCCCCTGCTCAAATTATGATGTGGTTTCTGACTCCTGGTTGGATGCTCACAGATCCAGCAATATCTTTCAGAGGAAATGTTCATCATACAGTTTAATATATTTAAGGATAAAACCTATTTTCAGATAAAAGTGTGCTAATCCTTATATATTTTGAAACAACTTATTCTGCTCAGAGGAATTCAGTATTTATCACATTTAATTCAAACTTTAAACTATCTTTTTAAAAATACCATACCTTAAGTGATTAAGAAAGTTACAGATTGAGAGCTAAAGGGCTGATGCTGGTATTTTTCTTCCTGTCCATGGTTAAGTCTCTTTCTCATGGGTAAAAATACCACACTTCTACAATCTCTAACTACTAAGCCTTTTTTTTTTTCCTTTTAAAAGGCTTTGTCTCTTGTCAGTACAGTAAATTTATGAAGCTTAATTAGGAAAGGAAAAAAAAAAGTGTTTCATTACTTAGGCTAGAGTAGATTGGAATCACTAGGAAAGAATATTTGCAATATTGTGCATTTTAATTATTCTTTATGCATTTTCAGTAGATTTGTAAGATTTTCTCAATTAATCCTCAAGTTATCAGTTAACAGGTTTATGACTTCTAACCTCCAAAATATCAAGTATTTATTATGAAAAAATGAGATCATTCAGATCTCATTCAATGAATGAGATCATTCATACTACTTTCTTTCTTGTGACTATATTACCATCAGTTTTATGATTTTGTAATATAGTTCACCAAAGTGTGCCTTGTCATAACAATGACCCAAACAGCCCAAAGGGAAGGATTCTGATTGTTCTTCACACAATTTTGTGTCTCATCATTTCCAGAGACTCAACCACCCACTGAAAGAAATATGTAGTAAATTGGTGTGTTTATTAGTAAGTTTATTTTTCTAATTATTTAATTCTTTGATTTTTTTTCCAAATAAATAAATAATATATTATTTTGATCCCTATCTATTGTGGATTTTCATGTTAGAATAAATTTTAAATGGTGTGAAACTGGTATCTCAAGCTACATATGACTCAGTAAGAACATTTGTTACCTTCATCATCCAACTGATTTCACATCTTCTTTAGCTCTGAATACTCCTTGAAAAGGGAACAAGCATAAGAGATAGGCACTTAACCCTCACTGAAAACCTACTACTGACTCTAGTTTATGGATGAGGGCACTACACAAGGGAGTTACATCAAGTAATTTATTAGTTACATCAAGTAGCTAAAAAGTCACAGAGCTAGAATTTGAATCTTGGTCTTCCTAGTTCTAAAGTCCAAGGAATTCTAGTACCACAAGAACCCAATCAGAAAAGAAAGAAGGAAAACCATCCAGAAATAATACCCTTTCTCTAAAAATGAGATCTGCCTCAATTCAACTGTTCCACATTTGTCTGTTTGTACCAGAGTAACCTAAAAGATGGCATCATACCTTGTTGTCCTTGAAAAAGAACTTCAAGGAATCCATCTAAGGGAAATCAATAAAGTTGCAGTCAAATGTCCTGTGCACCAAAGATGTGAGAAAACCCAAATGTCTGTATGTAGGCTGGATAAGTTATGGTTCAAATACAAAATCAAATCATATGCAGTCATTAAAAATAAACATTTCTACAAGCTTCAGTGAAATGAAAGTGAGAAAAATCATGATATAAAACACTGCAGAGTATAAATCTAATTATGTAAACACACAGACACACATTACACATTAATTTTAAAAAAGAAAAAAGAAAGACAAGAAAATATTCAGAGATTAGTTCAACCTAATGAAAATGCAAAATATTTGCTCTTTTCTTCACAGTTGTCTCTGTTTTCTAAAATATTTTTGATGCGCACTGTTACATCTACAATAATAATAGTGTAAACTATTTGTAACAAAATATTTTTCAGGCTTTCCAAATAGGCAAATATTTAATTTCCCAAAGATTTAGTCTGAGGAAAATTATTTCAGAGATGTATAGTCTTATTTAAAAGGAATGTTTACAAGCCCAACAGTCCAATGCTCTTTTATTTCAACAAGAGGAAAACGTACCTTGTACACAAACCGTGTATAAGTTGATTTATATCAAGTCTTCCTAATCAGTTTATATATATGGATAATACCCTCGACATAAACAACACAGAATCCCTTAAGTTCTGAGAAAGAACTACCAAGGAAAGCCCTAAGTTTCTCTTTCTTCAGTCATTTCCCTGAGTTGAATTTTTGTTATAAAAGACAAATCAACCAAGAAACTGTCCTCCATGCCTGAATGCAGCCCTTCTCTGGGTTCCCCCTCAAATGGCATTCAGCTCAGGGCAATAGATTATAACAACTGAAACCACACACTTATTTGAATTACTTTGCACATTTTCCATTTGCCATCTTGTCAGAACACTGTAGAATCACAGAGAACAATTAGTGCGTTGAAAGAAAAGATGTGCAAGACTGAGTGAAAGCCCACTTCAGTTTGTTGTCAGGCCAATGCTGTGATGACTCCAACAGTCCCATTCCCTGAAGACCAAGGCCGCCAGTGACACCGACCTACTCTTTATGCAGAGCTTAAAGGAGGTCTACTGAATTGATACCAAGACCTCCCTCTCACTATCTCCGGGTTCTGGAAGAGCCACACAATGCCGAAGTCATGGGTGAAGAGCACTCTTTCAGGACCAATCTGGCTTGACTCACCTTCCCAGCCCCACCCTGCCCAGTGCAGCTCTTATACAAAACTGGTTCTCAGAAATGCCAGGCAGATTAACCTACATGGCAAGCTCCTGTGGTGGGAGAAAAGCTGTTTCCAGCAGTCTGGGATTTCTTTCTTGTTCTCAGCGATAAAAGATAAATGTGTTTATTTCTAGCTGGAGTATACTGTTGCCAGATCAACTAGCGGTTCAGTTCTAAGAAAAGAAAAGGCTTTGCTCCTTACATTTTCTCAACTGACATAACTTCTATTTCTGTAGAGCCACAGGCCCGTTGAGGTTTCCTTGTGGCTTTCTCTTATTTGGTTCAGGAACTATGGGGAGTAGGGTTTTTACTTTATTAATAGCTGGGACTCTAAATAAGATCTAAAATGGGTAAACACCAACCCCAAAGTGCTATTTGAAGGACAATAGAACCCTCCCTCCTGAAACCTTTTATAACACTTCTGCTGCTGCTAAGTCACTTCAGTCGTGTCCGACTCTGTGCGACCCCATAGATGGCAGCCCACCAGGCTCCCCCGTCCCTGGGATTCTCCAGGCAAGAACACTGAAGTGGGTCGCCATTTCCTTCTCCAATGCATGAAAGTGAAAAGTGAAAGGGAAGTCGCTCAGTCGTATCCGACTTTTAGCAACCCCATGGACTGCAGCCTACCAGGCTCCTCCGTCCACAGGATTTTCCAGGCAAGAGTACTGGAGTGGGGTGCCATTGATTCTAGAAAATCACCCCACTGTTTATTGCTTTGGGTTCAGTCCCCGGGGGCTCCTGATAAAAAGTCAAGAATATAATCCAGGAGAAATAATATATTGGGGTGAAATATTTTTATGGTTTTGCCCAAATAACCTTTTACATTCCTTCTGAAATAATTTGGAAATCTAAACCCTGGTTACTAGGATTTGTTACTGGAAAGAGATACTACCGCTGCAAAAGAAAGTTGTTTGTGTTCTGAACCAAGTTTATGAGTTTGAGCTTCAGTGAAGTGGTTAATGAATACGTTTAACCAATGTACTTAAGCTAGCTGCAAATTTCAAGGAGCACCCAGCAAGACGGAAGGGAGGAGATGTTCTCTCAGTCATGAATAGGAACTTTAAAAAGTATACTACTGACTGGGAAAGCCAGGGACCGGGGAGCCACCACTGCGAAGTCGCCCTTTCTTCTGGCTTCTGTTGAAGCAGAAAGAAAACTCTAATGGGAACTAGATTAGAACTATGAGACAATGACTTCAGTAGCAGGCTATATAAAAATTCAGTGAATGAAATAATTCACTAAGATAGTCATAAGTGTGACAACACAGAAGCTCAACAAAGAAATTTTGGAGCCACACTGGTATTAAAAAAAAGCCACGAAGGACATCTGCACCAAGAGTAGATTCAAGAAGTGGCTGTAACGTTGAGGCGAAGGTTTTTAGACCAGGGTTATATTAACAGAGCTATAAACATCAAGCAAAAGTGAAGAAAATAAATTACCAACAGTTCTATATTACATGTATGTGTTTGGTTCTTTAAGTTCTGTGCTACTTGTCCAGTATACTGTTTATTAACAGAGCCAAATCACAGAAGGGTTGAAAAGCCCTTGGATGCCTCCCTCCACCCTTACCTGGCTAAAAGGCATCATGTGACTATCCCACCCAGACTGAGCCCATTGTGAGGCTAATCATCCAATCTGTGGACCTCTTATCAGAAAATGTGAAAGTGTTAGTTGCTCAGTCATGTCCGACTCTATGCCCCCACATTAATCAGTTGATGCTTCTGAAGCAAATAGAAGCCCAAAACCATTTCCATGAGACAAATATTTGAAAACAGCTCTCATATACCCCCTGAGCCTGTTTTCCAGTCTAAATATCCAAAGTTCCTCCAATCATTTCACATATACAATGGTTTCTGGTCTTTTCATCCTTTCAGTTATTCACTCCTGAGTGAGTCCCACTCTAATTCTTTCAGAGTATTGGCACCAGAATGCTTCTTCCAGGTGTTCCGTCTTCAATACACTGTAGGAAAAAAACAATCACCTTTCTCTTTCTGAGTATTATTCTCCTAAAAATGCAGGCCAAGGTTGAAGGCAAGCACAGTCACGCTGCTTCCTGATTCATGCTGCTGGAAGGCCATCTCTCCCTCATTCTGTGCCACGCATCTGGTTTTCTAAACCCCAAAACTGACCTTCAGCTCATCCCTATGAAACCCAGACCTTCTTTCTAGCCTCCCAAGATCTTCTGTGTTCATATTCTGTCATCCTGCAGATCTGCTGGGGCTCCAGACTTCCATTGCTGGCATTTAGGCCTTGATACCTCTCACCTAGTGAGGGGACAGGCCTGATATATGGCTTTCCACTAACCTGTTGTAACACTGGGCTGGATGCTTTGCCACGTTCCCGACCTCATGGGGAAAAGAAATGTGCTGTATTCTAAAATTCTGAATGCAGCACCACCACATCCCTCCCCACTCTTTTAGGTCATTATTCCAGATACCACTCTGGTCCCCTCACTTGATATCTGCCTACTAAATGAAGAAGGTGCTGGCCACCTACTTCACCACAGCCATACTTCCTGCCCTTCCCTCACAGACTGTTTTTTTAGGTCCCTCCACTTGCTGCTACCCTGCTCTGTCTCACACAGTCCTGTGATACTTCCTCACATCTCTGACCCAGACTCCCCCTCCCCACACGTAAATCAGTTTGTATTCGTGCTCCAGGCCACCTGCCCAAGCCCCAGCCTTGCATTCTTGATTCAATCCTACTGCCTAAGTCCAGGCAGAGCCCCAGAAGGAAGAATTTCAGCCTCAAGACTAAAGCCCTCACTCAACTCCTGCCACTGCCTTATCTCACCCCAGTCCCCTTTCTCCAGCTCTCTGTTTTGTACAGACACGCAGCTCAGACTCCAGCTGACATCCCTTTGAGAGCTATGCAGAAATGTGTTGGAGCAAAGTTCAAGAGACAGACAGAACCTCAGTATAGGTCGTTCTAGATCATCAGCCACCTCTGAACAGGCCTATCTGATTCAAGGAATTTTAACAAGGAAAGAACTAATAAGAGAAATATTGTACATATGTATAGCACTTATCACCATGGCCTACATATTATATATTTACATATATGATAGACACATATATTTAACTTACCTTGATTTTTATATATCTCCCTCCATTAGAATGCAAATTTCATGAAAGCACAGATTTTTGCTTTATTCACTGCTGCTTCCCAAGTTGTTGAGAAGAGTGCCTAACATATATATTAGGTACTCAATAAATATTTGGTGAATAATTGAATGAATAACTGAATGAATATATATTCAGTCCCAATCAGAAATCCTCTGTTTCCTGTATGTTTACAGATGCTCAGTTTTAGTGTCATGCAAGAGAAACCACCTCTGGTTTAGTCAAACAAAGGGGGATTTGTTGGGATGCTATCATGGAGCTCCCAGAATTGTCAAAGATAGGAGAAATAGACTTGGAAAACAAGTGTCACTCAGTTGTCACTATGATGGCCAGAAAATGGGAGTGACCAGAACATTCTGATCATACTGGAAATAAAAAACCCCAGCTTTCCCAGTGTTCTTCCCTCTACTCCAGAGTCCAATTCCAGTGAGGAGCTGTGTCAGAGCGGGGATGGCCCCCAGGACACTGAAGGATGGCATCAGACTATAGACAACATACCCTCCAAGGAATTTGTTAGGAAGGAGAAATTAATGTGAGGCAACCAAATATAAAACTCTTCAATCAAAGAATCAGGCGATGAGCTTGGGTTTAGCAGCTCCTACACCTTCACTAATTCTTAAACTGCCTTCCCACTAAGAAGAGAATTGTCATGTATTTTCTTCCACTACCGCATGCTTGAAAAAAGTGAGTGTTAGTCACTCAGTCATGTCCGACTCTTGCGACCGAGTCTCTGCCAGACTCCTCTGTCTGTGGGATTCTCCAGGCAAGAATACTGGAATGGGTTGCCATTTCCTTCTCCAGGGGATCTTCCCAACCCAGGAATCGGACCCTGGTCTCCCGCATTGCAGGCAGATTCTTCACCAACTAAGCTATGAGGGAAGCCTCATAGCTTCCCTGCATGCTTAGATAGGCAAAACCAGGTTGTATTAAAATTTATTAAAAGCACTGTAAAATGATGTTTTTAATACAGTTTCAATGAAGTTCAGGAGTCAATGTTATAAAGACCTGAAATATATTGATTCGTTAAAGAAAAAAAAAAAAGGCTCCCACTTAGAACCTCCTCTAGTGGCCAATCACAACTTTGAGCTGCTTTGATTTATGACATTGGCCACTGTGGCCCAGCCATTTAATCTTATAATCAACATCAATCACCAATTTTTATTACAACATTTTGCAAGCTGAGCAAAAAATATTTCTCCTGAGGACAAATTAGGCACCCCAAAGTGACACTTGCAAATAAATACTGCCAGCCATAACTTGCTGTGCTACAGTTTGCTCACAGCATTTCATTCTACAAGTGCCACAGAAGCTAAAAACACCTGTATAATTTTTTTAATAAAAGAAATATTCTAAAGAGATTCATATAATATAATGGCTATCTGGTAACTGAGTAAAGATTTTTAGTGGTTCAATGACAACATGTACTTTCATCTATGCCTCCAATGGTTGTCATCCAAAAGATATTAAGTGTGTCCAAATATCCTTCAAGACAGATCATAACTCACCATTAAGATGATGCAAGACCCTATTAGGTTGACAGGCAGACTTCCCCATTGGTTCAAGGTGCTCATCCCTGAGCTTGCACTCAATAGTGAAAAAGTAATGGCCAAACAGAAGACACTATACAGAATGGCTAATTGCCAGACAGACCACCAATAAATCAGCTGGACCCCATTAATAAGTAATGGTGCACAATTTACTGTTAATTCAAATACTCCTGGCAAACCCAGGGAGCTCTTTAAAAGTAACTGCAGTAATAATTCCCCTTTATGTAAGTCATATAAAATTAGCATTTAATCCTGGAGTTATATCTGATAGAAATAATCATTATGATAAATTATTTAAATATTTCTCTGCACAGATTCCAGGATTCTACAGTCCTGGGTTCACTACTCCAGCTCAGCTATCAGTATACCACTGTCTCTGAGTTCCCATACTGCTGTTGGTAAAACAGGAAAGCTCAAAATATTTCATAAACAACACATAAGTCCAGACTGAATCACTACTGACTATAACAATAAAATTGTTTGTTTCTTCTGACAACTTCTACATACTTGATTCTCCAGATTTCACCATGAATGGCACAGAAAGGGTACAGAAACGTGTTTTAAACAAGAGTATATGTAAGTACTCAATGGGGAATTCAAGGGTTCAGTGCTAACTTCTATGAAGTAAAAGGTAAGTTTACTCCCTTAATCTTGCAGTTTTTCCTCTAAAAGAGTACTCACACATTTTGCTCTTTTTTCCCCCCTCCTACCAGGTGGAAGAAATGATGAGATAGGATCTCTCCTTGGAGACTGAATGTCCAAAGTCAATCTGAACACTTGTTACCATACTGGTCAAAAACAGAATAAAAAGAATGCTTGTGTTTCTATAGCATCTTTTTCTTCCCAATATTACCAGGACTTTATCTCAACCAAAGGACTTCAGTGTCAACACCTGATGCCATCCCACTTCCCTCCCAGGGTTGTTGTGAGAAACAAATGAGATAATGTATGCAGTGACCCTCTAAGACCAGTAAAATGTCATACACATGCTGGACATGTGTAGGATATTATTATTAATACAATTTAGAAACAACAATAATACACACTTAAACTCTCCATAAAATAACCCTCCATGGTCCATTAATCTAAGCCCTGTCTGCAGCCTGGTATTTATATGCACAGCATATCCTCAGAGAGCTATTCTGAACTGAATGCATACACTTTAAAAAATATAATGAATTCCAAACTCCAAATTATTTTTAGAAGACCACAATGGCTATTATAATGGGTAACATATTTAAATAACAATGCAAGCTTTTCAAAAACTGTATTAAGAAATGTTTACAATGATTATTTTGTTGGTCTTCAAAGGATCAAGCTAATATATACCACATTTTGAGCTATCCGAGTCTTATTCTCTCCAAGTAGCCCAGAGGGCATCTCCCAAGCTCATATTTTCTGGATCTGAATCTTGTAAGGTGGCCCCACCTTCCATTAACAATATGAACCACATGGATAATTCAATAAAGTCAGTGCTTCAGAAGACTGTGAGATCTATTGTGAATTCCAAAGCACATTAACTACAAGGATTATTAATGGTTTTAATGTTGCTTTCAGTGTTCAGATACTTTTAAATAAATACATAAAAATTTTCTCACTTTTTCTTCAGTACTTGAAATCTATTTTTAAAACATGATCAGGACCTTTTATTCAAATTAATAAGTAGTTTACGACATACTAAATTTACTTGAGTTCAAATGTTCAAAGTCTAAGTATACAAAATAAATGAATCAGTGCTCTAACTCTAAAGTGCATTTAAACTCAATGCTCAAAACATGAAGAATACTTCCCTACCATCTCTTAAACCAATCAAGTTTAACATTCTGGATTAGAGAAATTAAATATTTGCATGACAATTCCTTTTGTGAGCTCTTGGAGGTTATCAGACAGCCATGAACATAAAGCCAGATGAAGAAAGCAGTTCACCAGCCTTTGGGGCAGGCTCACCACAAGGATGAGTCATTACATGTACCCAGCACATCCCATATCCAACAATGCACTAGCTTTGCCCATCACCATATGAAATCCTAGGAAGACCCAACAGATTGTAACAACTGCCCAGATGTGGCAAAGTCCCCCAGTAGTTTTGTTCTATGTCTGCTGTATTATATATTATACATTTCCAACACTGAGCCCGGGAGGCTTGCTGGTGACATGAAGAGCCACAATTTATGTTTTTTTTCATCAGAAGCAGGTTTCCCAAAAGGTGGCAAATGTGCCACAATTTTAACCAATTTATAGACAAACTTTAAAATGAAATTACTAATCAGATATTATTTTCATGGACATTTAAAAATACAACTAGCATATGAAACTCATTTTTACTATTGTTTAATATGTGACTAATGGATTCTTTAACATTTTTTATTCAAATTTAAGTTGATATTTTTAACATTTGTCAATCTAAATGTAAATTTTTAAGAATGTAATAATATGATCCTAACTCATATGAGAAAAGAATCTAAAAAATAATGATTATATGTATAACTGAATCACTCTGCTGTAGACCCCAAACTAACACATTATAAATCAATTATACTCCAATAAAATTAAAATTTAAAAAAAATTTAAAGAACAGTATGCTGCTGCTGCTGCTGCTAAGTCACTTCAGTCGTGTCCGACTCTGTGTAACCCCTTGGACGGCAGCCTACCAGGTTCCCCCGTCCCTGGGATTCTCCAGGCAAGAACACTGGAGTGGGTGCTATTTCCTTCTCCAATGCATGAAAGTGAAAAGTGAAAGTGAAGTCGCTCAGTCATGTCTGACTCTCAGCGACCCCATGGACTGCAGCCTACCAGGCTCCTCCATCCATGGGATTTTCCAGGCAAGAGTACTGGAGTGGGGTGCCATTGCCTTCTCCGAAAGAACAGTATACAGATATAGTAAAAAGGGTGCTGGTAGGCTTGCAAATTTCTAAATATTTAGAAGTGCCAAGACCTTTTTATGTTACTAAAAATGTGTTTATTTTTAATATCTAATAGTTTAGGATACTGAAAGCTTAACTGAGGAATTTACAGGTGTAAGGAGTATTGGGGATTTTTCCTCCTGAAGTTCTTAAAGGCCTATTGAATGATAGAGTGAATGTGAGTAGTAACCCTGATGTTTTCTTATGCTAAGCTGTGACTACAGACATTTACATATATATAGAAACATTCAAGCTTAAAAGTGTGGCCTTGCACTGTGCAGATAAAAAAACAAAAACCAACATGGGCTTCTGTGTCCCTGCTGGGATGAGTGACTGAGATCTGGGGCAGGTGCTCTGAGCCTTCTCTGGAGCTTATCTGCAAAACAGGGGCAATAATTTATCCCTACTTTAGCAGGTCATGGTTGAGTGTAAAGGACTGATATACAAGAAGGTATATATATACACACATTATATATATATATGTGTAATTGTGTTATTATAACTTCTATCATGAAGAGGCCCCACGGTTCTCCAAAAGGAGTTAAAAAAAAAAAAAATACTTCTCTGTCCTTGACTTCAGGCTGTAGTCAAGTTCACCTCCAGGGAGTTCAGGGGCAGCGCAAAGGATGCAGGGCCAGACCCACGTGCCACAGCACTCAGAGCCAAGCCCTGTACCCAGCAGGCTGGGATGTGCCAACAGAGTCCCAGTCAGGACTCAGCTTCCCAGTTCTTTCACCTTCATCTGTGGTGAAGTCTACAGAGCAACACAAGCGTGGAGCTCCTCCCCAAGAAGAGGACAGAGGGCTGCCGCACAGGATCTGCACAGGTGAGACAGGAGGACAGGCTCACGGAGGGAGCTCCCGAGAGAGGAGGGCTGGCACAGAGGACACTAGAAAGGGTGGGAGCAGGGAGGAAGGCTGTGTCACTTGAGGCTCTCACACTCAAATGCCTTCTAGGGCCAAGCAAATAATGAAAAAACGTGAGCCACGGTGAACTAGGTCAAAAACAGTTCACCTTGGAAAAACGTGAGCCACGGTGAACAGGGAGCAGATGCCTCCACTCAGAGAGGCAGCCATTGCCTAGGGCTAGCTGACTGTCCCGGAGAAGGCAATGGCACCCCACTCCAGTACTCTTGCCTGGAAAATCCCATGGATGGAGGAGCCTGGTAGGCTGTAGTCCATAGGGTCGCTAGGAGTCGGACACAACTGAGCGACTTCACTTTCACTTTTCAGTTTCATGCATTGGAGAAGGAAATGACAACCCACTCCAGTGTTCTTGCCTGGAGAACCCCAGGGATGGGGGAGCCTGGTGGGCTGCCGTCTATGGGGTCGCACAGAGTCGGACACAACTGAAGCGACTTAGCAGCAGGGCAGCAGCTGACTGTCCTGAGACAAAAACCAACTCTTTAGGAGAAAGTGGAAATCATTTTTATGTGAACTCTCCCTCTTATTAAGTAGGAACTAATCCCCCTCCCCCAATGTTAAAACCTCTACAGGTCAAATAAAATAAGTCTGTGAGCCACATGCCATCCTGTAGCTGCCATTTCTCTTTGTACCTACCCAGGAGGTAGGTGGAGAAAAAGCTAATAAGCATGTTGAGAAGGCCATTTTTTTAGCCATTTTCTCCTGTCCTACACACCCACATACACAAAAGACATTCCGCCTGTAAACCAGACCTAACAATTCCCAAGGAGAGGTGCTGAGAAGACTGACCAGAACACCATTTTTCCATGCTCTGAGAAAGCAACTAACCAGCGTTTAGCTCTGACCAACGTGGTACCACTGGCTTCCCTGATGGTTCAGTGGTAAAAAATCTGCCTGCCAATGCTGGAGTACGTGGGGGTCCAGGTTCGATCCCTGGGTCAGGAAGATCCCCCAGAGAAGGAAATGGTAACCCACTCCAGTATTCTTGCCTGGGAAATCCCAGGCACAGGGGAGGCCAGTGGGCTACAGTCCATGAGGTCACAAAGAATCAGACAGGACTTAGCCACTGAACAAAAACAATTACATGGCACCGTTATCTCCTGCCTCCAGGTTCCTAGATTTTGAGGCAGGATGACAAACTGCTGACAGCTGCGTACGTAAGCCTCAGTCACCTGGCTTCCTAACAAAGAACTATCAGCCTGTCTGCCATTTCCCAATCCCCTCAACCTTTGGGATTCAGGTCTCTTTAAAGATGAGCACAGGCAGTACAAAAGCAATCATCTCCAGTGGTTATACCTGTACAGGCAAAGCTAACCCAGGCGCCTTGGAATCTTGCTTTCCAAACTGCACTGCAATCCGGGGAGCTTCGGCATCCAACAGAGAACAGTCCTCGGAATACCACATTCATTCCACGCCTGACCGCAACACCACATCAGATCGGAGGGACCCCACGTTTTAGAACAGAAACTCAAGTCACCTGCCTTTCATCCTGGAGTATGTCGTCCAGAGAAATGGGCACACGGGAGGTTCTAAGGCCTCTAACTTCTTCCAAGGCAGCTGTTGGCACCAGATTTCTCCTTGCTGGAGAGGGCACATCTCAACCTGAGCTCCCGGAAGCAGCCCCTGTTGTGCTCCCACAATGCTTTGTGCTGCGTAGGTTTTCCCAAGGCTGCTAAGCCTCCAGGTACCAACCTCGTGGGGAGGGGCTTTCACTCTGCAAGGAAAAATGGTTAGTTCCTTTCATCTCTCTATTTCAGTAAATAAAAGACGGAGGAGGGCTTCCCTGGAGGCTCAGTGGTAAAGAAGCCGCCTGCCAGTGCAGGAAACAGGGGTTCAATCCCTGCTCTGGGAAGATCCCACATGCCCTGGAGCAACTAAGCCCCTGGGCCACACCTACTGAGCCTGTGCCCTAGAGCTGGTGGGCCTGACAGCTGGAGCTCTGGAGCAAAGAGCCCGTGCTCTACAAGAGAAGCCACCCAGTAAGAAGCGTGCACGCCACAAGGAGAGGAGCCAGTGCTTACCACAACCAGAGAAAAGCCCATGCAGCAACTGAAGGCCCAGCACAGCCAAAAATAAATAAATAAAATAAAAGTAATATAAAAAAGAGAGAGAGAGGAAGGATTCTTTGTGAGTACTCTGTCCTGATGAAACACTAGAGCTGTTTGGAAAATCGTTAAATTTCTCCTGTGCAAAGCAATGATATGTAAGCAATGAAACTCAAGAACATTTTCCTCAGTATTTGGAAGCCAGGTTTTCCTCCGTCTGTAAATCCTACTTACTCCAGGTTTTTTTTAAAAACCCAGAGAAAAACATAAGATACCTTTAGTTTATATATCAGCTATTAGGTGGTTCCTTACCCACTGTGTGCTGCAAATTTCTTTAAAGATATTTTCCAGTTTAACAATTCCAGAAATACTGTCAATTCTCCTTTTCAACTGCTACTTTTCACTAAACACAAGTTATGCTGTTTTTCATATTGGAGGTCTGGGCTAACTGTATTTAAAACTATGCATTAACTCAATAAAACAAAACTTTAAAAACCTTAGCACAGAAAGAAATATTAGAGTTCAATTTCCCCAACCTCTTCATTTAAAAAAAAAAAAAAGTAATAGTATTCACCTGGGGAATTTTGCTCATTGGATATCATGGGTGGATGGGCTTAGATGTAGGGCCATATTGTAATCACCTATTATCAGAAGGAAGTTTTTGAATAAGGAGGTAAGAATTTGCCCTGTTGGGGAAATAAGCTAAGATTAAAAGGGTCTCAATGAAATAGGCAATTACTATGAAATATGGCCCCGGCGTATGCTGGCCTCAGGGACATACCACTGTGGAACGTGGTACAAAAGCCAGGCAACATCAGTATGGCAGCACCAACAGGAGGAAGCTGGACAGACCTCTTCACTTGGTTCTCTAAACAGAGACCAAGCCAAGAAAAAGGGAGGGACTGTGTAAATGATCCTCAACCAGTCATTCTTCTTCAGTGACTGAAAACCTCAAGTCTGGCAGCACCCGTTTCTTTTGCTAAAGACCACCATCTGGAGTGAAACTGCCTCATCCCATCAGCATCAGGGCCCTCATTATTCTCAACAGGGCCTTTTTTTTCATGTGTCTGAACTCCCACGGACAATGCAAGAAGTCTATGTACAAGCCCAACCCAGACACCAGAATAATGCTGGCTTGTGCCATCCATGGTCAGATGCACAGACACCTGCGTGACTGTGCCCCCAGCCCCCACAGGCTGGAGGTGGGAAAGGGCCAGAAGGATGCCTGAGTACAGCTGAGCATGGTTGTAGCTGAGACGCAGCCCCTCACATCTATCATGTTGGCAGAGCAATCCCATCTGAGCAGAAACACCTGGAAATCAAAGCGCAGCGCAACACTGTTGGTCCTACAATGCCGGCCCCATAGTTATCACAAAAGGAGGTGGGCTAATCTTGCCAGCACAGCTTGCCTGCTCTCAGCCCCACACTCTGATCTGCTTGCCACTACGTCCCTGATGCTCCAAACAGCAGAGGTTATAATGTTGGCAGAGCTAAAGCAGAGTTGAAGCTGTGTTGCTATTGAACATGAAGAACTAGCCATAGAAATAGAGGCATCAGGATGGGGAGGGGACACAATGACAAAGAAGCCGCCAGAAGGCAAAGGGGAAGGAATGTAGAAGAGCCACATTCCTCCTACCCGCCCGCAACCACCCCGCACCACATTCCTCTTGAGCAGTAGCTACACAAGTAACTAGCCAGCCACTTCCCTGAACACTAGGGTTTCTGGAGTACTGCTCAGTGCCTGGTATTAGGACACTAAGAGGATAGTTGTTTCTGATAAAATGGGGAAGCGGAAAGAATCTTGAGAGAGGTTTCAGAACAGAAGCCAGATTTGAGCAGGTCAGTAATAACAATGAGAATAACAGCTAAATGTACTGTGTGTTTACATAGTTTAATTAACTGTGTTAACTGCTTATGTGGATTATATAATTTAATATAATTATAAAATTAACTAGACAGGAAGGAAGGTACATAGAGAAAGCATTGCAGAAGGGAAAGGTAAGGACGAGAGAAAGTGTTGAGAGAAAGTGTCACGTTCAGGAAATGGTGAGATAGAAAAAATAAGAAGCAGGTGAGAGAAGAATCATGCTGGCATAGCATATTCTTCTCAGAAGCCTCTCTTGGCACTTCCCCATTCTGATTACTCACTGTATATTATCCCCTCCACACCTAAAACACACTTTGTTGAAAGTGCCTGTCGGGATTACAAGTACCTGGAAGTATCAGACACCTAAAATAATAGACAGGTGGCAGTTTATTGGTCTTTCACAGAGAAGCCCAGGGGTAGCTGCCCAGGGCCGTGTGGCAGTCCCGTAAATGCCGGGCCCCCAGTCGCCCTCAGACTCTGCTCCACCATTCCTAGGGTGCAGCCCTCATCTGTGTGGTCCAGCACGGTCACGGAAGCCCCAGCAATTACATTCACATCCAGTGAGCAAGAAGAAAACATGAAAAAGAAAGGCTGAAGGAGGCATAACCAACATATAAAGGAGGTTCTAGAAACTTCTTACCCAGGACGGTCCAGATTTGGCACTGGCCCTTGGCACTGGCAAGGGAAACTGAGAGAGGCATCTTTACCCTGGGTGGCCAACTAAAAACTGGAATTCTGTTAGGAAGGAGCAGATGTGGGGGGATACCTACTAGCCTCTGTCCATAAATGTTTATTTAATCTCTTGTTTCTAGGGCATTTTCTTTGACTCAACCAGATCACAACTTCCTTAAGAATAAGGGCTGTCTTCTACTCTTTAATGTGTTTCAAGGCATCTAATACATACCAAGCATCCAATAAATGATGTAGGAAAAGAACTGATGAGTAACAAATGAAACAAGCAAATTCTTATAAATCTTTGTGGTGTTTACGGAGATGATTTTCACGGCTGAGCTCCAAACAAATAGTGTGACCATAAGATAATGAAACTGATTTCTTTTTCCAGTATGTATCATGGAAAGATGCTTTCTAAAAGCCATGATTGTAATACCATTAGAAACAGAATTTTGTTTAAACAAACAAACCAGACCCCATGTAACAAAGAAGAGTCTTCATATGAAGAGCCATCTTCAGAGCCCACTGCATGTTCTCTTTTTCAGTAACCAATGGTGCTGAATCCTCTATCTTGTGAGGGTGTGTTTGGAATTTGGAAAAGTGATCCAGAACCAACTCTGATGAATAATAAGCTAGATAATTCAACTACATCACACCATTTCTTTAAATTATAACGATAAAGTAACTAGGTTAAATTCTTCATATGCTTTTTAAATGCCTGTGAAAAGTATTTTAGGAGTGCAATTCCTAAAATATTTTAAAGAATGCTGAATTAGCTAAATGTCATAATTAGTAGTTGCTTATGTTACATTATTTTAGTAGAATAATAATACAGACATGTTAAGCATATTAGCATAAAATTGATATATTTATATGTGTGTATTATGTATACATACATACATGTGTATTACATATGCATACACACCTATAGTCTGTTATTTAATGAACAGGATTATACATTATGGATAATGCAAATTACCATTTTATATTTCTTTGTATATATACACAAACATATGCTACATATATAGATACACATATACATATATCCACACACATGTATGTATGTATGTATGTAGCCTCCTTGCTGCTGCTAAGTTGCTTCAGTCGTGTCCAGCTCTGTGCGACCCTATAGACGGCAGCCCAACAGGCTCCTCTGTCCCTGGGATTCTCCAGGCAAGAACACTGGAGTGGGTTGCCATTTCCTTCTCCAATGCATGAAAGTAAAAAGTGAAATTGAAGTCGCTCAGTCTTTTCTGACTCTTAGCAACCCCATGGACTGTAGCCTACCACGCTCCTCTGTCCATGGGATTTTCTAGGCAAGAGTACTGGAGTGGGTAGCCATTGCCTTCTCCATGTATCCTCCTTATTATTTGACAAACAGGATTATCTAAAATGGATAAGCAAAATATTTACCAATCCAGACCTTCCACAGTATAAAGCATTTACTAGGTTCAACATTATCACCAATAGTTACTGAAAAAGCAAACCAAAACAAGCAAATAAAAAGAAAATACACTGATAGGCAAATAAAAATACAGTACCAATATAATCAGTTTAAATCAAATAATAATGTCTTTTGAGAGAAAGCAAAGGCATTTTACAGACATCAATTTTCCTAGGGGAAAACACAGGCCACATCTCTTCTGCCAGCAATTCTTGGCTGTTTATGCAATGCTGAGCCATTATCTAATATGTGGAGAATTTTATATTAACCACAAGGAAAAAATTGAATCAATAATGCTGCTTAGAATGGACACAGCACTTCTCATCTTCCTAGCACTTTACCAACATTGATGAATTAAGCCTCTCGTGGTCCCAGTGAAACTAAAACACAGTTATACTCTCTCACTCAGGAAAAGAGACAGAGATAGGAAGTCAAGTCAATTGTCCTCAGCTCTGTAAGGGTTAGGGTCAGGCAAGGACCAAGACAAGAATCCTCGTGTGGAGTCAAGAGGACCACACCCAGCATACTCAAGCCTCCCACCCCAGAGAACTGGACTTGAAGCTCGGGTGCCTCACTGTCTGAGAGAGTGTGGAAAATGTGTTTTCAAGTCAAATATCTATCAATAAACACACATTGATTTTCTTTAATTATCTCCACAGAGCAGACTTGATTCTGAAGAACTTTTTTTTTTTAAACTGTGATTTGAAAAATGTATCACCTATTTGTCAGACATGCATAATTTATGAAGGCCCTTTCACTCTGGGTTTATAGTCCAAAACCGACAGTTTGTGAGTTATTAACATGTTATTAGATATACCCTATTAAGATCTGCAGACTCCAGCCCCTTACTCAAAGACACTACTTAAATTTTCACTTGCGTTATTAAGATCAGAGGATTCTGACTCAAACACCACCCAATGAATTCTTTCTAAGGGACTGCCTGATACAATGAAACTATCAAAAAAATTATCCTTACTTCCATAATTAAAGCCTTTAGTTTAAAACAAGCATGCTTTACATGGAATGTGTTTCAGTAACTTTCTTCCCATGCATAGTGCATGCTAATACTGATATTAAACTCAAAAGAAAATCCTAGGAATCTTTATTAACAAAAGATGCTCTTGATTTGGAGGACAGATTGTCTACTTTACAGGTAACTGACTTAAAAATAACTTCTAAAACTTAATTCATGAGGCAACAGCTTTCTGTTGCTGTCACTAAGTAATACTAAATTTAAATATGTGCAAAGAACATGATAGGAATTTCTGTTAAGTCTGGTAAGATAACTGTATGCCTGTTAATGTCTTATGTATAGCAAAAAAATGAGGCAAGAATAAATAGACATCTCCATTCGTAAACAGGGATAACGGCTGTTAACAGTGTCACATGATTCATTTCCTCTCTCCAATTCTAATTTCAAGTTAGTTAATGAAAGTTAATAAATACGTATGGAGCATATGCCCAGCACAGGGGAACCAGTAGAAAATGAGAAAAACACAGACCCTAGTGAGGGGCTCAGGGAAGAGATCCTTGAAGAAGCACCTGGAGCCTGGGGGCTGAAGGGGGATGAGGGGCAACAGGAAGACAGGCAAAAGCCACTGCCCTGTGAAGACCTGGTGGGCAAGAAGAGGAGACAGAAGTCCAAGAGGCAGGGGAGATGCCTGGGGCTGGATGCTACAGGCCACCTGGTCTTCATTCTGAGGACAGCAGGTGGCTACAGGAGGATTTTGAGCACAGGGCTGCCAGAAGCAAGGGAAGGGGCTCAAGGACACCCGAAAAAAAAAAATCATTATGAATGAAAAGGGCCTGAGTGTCCAGATCTTTTTCAAAACCTATCTTGAATCTAAGTTTGAGGTGATCATTTTAAGTTAAAAACAAAGAAATCACCTTCTCAAAACCCCATGAAGATTACCCATCTTCTAGAGGTTGCTTTCCACATGCAATTCTATGATACCTCTCTGAAGTTGATATGAGAAAAAAAGGGGAAAATGGAGAAAGGGAATGACTGTTTTAATATTATTTCCCATATACCAAAATACATTAAAAAAACAATAACAGACACCCCCATGCCTACCAGCAAGATTTTGACAAGGTTAATATCTAATAATATTTGATTTGGTTTTTTTGCTTTTATGAGATCTTATTTTTGATAAATAAAACAAGTTATAGACAAAAACTAATTTCCCCAAAGAGGGCAATTATTTTGAAATTATTGTGTATCCTTCTTTTACATTTTACTTATATAAATATGTATACCTATATATAATTCGGAGTCTTTCAGGTTTTTAAACTTGAAGTGGTTTCATACTGTATGTGTAATTGTGCCACTTGCCTTTTTTGACCCAACATGTTTTTGAGATATTTTCATAGTGATACATGTTGTTCTAGTTCATTCACTTTAACTGCTGCATGAATCCTGTATGATTATGGCACAATACATTGATCAGTTCTCCTATTGGTGAATATTTAGACATTCTTTTTTTTCCTGAACTCAAACAATAACTGCAGTGAGCATCCCTGCATTTTTCTATCTCCTGATGCACATGTGTGAGAGCTTCTCTGAGGGACAATGTTTATGTAAAATGTTTTAACACATTACAGGAAGGTAGTCCACTAAATTGAACTAATATTTTAATTGTTAGTAGTGACGACAATGACAGTGACATGTTTAGGTTACAGGGAATAGTTCAAAGCCACCATTTTCAGGACACATATTCAAAAATAAATGAAATTAATTTTGTAGAGATGAAGAATGGGCATTTAGAGGTCAACCAGAACTTAGTCAAGTTTTTAATTGAGTGGCTGAAGCTCTGCAGGGTCTGATCTAAACTGAAAATCTGGTTGAAAGAGCTATGCATTTCTAATTTAAGATATATGCCAAGTAGACCTAAATAGCAAAGAAAAATGGGAATAGATGAACCAAGAGAAAAATCCAACATGTTCAGGTTAGCATGTCACTGAATAAGTTTCCCAAACCCCTGAGGCTCATCCAACATGAAGAATTATATATAATTATCTATAGATCGATGAGATTTTTCAAGATCTTATTTTTCTTTCCTAATTTTTTTCTTTCCCAAAACTAACAATCTTGGGCCAGGCTGGAGTCAGGGTTTCCATTCAGTTCCTAGTGCTGCTTTTTTCATCATCATTCATCAAGAAAACTCAAACAGCTACCTTGTCAGAACTTGCCCTTTGGCTAAGTGAATTGAGAGTGAAAAACCCTTCTAAACTGAACAGCAGTCCCATGTGGGCAAGTGGCAAGGCTTCAGTGGGAAGAAATTAAGTACAAAATTCATTCCCTCTAAGGCTAAGGGTGAAAGTCTTTCATCTCCCCACCTGCCTACAAAATGCAGAGCAACGCTTTCTAACAGCCCAAAGAGACCCCGAAAATCACACCCTCAACACTACCAATACTGCCACCCAGATATACCACTTGGCATGTACCTGGAGCTGGTGGAACATGGATGTTTTTTATTTACAATGAAACTGGAGATCCTCTCATTTAAACCCTATGTTTTAGAGAAATGGAAGTCCAGTGATACTAAATGCCTTGTTGAGGTACTCAGTAACTATTGGTTTACAGACTCCAAATTCTCTATAGCCTGGGCTTTGTCTTGCATTATGTGGCTTTTCATATACTGTTAATACATGATGACAATTTAAAATATTCATTCTTTATTAAATTTTCATTACTAGAAGTTTGCCAAAAATTTTCAGGAACAGTACTTTCTGATCATTAGAAACTTCCTGCGGAAGATTATATTAACATTCTCAATCACTTGCTCTGCCTTCTGGCCCACTGAGGCCAGGCTTGACTACATGATGTGCTTTGGCCAATGACATGCAAGCAGAATTGAAGCGTAACTTTCTAAGCAGAAGCTTTAAAGGGCATTGCATATTTCCTCTCTTTCTTTTCTTCCCTCTGCTATAGGACAAACATGTCCCAGACAAGGGCCATTCCCTCAGCCTAGATCCCAAGATGAGGAAGAGACATGGGGAAGACCTGATACTTACACTGACACATGGAGAATGAGAAGCAAATCTTTGCTGCTTTAAGTCATTAGGAGTTCAGGATTCTTTGTTATTGCAACATCACCTAATGAAAGCTGACTGACACAGTTACCAACAAACTGAAAATCACAAAAACGGTCAGTCATCACAAAACAACTCATATAAAATTGTGAGTAGCAAGACCAACCTCATAACTGTTTTTGGAGATGAAGACAAGTCATAATGCATTCTTTTTTTTCTTTTATGTATTTACTTTCACATTGTACGGAATTTCCAAGAGCAGTGTGGAAAGTTGGCTATGGGATCATTAATAGGTGCTTTTCATGATGTTCTATATTCATCACCCATGGCTTCTAGAAAGGAGGCTGAAGAGTAAGGGCCACTGAGAAATTCAACACATGAAAAGCCAAGACTTTGGGGGCTAAAGGCTCAAGCTACTTTTCTCTGTGCCCATCCATGAGGGTGGTTCCCCAACAAACACTGTCTCAGAGGCTAGCCTGTCATCATCTGTATGAACCCAGCAATGAAATCCACCCTGCTGGGGTAAGAGAGGTGGTATGGCCCTCAGCAAAGCAAGTCACTTGTCTCCCTCCCTTCAGGGACAGTACCCAGCCCACTCCATCATTCAGCTAAGATCTGTTGAGTGCCAACTATGTACAAAGTGCTGTTAAGCCTAAGGATATAAAAAAGAACAAGACTTCCCTGGTGGTACAGTGGAAAGGAATCTGCCTGTCAATGCAAGGGAAATGGGTTTGATCTCTGGTCTGGAAAAACTCCACATGTCTTGGAGCAACTAAGCCCATGTGCCACAATTACTGA
Source organism: Bos mutus (assembly GCF_027580195.1). Taxonomy (NCBI): domain Eukaryota; kingdom Metazoa; phylum Chordata; class Mammalia; order Artiodactyla; family Bovidae; genus Bos; species Bos mutus. Next base: position 107,547,329 of record NC_091617.1, read on the forward strand.
AGCCTGTGTGCCCAGAGCCTGTGCTTTGCCACAAGAGGAGCCACTGCAGTGAGAGGCCCATGCAACTAGAGAGTGAAGTGAAGTGAAGTGAAGTCGCTCAGTCATGTCCGACTCTTTGCGACCCCATGGACTGTGGCTTATCAGGCTCCTCCGTCCATGCGATTTTCCAGGCAAGAGTGCTGGAGTGGATTGCCATTTCCTTCTCCAGGGGATCTTCCCAATCCAGGAATTGAACCCGGGGCTCCTGCATTGCAGGCAGATGCTTTACCCTCTGAGCCACCAGGGAAGCTACTAGAGAGTAGCCCCCATTTATTGCCACTAGAGAAGCCTGCACAGAAACAAAGACCCAGCACAGCCAAAAATAAGTAAATAATTTAAAAGAAAAAAAAAAAAAAAGAACAAGACAGACAAGGTTCCTGACCTCAATTAACGTATATTTTCGTGGCATACAGACAAAAACCAAGCAAAGTAATAAAGATATTGTAAAAAATATGGAAAGTAAATTAGGTACTGTAGGAAGAAATTACAGCCCAAATTGTTTTAGATGGTAAAAAGCCTTCTTAGAACATGATATTTTAGCTAAGATCTGAAGGATGAGATGAATTTGGTCCTACAGAGAAAAAACTGGGAAAGTGTGCTCCAAGCAGTTGGGGCAGGGATTGTAAACACTCTGGGGCATGGACAAGCGTGATGTGTGCAGGGGGCAGACAGGCCTTCAGGGAAGTGAGGTTGTGACTTGAGTCCGGGAACCAAATTCAGCATGAGAATAATTCAAATGAATGAGAGTCAAGGAATGAACCATGGGTAAACAGGCTATCCAGACACTTTAAGGCAAGAAGCAGACATTTTTCAGGCTTAACTGAATATTGACTCTCCGTCAACGTGATAATGTGGCTTTGCTGATGCTGAATTTGGTTCAAACCTGGAAAACCAAAGGACACAGTACACAGAAGGTTAGGTTAAGTTTTGAAGTGAGTCCTATGTGTAAAAGACTTGAGGTACAGCCAAAATCTGGCTGCTTACTTTGACACAGCAGGCCCCTGTCTTGTTCTGTGCAGACATGCCATGGGGGGACTGGCATAGAGGAAAAAGTCCTACCATAATAGACTGCATCTGCTCCTGGCCTCTGTGGCTACCTCTCTTCTGAATAGTTCCTAGGCTTTGATGACACCCATCAGGGTGTGATGTGGTGTGTGTATGTGTGTGTATGTGTGAGAGAGAGAGAGAGTTTTCTCCTGTTGCACACCCATAGCCCAACGGACACATTGCAAGTGTGGCTACAGCCCCATAACTAGGGAGTAGAGAGGATGAGATGAGATTGAAGTGTAGAGAAGGGACAAGACCACACAGGACTTTATGGTCTCTGGGAAGACATTTGGGGTTATTCTGAAGGACAATAGGAAGGCAATAGAATACCTTTAGAAGGGCACAGAGTCTGATTTCTGCTTCATGCAGATAATTCTGACTGCTGTGCATGGAGTGGGTAAGAGGAGGCAAGAAGACAAGTGATGGGTACAGTTGAAGTGGACAAAAGATCCCAGTGCAAACACCAGGGTGGTGGCAGTGAGTAGGCAATGGTGGATGGTGTGATAGATACCTGGTAAGACTTAGTGATGGACTGGTGTGGGGAAAAGGAAAAGAGAAGAATGAAGAATGATTTCTGGGATTTTGTTTGAACGACTAGATATATAACAGTGCCATTTACTGAAATGATAGAGTGTTCAGCAGAGAGGCAGATTTGGTAGGGGAAAAATGAGGAAATTAGAAGTTCAGTCTTGGCCACAGTAGATTAGTAAAATCTACCTAAAATATCCAGGTAGTGCCAAGTGGACAACTGGATATACAAGTGTGGAGCTCAGGGCACTGAACAGAGCTGTGGGTATGGAGAAGGAGTTATCAAGACATGGATGGTGAGAAGAAAACAAGCTTCATATATTGTTTAGAAATTATTCTTTTAGAATCACAAATATACTTTCCTCAGATAAACTCTACAACAAGAAAGCCAAAACAAAGGTCTTTAATGGTTCCTGACTAGAAGCTGGGTTTATGAATTTATGTAGAAACAGAGTCATGGGACAAAGTGAGTGAAGTCATTAACAGGGCTGGTGGGCACATGACTGCTTAGGTATATAAATTCTATCTCCTACCCAAACATATTCTAATATATATAATTTCTTATAACAGATATATAGTGAATAAATGGAATTCTCCAGAACAAATACGTAAAACAAGCTTTGCAGTTACCATAGCCTCGAGGTTAAAGATTGTAGACCATAGATGATTACAATAAACCCGTATAATAAGGAAGGGAAATATTCCAGGCGAATTCTTTACCTTCTCAGCAAGCAACCCAGGCAGAAATTTAGTTTCACAGGGAGAAAAGCAAGTATTTATAGATCTAACTTTAACAAGATTTTTAACCCACCTGGCTAATACACTTGATGCTTTGTGCCTTTATGGTGCATGGTGCGTGCAAAGTCACTTCAGTCCCCTTTCTTTGCAACCCTATGGACTGCATCCTGCCAGGCTCCTCCATCCATGGGATTCTCCAGGCAAGAATATTGGCGTGGGTTGCCGTGCCCTCCTCCAGGGGATCTTCCAGACCCAGGGATCAAACTCACTTTTCTAATGTGTCCTGTGTTGGCAAGAGGGCTCTTTACCACTAGCACCACCTGGGAAGCCCCATGCCTTCATGGTAACTACTTCTAAATATTCTCACACCTTATCCCTTATGTTCAGAGCAAAGGATAAGGAGTAACTCGATGCTTTGCCTTCTCAGATACACTTGTGTCAACAATCTTCCTTCCTCTCAAAATTTCCCATTAAGTACTATTTCTCATTATATTCCCTGGCCTACCATTTCAATACCATGTGTGAGCCAAGGTTTTCTCAAAGTACTCTGGGCTATGCCCAACTTCTCCTTTCACTATGGACTGGATGAAATTGCCTTGAGAACAGTACAGTCATACAAGGGGGGAAGCTCTGGAGCTTGGCCACAGGGATATTCAACATTAGGGATCCAGTTGAGGTGAGCGACACAGTGAGCGAGACTGAAAAGAGTGAAGTCGGAGGCATATTAGGAAAGTGTGGTATCAGAAAAACTGCTCTGGGCATTTGCTGTTTTTGCTGTCCCAGAGTCAGTCCATTTCTTGTGGTAAAGTGAAAAGTGAAAGTGAAGTCGCTTAGTTGTGTCTGACTCTTTGCGACCCCATGGACTGTAGCCTACCAGGCTCCTCCGTCCATTGGATTTTCCAGGCAATAGTCCTGGAGTGGATTGCCATTTCCTTCTCCTCAGGGGATCTTCCCAACCCAGGGATCGAACCCAGGTCTCCCACATTGTAGACAGACGCTGTTATCGTCTGAGCCACCAGGGAACTCCCTTTCTTGTGATAATAGGACCTCAGATATGTTTTAGGGGAACCACCCTTTCCTCTACCACATGGGATTGGGGTGAACCCAGCTGTCTCTTAGGTGGAGCATTTAACCCCAGCCTGAGCCAATCAATGCCTTCCATCCCCTGGCCATAGTGGTTGGTTCAGGAATGGACACTGAGCCTAGGATAAGACAACAGGACCAATTACTGCTAATCCCAGGACTTCCTGGCTAAGGCATAATTTTTCTTGCCAGAGTTCAACATAATTAAATAAGAGAGTGGAGTTTATGGCAGCCATCTTGTCAGTATGAGGGGAGAATATGTTTGAGAATGGAGCCAATTTGGAGAAAATGGAACCAAGAAATACATACAAAGAAAGCAGCCTTAGTAACTCTATCTGAACTCCTGAATCAGACCATGTCTAAAACCAGCATCACCAGGACAGTGATTATGTTACTGCTGCTGCTAAGTCGCTTCAGTCATGTCCGACTCCATGCAACCCCAGAGACAACAGCCCACCAGGCTCCTGCATCCCTGGGATTCTCTAGGCAAGAACACTGGAGTGGGTTGCTATTGCCTTCTCCAATGCATGAAAGTGAAAAGTCAAAGTGAAGTCGCTCAGTCATGTCCGACTCTTAGTGACCCCATGGATGGCAGCCTACAAGGCTCCTCCGTCCATGGGACTCTCCAGGCAAGAGTGCTGGAGTGGGGTGCCATTGCCTTCTCCAACAGTGATTATACGAGCCAATAAATTATCGTTTAGCTTTGTCACAGCTCTCACCAGCAATTAAGTCTTAACTAATGGAGAAAGCAAGAGACAAGACACTTCAAGGAGTACTGAACTGCAATACAATAAGAGGTTTAAATCAAGTCAGAAAACTTGTCAAGTCCAGAGAATCTGGCAACTTGGTGGCTATCAAGAGCCTTGACAAGATCAGTTTTGGTGCAGTGGCACATTGGAAACTAGCTCCGGGTGGCTCTGTGGAATATCCTCCAAGAATGTGTATTATCAGTCACAGCTTCTAGTGGATAAAATGGAGCAGAAGGAGCCCTGGACGGAGAACCAGGAGATCTGGACCTCAGCTATGGCAGCCACTAACCAGCTGTGTCTCCTTGGGCAACCTGCTCACTTAATCTCTGGGGTGTAACAGCTGCCTCATCTATCAAGTGATTACCCCTGCTTCATACCCAGGGTCCCTCTAGCTCTAAAACTCTCAGTATTTCTAAATTTCTCAGTATTTTGTTGAAATTCAGCACACTTGTTCTGTTCTGAAACTTAGTGGAAGAACAAGTCATCCAAACATACCCAGGTTCCATTAGCATTCTCTCCAATGCTGCTAAGCTAAATTCTCCTTGGTTGCTGTCTATTTCATAATATCATTTCACTGAAAGTCACATCACGGATGTGGTTGGCTTGGGCAGAGCACTGGGGTGTGTTCCCTGCCTCCGGAATACTAGAGTCTCTTCTCTGTGACCATACACAGCTGACACTGTACTCACATGTCCTGTTTGGGGTTGTCCACTCTGCTTCTGTGGTGGCTCAGATGGTAAAGCGTCTGCCTACAATGCGGGAGACCCGGGTTCAATCCCTGGGTTGGGAAGATCCCCTGGAGAAGGAAATGGCAACCCACTCCAGTATCCTTGCCTGGAAAATCCCATGGACGGAAGAGCCTGGTAGGCTACAGTCCATGGGGTCACAAAGAGTCGAACATGACTGAGTGACTTTCTTTCTTTCTTTACTCTGCTTCTATTCTCATCGTTGGTCTCATATAGAAGACACAATTTATGGCTCCATAATATCTGGCCAGGGGAGTTTCATAGGCCTTTTGAACCTCTAAAAGGAAAAAATACTGGCAAAGTCTTCCGCTCTTCGGGCTTCCCTAGAAGCTCAGTTGGTAAAGAATCTGCCTGCAATGCAGGAGATTCTGGTTCCATTCCTGGGTCAGGAAGATCTGGTGGAGAAGGGACAGGCTACCCACTCTAGTATTCTTGGGCTTCCTTTGTGGCTCAGCTGGTAAAGAATCCACCTGCAATGTGGGAGACTTGGGTTCGATCCCTGGGTTGGGAAGATCCCCTGGAGAAGGGAAAGGCTGCCCACTCCAGTATTTTGGCCTGGAGAATTTCATCGACTGTATAGTCCATGGGGCTGCAAAGAGTCGGACACGACTGAGCGAATTTCACTTTCACTTTTCCTTTCTTGATTTCATGCCATGGGCCTGCCCCATTGCAAACCGAACATTGTCCAGGAAGCAAAACAGGCAACAAAGGTCAGTGGCTATTAAAAGGCATTCTTATTTAGCTCAATCAGGAACAGGATAGGAGAGGTTAAGTTTTCAACAGAGTAACATACCGTATATATCAGCACTAACAATGAGGTTTTGTTTCCCTGAGTCAGCTTTAAAAATAATGTTGACTTTTATGGTCGATACATTATAGATCACCATATTTATGTCAGAACATATTGGCATGAAAATAAATCAATGAAAATATTAATACGTGAGCCTTGTGTTTAAATGAAACCCCTTGCAACTCCACACCTTCCCCTCATATTTCACTATGGCACTTTCTGAGCCCTCACCTCTGACATGTTTTACTGAACATGACATCGAGGCCTGATTTTACTCTCTGCGACTCCTGTTTTTCATACGCCTTGCATATAATGTTCAAAAAATATCCAGTTGGCTCTTTTACCATAAACATACATATCTGCATTCCATCATTAATAGGACTGTCAATTCAAATATATAGTTTATGCACGAACAAAATATTTCTGAGTCAAATCTCTGACTGGTATACTATTAATAAATGAAACTCTCTGTGTTGGAGACCACCTTCAAATATTACGTTTGCTATCGACAATCACTTTTAAGAGTCATGGTAAGTTTCTGTTATAAATATGCATTTTAGAAAGCAAGTTCACAATATAGACATTATTAAAGAAAATTGGGTTTAGTGAAAAAGAAAATCCATTCTCTTAAGTGTATCTTTTCTTCTAACACTCTTCTGTACTGACAGAACATGCCAAGTGCCAGCTGCTCACAGCCCTCTTCTGAGGGGGAATCATCTTTCTCAAAGCCTCCCCAGAAACAGCAACCATTGGTGTGTATCCATCAAGTGTGGCCTGCTCCTACTCCATGATCGCATCCCAGCAGCCCCTGGGCACCATGAAGGAGCCACCCAGGCAGCCAGCAGGTGTGCAGACCCACAGCGTGCCAGAGGCCTGGTGTGGCAGTCCTATCCAAACAGGAATAATGGTGACCACCTGGGCCAATCAGAGTCTCTTGAGGAAAATTCCCATGTTTCCATGGGCAGAGTTAGCCATCTGCAGCAGTGATGGAAGGCAAAGGAAGCCCGGAGGGAAAGCTGAGTCAGAGGAAGCAAGGAGGAAGCAGGAACTGAACAGAAAAGCAACAAAATAGAGGAAAAAAAGAAAAGGGTGAAGGTGTCGGTTAGAGCAGCAGAAAAAGAGGTCACTAGGGGTAGTCGTCGGAGAAGGCAATGGCACCCCACTCCAGCACTCTTGCCTGGCAAATCCCATGGACAAAGGGGCCTGGTGGGCTGCAGTCCATGGGGTCGCTAGGAGTCAGACACGACTGAGCGACTTCACTTTATTTTTTCACTTTCATGCATTGGAGAAGGAAATGGCAACCTGCTCCAGTGTTCTTGCCTGGAGAATCCCAGGGATGGGGGAGCCTGGTGGGCTGCCGTCTATGGGGTCGCACAGAGTCAGACACGACTGAAGTGACTTAGCAGCAGCAGTAGGGGTAGTCATCAGGTCCCCTCTCATATTTAATTCACTAGCTCCTCCCCAATATTTAGGACTTCCCTGGTGGCTCAGACAGTAAAGCGTCTGCCTATGATGCGGGAGACCTGGGTTCGATCCCTAGATCGGGAAGATACCCTGGAGAAGGAAATGGCAACCCACCCCTGTACTCTTGCTTGGAAAATCCCATGGACAGAGGATCCTGGTAGGCTATGGTCCATGGGGTCGCAAAGAGTCAGACATGACTGAGCCACTTCACTTTCACTTTCCCCAATAATTAATTCACCAAAAACTCACATTCATTTTGCTCCTAAATATCCACTGAATACACCCAGAGCTCTCTGGGTGAGGGTGTACACCCTCACCACTCAGGTCAAAGCTACCATGATGTCCCTCTTGGACTAGAGCAAACACCCTCCACCTGTCTCCAATGCTCCCCGCTCTCCACTCTGTGCTGCTGCTGCTAAGTCACTTCAGTCCTGTCTGACTCTGTGTGACCCCATAGATGGCAGCCCACCAGGCTCCTCCGTCCATGGGATTTTCCAGGCAAGAATACTGGAGTGGGGTGCCATCTCCTTCTCTGTCTCCACTCTCTACACATCATCTAATCCAGTCATGCCATTCTGTGTTTCTTAGACACACACACACACACACACACAAACATTAAACCCTTCAGTAGGAAAAATCAATTAGATCTAAATGGGGATGGCTTTCATATGCTAATTGGAGAAGTCCAGGAAAGCTGGAGTAGGAATACAAAGACTTATAACATGAGTAACAGAAAACATTTTTATCCAAAATACGTAAAGAACTCCTAAAACGCAGTAACAAAAGGACAGACAACTCAATAGGAAAAAAAAAATGACCAAGAAGAAATTACAAGAATCACTTCACACAAAGAAGCAGGTCCAGATGCAGCAGGAGCCCCTCTCCCACATAGAAGCAGCACAGAGCATGTGGGGAGGAAGAACACCTCATAGGCAAAAAAAAAATAGGGTTCAGTGAGAAAGTCTTATGCCAGAGGGTAAGAGTGGACAAAGGCAGGTCCTTCTTTCACCAGGTCACTCCCCTTGTCCCTCACCCCTGCTCCCTGGAGTTGCTCTCCCAAACACGAAGGTACCACATCCTCCTCCTTCTCCCTTCTCTTGCCCAGAGTCCAGAGCCATTGCGGATTCCTCCCTCCACACCCCCCACCCCGCCCTAGCAACACCCTAGCAACAGGAAAGGCTCCGACAGTGGACCGCACATCCATCAGCCTGTTAGTGCTGTAAACGGCCCTTTAGGGAAGCTGTAAGAGGAGCCTGATGCCTGAGGGTAAGAGTGAATGAAGGCAGGGTCCCGAGATACAAGTTCTCTACTCAGCCGATGCCTTGGGCAACTTTACCACTAGTTCTTGAGCCGCAGGCTCTGCCACTGATCTCCTCTCTTGCCCCAAACCAAAGCAGCTTTCTACATTTCTGCACACAGCACATAGGCAAAGACTCAGTCGTGATGCGTTTAAAGATCTTTGATGCCAGATGAAACGAAAAGGTAAAAGTTTCCTAAAGATCTCCTTTCAGGGTCATGACTCCAGAGGAAATGATGGACTTCCAGAGCCACAGGACTTTATAGCTATTTTTATTGCATCATTAATGTAAAAAAAAAAAAAATCTGATTTCAAAGTCATTGACGGGGTGGTATTACCCTTTTGTATTTTTACTTCTTCAGTGGTGATTATTTTTCCAGACAGTAACATCAGTTTCAGAGCAGCCACCTTCTCTGTTGTGACAATACAATGTCAGAACAATGCTTCCCAATCACTCCCTGTGTTTACACTAATTTGAAGCTGCCAATTTTGTCAGATCCTTGTCAATAGAAAACAAAAATGTGCAAGCTGCTATATAATTATTGAAATTAAGTACTCACCGTCTCTAGATATTCTTCTAAATTATTTAAAGGATCCAATTTGCTTTTCCTTGTGAAAAAATAAAAGCCCTTGCCTTCTTATGTTTGTGGACAATTCACACATGGAAAAGAGATCTAGGTACACAGCAGGCACAAGCCCACACTGCAAAAATATAATACAAAATTATTAAAAGGCTAATCAGCACCTTTTATCTTAAGACTCAAGGTATAGTTTAAAACTGGGTTGCTATCTAGGTCTCATACTTGAGGTTTTCTTCAAGATTTTTTTCTTTTTTGATGACCATTTTTTAAAGTCTTTATTGAATTTGTCACAATATTATTTCCGTTTAATGTTTTGATTTTTTGGCCATGAGGCATGTAGTATCATAACTCCCTGACCAGGGATGGAACCTGCACCCCCTGAATTGAAAGGTGAAGTCTTAACCACTGGACTACTACGGAAGTCCCTTGAAAGTTTTTTAAAACTCAGATCTGTCTTCTCTCTCTTTACCATTATCTCCAGATCATGTTTTTTGAGCTAGGGTTCTGCAATGCAGGAGACCTGGGTTCAATCTCTGGGTCAGAAAGATCCCCTAGAGAAGGAAATGGCAACCCATTCCAGTATGCTTGCCTGGAGAATTCCATGGACAGAGGAGCCTGGTGGGCTACAGTCCATGGGGTCGCACAGAGTCAGACATGACTGAGTGAGTAACACTTATACTCTGTCACCTATAAAAGGCACTACTTCTAGTGACTTCAGGGATGACCTGCTTTTCTATTTCCCTTCTTTCTTTATTATGTGATTAGGTGGGTGAGATGGGGGAAGGTAGCTTTAAAAAAAAAGAAACCCTCTGGAAACCTGGGAATTTGCTATCTCTACTTTGAAAAGGAAGCCCAGGCTTTCCCCAAAACATCAGAGATAGGACTTCCACTGCACCTCAGTTTGCTCAGCTGTAAAATGGTGAAAACTCAACATTCAAAAAACTAAGATCATGGCATCCGGTCTTATCACTTCATGGCAAATAGATAGGGAAACAATGGAAACAGTGACAGACTTTATTTTCTTGGGCTCCAAAATCACTGCAGATGGTGAAGAACTGACTCACTGGAAAAGACCCTAATGCTGGGAAAGACTGAAGACAGGAGGAGAAGGGGACAACAGAGGATGAGATGGTTGGATGGCATCACCAACTTGATGGATATGAGTTTAAGCAAGCTCCGGGAGTTGGTGATGAACAGGGAAGCCTGGTGTGTTGCAGTCCATGGGGTTGCAAAGAGTCGGACATGACTGAGTGACTGAACTGAACCAAACTGAAAATGGGGGAATTAATTCCGGCCAAGCCTATCTCACAAGATCTTTTTATAACTCAATCTCAGCAAGGCTGCTTTCAGCTGATTGCAACACACCATTTTATTGTGGAAACCTAACATAGTAACTTCAGATAAAAGACCAGTAGGAGGTGGTTTAGCAGGTGGGATTTTCTGTATGTCCTCAATGAATTATATCCATGCACAACTACTAGGCCTGGACCTAAAACCAATCCCAATACCTGCTTTCATTTGGAGGGAAAAAATTATAAACTGTCTGTCAGTCTTCATCGCCACCTAGTGGTTCATTGGCCAAATAACACCAAACTATCTAGTGGATTTGAAACACAGGAAAAGTAATTCAAACTACTAACTCCTGTAATCCACCATCTAATTAAATGTACCTTGGGGCCCCATTTTGAAAACTTATTGAAAGACAAATTATGTTGTGAATATGAAAAATAAATTTCTAATTCATCTTTATAAATTAAGAAATCTTTATAAATTAAGTAGTGCATACACTACATTAGCTTTTATTTGGTTGCACCATGCAGCATGTGGCATCTTAGTTCCCCAACAGTGGATCAAACCGCCGCCCCCTTCAGTGGAAGCACAGAGTCTTAACCACTGGGCCACCAGGGAAGTTCCCCACAGCAGCTTTTTGAGAAACGGCCATACTATTTTGCACACCATTGTGGGAGGGGCATCATAGGGGTGGAGAGCGGGAGGGAGAAACTACGGGGTGTAAGACAAGCTCAGGGATCTACTCTACAACACGGGGAACACAGCCAGTATGTGGAACTCTTAATGGAGTGTAACCTTTTAAAATTGTATTAAAAATAAAAATCCTAAAGAAATGCATCTATTTATCAAGTTTTTCAGAGTAACTTGTAAAAACAAATTTACTGTCTGAAAGCACTTATAAGACTCTGTTAAGTAGCTCCACTTCTCTAAGAAAGGTCTCTAGATAGAGGTAAAATATTAAAATCAATGTATAGATTAAACACATGTAGAATACAAGAGTGGCATTCAAAAACGGAAAAAAGAAATGTCCACTTCTTTGGCCCAAAAATTTTTTTAAGGGAGATTTTATTTTCCCACTTCAACAACCATTCCTCCACAACTGAAAGCAGTAATACTTCATTGTTATTCAAATTTATTCATAACTTTTCCCTTTTCTGAACTCTTGAAGTACGTGTCTTATAGATACTTGTTAAAGGAGAAAGAAGAGCCCTTTCTTCATCTGGGCTGAGTCATTTCTCTGGGTAGTGGTAACTATTTCAACCATGAAAATGTTAAAAACTTCCCTATTCCCATGGAAGAAGAAGAACTAAAGAGCCTCTTGATGAAAGTGAAAGAGGAGAATGAAAAAGTTGGCTTAAAATTCAGCATTCAGAAAACTAAGATCATGGCACCTGGTCCCATCAGTTCAGTTCAGTCGCTCAGTCGCGTCCAAGTCTTTGCGACCCCATGAATTGCAGCACGCCAGGCCTCCCTGTCCATCACCAACTCCCAGAGTTCACCCAAACTCATGTCCATTGAGTCGGTGATGCCATCCAGCCATCTCATCCTCTGTCGTCCCCTTCTCCTCCTGCCCTCAATCCCTCCCAGCATCAGAGTCTTTTTCAATGAGTCACTTCTTGGCATGAGGTGGCCAAAGTACTGGAGTTTCAGCTTTAGCATCAGTCCTTCCAAAGAACACCCAGGACTGATCTCCTTCAGAATGGACTGGTTGGATCTCCTTGCAGTCCAAGGGACTCTCAAGAGTCTTCTCTTTTGCTGTCTTGCACACAGGGTCATCGTTACCACCTTTCTAATTAAAATAAATAAATTTATATTAAAAAAAAAAAAAGAGTCTTCTCCAACACCACAGTTCAAAAGCATCAATTCTTCAGTGCTCAGCTTTCTTCACAGTCCAACTCTCACATCCATACATGACCACTGGAAAAACCACAGCCTTGACTAGACGGACCTTTATTGGCAAAGTAATGTCTCTGCTTTTCAATACACTATCTAGGTTGCTCATAACTTTCCTCCCAAGGAGTAAGCATCTTTTAATTTCATGGCTGCAATCACCATCTGTAGTGATTTTGGAGGCCCCCCCCCAAAAAAAGTCTGACACTGTTTCCACTGTTTCCCCAGATGCCATGATCTTCGTTTTCTGAATGCTGAGCTTTAAGCCAACTTTTTCACTCTCCTCTTTCACTTTCATCAAGAGGCTTTTTAGTTCCTCTTCACTTTCTGCCATAACGGTGGTGTCATCTGCATACTGATATTTTCCCCGGCAATCTTGATTCCAGCTTGTGCTTCTTCCAGTCCAGTGTTTCTCATGATGTACTCTGCATAAGCAGGGTAACAATATACAGCCTTGACATACTCCTTTTCCTATTTGGAACCAGTCTGTTGTTCCATGTCCAGTTCTAACTGTTGCTTCCTGACCTGCATACAGGTTTCTCAAGAGGCCGGTCAGGTGGTCTGGTATTCCCATCTCTTTCACAATTTTCCACAGTTTATTGTGATCCACATAGTCAAAGGCTTTGGCATAGTCAATAACGCAAAAATAGATGTATTTCTGGAACTCTCTTGCTTTTTCCATGATCCAGCAGATTTGATCCAACAAATTTGATCTCTGGTTCCTCTGCCTTTTCTAAAACCAGAATAAACATCTGGAAGTTCATGGTTCACATATTGCTGAAGCCTGGCTTGGAATTTTGAGCATTACTTTACTAGCGTGTGAGATGAGTGCAATTGTGCAGTAGTTTGAGCATTCTTTGGCATTGCCTTTCTTTGGGATTGGAATATCACTTTATGGAAAATAGATGGGGAAACAATGGGAACAATGACAGATTTTATTATTTTAGCTCCAAAATCACTGAAGATGGTGACTGCAGCCATGAAAATAAAAGACACTTGCTCCTTGGAAGAAAAGCTATGATCAACATAGACAGCATATTAAAAAGCAGAGACATTACTTTGCCAACAAAGGTCCATCTAGCCAAAGTTATGGTTTTTCCAGTAGGCATGTATGGATGTGAGAGTTTGACTATAAAGAAAGTTGAGCGCCAAAGAATTGATGCTTTTGAACTGTGGTGTTGGAGAAGACTCTTGAGAGTCCCTTGGACTACAAGGAGATCCAACCAGTCAATCCTAAAGGAAATCAGTCCTGAATATTCATTGAAAGGACTGATGCTGAAGCTGAAACTCCAATACTTTGGCCACCTGATGCAAAGAACTGACTCATTGGAAAAGACCCTGATGCTGGGAAAGATTGAAGGCAGGAGGAGAAGGGGACAACAGAGGATGAGATGGTTGGATGGCATCACAGACTTGACGGACGTAAGTTTGAGCAAGCTCCGGGAGTTAGTGATGGACAGGGAAGCCTGGCATGCTGCAGTCCATAGGGTCACAAAGAGTTGGACAAGACTGAGCAACTGGACTGACTGATTCCCATGGAAATATATCCATCATGGTACTCAGAGGTCATTGCTCCATGGATGATTACCCAAGGCTCCTGTTTAGCAGGGAGCCAGAAACAGGACCAGGCTCTTGGAGACTCACAATGGGAAGAACTCTGGGCTGAAGACCTGGGACCCATCTAACCCATTCAGGATGATCACTTCATTATTTCCTCAAGGCCCTTATCCCCACTGAGTCCAACAGTGAAACAAATTCCAACCCTAATCATATCAGTCTTTTTGAAAGGTCTTGAAGAAATGGCGACAAAGAGGAGAAAACGCATGACACACTCACTTTTTAGAAGTGAGGGTGTCTCTTCTCCTGAGAATTTCATTCATCATGAAAACTGTCCCCCAAATTCTCTTCCACAAAACCCCAGCCTGTTTCTCTTCAATTCTAGGTCTTTCCACTTTTGCTATGAACAGCTGCATAGCCCTTCAATGCTGCTTCCCAATGAATGGAAGAAGCTAGTTCTAGAGAGACAGGAGAAAAGTCAGGGGATTGCAGAGGCTAGAAAAGCGGCTTCAAGAAGGAGGTGCTCAACATCATCCCAGATTTTGGCTAGTGAATTAACCCATTATAGTCTGAATTTTGCTCCTTCCTTTCTCCATGATAGCAGCCTACATGATGCACTGGTCCAAACATTGTGTAGTTCTCTTACCGGATGCCTTGACTAAGGATGGTCAGCCTCTCACTTAAACAGCTGTCCCTCCAGACTGAGTAAGGGCTTTCCAGGTGGTGCTGGTGGTAAAGACCCCACCTGCCAATGCAGGTAGACATAGAGACATGGGTTCAATCCCTGGGTTGGGAAGATCCCCTGGAGGAGGACGTGGCAACCCACTCCAGTATTCCTGCCTGGAGAATCCTCATGGACAGAGAAGCCTGGTGGGACACAGGGACACAAAGAGTCAAAAAGACTGAAGCGACTGAGCACACACATATGAATTTGTAGGTGACACATTTCAGACCACAGCAGAAGGTCATAGCCAGAAAGAAAAGTGACCTTGTCTGTTATGAAGTGGTAATGCCAGACTCACCCGCTCACCCTCCTACATAAGCCAAAGAGCTTAGTCAGAGCAACGTAGTCTCTAGGAGGAGGAAAAGGAATGGTGGGAACAGAACCAGAACCTGTTGGGTCACCCCCTTATGACACACTGTGTGCCTTTCTTCCAGCTGATTCTCCCAGCAACCTCACCAGGTTACAGCTGTGAAGACCGTGGCTCAGAGAGAGAAGATGACTTGCTCCTTCACACTGTACTCACAGTCCCTGCCGAGCTGGGATTGGAGGGCTTCTTACCACAGTCGTGAGGGGGCAGAAGCCCACAGCCCGCCTCAGGAGCAAGCCCTCCACACTGGAGGGCCTAGCCAGCCCTGCAGGGGTGTCTCCTCTGACTCCAGGCTTCCTCACAGTAAAATAGAGCTAGTGCTTCATCCGCAAGGTTGCTCAGAAGACTAAACGAAATCACAGTGTGAACCGGCAGGCCCAAGCCAGCACTGAACCAGGCCGGTGCCACTCCTCAGCATCCCCCTGAGAGCCCACACCGCGCTGGGAAGGCAGCTTTGCTGAAAGTAACTAAGCATTGGCCAGCCCTCCATGTGGAAGATGATAGAGGACAAAATGAATGAAAATATCGTTCTTTCTATGAATACTCACCCAGCCAAAAAGCTTTGCTCCTCCAGTCAGGCGGATGTTAAAGTCAGTCAACAAGCCCCTTGCCTCAGAACATCATGTTAAAGTCAGTCAACAAGCCCCTTGCCTCAGAACATCGGTCCCAGCCTTCAAGCTTCAGGCTTCAGCTCAGGCACTGGCCTCCCCCACCCCTGCAACTCCAGCCTCAGGTATACTCTCAACTCCTCCTCTGGCTCACACCCCATGTCCAATGGGTCCCATTGTGCCTGCCTCAGCAGTGCCTCTGGGTCAGGTCCTCTCTCCTCATCAACCCACATGGCCTCGCTGGGGTCCCGAGCATCTCTCACCTGCAGGCACTGCCTGGGCCCCCTTACAGTCTGACTGCTCCAGGCTCGCTTCTGGGCTGCTGCCGGGCCTTCCTCCCACACTGCCTTACCCGTCACTGTCCTGCTTAAGCACATCCACCCTTCTTAACGCATCCTGGGAGTTCCGCCCCCACACAGGTCATCCCGCCATGCCAGGACTCTTCAGCTCTGTCTCCGTGCATGTGCTATGCCTCCAACCCCATCCCTCAAATGCCCTTCACCCTTCTTTCCCAGCAAGCTCCTCTCGGTTCTCCCAAGCAGCTCCCGTGGCACCCAACCCAAGCCTTCACTCGACTCCCTCAGCACCCTGCTGGTTTTTGCAGCGCTCGGTGACCATTTCCCACAATGCAATGCAATCAGCTGTATCTGCTTGTCTTCCCCACCAGATTATGAGAGCCTGGAGAGCAAGTGCTGTACCCATCTTTTCTCCATAGTGCCTGACCAACAGATGCTCCATAAGTGCTTGTTGACCGATAGAATGCACGAGGTCCCCGTTCCTTCTGCTGTGAGTAAAGACCTATATGTTACAGTTTACCCCCAAAGTACCCAATGTATGCTTTTCCCTCTTTCCCTGTATTAACTTGTCTTTCTGAAGATGAACCCCTAGAAATCAACTTCTTGGAAAGTTCAGGCTTCATCTCAGGCACCCCTGTAGGTCTTGTGCTGGCTGATTTCCCAATGCATCGGGCTCCACACACAGCTGCCTCAGCTCTGTGGCTCTGCCTGTTGGATCTGCTTTGTCAGCAGGGATGAGGGTAAGAAAGAAGCTGCACCTGGCTTCACAGCTCAGATGTGTTTTCTTGGATGTCCGGGATGCTGGGGTGTTTAACAAGCAAATCAGCCTCGGGATTCAAATACGCAGTTAATAAATCTTGAAAGAGATACAAATCAAAATCCTCTCACAGAGCCTGTAGGCAAAACCCATGCTTTCCCTAATCCTCCCTAACCCCCAAGGATCGCTTTCCACTCCCACCAAGGCATGTGGGTGGGGTTAGGGCCAGGTTGCAGGAAATAATGCCCTCTACGGATGCACCATCATCTTGGGCTGGAAGAGGTCCTTTTGGAGGTTTCCTAACTCTATGCAAAGTAGTCTAGCCAAAGAACAAGTCACAGCGCTGGAGGTGGTATGCCCTGCTTAAATGACAGCAGCACCTTTTCCTGCCACATGTGTATCCGAGCTTCCTATCAACCCAGCCTGGACCCAAGAGCACACAAGTCAGGGTAAGGGAGGCCCTGTGGACCTGGTAAGTTGAAAAGCCCTCCTTTAAAATCTGCTTTGCCCTTGGTGTAAGCTTTTTTTTTTTTTTTTACTAGCACTGGTCTCTCTCAAACAAGGACTCTGACCAGACTTCAGGAGTTAATGCCAAGTCAAGGCAGAAACTAACACTCAGCTGAGGCCGTGATGCTCTGCTAGCCACTCCGTTTCCTCCGAGGGGAAGGAGAAGCAGGAAGAGCTGTGCTCCCCTGGGGAGATGGAGAAGCTGGACACCAATATCTCAGAGGAAGTAAGATCCTGCCATCTCTCAGAGCACTACAAGCAAGTCTACCTCTCCCTGACCTACAGCATCATCTTTGTGCTGGGGCTGCCCCTGAATGGCGCCGTCCTGTGGCTCTCCTGGCGCCAAACCAAGCGCTGGAGCTGTGCCACCATCTACCTGGCGAACCTGATGGTGGCAGATCTGCTGTATATTTCGACGCTGCCCTTCCTCATCGTCACCTACTCTCTGGAGGACACCTGGCCTTTCGGGGAGCTGCTCTGCAAGCTGGTGCGCTTCCTGTTCTATGCCAACCTCTACAGCAGCGTCCTGCTGCTGACCTGCATCTCTGTGCACCGCTTCCTGGGTGTGTGCCACCCACTGCGCTCCCTGCCCTACCGGACCCGCCGGCACGCCCTGCTGGGCGCCACCGCCACGTGGGCTCTGGTGGTCATCCAGCTGCTGCCCACCCTGATCTTCTCTCACACAGACGACATCGACGGCCAGATGATCTGCTACGACACGACCAGTGTGGATCACTTTGACAAGTTTTTCGTCTACAGCATGGTCCTGATGTTGTCCAGCTTTGTCCTGCCCTCCTTGGTTATCTTGGTGTGCTACTCACTGATGGTCAGGAGCCTGGCCACACCAGTGGAGACCCTCACGAGGGTGGGTGGCGCAACCCGGGCCAAGTCCATCCGGACCATCTTGCTGGTGTGTGGCCTCTTCGCCCTCTGCTTCGTGCCCTTCCACATCTCGCGCTCCCTCTACTTCACACTCCGCTTCCTGTCCTCAGGCAACTGCCAGCTCCTGACAGTGGTCAGCCTGGCCTACAAGGTATGGAGGCCTCTGGTGAGCCTGAGCAGCTGCCTCAACCCAGTCCTCTACTTTCTGTCAGGTGGGAACAGAGTCAGGCTCTTCCAGGAACTGGGGCACAACAAGGTGGGTGAGCACCCAGCTGGAGCCAAGGGACAGAGACTCTGGGCTGTCTCTTGCCCACCTAGGGGTGGGCAGGTCTGGGTCCTGCCAAGATGAAGTTCAGGGGGAAAGCTCCAAGATGCTGACAATGACTTGTCTGAACAGAGTCACGAGCTAGTGGGAGAGAGACCCCCACTAGGGCTCCTAGTGGTGTCCTAAAAGGATTTTAATTTTGATGCTAAGTGATTTTAAAATAAGAATATGGAAAGAGCTACCAACACAAAGGAAAACGTTCTTAATGAAGCTGACATTTATCTTTCATCATTCAGATTTCAGCTCACACGACACCTTCTCGTCACTCCTGCCACCCTAGCCAATGTTAACCTCTCTCCCCCGAAATCAATCTCTATTATATTTCCCGATTTGTTGTCATTATTGTAACACTTATTAGGACCTGGACTTGTTCGTTTACTTATTCATGGTCTCTTCCCCCTAGAATGGAGGCTCCAATAGGACAGGGACCTCATCTGAGTGCTGTCCCCTAACAGCAGCCTCCACAGCAGGGCCCAGCACACAGTGGAGCACAATAGGGGCTGAATGAAGAAGTGGGCAGCTGGCTGGATAGATGGAGCCCTTAATATGTAAGAGCACTTTATAAGAAATAACTCATTTAATCCTCCCAACAGTCCCTGGAGGCAGGAGCTATTGTTAGCCCCTCTGACAGATCAGGAAACTGAAGCACAGAGCTTAAAGTAGCTTATCCAAGGTCACCCAGCTGGAGAACGCCCAAATCATAGTACTGGACGGGAGCTTTGAACCTAGGCACTGGCTCTGAGGAACACAGCCCTAAGATTGAAGCAGATGGCCCAATCCCTATACTCATCAAGAGCTGGCTGAGTTTTCGTTGACAGTACCAGCTCACCTGTTTACATAACTGCTGTAACCTGAAGACAACTGTAGCGGTCCCCAACCTTTTTGGCATCAGAGACTGGTTTCATGGAAGTCAGTTTTTCCATGGAGCAGGGGTAGGAAGGGATGGTTTCAGGGTGATTCATGTGCATTTATTGTGCACTTTATTTCTATAACATCGGCTCTACCTCAGATCATCAGGCATTAGATTCTAGAGGTGGGGGACCCCCGGTACACAGGATGTGCTCTTTTACTATGCTTCTTAACCAGCGTTCTGATTAAGGTCAGAAAAGGCTCTGCAAGGTAAAGTGGCTGCAGAAATGATGATCCACCTTATTCACATGTGAACATAATGTCTGAGTTTATGACAGAAAATTCTACCACTGTCTTAAATCACAAGATGATGCTCATCTTCTTAAAAAAAAAAAAAAAAAAAAGTAACACAAAAACAGAAAAGATCTTTTAAAAAAAAAAACAAAAACCTCTTATATTTAAATAATAATGATCTCCAAGGAGCTCTCAGGTCTAAACATGCATGATTTAATAATTCATTATAATCTCTCTATGAAGAGGTGATAAGCCTTTTTCATAAAAGCTAAAGTGTAACCCCTCATTACTACCCCGACTCTATTTACAGGGAACGTCTGAGTAAACCACATACATGTCTAAATTAAAAAATTTTATTCTAAAAGTGCCATTTATTGCTTTCAAGGGCACACAATAATTAGAACTAGACTAAGTGTTGCCTAGCAGAATTCCTTCAGATAATTAGTTTAATGAATAGGCAAGGATGTTTTCTAATTAGCAGGTCAGCTGTTTCTATATAAATAAGAGCTTCTATAGTAGCTGAGAGAGCTTAAAACTGTTTGCTCTTTTGAATATTCTCTCAGTTGTCTTGCTTATATTATTACTTTTTGTCCCTTTCTTCTCACAAACACAAAGGAAACACTCAGCTGACCTACAGTCCTGACTATTACCTCTTACAAATGAGCAAGGTTTAACATTCCTAGAGAGTTGGCTCCCCAGTAAATGCTTAAAGCCATCCTACATCCCACTTAGACATTATTTCTAATGCCCACCAACCTGCCAACCCTGGAAATGGAAAGAAAACTCATCTAGAATTTTCAGGATGCATCACTTTTATCTAAAAAGCAAATAGTTTGTAAATAAGTGTTAGTCACTCAATCGTGTCAGACTCTTTGCAACTCCATGGATTGTAGCTAGCCAGGCTCCTTTGTCCATGAAATTCTCAAGGCAAGAATACTGGAGTAGCCATTCCCTTCTCCAGAGGGTGTTCCCAATCCAAGGATCGAACCCGGGTCTCCTGCATTGCAGGCAGATTCTTTACCATCTGAGCCACTAGGGAAGCCCAAGTGCTTTATACCCCTGGCCAAACTTTTCCAGTGTTAAGTCCTTGCTAACTTATGTGCTTACAATTATTTCTCTGATCCATATAATGCTAATTTTGCTTCTGCAGAATCTTTTGACCTATCTAATAGCAAAGAATAAGCATCCACTTTTAACTTACTTCTCTATCACTGGGATCAAGAAAGTTTCACCTAGTTGTCATCATATCCTAGTTTTCAAGGGTAGTTATCTCAAGATATGAGAATCGAAGTAGACTACTCCCCTTTAGAGAAAGGGCTCCATTCAAAGGGCAGCTGGGAACCCACTGCCCAACAAAAGTCAAGGGGATATTCCTGACTCCCCTTTGGTTAGCAAACACCCATCAACACCAGGGAACGAGGAGACTAAAACGAACGAAAGTTCTTTCTCAATCTCCCCATTCAATGCCACCACCTTGGTGAAAGCTTGGGTCCTCAAATGTGTTATCACCCTGGGCTCTGAGCATCTGTGTAATCTGCCTGGCTGCTTGGACAGGTTAAAACAAAACTGAAGGTCAGCAAATATCATCATGTTTGAAATACCAGCACTGGGACAGTACTGGATGCAAATGTAATGGCTGTAGCCACCTACAAGGGGCAAGCACGGTGCCAGCTCTTGAGGAGGTTACAGACTGTTGGAAAAACAAACCCAGACAAACAATATGAGCACTAATTAACAACTTCAGCAGCTACAGAAAAAAGTAATGTCAGTTGGTGATTAATTTAAAGCAAACAACACAGTGTAAGTATGAGGGAAGCTTTGTCAGGGGGCAGGGGCTTCGGGAGCCATGAAAGGTGTCACATGTATGCTGAAAGCTGGGTGAAACTGCAGTTAGAATTTCTCAAGCACTGGAGAGAATGGAAAATTTGTGTGGGGGCCAATGGTTGGTTACTGAAGGGTAGGAGGCAGAGACAATGCTGGAAGGGCTGAAGTGTGATTACAAAGGCTACCCCAAAGCCAGCAAAAGAACTGCTTCTCAAGGAGCATCTGAGCAGGAGGGTCACAGGATCAAAACTTCGACTGAGAAACTTAATCTGGCAGTCTTGTGTTTAGAGATAAGAAACAAAATGTTACAGAAGACTTCTGTGATATCTCCTAACTGGCTTCAAAGTCAGCCTACACACCATCTCCAGGTAATTCTTAACACTTTTCATAGATCACACACTCCCTATTTCTGTCCATTCCCTCCCTACAAACCTGCTTCTATAGGATAAAGACCAGATAGCTCATCCTGGTCTACTAGATCCATCACAGTCCAGGCCTAGCTGAACTTTCAACTCACAGGTCTTATACCACAACACATGGGTGTCCACCTCTCACATGTTCACCAGAGGGCCACCATCCACCACTCAACACCCTGCCCCAAACCTTCTCCACATGCCTAGATACTCATCTCCCCAGATCTTGGGGTCCACTTCCTCCGATCTCACTGCACTGCTGACTCAGCCTCTGGGCCTATCGCCTTGGAGTTGGTGATGGACTTCTTTATCATTCAGGTCTGTTTTGTCTCTCCTTCTACTCCATTTTTCAACGTATAGACCATGGTACCCTAGCAACATCCCTAGGAGGAGAGGGGAATGACAGAGGATGAGCTGGTTCGATGGCATCACTGACTCAATAGACATGAATTTGAGCAAGCCCTGGGAGTTGGTGATGGACAGGGAAGCCTGGTGTACTGCAGTCCATAGGGTTGCAAAGAGTCAGACACGACTGAGCAACTGAACTGAACTGAGCAACATTCCAAACATAATGGACACTCAGTAAGCAATGGTGATGCTGATGATGAAGAGGAGGTAGAGGAAGGTGATCACCATTTATGAGGCCACTGCAGTGATCCAAGATACAGATAAAGGGCATGAAGAACTAAAATCTTTTAGTAGAACCAAAAAGATTTCAAAACACACTGGAAAGAATGAAAAAGAGTGAAGTAAATTATTGAGACATAGCTGGTAAGGGGGACAGAAAAAAACAGACTCTGAGACTCCAAGCCTGAGGAATCAAAAGAATGATCAACTAGCATCAAGCACACAGGGACACTCAATAGTCGCTCAGTAGGAAAGCAAAAGGCAAGAAGTAAAGGAGGGAAGGCACAGGCTGTGCATCGTGAGGGAGAGTTCAGACGACTGAAATGTGAGCCGCCAGTGAGGCCCCAAGTTGGAAATGTAGGCTGGAGGGTCAGAGAAAGTTTAGGCTCAAGCTCTGGGTTTAGAGTTATCTATTCAGGCAACTCTTCCAAGCTGCAGATAGCAATTATATCTCTGAGGAAGAAGGGAAGAGAAAGAACAGAGGACCTAGGAGATACAGGAACCATAAAAAGGGTTGACAGGGAACACAGAGGCAGTAGGTGGTGCTGATAGTAGTGTGGGAAAACCAAACCAGGGCAGTTTCAAGAAAGAGAGTAGTCAAGGGTATCACATGAAACAGACATGCCAAAGAGAATGAACAGCTGTCTCTCAGCATACAGTTCAAATGCCACCTCTTCCAAGAAGCCTCCCCTGATCACACATCAAAAGGCCCTTTCTCGGGACTTCCCTGGTGGTCCAGTGGCTAAGACTCTACACTCCCAAGGCAGGGGGCCCTGGTCTGATCCCTGGTTAGGGAACTAGATCCACATGCTGCACCTAAGACCTGGTGCAGTCAAATAAATAAATAATAAAAATCAATATTAAAAAAAAAGGCTTTCTCTCTTCTCTGACCCCTTGTCCACATCTCCCTATGACCAAGTATGAGCAGCATTATTTAAGTCCCCTTATTTCCTATCCTGCCGGATCCAGCAGAGATTTCAACATATGGGTACTCGCTAAATCTGTGTGGAGTAAATGAACATACAGCAAATAATTCTCCTGTGTATGCTTTCCGGAATTACTGCCTGAATCCAGTTTATGAGTGTGTGCCTATAAAACTAAATCACAAATCGTTTGGGATTTATTTGTTCTCACACTCACCAACTGCAATTCAAAGCAATTCCAGGACACACTATACCTGCAAGCATTCTCACTTTTTAGCCTGTATTTCAAGGACAATAAAGAAGGGAGATTTTTCATCAAGTTGTTTACAATTAAGCATAACCTAAGCTTATAAAGTTGCGTATTCTCATTGTCTTTTACTTTTTTGTAAACAAGCTCAATCTCCTTAATATTTCAACTTCTCAACTTTTTGTTTTGTTAATGTTTTCTGTTTGTTTGTTTGTTAATGTACCGAACAACTTCAAAGGTAATGGCCTCAAGAATTCCATGATAAGATGGAACTCATATTCCTGCAGCAAGCTCTAGCTGGGCATTTTTATAGTGTTAAATCATGAACAAAAAGCCAAAAGTGCCACTTCAAGCAAATTAAAGAATCGTTGAGTCTGAGAAAGTTCCACTCCACAGGTAGAAAAACACATTAGCCATGAGACCTTTAGAGAGCATTAACCCAACAATCAAAGACACAGTCGCTGAACACTCCTTATGGTCTCTCCTTTTATAGCCTAGTTTCTTGCAAGAGTAGGCTATGTTTTTTATTGCAATTTCTACCTTGAATTCATAGTGCCAAATCATCGAAAGTTGGCTACTGCCCATCTCACCATCCCACTGCATTGTAACTGCTCTTTACAACACACCAATGGTTTCCAGTTACAAACCAAATGGTCATGCCCTATCCTGCTTGGGCTTCCATGGCATTTGTCACTGCCACCCACTTCCTCATTAAACTGATTGCACACACTGCCCCCTCTCCTGCTTCCACCCTGTAAGTGTGGGTGGGTGGCCCCAGGGTCCCGCCCCTGCACTCTTCTATTCTACCCCACTCTCCTCCTGGACAACCTCACCGACTCCCTGAGGGCCCCAATGATGACCCGCAAACCCCTCTCCAGGGAAAGCCTCTTGCATTCCAAACCCATGCTCTTGTCCATACAACAGTTCCTCGGGCATGGCAAGTTCCATAAAGTCAAAACTGAAATCGTTTTCCTCCCAAACCTGCTTTCAGCTCAATGGCACCATCCATCCAAGCCAGAGATCTAGGGGTTGTGCTTAACTCCAGCCTCTTCCCACACTTCAAACTGTCATGATCACATGGTCAGATCGGCCTCCCTAGCATCACAGGACCGTGTTTTCTCCTTTTCATCTGCTCCACCACTGCTTTGGTTCAAATTCCATCACTTCTCGTGATGCTCCAATCGATTTATCATTCTCTGACCCCAGATTTGTTCCCCGCAAGCTCTAATTCATTCCCTTCCTTCTGCTTCTACAGTCATCTTTGTAAGATGTAAATCTTAATTCCCAATATATGTATCTTCCAAAAGCGCCCATCTGCCTTCAGGCTTAAGATCAAAATGCTGAACATACAACAACAGTCCTTCATCAATCTTGTCTCCTATCAAAGCTTCCAACCTGGGATTTCACTGGTGATTCAGTGGTTGGGACTTCACCTTCCAATGCAGGGGGTATGAATTCAATCCCTGCTTGGGGAGGTAAGATCTCACATGCCTTTGGGCCAAAAAGCCAAAATACATAAAACAGATGCAATGTTGTAACAAATTCAATAAAGATTTTAAAAGTGGTCCACATTAAAAAAAAAACAAAAACTTCCAACCTGAACTCTACACTTGCCTCCTTCACTCCATCTTCATCAATCAGCAGGTTCCAAGATTATCTCTACAAACTCTTGTCCTCCTCATTCATACCTCGCTCCTCCACTCCTTAGGTAAGTCATTTTATTCATCCTTTGTCATGCAGCTCAAAGACCATCTTCCTCTGGGAATCTCAGAAGTATTCTAGGGTCCCTAACCCCCATTAGTCCTTGCTCTATGACAGTGCTCTTTGCACCGTATCACTATCTCAGAATCACTGATCTTTTGTCTGTTTCTCTCACTCATCAATGTGTGGAAGATGGTCCACAATTTCCACATTTCTGAATCACCACCTCTAGTAAAGAGCCTTAGGGTCAGTGCTCCCAGAAATGAATGATGATACAGAAGTCTGTGCATATCATGAAGTATCATCTACTGTTACAGTATTATGCTTGGTTTTCCTCACCACTTTATTTCTTTGAATCATAAGATGCTGTCAAAGACACATCCCAATTTCAGAGACGTTAAGAGGTGAAATACTACAGTCTACAGAATACAGCATATTAATTTAAGTTACATGTTTATAAAAACTTTATAGTCATCAGACTAAAAAGACATTTAAAAAAAATCCAAGTGCTGGAAAATAACCCAAAACTTTCTAAAATAACTCTTAAGTGAAAAGAACACACGTATGTTATCTTAAAATGTTACATTTTTCCTTTGAAATGTTCATTAAAGAACTGTTTGTTCTGTATTCTAATTGTGGTAGCCAAACACAAATCTGCATCCATTAAAATTCATAGAACCATTAAATTCATGTAATCCATTAAAATTCATAGAAAATAAAAGTTAGGGGAAACATTTTTAAATCTCCATTAAATATGGCCCATTCCTTGCCTCTCCTCTCCCCCAAGCCTGGACTGCACCTCCACAACCCCATCAGAACCCAAAGAGGACACTTACTTCTCTGACACTCTCACTCCAGCCCCTGAGCAATGACTCTGAACTTGGAGACGGCCCGTGTCCGGGCGCACCTCCCCACACCTCCACATCTCAGGCCAGGCTTCCTGCCACTCACATAAGCCCTGCTCCCCTTGCAGCCAATTCCCCTTGCAGCTGACTCCCTCATCCCTGCTCTCCCAGCCCTGTTGCTGCCAGTTCAACAACCTTGACCTGGTACCTTGCATATCTTTTCTCCTCTCTCACCCTCCTCCCACTTCACTCTCTCAACTCCTGTCCACTGTACCCTACAAAGTCTGGGCTCTACTGGGGTGCGGAAGGGGGAGAGGAATTCTCCTTTTGTCCTGATTATTTACTATTTAAATATTTATTAATATTTACTCAGAGCAGATAGGGTCTGCTTTGAATGGTTAAACACTGCCTGAACATGGTAAGACACAGAACCTGGAAATAATCGGAGTTTCCTTGGGAAACTGAACCAGACTCTACAAAGACGGCAAGTCTGCTGCTGTGCAGGGCGTGTGTGGTCCGGCAGCCCCTTACACTTCCCCTGTGCCTCAGCTGCAGCGAGCAGCTTACGTTTTAATTGGTCATGTTCCATCCCTTCTCAGGGGCTCCGTCCATGCTGCTCCCTTTTCTTAAGACTATTTTAATCCAAGATTCTCTACAACCTGGTTTCACAGAATTTACAACAGAAACTTGAGCCCCAGTGCAGCTTTTCCCAACTGATAAGGCCAACTTTCAGAAGCCATGGACTAGAACGGTCATATGGCAGTCAAAGCTTAAAGAAATAACAACTGAGTAATGATACAGTAAACCAGAAAAATGGATGTACTGAATAAACCTACCCTACATAATACACTTTCAAGCTGTTCTAGGAATTTTAAACTTACGATGTTATGCCATGTACATCCAACAATATAATCAGCTAAATATGCTAAATGTTGTCTAAAATATCTGCATGTCCAGAAAATGCAATACACAAAAATTCCTTGACTTTAATATATAATATGATAAGACCAGTGTTAATCGCTCAGTTGTGTCTGACTCCTTGTAATTCCTATGGACTGTGTAGCCCACCAGGCTCCTCTGTCCATGGAACTGTCCAGGTAAGAATACTGGAGTAGATTGCCATTTCCTTCTCCAGGGATTCTTCCTGACCCAGGGATTGAACCTGTCTCCTGCACTGCAGGCAGATTCTTAACTATTTGACCACCAGGTAAGCTAAAGAGTGTTTCAGTTTGTCAGAAAAATTTCATATCCATATTTTATTTAATGCAAAAGACATAAATGTTACTTAAGGTCCTACTCTGGAGGAAAAACTACTCCCATAATCTTTCAATGACGGTAACTAGGCAAATTTTCTGTATTCCAACTTAGATTTCCTTTTTATATAAATAATGTTCCCCATAAATAAAGAGTTAAAATCAGTGTTTTAATGTTTTTTAAGTCAAAAGTTAAAGACATCAAGTATTTCTTTTGCAGCGCTTTTATTTATCTGTGTAGATATACAATTATCATAATTTATAGTTACATAACTTTTAGTAATTAACTGGACTATAGGAAAAATCATACAAAAAGTTTGTACCACAAAATCATGTCCCTAAGGGATTAGGGTTCTCAGTAACAGATAAATACAGAAGCTCAAAAGGGTCAGCAAGCTCTCATAACTAAAGAGAGAACACACTCTGCTACATGTGGAAATGAGACTTCATAAAAGTATCTTTCAAATATCCCCTATTACAAAAGGGAATGCCTATTAAAATGCCATTATTTATTCTATATAAAACATCCTTTCTATCACTTCAAAAGCTTTTTTTTTTTTGCTTTAAGATTAAAAAAAAAAAAGGCCAAATCCTTAAATAGATTTTGTGAAAATTATGTCAATACAATATCCAAAGATTTCCATTATTTACTGTCCTTACTTAAAATCACCTGCATGTACCAGGTGCAATTTTGCAAACATCACCACTGATAAGCCTATTCCAAAGCAGAATTTTTCAGCAATACAGAAGACACAGTCCTCACAGTTATGCTTTACAATAGGTATATTCAAAATATAAATATAAAATCTCTCCAAACTATTATTTTTCCTAATGACTAAACTCTAAATTTTTTTTTAAAAAATGGAGGTTTTCAAACCAATGATGTGTGCAGCCCAATCTCATGACACAGTCATTTAAACTTCTCATCTGTAAAACACAATATAATACATTATCAAAAAAGGGAAGGGAAAAAACCCACAAAACCCCATCATTACAAAATGAAAACCATAACCACTATAAAAAACATGCAGTGTCAAGTATTAAGTTATACATTTTGCTGGATAATCTTTTCACTCCTTTTGACCATAAAAGTAACACAGGATCAATGTAGAAAATTCAGAAAAAATAGAAAAGCCAAGAAAAAAAATAAACTCTTCTAACCCTACCATTCAAATGGAATTGGTAATATTTGGGGATTTTTCTTTCAGCCTTTTTTCCATTATATACAAGTAATGGATTTAAGAAATACATATGCTTGCATACTTTTTCTTGAATAAAATTAGGACATATTTGCATTTTTACCTTTTGTTCACTTAACATATGACAATGTTGAGTATCTCTGACTTTAAAAATCCTTCTAAAACATGATTTTAAAAACAACAACTATTTACAGAAGTAGAATTATTATGTTAAAAGGGAATTTAAGGGAGTTCCCTGGCAGTCCACTGGGAGGACTCCACACTTCCACTGTTGAGGCCCTAGGTTCAATCCCTGGTTGGGGAACTAAGATCCCACAAGCCTCAAGGTGTGGCCAGAAAAAAAAGGAATTTGAGACAAGCAAGAATCAATTCTCCAGAAAACACAGCCTTGTTCTATCCTATTTCAGCCTACTCAAAATTCATAAAACTTACATGGTATATATTTACAAATAAATTTTTTAAATCATAAAAAAGTCAATATCTAAAAAACTAGAAATAACAAGAAAAAGAATCATCAGGAGAAAGTATTTGCAAATGATGTAACTCATAAGGGATTAGTCTCCAAAATGTGCAAACAGCTTATGATGCTTAACAGCATCAAAACAAACAACCCAATCAAAAAATGGGCAGAAGACCTAAATAGACATTTCTCCAAAGAAGACATACAGATGGCCATTAGGTACATGAAAAGATATTCA
This sequence comes from Bos mutus, assembly GCF_027580195.1. Classification (NCBI taxonomy): domain Eukaryota; kingdom Metazoa; phylum Chordata; class Mammalia; order Artiodactyla; family Bovidae; genus Bos; species Bos mutus. Next base: position 107,576,467 of record NC_091617.1, read on the forward strand.
ACATCAATAATTATCAATATCAATAATTATGAGAGAAATGCAAATCAAAACTACAATGAGACATCACCTCACACCCACCAGAATGGCTATCATCAAAAAATCCACAAACAATAAATAAATACTGGGGAGGGTGTAGAGAGAAGGGAACCCTCCTATACTATTGGTGGGAATGTAAATTGGTATAGCCACTATGAAGATCAATATGGAGACACTTCTAAAAAAACTAAAAACAGAGCTACCATATGACCCTGCAATCCCACTCCTGGGCATATATCCAGAGAAAAACATGATCCAAAAGGATATATGCACCCCAGTGATCACTGCAGCATTGTTTCCAATAGCCAAGACATGGAAACAACCTAAATGTCCACTGACAGAGGAATGGATAAAGCAGATGTGGTCATATATACAACAGAATATTACTCAGTCATTAAAAGGAATGAAATAATGCCATTTGCAGCAACAAGGATGGAACTAGAGTGTGTCATGCTGAGTGAAGTAGGTCAGACAGAGAAAGAGAAGCACTGTATGACATCCCTTATATGTGGAATCTAAAAAGAAATTATGCAAATAAACTTACAGGACACAGATAAACTCAAAGACTTAGAAAACAAACATGGCTGATGGGACGGGTAGGGACAGTTAGGGAGTTTGGGATGGACAGGTACACACGGCTGTGTTTAAGATGCATAACCAACAAGGAACTACTGTATAGCACATCAAACTGCTCAGTGTTACGTGGCAGCCTGGATGAGAGGACGTTTAAAAGAGAACGGATGCTTGTATATTTATGGCTGGGTCCCCTCACTGTTCACCGCAAACTGTCACAACATTGTTAATTGGCTGTATCCCAGTATAAAACAAAAAGTTCAAAAAAAAAAAAATAGAGTCACTACTATGGTTCAGCATACACTCATGGAAAAAATTGATTTAACTTAAATTCCACACTATATACTTTAATCTGTTCCAAGGAAGAGAATACAGAATAGCATGTTAGTACCAGGAGGAAATAAAAGATGATCCTAACTAGTTAATATCAACTATCTTATCTTATCCAGTACTTTGGCCACCTCATGCGAAAAGTTGACTCATTGGAAAAGCCTCTGATGCTGGGAGGGATTGGGGGCAGAAGGAGAAGGGGACGACAGAGGATGAGATGGCTGGATGGCATCACTGACTCGATGGACGTGAGTCTCAGTGAACTCTGGGAGTTGGTGATGGACAGGGAGGCCTGGCGTGCTGCGGTTCATGGGGCCGCAAAGAGTCAGACACGACTGAGCGACTGATCTGATCTGATCTGATCTTATCTCAACTAGATAGTAAAACATTATTTCAACCATCACAAAAAGTAGGACACAACTGAGCAACTGAACAACAATAATTAGTTAAAAAAAGAAAATACGAGAAAGAATGAAAGCGTAAGCCTAGCACAGGAAGTGAGGACAAAGCCCTTTCCTCCAATAAATTATAAATACTGCAGGCCTCTCTCTCTTCTCTCAGAAGGAAAGTTAAAGCCCAATTTGCTTTTTATTCCCTTCATTTTATTTTAATCTTTGATATCGACCCTTTAAAAATTTTCTAATACAAACAAGAATTATGTTACTGTAGTCCCAAAGGTAACTGTTAGCTCTTAAAACTCAAGAGACTAATTTCTTAAAAGTCTAAACCCAATCTTGAAATAAACTGCTAATGCGTCAAGATTTTCAAAATAAAGACTTTTCTCTTTCAGTACTTACTCTTCATGAGAAAGTTTCATTTCTTCCCTTTTTTTGGCAGAATAATTTAGGTTCCCACCTAAAATACATACAAGTGTGGAATTTTTTCAATATAACTATCAGAAGTAAAATTCAAACACGCACGTGCCATTGTGCACATGCACATATCCATCTTAAAGTAACACAAAAAGCTGCGGAAGGTGAGAAATAGTTTATCTCCTGAAAACGTCCCAAGGGGGAAAAAGTGTTTTTTAAGAACCCTTATATGATACAAATAATCACTCCTTAATAGCATTTTTAAGAAATTTGGACTTATGTATTGCTCAAGGTTTGGGGACACTGTACTATTAATAAGTAGTGAAAATTAAGAGACATTAAAAGAAATGACCTAAAATTATTTAAACATCATACATAGTCATCTTTCTAAATACATGACAACCCTTAGGGGGTAAGCCAGTTTAGAAAAATTAATAAAGGTAATATAAAATTTTTATTAAGGACAAAAAATACAAAAACAAATATAAGCAAATGAAAAAAACCTGTAATTTCTCATTCTGTTACCAAACACTTTCAACCTTAAAATGCAAACTTTAGCCATAAATATGTTCACTTTTCATTTTTTAAAAATATAAGACACAGGCTACAACAGTCGTCACAATTATACTTTAAGTATATAGGAAGGACTTCAGGTTACTTTTTTACAAAGTCATACTTCTTTATGATAATAAAAAAATAACACCTAACACAAAACTTAAACTGAACTGACCAGCAAGAACAGAACAACAATTTTAATAAATAAATGTGAGGGTCCAGAACACATAATTATATGCTATGAAGGAAAATGTGTTTCAACACTATAAACAGAATGTTATTACATGAACTAAAGCACTGGCCTCTACAGGGTCATGGAGACAATCCAAGGGCCCCAAACAATTGTCCACTGTGGTTGTTATTTGGCTGAAAATAATAAAATTCTATAAAGCAATTAGCCTTCAATTAAAAAATAAATTAATTTTAAAAATACCTCAACTTCTCTTACCTTGGGCATGATTCACCATGTAGAGTAGGACGACAGATAAAAGGGACACTGGAAGTGAAAAAAACATAGGGTCCTTAAATACCTGTGCTTTTCCCCAATGGTTCCTATGTAATCATAACTGCAACCCCATGGATTGTATGTAGCCCGCCTGGCTCATCTGTCCATGGGATTTCCCAGGCAAGAATGCTGGACTGGGTTGCCATTTTCTTCTCCATGAGATCTTCCTGACCCAGGGATCTGGAAGATGGGTGGATTCTTTACCATCCAAGCCACCAGACCAGGGAAGTCTATTAATTCATATACAGCCCACTATTTAAGAAGAAATAATATATTTTTTAAAATGTGATGTGCTAATTTCTGCTAATTTTGAGATAATAAAATGCATTCAGGCTAGTCATAGCAATCATCTGCAAATACCACACTTTAGTTCTTTATTCCTGTAAATGACATCAGATAAAATTATCACTGGAGTATACCATTTTAAATACAACTTACTGAAGGATAAAAGACATCTTGGTATGTTATGTGACATTTTCTTCAGATGAACACAATTTATGTGTAAGGTGAACACATCAGTGGAAAAATACTGATTTATGTTTGCAGTTTCAGCAGTTTCCTAATGCTTCCTATTTTTAACCAATGAATCATTAAATAAATGATTTATTGGTAAAATTAAATAACAGGACTAACAATAAAAACAATTCAAAACAGACTAATGAATAAATCATGAGTGTTCAGCCCTAAGCCACACTAATGTCCACACCTTCACACTAGGGACATACTCAGGACCCTTCAAATGGATCTACTCTAAAGGGGAAAGTGTTTTGTTTAAAAAAAAAAAAAAATTAAGTCTTTATGAAACAGACAAGATGAGTATGGAATCTGGGTGACTTTTTCTGTGTAACTTTTTTCACTGAGAATGTTTTTAATGTTCATTCACGCTGTGACAGGTATCTGTACTACATTCTTCTTTGCACTGTATAACATAATGTTTACCACTAAAAAGAACAAATATTTAGAACAGAACAGAAAGTAGACTCCACTGCTACCTTTATGGATAGGAATCTCCTGAAAAGTGCCGATGACTCTTCACAGAACTGAAAAGTCACTAGCTGGAGGAGGAAGCTGCTGTGTAACACAGGGAGCTCAGCCTCGTGCTCTGTGGGTTTTGGGGGAAGGAGGTTCAAGAGGGAGGGGACATATGTATACTTATGGCTGCTTCACAAAGCTATACGGCAGAAACCAACAAAACACTGTAAAACAATTATCTCCAATTAAAAATAATTTTAAAAACTGAGAGATCAAAAAAATAGTAATACCAAAAAAAAAAAAAAATCACTAGCTGGGAAACAGATGCATAGGCTAAGAATTAGGCAAATCTGAGTGCAACACTTTAGGGATTTGGTTTTTAAAAGCGGGGAAAAGAACAATAACAAAAACCTAGAAGTATAAATGACAACGTGTGCATGCTAAGTCACTTCAGTCATGTCTGATTCTGCAACTGCATGGACGGTAGCCCGCCAGGGCCCCTTCAGGTTCTTCTGTCCATGGGATTCACCAGGCAAGAATACTGGAGCAGGCTGCCATCTCCTTCTCCAATAAACAAGGACATTCTGCCACGTATTAGAAGAAACTAAATGTTGCCAGGTGGCGCACTTACAGGAAACACAGGCAATGAAGAAAACTTCTAAAAACAAGTATCCCCGAGTATCCAGGATCATTCCCGCAATGATGGAAATGACCGCCAACCCAAGATTCTGAATGGACTGCATGCTACAATTTAAGAAATCAAAAAAATATATATATCAATTCTAAAGTCATCATACACAAAAAGCAAGTCACTATAAATAATCGTATCTATAAACCACATATTATTAATGCTAAGAAATGTTTTAACCAAGAATGATCTGATTAGATTTTTTTTTTTCCATGACTGTTTCCACTACTTAACTTTAGGCTCACAGGTAAGGGAATCTGCCTCAGCAAGGGCAGGATGAACATGACACCTTCCTGCTGAAGGAGACAAAGGGCTAAGCGAATGCCAACCATAGATGTGGTTCCCCGCTTTGGCCTTTTCCACCAGAGAGGACAGGGACGCAGTGTCTCACTGAGAAGTCTACAGATAAACAGGCAGCAGGATGGTCAGCAAGCAACGCCCTTTTACAGAGTGGCTTATCGCTAGTTCTCCTATTAGGGGCTTGGTGCATTTTTTTGCCACAATAATAACACAAATAGATTAACGGACTTTTCTGCTTATTTCGAGGTTCAGAGCTGTCCCAAAAGCCTGAAGATGACTAGATTCAAGAGGTCTGGATTTTTATAAGATAATTAAATTGACACAGCAGGGAGAGACATTATATGATCCATGTGCAAACACTTACAAGCCATATGCAGTTCCCAGTTGATGTTCAGGAACTACAAACGCCACCATTGGCCACAAGGCACAGGCGAGTAATGAGTAGGAGAGTCCCAGGAGACACTACAGAGAGCAACACAGAAAAGAGTAAAAAATGCTTATATTTACCAAAAGGTGATTTTCCTTTGATGCAGATTAGCAACAGTGACATAATAACTATCACATGCATATCCACACAAATTGCATTACAAAATAATTAGGCTAAAAATTCACATTCAATACAGAAAGGTCTTGGCCCCTCTCTAACAGTATTCCTCCAGTGACAAAATACACCAAGTAAGAAAATAAAGATAATTTACAAAAAGTCATTACCAATGTCTCAGGAAAGCTAATTTTCCAGTATTCATTAGGAATTACAAATTAAGCAATCATGGTAACATTATGCCAGTAGTCTATTATCTTACCTCTGGGTCATCACCACCCATCTAGAGAGCCAAGCATAGAACCAGTAACAATCACTGCTCATTAAACAGCACCTACTGCTAACTTTTTCTCCAATTAAAGAAGAGACTTTATGATTTAAGTTAAAATAAGATCACTCATCATTTATCCCTATCAAATTGGCAACAATTAAAACAATGCCAGTGTCCAACATAGCAAGGACACTATTAATAAAAAAAACAAACACATTCATATATTATTGGTAAAGTCCTAAATGGGTAGAAAGTTATTACAGCAGAGGCTTCACAGCATCCACCAAGATGTTCAGCGTGCAAAACCTCTGCTCTAGCATTTCTACTTCTAGGAATCCATCCCACAGACTTCTCACCAAGGGCACAAATAGATATACTCACAATATTCTTTTATTAACAGTTAAGAAATATAGCACTTCAGCCTGTGGCCTTAAAAAATGACATTTTTGATGAATAACAAAAACTTGATGAATTCATCATTACTCTTTGACCTACTTAGAGTCAGAGACCAAAAAATGTAAAATCATAGATGCTGGGGCTAAATGATGGAATGACTTTTCTTAATGAAAAGTAAATGGAACTAATAGGCATTTTGGCTTTTATACGACTGTTTTATTTCAAATTCTCCATTAACATTGAGAGTACTATACAGCCAAATGAAATCAAAAAGACTTTATGTATTGATGACTATTATTTATATACTTTAAAAATAGTTATCCTGTGGAAACGAACATCAAGTCTGTCTGCCCCACTATCACGAGCACTGCGATCAGAAGACCGAGCACGGCTTCTGCTACGTGCTGTACAGTCCTCCCTGAGCCCCGCGGTGTCAGCAGCCACATTACCATAGCAATCCAGGGGTTCCACAGTGTGAAGGCCAGCATGATGTGGGAAGCAAGTGTGGTCACCACTGCACACAAAACCCAGATGATGTTCTTTCCTGTTTTATCCACCAGAAGCCCAAATATTGGGGACATGGGAGCTGATATTACATATACGACACTGCCCAGAAAATACAAAAGATACTTAATAAAAGATATCACAGCAAAAAAAAAAAAATCCAAAAGTCCTTAATTCTAAAATTCCTAGCTCATTTAACATTCTTCTAAAATGGTCATCAGTAAATAGAAATATAAAGATATAAAAGTGATCCAAGACTTCGCTGGTTTTCCATGAATGTAAAGATGGCCATTTTCAGGATCAAGACCCAAGATAGACTTGGTTTCACACTATAGACGTTAGCTCACATAAATCTTCTCTGGCTCTAACACGGGGTTATAACTAAAGACCCACACTAAGCACACAGTAAGCATTCACAGAATTAATGGAATACCTGTTAATAGCACTGGCTGCCTGGGAGGAAAATCCAAATTTCTCTGTAAAGAAAACTCTAAAATAGAGAGGGGGGAAAAAAATAAACCCTTTAGAGAGAATTATTCTGTTTTTGTAAAAATAAAAGCAAAGTAATACTGAATAAAATAGTCAACTTCCCCTTCTTTCTGAACTGTTTTCCCATCTTATTTGATATTCACCTTTGAGCAACAGGCTAAAGCTTTAGTATTTATGTAAGTACTTGACCAACTAAATAAAATACACTGATGCCTAATTTTTCCTCTTTTACATATACAGAAAATAATACACACAAATTTTCAGAAACCCAAATATATTACTATATGAAACCAAGATGGCTTCTTTTTCTTAAAAATAATACTGGATGCGTCCTTTGCTAAATAATGTATAAGGTTCCTCTCTCAAACTGTAAAATGAAAGACTGAATTTAAGGATTATGATTACAAAGATGTTTCTCCACAAACACACACTCACACACTGCTCTGTTTAAGTGACAGTGAAAATTGCTCAGTCGTGTCTGACTCTCTGCAACCCCATGGACTATACATACAGTCCATGGAATTCTCCAGGCCAGAATACTGGAGTGGGTAGCCTTTCCCTTCTCCAGGGGATCTTCCCAACCCAGGGATAGAACCCAGGTCTCCTGCATTGCAGGCACATTCTTTACCAACTGAGCCACAAGAGTAGCCCACTCTGTTTAAGTAGGTGCCTACAAAAACATAGAGGAGGTAGGAGATAAAGCAAAGAATTTGACTTAAACCCTGAATTGGAGTCTGGTAGAACTGCAGTCTAACAAATGCAGATGTGCCTCGTCACTATGAGCTAATGCACCATCTCCATTCTCAGTAAGAGACTTCCTAGCAAAAGAATAAAGAGGAAACAAACAATACAAATCCAAAATCAAGCATTAAAATAAATCAGTATCACGAATCAAAAACTGTACTTAGGTGTTTCCTCAAAAACCTGGTACAAGAATTAAACCAATACTAAACCTTAAGCTACAGCTTCCTGGGTGGCTCAGTAGTAAAGAATCTGCCTGTCAACGCAGGAGATGCAAGAGAAGTGGGTTTTATCCCTAGGTCAGGACGATCCCCTGGAGGAGGGCATGGCAACCCACTACAGTATTCTTGCCTAGAGAATCCCACGGACAGAGCTTGGCAGACTACAGTCCACAGAGTGTCAAAAGAGTTGGACACAACTGAGTGACTGAGCAAACAAACCTCAAGCTAAGAAAAACAGTTGTATCCCAGGATGTAAAACAATTTCTATGAACATACTAACAACATACTAACAAAAATTTACAGCTTAAAAATTTACACTTATATGATTAAATTCTCATAATTTAGCGAACAAAAATGGAAGGCTAGAAATTACTTACTTTCCAAGTCCAATGAAAGGGAAGATAGCGACATAATAGCAGACACAGATGATAAATATAAGCCACAGGGGTAAGGAGAAATCCTTCACGTCCGTTAACTTGATCACTTCTCCTGAGAGGAGACAAGAAAGATGCTGTCAGTGCAATTCTGCATTTCTAAGTCCAGATTCTTTTTCTTTTATCACCTGATTAACTTTTGCAGTTCAGTTAAAAAAAAAAAAAACAACTTTTCTCAGTAAATTACTGGAACACAGCTTTGGGGATAATTTTAAAAGACAATAGAAAAATATAAAATCTAAGATTAGTATCTACCTTCTTCCTCTCCTCCAGGAACACTTATCACTTTGAAAATATACAAAGTACAATCAAGAAGGTAAATTCTGCCAAAACCACTTACAGGGGAAAAAAACATATCCAAAACTTTAGACAAGTGGAAATAGATTTGGAAATAAAATATTTAAACTGAATATACATCAATATAAAATTGTTTTTAAAATTTAAGTGGAAGAAAAAGATTTAATAAGCATGTATTAATAAGCTTCACTGGGTTTACAACATTACTATTAAGAACTTACCTCATTGTAAATTATCTCAAAAAGGCCATAATTCCCAAAAGCCTAAGTTTTCTTGCATTCAGACTAACCTGTTTTCCCTTGTTCTTTATGAAGGATTCGTTCCGCTCTCTGATCCAAGTAAGCAAGGGCCAAGGCACAGACAAGTGAAAGAATGCATGTTATACCCCCTATAAAAAAGAGAGAGAGAGATTTTTTACGGAACCAAACCGAAGGTTCCTAAAAGGCAGCACATTATATTAACAGCAGAAAACTTAGCCACGGAAAGGGATGGCATCTGGAGGCATATACAAAAAAACTACAATTACTAAATCAGGACAGAAGGAAAGTAAATGCATATGGGAACCACTCAGCACGTAACAGTTGCTATTACTATATATTAATTATTTCCCAGGAGAAGGTTGGAGATTAGAAAGGCTAGAACAAACTAGTCTAGTCTTATAATCAGAATACAGATTAAAGAAAGCTGATGACCAGCTAGCAAATTAGTCCGAATTTCTTAATTCAGTCTAAGCACCCATTATTGATGGATACCGGGGCAGGGGAAGAGGATAGAATTGCAAAAGCAAAGTCTGATCCTATGATCGGCTCATGTTCTTCTGACCCCTTCCCAAGTCTAACCCCTGCTTCCACCCCGTGGCGACCCCAAGGGTACCAACCAGCTCAAGTTACTTCTAACCCCTTCCCAAGTCTAACCCCCACCCCATGGCAGCCCCAAGGGCACCAGCTCAAGTTACTTGTGACCCCTTCCCAAGTCTAACCCCCACTCCATGGTGGCCCCAAGGGCACCAGTTCATGTTTCTTCTGACCCCTTCCCAAGTCTAGCCCCTGCCCCCACCTCGTGGCGCCCCCAAGGGCACCAGTCCTCCCACAGCACAGCCCACTCACTCTCTCCTCCGTGCAATCAGCATTAGTCACCGATGCTGAGTCATATCATTAAAGTGAACCAGGATAGAGAGTGAAGAAAGTTTATGCTTCTCAAGATTTTAATAAACAGAAGTTTAGTAAAGCTAATGAATCTTTAATTGGCTGATGCAATACGACATAATATGAAAGACTGCAGAGTCAGGAGACATGAGTTCTGCTTCTGGCACTAATAAGCTGACTGATCTTGGGCAAGGAATTTAACCTCTCTGAGCTTCAATTTTCCCATCTGTAAAATAAGAAGCTTTGACTTGATGGCACAGATCCTTCCTGGCTCTAAAATTCTTTAAAATGTATTATCAAATTCTCCACCGTGGAGGGAACTAGAAAGAATACTGAAGAGCATTTGAGAGTAAGAAAAAGCTTTTGAGAGGCAAAGGATTTGAGAGGGAGGGGAAGAGAGGAGGGGTCTCTAGAAACAAGCTGCCAGTCTAGCATTACCTCTCACTACCCCCTAGTTCAATTCCTGGGTTGGGAAGATCTCCTGGAGAAGGGACAGGCTAACCACTCCAGTATTCTTGGGCTTCCCTGGTGGCTCAGATCGTAAAGAATCTGCCTGCAATGAGGGAGACCTGGGTTCGATCCCTGGGTCAGGAAGATCCCCTGGAGGAGGATATAGCAACCCATTCCAGCATTCTTGCCTGGAGAATCTCCATGGACAGAGGAGCCTGGTGGGGGTTACAGTCCATGGGGTTGCAAAGAGTCAGACATGACTGAGCAACTAAGCACAGAACAGTTCTCCCTTTACCAGCCTGTACCAAGGAATTATAAGGAATAAAAGATGGTACAGAGCCTGCAGCTCGCCACCCACAAGTCTCCCTAGGGCTCTGCAAGCAGTTCTCCATACCCCATGGGGCTCAGTTAGACAAATTTACCACACAGAGAGGCACAGCTGGTGAGTCCAGAGAGCCTCATCTGCTTCTCACTGACCCAGCTGGCAACCAGCACAACCCAGCCTTAGCCAACAGACCCTGGTGCCAGAAGTGATCTATATGGCTTAGGCAAACAGCCACACTTCTACAGAAAACTAAGACATGGAGGTTAACTTCCTTGTCAAAGATGAGTCAGGACCAGAATCCAGACTCTGGGCTCCCAACCTGGTAGGTTTCTAATCACATCCTATCACCTCTGACATCTACAAAATGTAAGTTCCATAAGCAAACTGAATTTGATCAAAGGCAACAATTCTCCCTTTTGCTACAGACTATTAACGAACACCTTACAGGGAGGTATAAACTCCCTGACTGCTTTCCAAGTTCTCACATATACTCTCATTTGCTCATCACAACAGCACACACAGGACAAGATCCTCATTTTAACAAAGTGGAAATAAAAACACAAATGGGATGAATGACGTTACTATGTTCACTGTGTCTAATTAGGTCCAAGAACTAGTGAACTGTGCAGGCACAACCATAACCACGTGGTCTAAGCCGGGTTCCCCTCTCTGTCACGCCCCTTTGTGTAACAAGCTTTCAAAAGAGGCAAAACGTGGGACTTCAGGATTCACTAACCAATCATAAGTGTGACCCCAAGGGTTGTGTGACCAGCAGAACCCAATGAAGCTTCAACCTTAGAATATAGCCATCCCATGAGGTTCATGTTTACTGTGCTTCCCTGGAAGAGAAAGAAAAAAAATCATAATTTTCATTTGTATCTGTCCTGCTTGAAAAAAAAAAAAGATGTGAGTAGCTTAGAGAAATAGGTATAATAGGGATCATTAAAAAACAGATAATTATAAAAAAAAACACTACAAGGAAAAATAACAACCTAAGATAAAGCCACAGCTAAGATTACTACACAAAAATGGCAACTTATAGAAAATGCTAGTATTCAAAACAGCACAGTGCATCTAGAACTTCCTAGTAGCCCAAACAAAAATAAAACACAAGTTACCAAATTTACAGGGTACCCAAGACAATAATAAACTTTGGCTCAGAAAAAGCACAGCTTTTCCTGATAGTGACATCTGGGGAAAAAATCCATCCTCTGATTGTCCTTGGCATGGTGTGCTCAGTCGTGTCTGACTCTCTGTGGCCCCATGGACTATAGCCTGCCAGGCTCCTCTGTCCATGGGATTTCCCAGGCAAGGTTACTGGAGTGGGTTGCCATTTCTTTTTCCAGGGGATTTTCCCAACCCAAGGATTGAACTCGAGTCTCCTACAAGTCTCTTGCACTGCAGACTGATTCTTTACCACTGAGCTACCTGCGAAGCCCATATCAAATAGCAATACATGTTTCCTTAAAAAAATAAGCAAAAAATAAAGGATGGAAGGAGAATAGGAAGGAGTGGACACCTTGCTGAGATGTGACTGTGGATTAAGAACTTGAAGGAAGCTGTGAGACTGCCCAGGGGAAAAGCACAGCACTCCAGACCGAAGAACAGCCAGTGACCTGGCCCCGAGAGTCTAGAGCAGTGTCTGCGAAGGAGACACAGAAGAGATGAGGTCCTCAGGGAGGAACTGGGGGGAAGGCAGGCTACTGGTAATAAAAGAACTTCTGGCTTTTACTGAGTGAGATGGGAAGCCACTGGGATTCTAAGTAGAGAACTGGTACAATTCCTTACATTTTAACACTCACTCTGGCTGCTATACTCAAAACACCCTACAAATGAGGATGACACAGAAGCCAGGACATTGGCTGGGGGAGGCTGCCATAATGAAGAAGAGAGATGACGGTCTCGGACTGGGGAGACTGGCAGAGGACACAATGAGAAGCGATCAGATTACAGGTACATTCTGATGGTAAAGCTGACAGGATTTGCTGCTGGAAAATATGTAGAGAGTTGAGCGAGTGGTAAGGAGTGGTTCACAGTGACATCAAAGTTTTTGCCTGAGAAACTGGAAGATAAAAGCTGTTCATAAATGAAAATGAGAAACCTTTAGCATGAGCTGGTTTGGGTGATGGTAGGTGGAATGGCAAGAACTGGGCTTTGGCTGTGTTGAGTCTGATACGCCTACGAGACATCCACATGGAAATGTCAGCAGGAAAGCTACACATAAGGGATGGAATTCAAAGGATAGGCCTGGACAATACAACTTCAGGAGCAAAGATATGCTATTTAAAACTTCAAAACCAGATACAATTACCAAGGAAGTTAAGTGTCAAAAGAAATGAGAAGGTGTCTGATGACCCAGCCCACATTACAGGTTGAGAAGACTGAGATGGACGCAGCAAAAAGAGGTACAGGAGCAAGAAGAAAATGATGAGACTGTGGGGTCCTTGAAGCCAAGAGAAGAAATCAAGGAAGTGTCCTAAACACTACTGCTAAGGTCAGACACTGGAGACTGAGAAACGAATGGGTCCTCAACCAGATTCTCGCAGCAAATCGCACAAATGGCTATTTCTCACAAAACGGTAGCCAGTGGCACTACTCAGATGAACATGAAGGTATAAATGAAGACCTACCGGAAACTTTCCTCAATATCATCAAAAATACAAGCCTCTCAAAGACATGTTGTCTTAATAACCCTTTAAATCTAAAATGCCTAACGTGATCTGGCTTAGCAAGTACTTAATAAATATTTCTCAAAATAAGGACATTTTAAAAGTAACAAAGAAGAACCAAAGGCTGCTGGACTTCCAACCCCCAGGTAAGGCATGAAAAATAATAGAACTGAGAAGTCCACTGACTGAAGGGTAATGGTAATAGCCTAAGTGTTTAAAATCAGACAAACTCCCAACTCAGCCAACAAAAAAATCATGACAAGGTAAAGCCAGAACTGCCACAATCCTTCTGAGTAAGTGCAGGGACATGAGAGACACAAAAAAAGACTGAACTTCCATCTATCCCAGCACCTCTGTGATGGACTCCTCTGGTCTCACAAGTCTCACAAGGACCCTAAATACACCATCCGGACCAGAATCAAGCCACCCTCGCTATTGCAGAGGTGGCTGCCTGAGCTCTGCTTCACTCCACGTCCAGCTCAGGTCCCTTACCATCTGATAAGCCCTGCATCACAGAAGCCTGAGACACCTTTTGAGAAACTTAGGGCTCCTCAGGATGAAGGTGAATGGATTATTAACTAGTTTGTGGCCACAAAGGAAAGAACCCGAAGATCACTAGTAATCACAGTGCATCACTGAGAATGAGTCTTGCTCAACTGCTCCTATTTCCTTCTTTTAGGAGTTACTGGATGATGAGATCCACCAATTGCTACAGACATGTCTTGATTTGCCCAAGATACATTATGAAGCACCCAGAATGTCCCTGTGGATAAAATTTAGAAGACGTGGAAAACCACACTAGTTATCAAAGGTAAAAAAAATTAAAATAATACTTGGGTGTTTCCTATCCAATTGACAAAATGACTTTTTAAAAATAATAGCCTGCAGTATCAAAGCTACAGTAAGAAGGATCCTCTCATATCGCAAAGACAGAGATAGAAACATCTCTGAAAAGATAAGGTAGAAATATGTCTCAACAGTCCTAAGAAACCCAAACAAACCCTCTGACTCAGTAATAATTCCATTCTGCGCAATCTAGCCTCAGGAAACAATCAGAGATACAGACAAGTTTTGGAATGTTGCTGCACAACAGCTCTATTTATAATATTGGAAAACTAGAAAAAGCCTACGTGTACAAAAATTAGACATGTTTTATATATATACAACACACATAAGTGTAATATATCTCATAAGATGAAGCATTACATTAAAAATATTTCATTTGTACTGCATTTTTTTGTACTGGATTACTTCCCTAAGACTATGTTCCAAGGATTTTCATGCCATTTACAGTCTTTAAAATCTTGACTTTTAATGGCAAGAATCTTTTTAAAAACCTCTATTCGTAGGAGTTTATGAGAAAAAAAAACCGAACAGGGTTTGGGATGGCCAAAGCACCTTTCACGTTGAGTTTATAACAACTTGCCAAAGCCTCTGACTGTGTGGATCACAATAAACTGTGGAAAATTCTGAAAGAGATGGGAATACCAGACCACCTGATTTGCCTCTTGAGAAACCTATATGCAGGTCAGGAAGCAAGTTAGAACCAGACATGGGACAACAGACTGGTTCCAAATAGGAAAAGGAGTACGTCAAGGCTGTATATCGTCACCCTGCTTATTTAACTTATATGCAGAGTACATCATGAGAAACGCTGGACTGGAAGAAGGACAAGCTGGAATGAAGATTGCCGGGAGAAATATCAATAACCTCAGATATGCAGATGACACCACCCTTATGTCAGAAAGTGAAGAAGTAAAGAGCCTCTTGATGAAAGTGAAAGAGGAGAGGGAAAAAGTTGGCTTAAAGCTCAACATTCAGAAAACGAAGATCACGGCAGGTCCCATCACTTCATGGGAAATAGAAGGGGAAACAGTGGAAACAGTGTCAGACTTTATTTTTTGGGGCTCCAAAATCACTGCAGATGGTGACTGCAGCCATGAAATTAAAAGACACTTACTCCTTGGGAGGAAAGTTATGACCAACCTAGATTGAAAAGCAGAGACATTACTTTGCCAACAAAGGTCCGTCTAGTCAAGGCTATGGTTTTTCCTGTGGTCATGTATGGATGTGAGAGTTGGACTGTAAAGAAAGCTGAGCGCCGAAGAATTGATGCTTTTGAACTGTGGTGTTGAAGAAGACTCTTGAGAGTCCCTTGGACTGCAAGGAGATCCAGGCAGTCCATTCTAAATGAGATCGGTCCTGGGTGTTCTTTGGAAGGAATGATGCTAACGCTGAAACTCCAGTACTTTGGCCACCTCACGCGAAGAGCTGACTCATTGGAAAAGACCCTGATGCTGGGAGGGATTGGGGACAGGAGAAGGGGACAACAGAGGATGAGATGGCTGGATGGCATCACCGACTTGATGGACATGAGTTTGGGTGAACTCCAGGAGTTGGTGATGGACAGGGAGGCCTGGCGTGCTGCGATTCATGGGGTCACAAAGAGTCGGACACGACTGAGTGACTGAACTGAACTGAATGTCGCTCCCCTGGGTACCCTCTACCAGACAACCTAATATGAAACACCGTGATCATTTCCAGGTTCCAAATACTGGAAGGAACATGACCACCAATAGTGAAGTCCAGAGAGGCGGGAGCATCACAGTCAGGGAACTGAAACCCAGGCCACATGGTTTAGACAAGCACAGCAAATGAATATGTCTGACCAAGACCTTCAGATCCGTCTTCGTAAGCAAAATGCTAGTGCCTGACAGAGAAAATAAATACTCGCTGGAAGGCAAAAATCCAACAACCAGTAAAAGCTACTTGTGCAGGCAGATCTCATCTCTATAGGAGACTGGGCTTTACTAAGTTAATCATAGTTGGAACTTCCTTGGTAGTCCAGTGGCTAAGACTCCATGCTCCCAATGCAGGGGACCCAGGTTCGATCCCTGGCTGGGGAACTAAGATCCCATGTGCTGCAAGTAAAGAACCCATATGCCACAACTAAGACCCAGGGCAGCCAAGTAAACAAATAATAATAAAAATAATGTATTTGGATGCTTTTTATACAGTGACACGACTTTGAGAATTTGTTTAAAAAACAAAAAGTTAACTGTAGTAGATGAGTGAGAGCTTCTTATCACTAGAAATGTGCAAACAGAGCCTGGATGACCATACATAAAGACGTTCACTGCAGTAATGCCGAAAATGGGTAAAGAAGTTAGAGAATAAAACCTCTGCAATCCGTCTGTCCCAATGCTCAGAATCTCTGAACTAACGAATGCTCAATTAGCATTTGAAACTGCTTCCTCTTAGGTGAAATAAGATTAGAAATGCCTTCACTAAAGGTAAATGGTACATTACGGTCTAGAAAAATATATAAAAAATCAACACAACTTATACAGAAATATATTTCATCCTGTAATCTTTAAGACATGGTTACAAGAGTCAATCGTTTGCTTCCTATTTGGCTTTGTTATCCGTCATACTTACAATTCTCGCCATGCTAAGCTGGAGTCCAAACACCAAGTTTAATTCTTTGCCTTTAAACCAGCTCACAGCGTATGTATTCTGGGCAACTGCTAAGGACTCCCCACCAATCCTAAAACAAGGAAAGAAAAGTCACAGCTTTTAAAAGAAATACCACAGTTAGCAATGCAGCAGGTGTAAAATTTTGACACTCATCCCGTCAAGAGGTAGTGTCTACGCTCCTCCTCTGAATCTAGATGGACTTGTGATTGCTTCAACGAGGAGAAGGCGGTGGAAGTGGGGCTGGGATATAAAAGGGGGTATCTGCCTTTTCACTCAAACGTTGACACTTAGAACCCTGAGCCACTGTGTACAAAGGCCAACGACCCTGAGTCCACCGCAGTATGAGAAAGCCAAGCCACAGAGAGGCTAAACGTAGGTGCTCTGGTCAGCAGTGCCAGTCCTCAAGTCACCCCAGTCCAGGCTCCAGATGTCAGGGGCACAGACACACTGTTCACACTGTACCCAGTCCAAATTCCTGACGCACAAAGTCCAAGATGTAAGGGTTCTTTTGTAACCCAGCAGGATCTGTGGGGCCTTCCTGAGACAGGCCTTTGCCCGTATGCTCTGCTGCAGCTCCTCTCTGAAGGACACAGATAATAGTATTTGGTATGAATTTCCTGAGTTGTGCTACAGATGTGAAAACTGCCCCCACCAAAAGAAGAACTACTTGATGACCATGAGCACACAGCCCAGGCCTCCGGGAGCCTAAGGACTGATAGAGTTACCCCCTGTGACACCACCCTACTGCCTCCCATCATAACCATCCATCATCAGCCAATAACAGAATTGTACACGAGCTGATCAGGTACCCTGAGACATCCCCGCTTCGTCTATCTTTTAAAATGCTTTGCCTAAACCCTTCCAGGAGCATGAAGCTTTTTAGGGCATGAGCCACCTCGTCTCCTTGCATAGCCCTACAATATACCCTTCTCTGCTCTAAACTCCTACATTTCACTATACCTCACTGTGCACCTGGCACACAAACCTGTGTTTAAGTACAGGTAATTTAATATACTGCAATGACAACCCTGCCTGGCAATAAAAGGAGTTTGAGCTACCACACCATCATCTACACTGTATAAAATGTTAATCTGGGAAGAGTGGTCCATACTTTGTGAAAATACATAGATTCACACTTTTTAGGCAGTATCTTCCATATTTGACATTCTTCTACTTTCCAGATTTTAATTTTCCTTCTGCAGGTTCTAAATATTGACCTTCAGGTAAGAGATTCCTCTTCTCTGCATCCAAACACTGAGTCCTCCTCACCACTGTCCTCATCTAAAAATATTTCTCCTCTTCTATGAATCCAAATCCTATATGGATGGCCATTTCTGATCACACATCTATCTCTGAGTCCCTTTCACATTTTAATAAACCATTTTTCCCTTCTTCCTCACTTAGAGCACTTTTGGGGATGTGTCACCTATGGCTACGTGTCCCTGGTACCTGTAAAAAGCTAAGTTAGGTTGTCTGCATCCCTCCAGGCAGGAAGCCCAAGGCTGAATTGAGAATGAGCTTACAGAACAGACACTGAAATTCACTGAGAGCTATTGGTCTTTTAGTAATCTGCTCATTAAAGCCTTTTCAACATGAATCAAAAGGACCTACACATTACCCACTAAGAAACAGCAAAATGTCCATTAATCACCAAGCTAGAAATTGACATTCTACACTTCTCTACCGGAGAAGGCAATGGCACCCCACTCCAGTACTCTTGCCTGGAAAATCCCATGGATGGAGGAGCCTGGTAGGCTGCAGTCCATGGGGTCACTAAGAGTCGGACACGACTGAGCAACTTCGCTTTCACTTTTCACTTTCATGCATTGGAGAAGGAAATGGCAACCCACTCCAGTGTTCTTGCCTGGAGAATCCCAGGGACGGGGGAGCCCGGTGGCTGCCGTCTATGGGGTCACACAGAGTCGGACACGACTGAAGTGACTTAGCATAGCATAGCATAGTATACTTCTCTACATGAGGTTTAAATCACAGTCTTCAATACAACAGAAAAGCAAAACACCTAAGAAAAACATCATCTCTGGAAAACTATTTAATATTCAAACCCTATACAGAATTAACTATTACCACTCAAAATTGTTGCTTACTGTAAAGGAAATTAAGACAACAATTGAGCAGTTGTGTGTGTCTGTGTGTGTATATATACGCGCGCACACACACACACACATATATATAGAGAGAGAGAGAAAGAGAGAGAGAGAGGTAGATATCAAGGATTTGAAGTAATTCTCCAGAAGATTCAATAATATATTTTGGCAAATCTTTAATAAATTGATAAATGAACAGTAATGTGTGCATGTGTTCAGGCGCTCAGTCGTGTCCAATGCTTTGCTCCATGGACTATAGCCCACTAGGCTCCTCTGCCCATGCAATTTTCCAGGCAAGAATACTGGAGTTGGTTGCCATTTCTACCTCCAGACGATCATCTCCACCCAGGGACCAAACTCATATCTCCTACAATTCTCCTATACTGCAGGCGGATTCTTTACCACTGAGCCACCTGGGAAGCCCCCAAAACAGTAATTTGTTAAGACAAATGAAATTATGCATAACTTACCCAAACACAAACCTTCCCAATTCCATCAGCCAAAAAGCATTAAATATTCCACCCAGGGCAAAAACAACCTGTAACATGGAATATAATGTAGGATCAATGAAAAAGAAAATTCAAGGAATCCAAAATAAGTAACATAAGATGAAACACAACTTCTACAATGATTTTAGTATTTCTTCTTAGTAAATCTGTGAAATTTAAGTACCAATGTTCATCTGTCTCAAGGCTTAAAATGGACTGTGCATTATGTCACATGGGCATTTGTGAACTCTGCTTAAGTTAGGCTTTCACCAAACACATCCACGCTGGTGGAAGCAGACAAGAATTCAACAGACAGTGTTCACAGTAATCAGTGAACCATTTGTCTTACCTGCCCAATGCAAACAAAGCAACTAAAAATGATGGTGCCCCATCTGTCAGAAAGAGAGAGAGAGAGGGAATTAAGAGTTTATCACCAAATCCTTCAGGAATAATTCACTTTGGATTTCTTGGGACTCCTCTGCATTCCCTCCAAAGGAAGAAAAATGAAGTTATGGCTGGCCTCTGAAATCAGCAGCTTTCCGAGACTGAATGCTAATCCATAGAGGTCTCTAATCCCAAAGGGATTCCAGAGGCTTTGGTAAGGGCATGTTTGTTTAAGCCATTATCATCTCTTAAACAAAACTTGTTAAATAATCTTCAAGAAGTTCCCAGGGTTCCCATTTAAAAATGGACATTCTTCACAAATTTTTTCTTGAGTTTAGGGTTGATTCCAAGGAATTCTATATTAAACAATTTTTAAGTGGTTTTAATTCTGTATGCTGCTGCTGCTGCTAAGTCACTTCAGTCGTGTCCTACTCTGTGCGACCCGATAGACAGCAGCCCACCAGGCTCCGTCATCCATGGGATTTTCCAGGCAAGAGTACTGGAGTGGGTTGCCATTGCCTTCTCCGTTAATTCTGTATAACTAATAGCTATTTTTAAAAGGAAAAACAGGGACCATGAGAAATGATATAAATCTGCTTACTCTAACATTCCATACTCTGAATAGCTCATTAATGTTTCCCCAGAGTAATAAAATACCAGTATTAGGAGAGTCATTAAAGATTATATGAGTAAACCATCTTTCTGAAACCCAAGTCCCTCCAAAAATCCTTGTGAAATGGTAATACCACAGTCTACTGAAAGTTTTCCCAAAACAACTCATGGCCTCTCCTGTTATCCTGATTAAGCAAAATCTTCATCACTCATAATTGGCATCTGTTTCCTTCAAGTTCAAGCGAACTCTACCCCTTTAGATGAAGCAAATTAAAGGCCTCCTTTATACACTCATCAAAGTGTTTAAAAGTTAGTCCCCAAGCTTAAACACATATAGTTTCTTCTTTTTCACCACACATGGCTGGAAAGCCCGTCGTCATTTTGCCCTCTGCCTTCTGAAAATATTCCAGACTACATCCCTCCTAAAGTCTCCACAAACAGCACACAATCATCAGAATGAAAACTGACAAAGCTAATAATGTGATGCCTTCCTCAGCATCTAACTGGAGTGGTCACAAAAAGTTTAATGCCTAAAGAAAGGCAGAAGAGAAAAGCTCACTGGGGCTGGGAGAAGTAAACAGTAAATACCTGCCAAATACTGTGCACCCATCTCCCTCAATCCTTATAACCACCTTGCAAGGCAGGAAATACTATCCATGTTTTACCAATGAGGAAACTGAGGCTCAGGAATCTAGGAACAGCTCAGAAGAACTAAGAAGCTGAGCAAGTGGCAGCAACAGAAATCAGAACCTGGCTTGCTGATTCCAAGTGAGGGCATAACTGACCTTTAGATAACTGAGTTACCATATGCCATGAGCAGCATTTAACTGAAATACCAACCAAGTTTCAAAAACCAAAATTACACACACACACACAAACAAATGCACATTAACACACTCAATACACAAGTTTATTCAGTTCTTCCTAGAAATACTTAATCTAGTTTTGTGTTTTCTTAATAATCATATTTACCCACAAGTGAGATTTTTCCCAAGCTTACCGTATTCCAAACACTCGGTCTATCAAAAAGCCACCAAAGAAACACAAAACTACATTGGGCCAAGAATACCAGGCATACAGCAGCATGAATTTCGTGGTATTCACCTGCATATCCTATATGGAAAGAAAACAGAACAATTTTTTTCAAAGCAGTTAAGTGTAGCAACTAACAATCAAATCATTCTTTCTGGTAGTGGAGGCATTTCTTAATCATTTACTGTTACTAACAGCTTTGGCCTCTACCTCCAGAAAAATGGCCCCACCTGGGAACTTCTTGCATCTGCAGTCGTTTCAGAGGCTCCGTGGGGCTCAGCGTCCCTCAGCTCTTGCCCTATGGGGATCACCTCTGCCTACATCCGCCTGTATCTTCTACATTTCTATTCCCTGTGTACTACCTGCTGTGGGGCTTCACTCACATGAAAAAGGACAGTCTTTAGCATATCCTTTCCCCCCACCTCACTAATTCTTGGTCTTTCTCATTCACTCTAGAATGTAAAGGGCCAATCTGTGTATTTCTCCCTATCCAAAGGTTAAAAAAAAAAAAAAAAACTTACAAAGGAAAAAAAATCTAAATACATAGGAAACTGTAAATATCAAAAATACCGACATGGACAATCCTCTGGAATCAGTATCCACATTTTAAAAATGAAATAACAATAACATATTTAAGAAAGCAAAATGCTCTCCTACCAAATCATCTGTCATTCTGATGATTACACAGTGGGAGAGAGAAATGCCAACAAAAATTCGCAATACTTTTTGGGCTGCACTGTAGAAATAGTAGTTATTTATCTAAGGTATGAAACAATATCAAGTCATAAGTGCCATAAATGAATTCTCTGTGGCCACTCATTCCAAGTCAAGAATACTCCTTGCCTACACAGATTTGGTGACAACAGATGTTCAAATGGATTCATTAGACAATGTTTCAGACCATGCAATCTGAGAGCTGATGCTTCAGCAGTGTATCTGCTCCAGAGACAACAAAAGAAACAAAGGTGAAAAGTCAACTTACCCGTTTAACTTGAATCTGAAGGGCAGCAGGATTATCATAGCAAAAGTAGCTGCCTAGAAAAGGGAAAAGCAAATTTCTTTTTAGTAATACTTTCCATATAAAAGTTTCAAGTTGCAATTACTACTCCAATGGTGATTTTAAATGTTTATACTAGGAAATTAAAGTATACTAGGAAACTTTTTTGGACTGCTTCCTTGTCCACTAATACTCAGTTGCAGCCAAATAACTCAGAGAAAACATACCAAGTTATTTACAAATTATCAGCCTGCATACACAGCAAATACTGGGAACCTGGATTAAGAAGTTAATCAACAACTGTTTTTCCACCTTGAAAGTGAAAGTCACTCAGCTGTGTCTGACTCTCTGCCACCCCATGGACTACACAGTCCAGGGAGTTCTCCAGGCCAGAATGCTGGAGTGGGTTGCCATTCCCTTCTACAGGGGATCTTTCCAACCCAGGGATCAAACCCAGGTCTCCCACATTGCAGGCAGATTCTTTACCAGATGAGCCACCAGGGAAGCCGTTTTCCACCTTACTTTCATCCTGTTTCCTATGTCTATTGTTTTATTAGCATCTTCATGAAACAGCTATATTTTCCTTAAAGCTACCAACACACACACACACACACACACACACACACACACGTCAAAAACATCCTCAGCAGTTTCCTAGTAATGTTACCTAAAGCCACCACTTGAGCACACAGGAATGGAGTTTAACTACTCTGACTAGATCTGTTTTCAAAATAAGAATTCTAATTCCACAAACAGTATCCAAGATCAAATAACTCAGCAAATACACAGCCAGGAATGAAGAAGAATAAAATAGAGTTCTAAAAGGTTAGATTAAAACATAGTAACATCTTCTGGAGGGTCAGAAAGAAAGAAGTGGAGAGAGGTCGGACTTTTTATAGTAATAAAATCAACAAGAGTTTTGATAGGCCACAAGATAATGTTGCCTCTGTTTCTCCACTAACTCTGTCTAGAAGTATACATGAGAAACCACCAGTTCAAAAGAAATAAAACTGTCATTAGAAAAGTTATGACTCTGGCTTCTGAAACCCACTGAAGTTAAACATAAAAATCACTAAATATAAATTGTTAAAGTAGGGGCAATTTTAAGTGTCTTGTGTTGTTCTTGATTTTTTGTTCCTAAACTCAGAACTTCATGAATCCTGTTTTAATGGCATATCAATGTCAAAGGAATCATATCATATCAAAGGAATATCAATGTCAGGCTTCAAAGTTAATGAATGGGCACCATCTTTCCACAAAGTGATAAGAGAGGGAACAGAAAGAGGTGCAAAGAAACCTAAAGCCCAAAGCAGCCTCCATGCCTTCTTATATATTCCAGCAGTAGCATAAAGGTATCCACCATAAACCTGTTGATTACACCAAATCCAGCGAGTCCACGAAAAATACATTATTACTTTCACACCAAGCTGATACTGACATAGAATGTTACTGGAAAAATTAGTTGCTGGGACATAATAAGCAGATATTTTAAAAATTATCTCCAGAAACTGCTTTCACAGTCACCAAATTTCGTAACTGAAACCAAACAGCACAAGTCCAGTCCAGTATGACTGCTTCACATTAGCAGAGCGGAGGGTACTAGAGAGTACGAGAATACATCTACCCACTGACGCAATCAACAAGACACACTCATACCTTTTACCAAAGAGGAAGAGAAACAAACGACTGCCAACGAATTTTTCAATCAAAAAATTTAAAGTATTCTTTAAATACTTTAAAGTATTTTTGGAGGCTTCTTTGGGGGAGGGGATTACATCTTTCTGCATTCCCTCTAAACAAAGTGTCATGAGAGGAACCTTGACATCTAGGGATTCTCTCATATCTATAGTTCCAGAAGGCAAATTGCTAGCTTTTGGAACTTCTTTCGAGAGCAAATGAGTGGGACAAAGGTTGCTCAGCTCAGTCCCCTGACCCCCCACCTTCAGGACACTGAATAGCCAGCAACAGTGGGGTCGCGAAGCGGGGGAAAAAAGGGCGAGAGGACCTAGGAGTTCAACGCAACTCCGAAACTCTGGAATTCCTTGATTACCACTCCCACCCCACCAGGCCGGCCGGCTCACCGAAGCCAAGGAAGCACATCAGCAATAGAACCACAAGCCGGTGCGCTAGGTGACTGGGGTCGCAGAGGGCCTGCAGCGCCCCGGAGGCAGCGGGGGGAGCCCGGGTTTCTCTGCCCGCCTCGTCCGAGCCGCCTGGCAGCAGCGCCCTCGCTTCCTCCTCCTCGTCCTCCATCGAGCCCGCGGGAGACCGAGAGATGACAGCGAGTGCAACTCCAGGAGGAAGCCGCTGCCGGAGCCCAGAGCAAACTGTGCCCACGTGACCGTGGCCGCTCACGTGACGCCGCAGCAGATCACGCAGGGCTACGCTCACGTGAGTGGGCGTGGTCACTCGGTAGGCCGGGCCGGAGGGGCTTGGAGGGTAATAGCAGCGTGAGTTCTTCACTCGCAACTTTCTAGGCGGGGGGCCTCTACCCTTCCTCCGCAGACCGCGCTGTTCTCTCGTTTCCTGCCTTGCTCCCACTGCCGACTCCACGCCGCTCCTCCGGAGAAAGTGCGGGCCTCCCTTCCGGCCCGACGCCAGGCTCCTCCTGCGCGATCCCACGGGCGCGGAGGCGAGAACGCGCGCAGCGCTCCTCTCGGCATTACTCTCCGCAGCTTCTTTGGCTGCTCTTAATAACACACCTTGATTGAGCACCTTATGATGAGTCAAGTTACGTTTCAGGTACTGGGAAAACTAAGTGGAATGTGACAAGCTCTTGGACCTCAAAGAGTTCACAGTTTAGTTGCAGAGAGCGACAGAAACTGATACCTTAGAGAACAGTATGGTGAATGAATGAGTGTAGTGAGAACTGCGGCTGAAATGAGCACTGAATTCTAGCGGAAAGTCAGGGAAAGGCGTTTGGGAAACGGAGAGTAAGTGTACCGTTTAACCAGCTGTAGGGGAAAGTGACGGCGGAGGGGGTGAGGAGTGCTAAAGATCCTTAAAGTTCATACCTAAACTAGAGTTAATAACAATGAGTCAGTCTTGGTTCTTTATGAAGGGGTGGGTTATAGAGGTGAGGGGAGCGTTACGGATAATAAAGATGTAAGCATGAAACAACTGAGTGTGTGTGTGAGTGAGTGAGTGAGTGAGTGAGTTGATCTGGGAATGAGAGAGGGAATTCCAGAGTAGGAACAACAAAGCTTGTTTCATGAGGAGCCATGCAAGGTAGAAATTTCTAGCAGAGCAGCAAGGACGCCAGACCTGTGGTGGTGCCAAGCTTCATGACAGAACTCTTGAGGGTGACAAAGCTAGAGGTTGAATAACAATGAGGATTACTAAATATTAGGAAGATTAGAGGTGATGAGGGCCTATCCTGGGGAAATAAGGATGGAGCAAGGAAAATGGGCTTCCCAGGTGGCGCTAGTGGTAAAGCACCTGCCTGCCAATGCAGGAGACAGCAGAGACGTGAAATCGATCCCTGGGTTGTGAAGATACCCTGGAGGAGTGAATGGCAAACCACTCCATTAAGTATTCTTGCCTGGAGAATTCCATGGATAGAGGCGGCAGGTGGGCTGCAGTCCATCATAGAGTCGAAAAGCGTCAGACAGGACTGAAGCAACTTGTCTGCAGACAAGGGAAACAGACGAAGTGTTTCACAGGTGAAATGATTGACTTTGTGAATAATAGCTTATAAGGTCTGAGAGAAAGGCTGGACTTGAGAACCTCTCCCAGGTTTCTAGCGTGGGCTCCCCAGTAGAGAGATCAGAATACAGGGAGAGGGGAGTGGGGGAGGATGCCAGAGAAGAGAGATCAGTTTGGAACATGTTGCCTTTGAGATGTCTGCACAAGACGACTCCACCTTGCACCTCCCATTCTCCAGCTCCGAAGGAGGAGCCCCCAGTCTAATAAAGCTGTCTTGCCAAGATTATTAACAATGCCATCTTCCCAATCTCAGTGGTCACTTCTCTCCCTGTCTTACTCCACTTCTCAACATCAGTTGATGCGGTTGACAGCCCCTTCTTCATGGCTCCTTTGACATACTCTTGCCTTGTTTTCCTGCTGGTTCAGTGGGCTCTCATTTGCTATCTCATTTGTCAGCTCCTCCTCTTCTACCTGATCAAGTGCTCCCGAATCCAGTCCTGGACTCTCCTCCACTCCTGCAGTTCCATAGCTGTAAATATCAGCACTGTTCTGTACTGTCCAATTGGTAGTCATCACCACATGTGACAAGTTGATACTTGAAATGTGGCTAGTCCTATTTGAGATGTGCTATAATCACCAACTCGATGGACGTGAGTTTGAGTGAACTCGGGGAGTTGGTGATGGACAGGGAGGCCTGGCATCCTGTAATTCATAGGGTCGCAAAGAGTTGGACATGACTGAGCGACTGAACTGAACTGATAAGTATAAAATACCAGATTTCAAAACAGTATGAAAAAAGAATCTATCTCTCTGGGAATTCCCTGGCGGTCCAGTGGTTAGGACTCCACACTTCCACTGCAGGGAACACAGGTTCGATCCCTGGTTGGGGAACTAAGATCCCACAAGCCTCAAGATGCAACCAAAAAGAAAATCTCATTAATTTTTATACTGATTACATTTTGAATTAATAATATTTATGTATATTGGGTTAAGTAGAATGTTAAAGTTAATTTCACCTGCTTTGACTTTTTAATCTGACAGCTAGAAAACTTTAAATTATGTGTGTGGCTTACATATTTCTATTGGTGCTGATTTATACGCTGATGCATTCTAAATAATCTCTATTCCAGATTCCTTTCTTAAACAATGACTCCTATTTCAACTGCCTATATAACATCTCTGCATGGATAACTAGTAGGCATTTCAAATCTTACATGTCCAAAGCAGAATCCTTGAGTTCTCTCACACATTCTACCTGTTCCTCCCTAGCTGCTCCCCCAGCAAAGTAAATGGCACATCTCTCCACATGTTGCCAGCCACGAGCCTAACATTCATCCTAACGGCTTACTTACTTCAGTGCCAATATCTACTCCCTACCTTTGGAGTTGTCAGCTTCCCTCCAAAACATATCCTGAATCCATGCATGAGCTCCACCACTACTGTTCTTAAAAGACTGATGCTTGAAATGGTGTACTGCAACAGATGTTTAAATTCTTTTTTAAATTTTGCTCATTTTTTCATGAGAAACATACCTAGTATGACATTCAAACAGTACCGAAGAGAATTGAGCTCAAGGCAAGACTTTTCTGCCTCCCTCTCCCCAGTTCTTCTGGGAAGCAATCACCTTTTCTAGATTCCTTTGTATCTTTCCAGAGATATCCCACAGTTTTTTTTTTTTTTCTTTCAACAGAACAATATAACAAAGAGAATGGCTTCATTTTGTGTAACAGATGCAAAGGATTCTGTCCTATAAATATGTTATACTTAGCAAGTCCTCTATTGATGGACACTTAAGTTGTTTCCAAACTTCTGTACACAGTCCTGCTGTGAATTGCCTAAACAATGTTCATTTCACATTTACCTGTAGGATAAATTCTTGAAAGTAGATTGCTGGGACAAAGGGGTATACTTTTAAAATACTGCTCAGTTTAGTTCAGTTGCTCAGTCATGTCCAACTCTTTGCAACCCCACGAACCGCAGCACACCAGGACACCCTGTCCATCACCAACTCCTGAAGTTTATCTAAACTCATGTCCATTGAGTCAGTGATGCCATCCAACCATCTTATCCTCTGTCGTCCCCTTCTCCTCCTGCCCTCAATCTTTCCCAGCATCAGGGTCTTTTCAGATGAGTCAGCTCTTCACATCAGGTAGCCAAAGTATTGGAGTTTCAGCTTCAACATCAGTCCTTCCAATGAACACCCAGGACTGATCTTTAGGATGGACTGGTTGGATCTCCTTGCAGTCCAAGGGACTCTCAAGAGTCTTCTCCAACACCACAGTTCAAAAGCATCAATTCTTTGGCGCTCAGCTTTCTTTATAGTCCAACTCTCACATCCATACATGACTACTGGAAAAACCATAGCCTTGACTAGACAGACCTTTGTTGACAAAGTAATCTCTCTGCTTTTTAATATACTGTCTAGGTTGGTCATAACTTTCCTTCCAAGGAGTAAGCGTCCTTTAATTTCATGGCTACAGTCACCATCTGCAGTGATTTCGGAGCCCCCCAAAATAGTCAGCCACTGTTTCCCCTTCTATTTGCCATGAAGTGATGGGACTGGATGCCATGATCTTAGTTTTCTGAATGTTGAGCTTTAAGCCAACTTTTAACTCTCCTCTTTCACTTTCATCAAGAGGCTCTTTAGTTCTTCTGCTACATAGTGTCAAATTGTTCTGATTAAAGTCATACCAGTTTATACTCCACCAGCACTATCCCTAATCAACCTTGTGATCAGAATTTTGGTGTTTGCAAATCTAATAAGTAAAAAACAGTTCTCATAGTGTTGTCTCAAATTGCATTTCTGTTCAAGTTGCAGGTTCAACCTCTTTATATGATTAGTAGTCACATATTCTAGGAATTCTCTTCATATGCTTTTTTATATTTTCAGATGAGTCCTTTGCTTTCTGTCACTGATGAAACTGGCTGTTTGTGAGATAATTTCCTTTGACTATGTTTATGGTGTATTTTTTCATACACTTTTTTAGTGTAAAAAAAAAATTTTTTTTCGTGACTCTGAGGATTTGCTTCTCACACAAGATTTCGACAGCCTTAACTGGGCTTCCTACTTCCACTCTTTGATTTCTATGATATGTTGACCACACAGCAAGTCAGTATGATCTTTTTGGTTCATTTTGGGCTTTGGTCTGTCAAAAGATAATGAGACAACCATCCAATATGTGAACTAAAAACAACAAAACTGGAGTTGTTATGTACTCTTTGTAAGGGAAAGCTGTGTGGGTGGGTAGGTAGGTAGGTGCACACCACCTTAACCAAGTGATCAAAGTTAATATTACCAGTACTGAGATAAACTGACATCATGTGCCTGCTGATATTATGCACTGAAATGGACATAGCCCTGTAGTAGCCCTACCAAAGCTCATGCCCAGATCTAATCATGAGGAAACGCCAGACAAACCCAAATCAAGAGACATTTTACAAAATAACTACCCAGTACACCTTCAAAAAGTCAATGTCATGAGAGACTAAGAATCTGTTCCTGATTAAAGCAGACTAAAGGGACATGATCACTGACTACGTGTGATCCAGAATTTCTTCAGTTGTAAGGAGCATTATCAGGTCAGTTGACAAAATCCACATAAGGCCTATGATTAGATAATTTATACCCAGTCAGTGTCACTTGCTTTATTTTGACCATCTATCACACTGTGGTTATGAGAGAGAAAATACATCATTTTAGAAAACACACTGAAATATTTAGTACCAACTTAACCTGCAACTTTCAAGTACTTTCAAAAAATGTGTATGTGTGCATGCTTACACATGTGTATGTATGTATGTATGCATGCAGAGGGAGGAAAATAAAATGTTAAAAACATTAACATTTAGGGGGTCTGGGTATAGGATATATGGGAATTCTGTGAACTAGTCTTACTTTCATGGAAGTCTAAAATGATGTCTACCAGACATTGACCTGCCCTGAGTGCCTTGTGCGTTCTGGTATTTAAAACACCTTGTACAGGACCAGCTTGAAAAAACACTAAAGTGGAGGGACGACGTCATTAAACTCAAGGAGAGTTGCTCCAGCTCAAGGTGTAACAAGAAAAGTATATGGACTTGGAAAAACCCATTCCTGCCCACACAATAAACATGCTCATTCTATCTTCCTTGACCTCTTATAAGTCAAGCAAATCACTTACAATTACCAAGTGATAGAAAAATAGGAATGAGGATATAGGTGTAGATTTTATCATCTGGCTGGGATCAAAGGCCATTGGGTTGACCAGCTGGTTTCATTGGTGTGGAGATGGCTGCAGCCTCTGGAGCAAAGTTAGCCCTGTAGGCAGAGAAGAGGGTAGGGTTCTCTCAAAAATCAAAGCTCTAGATTCAGCCTTCACCTACTTTTACTTCCTACCACTCATCCTGAGGGCTGTGTGGGTCAGAACTTTTCACTGTCTCCCTCCTACTCAGAAGCCCAGCTGGAAACCACTTGGTCCTCTTCAGTGTCTTCCTGCCAGGATCTGCCCCAGCCCCACCTCTTCACTAGCAGGGTGAGCTTCTAACGTGGGACAAGAGAGAGGAGTGTGAGGTTCTACTTGGGAGTCCAGGAGGAGTGATAAGTGAGCTTGATCTCAAAGAATGGAGGAGGTTGAGGAGGAGGAGAGTGAAGGTTTTTCAGGCAGAAGCAACATCATATGCAAAGACTTAGAGATTCAAAATTGAACGTGTGTGAATGAAAGTGTTAGATGTCTGGCAAAAATAATTTTTAAATGGATTTAAATCCTGGAGCTAGAGTTTAAGTCTGACTTTTCCATTTATCAACTCATAATGGATATTTTATAGTCTCTGGTCAAGTTTATATAATCAGAATGAAAATTCTGTAGATTCTTGAATGAGGTACCAATTTTAAGAGAAAAAAATATGTGTTTTAGTAGTATGTGTGTGTGTGTGTGTGTGTGTGTGTGTGCGTGCTCAGTTGTGTCCAACTATTTGCAGCCCCATGGACTGTAGCCCGCCAGACTCCTCTGTCCATGGGATTCCCCAGGCAAGAATACTGGAGTGGGTTGCTATTCCTACTCCAGGGGATCTTCCTGAACAAAGGATGGAACCTGCACCTCCTGGGAAGTAGTGTAGTATAAGATATACTTATAAGATAAGATTGCCCTTACATTTTGGTATTTAATTGACAAAGCTCATGGCCCAGATCATGAAAAGGCATCCACTAGAAGGTCTGGGTAGCCTTGGCTAGTTCACCTACTAATCATTCTTTAAATACTTTCTTTTCCTTTACCTTTTCTTTTGGCATTAGCAACCATGACCTGAGAATCTATGTCTTTCACACATTTTGCCTGGTACCTTGCCTTTAACTGTCACTGGTGTGGACCAAGCTTTTCACCTCTCAGCTCTGGGACTCAGGTAATGTTCCTGTTCATTTGTTAACATTTCTCTCAGCAATATATTTGCAAGGAAGTCCGCTCTGAATATCTACTTCCTCTGCCCAAAATATAAAATCCACTCATTTATAAGGAAAAATAGCATGACATAAGCTTGAAATGATGTCCTCATAAAGCATAATTTTAAAAGTCTCTTGAAACACAAGTGCTTTTGCAATAAGGAAAGATACCATGTGACTATAGTCATACTATATGACTATAATCATAAGCCTAAATGATTTAGGCTTATTTTGGATTTTAGCAACATAATTTTCCCGTCAGTTAATTAAAAGACGCTTACTCCTTGGAAGGAAAGTTGTGACCAACCTAGACAGCGTATTAAAAAGCAGAGACATTACTTTGTCAACAAAGGTCCGTCTAGTCAAGGCTATGGTTTTTCCAGTAGTCATATATGGATGTGAGAGTTGGACTATAAAGAAAGCTGAACACCGAAGAATTGGTGCTTTTGAACTGTGGTGTTGGAGAAGACTCTTGAGAGTCCCTTGGACTGCAAGGAGATCCAACCAGTCCATCCTAAAGGAAATCAGTCTTGGGTGTTCATTGGAAGGACTGATGCTGAAGCTGAAACTGCAATACTTTGGCCACCTGATTCGAAGAGCTGACTCATTTGAAAAGATCCTGATGGTGGGAAAGATTGAGGGCAGGAGGAGAAGGGATGACAGAGGATGAGATGGTTGGATGGCATCACCGACTTGATGGACATGGGTTTGGGTAAACTCTGGGAGTTGGTGATGGACAGGGAGGCCTGGCTTGCTGCGGTTCATGGGGTTGCAGAGTCGGATACGACTGAGCGACTGAGCTGAACTTTCCATCAGTAAAAATCATATTTGTGACTTGCATACTTTATTGGGATATCGAAGTAACAGTGGAATTTTTAAGCATGTCCGTGTCCTCATACGGAAAAAAAATATGAACAAAAAATACTAGTCTTAATGTCTTTTGGGAACAAAGCCTTGAATCTAAAATAATTAAAGCCAAAGAGCAGTCTTTATGGGTCAGACCCTCTGCAGCCAAACTTTTTTTTAGAGGTCTGAACAAATGTTTGCATGCTCAATAAATAATGCTTTTAATTGTATAGCAAAATACACAAGAACTATTTAGATCTATTTTACACACTTCCAATGGAATAATTTTATTGTTTTCCTCATTTGTTTATGGCAAACTTGAGTCTTGAAGGAGCAGTTTGTTGCAATACAAATTAGTGAGTGAACAAAGATTAAACAGTAATGTACTATATAACTTACTTCAAACCTATGGCTAAAAGAAGGAACAAAAGTGAAAGTGAGGTCGCTCAGTCGTGTTTGACTCTTTGTGACCCCATGGACTGTAGCCCACCAGGCTCCTCCGTCCATGGGATTTTCCAGGCAAGAATACTGGAGTAGGTTGCCATTTCCTTCTCCAGGAGATCTTCCCAACCCAGGGATTGAACCCAGGTCTGAAAGGGATTGTAAAATATATTACATTATTTCTATATATGACTATTCCACTGAATGAAAAAATTCATTAAAAATGCAAAAATTGGGACTTCCCTGATGGTCCAGTGGTTAAAACTCTGAGCTTCCACTGCAGGGGGCGCAGGTTCAATCCTTCATTGGGAAATCAAGATCCCACATGCCTTGTGGCACAGCCTAAAAATTTTTTTTTAATTTTTTTTAATGCAAAATTCGATGAAAATATAAAAAATATATGAGGCAATATGACCAAAAAAAACTAAAAAGATACGTAATACAGACCTTAGAAATGAGGAGGAAAAGATGAAAACAAACAAATAAGACAACACCAAAACCAGCCCCTTGAAAAAGCTGCTTTAGAAAGTAAATCTGAGTGCGCCAGTACAGGAGCACACAAGGTTCCCCAGTGGGAAGAGTGAAAAATGGCAAGGGGGAAGTTCTTACACCTTAGAGCTCAGAGCCTCTGATCCCAGCATGACTGTTAGAGCTCTAAGTACTTGAGTGTAAAGTGTAAGAGTAAATATATGTGTTTCCATTCATACACAGACCCCCAGACTGACACATTACTATCTGTTTTGAAAACCAATTGAAGAGATGGGACCTGCCCCAAAGATACTAAACTGGTGAATTTGTCAGGATGAAGAAGAGAAAAGGCTGGCTTATGGGTAACAAAGATATGTACAATGCCTTATGAGATGCCATCCACAGTTGCCCCAAATTTCTAATACCAATGGTTAAATTTATGCCCTTCAGACTTCAATTTTTAATAAAGTTAGAATCTGCCTACAATGCAGGAGACACAGGAGATGCAGATTCAATCCCTGGGTTGGGAAGATTCCATGGAGAAGGAAATGGCAACCCATTCCAGTATTCTTGCCTGAAAATCCCATGGACAGAGTAACCTGGTGGACTATAGTTCAAAAGGTTGCAAAGAGTTGGACACAACTGAGTGACTAAGCACACACATCTCTCTCTTACTACATGTTATCTGTGTATGAATTCTTCTTTCAACTTATTTCTGTTTTTCTCTTTATGTGTCTATATTCATTCATCCATATGTCTATATATTTATCTGCCTGTTTGTCTACTATAGTTGTGGAAGTCTGTGTTATTGTTTAATTGCAAAAATCATTGTATTTTTCCTCCTTAATAACGGATGAAAGAATAAGTAATATTACATCTTCTAATTGAAAAAATACAAAGGAACTCTCCCTCTCTTGGTTTTATATATATATATATATACACACACACACATATATGTGTGTGTATATATGAATATAAACAATGAAATATGTTCACATACTTATGAATTACATGTTGAGAAAGAGAAAGACAAAGGATGAGCAAATATATTAAGAAAGAATTAAGCTGATAGAGGAACAGCCATAGGACGTGTGTGTGGACACTCCTTATGCCCGTTACAGATTTACTGTCTGACCTCTAGCTCATCCTTTCTCCCTCTTCTGTGATAATTTAAATATGCTTCCTTTGCCAAGTGGCCCCAGTTAAGTTTTGTCAGTAGATGGCAAAGGAGAGACATCTCAGATGGAAAGGGTTTCCCCCTCCAGTCCTTCTGTGCTCCATCCAGAGTTTCCTGTGAGTGCCCAGGCACTCCAGCTCCCAGTTCCTGCAGTACCGTGGTTGGTTGGTGTTTTTCTGTTTTTAAGGAAAAATGTTAAGAAAAAACTACAATTTTAATAGAAGAAAGAAATAGAATACTATAAAATGAGTACTATTGCAAAACCATACAATAAAACTGCCTCTGAAATTCAAAGTGAGATGAGGAAAGAGAAAAGGATGAGACAAAATTAAATTAGATTAGATTAGATTAGATTAAATTTCAGTAACCAGCTTGCTGGAAGAACAATGATAGAAAGAGAAATATGAGCATACCTCTACAGAAGCAATGGCAGATTTTACAACCTGGGAAGCAGTTAATCTTCCCTACTCTAATCTTGAAATTTAAGTCGGCACACACCCATGTTAAACAGATCAGTGTAAAATCTTGAATTAAACAATCTTACTAGATTCTGGTTCACCTATTGTCATCTGTTCAAGCATGATTTGTCTGTAAATAGTGCAGAGTCAATGTATGATTCAATTCATACATGTAAACCCACATATTTTAATTATCTGTTTCAGATAGCTATCTACCTATATATGTATGTGTGTATATATCTCTACCTATACATATAGATATATGTACATCTGTATCTATCTGTAGAAATGACTGCCCCTGATAGATTGTTTCAGTGTATATATCTGGCAGCTGGCCCATGAAAGACAAAGACAAGTATCACAGGTATCATATCTGACTTGAAATGCCTTTCTCATCCATCTCTACCATGCCTGATTCACCATACATTTATAGTACAATAAAATTTTTAATTATCTCCTGGCTTAGGTTAAAAAAACAACAGTATTGTTATCTATGTCAGTCATTGAGTGGTTTCTCTCTGCCTAATAATCTATCCTGAAAAACTCTCCATATCAGTTCATATAGATCTTAATCTTTCTTTTCTTTCTCTTACCTGCATAGCGCTGTGTCATATGTATGCACCATCATTTATTCAGCCACTCTCCTATATTGGGGCATTTATTAAATATTCAATATTTTGCAATTATAAATCATGTCACAATAAATAACTTCATGCATATGTATTTTATATTGTCAGAGGTGTCTCAGTCTAAAGTGGGATTGCTGGGTCAACAGATAAATGCATACATGGTTCTGTTGGATGTTGCCCAATTTCCCTTTAAAGGGTTTGTAACATTTTGTGTCGTGAAAATACCTGTTTTCGAGAGGCAGTCCTAAGATGGCGGAGGAGTAGAATGGGGAGACCACTTTCTCCCCCACAAAGTCATCAAAAGAACATTTGAAAGCTGAGTAAATTCCACAAGACAACTTCTGAATGCTGGCAGAGGACATCAGGCACCCAGAAAAGCAGCCCATTGTCTTTGAAAGAAGGTAGGAAAAAATATAAAAGATAAAAAGAGAGACAAAAGAGGTAGGGACGGAGATCCATCCTTGGAATGGAGTCTTAAAAAGGAAAGACGTTTCCAAACACCAGGAAACACTCTCACCAGCGAGTCTGTGGTGAGCCTTGGAACCTCAGAGGGCAACATAACTGGGAGGAAAAATAAATAATTAAACCCCACAGATTATATGCCCAAGTGCAGACACCCGCATCCGCCACTAGCAAGCGGGGGCTGGGCAGGGAGGCACGGGCTGCATTGCTTAGAGTAAGGACCGAGCCTGAATGCCCCGAGGGCAATCTGAGGGAACTAACTTAAGAAAGCAAACCAGAATGTGGGATAGCTACCCCCAAAAAGCCCTAACCTAAGACACCACCAGGCCCGCTCACAGAACAAAGGACTGAGCAGAGCTAGCCGGCTGCAGACCAGCCCATCCCCCTCCAGAGACAGGCAGGCGAGGGCAGCCAGAGCTGCAAGGGGGCAATCGCGGCCCCAGAGAGGCATCATCTACCAAACTGCAAACAGGCTTCATTGCTAACCAAGACTTCTTGGGATTCTGGACAGTCGACATCCGCCTGAGAAGGTGCGCCAGTTGTACACCCAGAAAACCGAGCGGCAGGGATGGGGGAGGCGATAAGTCGCAGCGACCGCACTCGCCAAACACCTGGTCACCTGAGCAGCATGGACCTGGGAAGGGCACAAAACGCAGGCCCAATTGAGTCTATGCCTTTGTGGAGTACCCGAGTACCTGAACCTGAGCAGCTTAGACCTGGGAAGTGCATGCAACCCAGGGCCGGCCTCAGACAGTTCCCAGCAGAACAACCTAGAGCCTAAGCAGTGTAGACAGGGAAAGCACACGCACCGTGAACAGGGACAAACCCAGTGTGGACGAGACACTGTGCGCACAGACCAGTGTTACTTCTTTGCAGTGTTCCTCCCTCCCCACAGCACTTCTGAACAAGTGAGCCTAAAAAAGTGTCCACCACCGCCCCCTTCTGTCAGGGTGGAAATTAGACACAGAAGAGACCAGCAAACAGAAGAAGCTAAAACAGAGGGAACCTCCTTGGCAGTGACAGATGGAGAAGTCTTGAGGCTACTGTTTAAGAATAAGACTGAAAACCAGAGGCAGGAGGCTTAAGTCCAAATCCTGAGAACACCAGAAAATTCCTGATTCCAGGGAACATTAATTGGCAGGAGCTCATCAAACGCCTCCATACCTACAGTGAAACCAAGCACCACCCAAGGACCAACAAGTTCCAGAGCAAGACATACCATGCAGATTCTCCAGCAACATAGGAACATAGCCCTGAGCTTCAATATACAGGCTGCCCAAAGTCACTCCAAACCCATTAACATCTCATAACTCATTACTGGACACTTCATTGCACTCCAGAGAGAAGAAACCAGCTCCACCCACAAGAACACCGACACAAGCTTCCCTAACCAGGAAACCTTGACAAGCCACCTGTCCAACCCCACCCACAACGAGGAACCTCCACAATAAAGAGAACTCCACAAACTACCAGAATACAGAAAGGCCACCCCAAACACAGCAAGGTAAACAAGATGAAAAGGCAGAGAAATACCCAGCAGGTAAAGGAACAGGATAAATGCTCACCAAACCAAACAAAAGAGGAAGAGATAGGGAATCTACCTGATAAAGAATTCCGAATAATGATAGTGAAAATGATCCAAAATCTTGAAAACAAAATGGAGTTACAGATAAATAGCCTGGAGACAAGGATCGAGAAGATGCAAGAAAGGTTTAACAAGGACCTAGAAGAAATAAAAAAGAGTCAATATATAGTGAATAATGCAATAAATGAGATCAAAAACACTCTGGAGGGAATCAACAATAGAATAATGGAGGCAGAAGATAGGATAAGTGAGGTAGAAGATAGAATAGTAGAAATAAATGAAACAGAGAGGAAAAAAGAAAAACGAATTAAAAGAAATGAGAACAATCTCAGAGACCTCTGGGACAATGTTAAATGCCTCAACATTCGAATCATAGGAGTCCCAGAAGAAGAAGACAAAAAGAAAGACCATGAGAAAATACTTGAGGAGTTAATAGTTGAAAACTTCCCTAAAATGGGGAAGGAAATAATCACCCAAGTCCAAGAAACCCAGAGAGTCCAAAACAGGTTAAACCCAAGGTGAAACACCCCAAGACACATATTAATCAAATTAACAAGGATCAAACACAAAGAACAAATATTAAAAGCAGCAAGGGAAAAACAACAAATAACACACAAGGGGATTCCCATAAGGATAACAGCTGATCTTTCAATAGAAACTCTTCAGGTCAGGAAGGAATGGCAGGACATACTTAAAGTGATGAAAGAAAATAACCTACAGCCCAGATTACTGTACCCAGCAAGGATCTCATTCAAATATGAAGCAGAAATCAAAAGCTTTACAGACAAGCAAAAGCTGAGAGAATTCAGCACCACCAAACCAGCTCTCCAACAAATGCTAAAGGATCTTCTCTAGATAGGAAACACAGAAAGGGTGTATAAACTCAAACCCCAAACAGTAAAGTAAATTGTCGGGAGCCATGTTAGGCATTACTGACAAAATGGAGTCACAGCCCCAACTCCTCATCTCGCAGGCATGGCCCCAGGATGAAAGAGTTAGGCCTTGTAATTCTGACTTGTTCTTTCCTTTCTTCGGTTGAGTTGGGTGGAAAGAATGTTAAGGTGCTTGAGAGAAGCATGAGAAAGCGCAAAGCCTTCTGCAGTTGTGCCCAGAAAATAATCTATAAAGTAACCATTGGCATTTATTCAAGGATCTTTACAAAAAATGTCCCAGGATGAGCATGTAGGCCGCAGCTTGAGGCCATGGGAAGGATTGTTTTCTGAGACCTGTTTGTGAGGGAAATATTTATGGCAAAGGAAGTTTGCTGAGTTTGGGGTTTAGGAATAATTAAGAATAGAAGCCTTTTTAGGAGATAGTGATCTTAAGATGCTAGGGGAAAACAAGATTCAGAAAGATAAGAAATAAACTGAGGAATGTGGCATGAGTTACAATGTAATCACAAGTATAGGACACATAAGAGAAAGTAGATAATAGATAGTAAAGACAATTCTGAGAGAATCGCTGAAACAGGAACTCTGTTTGTAGGGCAACAATGATTTCTGGAGACAATAAATCTGGGTGGGGGAAACTGAAAATGTCAAACCTCTGACCTAATGTTTTTGTCAAAGTATATAAGCTTGAAATAAACGTGTAGTTCCATACTATGAGTCAGAGGCTACATCATCGTCTGCCGACACCACTCACCCCTTCAGGCTGATTCCCTGGCTGCCAGAGCTGGACTCTGGCAGTAAATGGCAATGGGATCATACTTATCAATAATTACCTTAAATGTAAATGGGTTGAATGCCCCAACCAAAAGACAAAGACTGGCTGGACACAAAAACAAGACCCCTATATATGTTGTCTACAAGAGACCCACCTCGAAACAAGAGACACATACAGACTGAAAGTGAAGGGCTGGAAAAAGATATTCCATGCAAATAGAGACCAAAAGAAAGCAGGAGTAGCAATACTCATATCAGATAAAATAGACTTTAAAACAAAGGCTGTGAAAAGAGACAAAGACGGACACTATATAATGATCAAAGGATCAATCCAAGAAGATATAATAATTATAAATGTATATGCACCCAACATAGGAGCACCACAATATGTAAGACAAATGCTAACAAGTATGAAAGGGGAAATTAACAATAACACAATAATAGTGGGAGCCTTTAATACCCCACTCACACCTATGGATAGATCAACTAAACAGAAAATTAACAAGGAAACACAAACTTTAAATGATACAATAGACCAGTTAGACCTAATAGACATCTATAGGACATTTCACCCCAAAACAATGAATTTCACCTTTTTCTCAAGACCCACACGGAACCTTCTCCAGGATAGATCACATCCTAGGCCATAAATCTAGCCTTGGTAAATTCAAAAAAAAATTGAAATCATTCCAAGCATCTTTTCTGACCACAATGCAGTAAGATGAGATCTCAATTACGGGAGAAAAACTATTAAAAATTCCAACATATGGAGGCTGAACAACACGCTGCTGAATAACCAACAAATCACAGAAGAAATAAAAAAAGAAATGAAAATATGCATAGAAATGAAGGAAAATGAAATTAACACAACCCAAAACCTATCAGATCAGATCAGATCAGATCAGTCGCTCAGTCATGTCCAACTCTTTGCGACCCCATGAATCGCAGCACGCCAGGCCTCCCTGTCCATCACCAACTCCCGGAGTTCACTCAGACTCACGTCCATCGAGTCAGTGATGCCATCCAGCCATCTCATCCTCTGTCATCCCCTTCTCCTCCTGCCCCTAATCCCTCCCAGCATCAGGGTCTTTTCCAATGAATCAACTCTTTGCATGAGGTGGCCAAAGTACTGGAGTTTCCGCTTTAGCATCATTCCTTCCAAAGAAATCCCAGGGCTGATCTCCTTCAGAATGGACTGGTTGGATCTCCTTGCAGTCCAAGGGATTCTCAAGAGTCTTCTCCAACACCACAGTTCAAAAGCATCAATTCTTTGGCGCTCAGCCTTCTTCACAGTCCAACTCTCACATCCATACATGACCACAGGAAAAACCATAGCCTTGACTAGACGAACATTTGTTGGCAAAGTAATGTCTCTGCTTTTGAATATGCTATCTAGGTTGGTCATAACTTTCCTTCCAAGGAGTAAGCATCTTTTAATGTCATGGCTGCAGTCATCATCTGTAGTGATTTTGGAGCCCAAAAAAATAAAGTCTGGCAGTGTTTCCACTGTTTCCCCATCTATTTCCCATGAAGTGGTGGGACCAGATGCCATGATCTTCGTTTTCTAACCCAAAACCTATGGGACACTGTAAAAGCAGTGCTAATGGGAAGGTTCATAGCAGTACAGGCATACCTCAAGAAACAAGAAAAAAGTCAAATAAATAACCTAACTCTACACCTAAAGCAACTAGAAAAGGAAGAAATAAAGAACCCTCACTTTCACTTTTCACTTTCATGCATTGGAGAAGGAAATGGCAACCCACTCCAGTGTTCTTGCCTGGAGAATCTCAGGGACGGGGGAGCCTGGTGGGCTGCCGTCTATGGGGTCACACACAGTCGGACACGACTGAAGCGACTTAGCAGCAGCAGCAGCAGCAGAGTTAGTAGAAGGAAAGAAATCTTAAAAATTAGGGCAGAAAAAATGCAAAAGAAGAAAAAGAGACCATAGCCAAAAATCAACAAAGCCAAAAGCTGGTTCTTTGAGAGGATAAATAAAATTGACAAACCATTAGCCAGACTCATCAAAAAACAAAGGGAGAGAAATCAAATCAATAAAATTATAAATGAAAATGGAGAGATCACAACAGACAACACAGAAATACAAAGGATCATAAGAGACTACTATCAGCAACTATATGCCAATAGAATGGACAACTTGGAAGAAATGGACAAATTCTTAGAAAAGTACAACTTTCCAAAATGAAACCAGGAAGAAACAGAAAATCTTAACAGACCCATCACAAGCATGGAAATTGAAACTGTAATCAGAAATCTTCCAGCAAACAAAAGCCCAGGTCCAGACGGCTTCACAGCTGAATTCTACCAAAAATTTAGAGAAGAGCTAACACCTGTCCTACTCAAATTCCAGAAAATTGCAGAGGAAGGTAAACTTCCAAACTCATTCTATGAGGCCACCATCACCCTAATACCAAAACCTGACAAAGATGCCACAAAAAAAGAAAACTACAGGCCAATATCACTGATGAACATAGATGCAAAAATCCTTAACAAAATTCTAGCAATCAGAATCCAACAACACATTAAAAAGATCATACACCATGACTAAGTGGGCTTTCTCCCAGGGATGCAAGGATTCTTCAATATCTGCAAATCAATCAATGTAATACACCACATAACAAATTGAAAAATAAAAACCATATGATTATCTCAATAGATGCAGAGAAAGCCTTTGACAAAATTTAGCATCCATTTATGATAAAAACCCTCCAGAAAGCAGGAATAGAAGGAACATACCTCAACATAATAAAAGCTATATATGACAAACCCACAGCAAACATTATCCCAATGGTGAAAAATTGAAAGCATTTCCCCTAAAGTCAGGAACAAGACAAGGGTGCCCACTCTCACCACTACTATTTAACATAGTTTTGGAAGTTTTGGCCACAGCAGTCAGAGCAGAAAAAGAAATAAAAGGAATCCAAATTGGAAAAGAAGAAATAAAACT
The DNA here is from genome assembly GCF_027580195.1 of Bos mutus. Classification (NCBI taxonomy): domain Eukaryota; kingdom Metazoa; phylum Chordata; class Mammalia; order Artiodactyla; family Bovidae; genus Bos; species Bos mutus. Next base: position 107,618,569 of record NC_091617.1, read on the forward strand.
CTCACTGTTTGCAGATGACATGATCCTCTACATAGAAAACCCTAAAGACTCCACCAGAAAATTACTAGAACTAATCAATGAATATAGTAAAGTTGCAGGATATAAAATCAACACACAGAAATCCCTTGCATTCCTATACACTAATAATGAGAAAATGGAAAGAGAAATTAAGGAAACAATTCCATTCACCATTGCAATTAAAAGAATAAAATACTTAGGAATATATCTACCTAAAGAAACTAAAGACCTATATATAGAAAAGTATAAAACACTGGTGAAAGAAATCAAACAGGATACTAATAGATGGAGAAATATACTGTGTTCATGGGTCAGAAGAATCAATATAGTGAAAATGAGTATACTACCCAAAGCAATCTATAGATTCAATGCAATCCCTATCAAGCTACCAACGGTATTTTTCACAGAGCTAGAACAAATAATTTCACAATTTGTATGGAAATACAAAAAACCTCGAATAGCCTAAGCAATCTTGAGAAAGAAGAATGGAACTAGAGGAATCAACCTGCCTGACTTCAGGCTCTACTACAAAGCCACCGTCATCAAGACAGTATGGTACTGGCACAAAGACAGAAATATAGATCAATGGAACAAAATAGAAAGCCCGGAGATAAATCCATGCACCTATGGACACCTTATCTTTGACAAAGGAGGCAAGAATATACAATGGAGAAAAGACATCTCTTTAACAAGTGGTGCTGGGAAAACTGGTCAACCACTTGTAAAAGAATGAAACTAGAACACTTTCTAACACCATGCACAAAAATAAACTCAAAATGGATTAAAGATCTAAACTTAAGACCAGAAACTATAAAACTCCTAGAGGAGAAAATAGGCAAAACACTCTCTGACATACATCACAGTGGGATCCTCTATGACCCACCTCTCGGAATATTGGAAATAAAAGCAAAAATAAACAAATGGAACCCAATTAAACTTAAAAGCTTTTGCACAACAAAGGAAACTATAAGCTGACAAAGAATTAATCTCAAAAAAATATAAGCAACTCCTGCAGGTCAATTCCAGAAAAATAAACGACCCTATCAAAAAATGGGCCAAAGAACTAAACAGAAATTTCTCCAGACATACAGATGATTAACAAACACATGAAAAGATGCTCAAGTCACTCATTATCAGAGAAATGCAAATCAAAACCACAATGAGGTATCATTTCACTCCAGTCAGAATGGCTGCTATCCAAAAGTCTACAAGCAATAAATGCTGGAGAGGGTGTGGAGAAAAGGGAACCCTCTTGCACTGTTGGTGGGAATGCAAACTAGTACAGCTACTATGGAGAACAGTGTGGAGATTCCTTTAAAAACTGGAAATAAAATTGCCATAGACCCAGCAATCCCACTTCTGGGCATACACACTGAGGAAACCAGAATTGAAAGAGACACGTGTACCCCAGTGTTCATTGAAGCACTGTTGTAATAGCCAGGACATGGAAGAAACCTAGATGTCCATCAGCAGACGAGTGGCTAAGAAAGCTGTGGTACATATACACAATGGAGTATTACTTAGCCATTAAAAAGAATACATTTGAATCAGTTCTAATGAGGTGGATGAAACTGGAGCCTATTATACAGAGTGAAGTATGCCAGAAAGAAAAACACCAATACAGTATACTAACGCATATATATGGAATTTAGAAAGATGGTAACAATAACCCTGTATGCGAGACAGCAAAAAAGACACAGATGTATAGAACAGTCTTTTGGACTCTGTGGGAGAGGGCAAGGGTGGGATGATTTGGGAGAATGGCATTGAAACATGTATTGTATCATATGTGAAACAAATCGCCAGTCCAGGTTTGATGCATGATCCAGGATGCTCGGGGCTGGTGCACTGGGATGACCCAGAGGGATGGTATGGGGAGGAAGGGGGAAGGGGGGTTCAGGATGGGGAACACATGTACACCCATGGCTAATTCATGTCAATGTATGGCAAAACCCATACAATATTGTAAAGTAAAAAAAAAAAAAAGAACCAAAAAAAGAGAAAATACCTTTTTTTCCCACAGCCTGACCAAGAGAGTACATTGTCAAGGTTTTGAATTTTTGCCAGTGTGAGTTGGCATATGCAGCATAGATCTGTAAAAATAATGTTAAGAAGTATATACAATAGTAGATATAATTTTTTAAATTTGAATACATTTGCTTTTGGATAGATGTATTCACCTATGTGGCTCAGTAGTAAAGAAACTGCCTGCCAATGCAGGAGACGCCGGTTCAATCCCTGGGTAGGGAAGATCTTCTGGAGAAGGAAATGGCAACCCACTCCAGTATTCTTGCCTGGAAAATCCCAAGTACAGAGGAGACTGGTGGGCTACAGTCACAAAACAGTCGACATGACTTAGCAACTGAACAACATTCAACTATGTAGAGCATCTGTTTTAGCATGTTCTTTTTTTGTCACTTGTCAGTAAAGCTATTTGGCCAGTGGATGTCACCCTTGTACTACTTTAAGGAATAGGACAATAGCTCTCTTTAAAAATCCACTCCATGTGTTCATTAGATAAACTATGCAAGACTTTCCAAGGAACAAGTCATTTTTGAAAAGCCTAAGATTAATATGCTTAATGGGAGGGAACTTTTTGAAGGGCTAAAACCAGCATGTTCTGATTTAAACTGTGTGATAAATGTGAGCTGATACCTAAAATCAGCCAAAGTAAGGACAAAATTAATGAGCAGTGAGAACTAAACCTTGATCGTGTGGCTCTTTGGTGTATGTAAACATTAACAGTTTGGCATTTTTGTCCTTGGTGGAATGTCCTGTGAGGGACCAGAGAACTAGAGGGAGGGTGTTTACCTGCACTTCTACAGACCCCTCTCCAGCCCAGAGCAATGGACAGTCTCCAAACATGAAATGAAAACCTCTTAACTCTTGCAGTCTCTCTCCTAACACTACCTTCATAAAATCCATCTTTAAATTAATTCCTAAAGCATTTATGCATTTTTTAATTGGCAAGATCAGTTTTCATTCCAATCTCAAAGGCAATGCCAAAGAATCTTCAAACTGCCACACAGTTGCACTCATATCACACGCTAGCAAAGTAATGCTCAAAATTCTCCAACCTAGGCTTCAACAGTTTGTGAACCGAGAACTTCCAGATGTTCAAGCTGTATTTAGAAAAGGCAGAGGAACCAGAGATCAAATTGCCAGCATCCATTGGATCATAGAAAAAGCAAGAGAATTCCAGAAAAGCATCTACTTCTGCTTCATTGATTATGCTAAAGCCTTTGACTATGTGGATCACAACAAACTGTGGAAATTCTTCAAGAGATGGGAATACCAGACCACCTTACCGGCCTCCTGAGAAACCTGTATGCAGGTCAAAAATCACCAGTTAGAATTGAACATGGAACAACAGACTGGTTCCAATTTAGAAAAGGAATATGTCAAGGCAGAATATTGTCACCCTGCTTATTTAACTTCTATGCAGAGTACATCATGCAAAATGCCAGACTGGATGAAGCACAAGCTGGAATCAAGATTGCCAGGGGAAGTATGAATAACCTCAGATACACAGATGACATGACTTTTATGGCAGAAAGCGAAGAGGACCTAAAGAGCCACTTGATGAAGGTGAAAGAGGAGAGCAAAAAAGCTGGCTTAAAACTCAACATTCAAAAAACTAAGATCATGGCATCTGGTCTCATCATTTCATGGCAAGCAGATGGGGAAACAATGGAAACAGTGACAGACTATTTTCTTGGGCTCCAAAATCACTGCAGATGGTAACTGCAGCCATGAAAATAAAAGACACTTTCTCCTTGAGAGAAAAGCTATGACTAATCTAGACAGCATATTAAGAAGCAGAGACATTACTTTGCCAACAAAAGTCTATTTAGTCAAAGCTATGGTTTTTCCAGTAGTCATGTATGGTTGTGAGAGTTGGACCATAAAGAAAGTTGAGCACTGAAGAATTGATGCTTTTGAACTGTGGTGTTAGAGAAGACTCTTGAGAGTCCCTTGGACTGCAAGGAGACCCAACCAGTCAATCATAAAGGAAATCAGTCCTGAATATTCATTGGAAGGACTGATGCTGATGCTGAAGCTCTAGTACTTTTGCCACCTGATGTGAAGAACTGACTCATTGGAAAAGACCCTGATGCTGGGAAAGATTGAAAGTGGGAGGAGAAGGGGACAACAGAGGATAAGATGGTTGGATGGCATCACCAACTCGATGGATGAGTTTGAACAAACTTCAGGAGTTGGTGATGGACAGGGAAACCTGGTGTGCTACAGTCCATGGGGTTGAAAAGAGTTGGACATGACTGAGTGAACTGAACTGACTGAACTGAAGATTGATCTTAAGAACTGGAGGATCCTTGAACTGGTTACTTTTTGCATTAAAGGGAAAGAAAAATCTTATCTAGCCTGTGGCATTTTAATATTAATTATTGTTGCTCTTTAATATTCATTATCATTCTTCTTTAATATTCATCATTGTTTACTTCAGAAAACCAGGTAATTTTCAAATCCAAGAGAAAGAAAAAGTTAACTTTAGAGATTAGAGCTGTGTTCATCGTCATCAATCAGGCATATTTGTTATCAAAATTAATTAAATGAACTTGTTATTTTTAAAGATATTTTATCAGGAGAGTCCCAGCAGAAAAATGGTAGCATACACAAATTAGGATACCTCACAAAAGGTTCTGAGAGTCTTAAAGACCACAAACCCTCATTGGTTTAGCCCAACTCCTCATTCTGGTATAAGCTCAGTATTCAGTGAACATAATCACGGTTAATAAAACTGACAACAGATGATGCACACTGAGTTCTGACATCCATAGTTAGATCCCGCAGGATGACAGACCTTAGCCAGGTGTGGCTGAGAGGTCGCCTCCATTCTGAATCTCTTCCTCCACACAGGGCAAGTCCTGCCACCCGTTGTGACCTGCTGGCTTCATCCTGTTTGAGTCTTTGTTCCAGTTGCCAGGCCATCTGGGGTTCTTGCTTAGACTCTTTTTCCAAGGCCACCAGAAGTGCAGTCTTCATGAGGGAGTTCTCAGATTGTCCTCTTCCTTCCACTGTGCTTGCTAAGCATTTGCTGTTCATCACGTGTGACCATGGGGCTGTCTGTCTCATTCTGCTCGTGAGGCCCTGTGGCTTCTGTGTGTTTCTCGTTTAAGCATTGTAACTTTTCTGGCCGTGGCCTCTCTGTTCTTCCCACACATGGTTATGGAAAGAGTTTTCAAATCAGTTCTGTAAATATTGGGCTTTTTTTTTTTTTTTTTAGAAAAGATTAAAGTGTGTGGATAGTAGAGGGTGACAGTGAACTTAGGAGAGTTCCCACTTTATTACCTTCCATTCCTTGAGCAGGAATTTCACTCAGTTTGCCTAGCAACCTTGATTTTAGGAGCTGAACATGTAAATCACTCACTGCTGTTTGAGAGGAATAGTGTTTTACCTAAAACTTCTGACAGTTTTGCGAAAGCTGAAATTGAAAATTGGCTGAGTGTTGCTGAAGAATCCATCATCATTCTAGTGTGCTGATGCATTGCAATCAGCAGGTTGAAGCAATCTGGGCATTCTATTTCTTCCAAGAAATACACATCTGCCGATTAGTTATAGATGTGTGTGCTCAGTCGCTTCAGTCGTTTCTGACTGTTTGCAACCCTCTGGATTAGAGCCCACCAGGCTCCTCTGTCTGTGGGATTCACCAGGCAAGAATACCAGAGTAGGTTGCCTTGCCCTCCTCCAGAGGATCTTCCTGACCCAAGGATCGAACCAGTATCTCTTAGGTTTCCTGCATTAGCAGGCAGGTTCTTTACCACCTGCAAGCCCCTGGTTATAATTAATAATAGTTAACTCAATTGTGTGTTTCCTGTGTACCAGGCACTGTTTGAAGCACTTTACTTGTGATATCTGACATAATACTCACAGCAACTCTCTGAGGTAGGTACTCTTAATATCCCCATGTTATGGATGATGAACTTCTAGCCATCTAAGTAGAAAAAGACAGAATGAGAAAACTGTTAAGTAAGCCAGAGAGCTCTGGGGAGTGTGGGAACTCCACCAAGAGCAAGCAGGGCGGATCAGCCCCAGTGGATGCACACAATACCCAGACAGAGAGAGAACCCATCAGTGTGCAGCCTGATGGAGGAACTGCCCCTTCTGTGGGTGGGAAGGCCTCTTGCTGACCTGTTCATCAGACTGAGTAAAGAGGTAAAACACAAAATAGTAAACCAAAGCAGGGCTTCCTATGCCCAGGACTTGAGGGCAGAGAGGGAAGAAGAAGGACCACATCTCTGTCTTCAATAGATAAGACAACCTCTCCCTGTGCCCATGGTGCCCTGGGGCGGCCTCTCGTGGGAAGCAAGGGCTTCCTGGTGGGAATGAGGCACAAGTAATCCATCCTCCTTGTGTTCCTGGAGAAGGCGATGAGCAGCTTGGGAAAGACGGGGCAATAGTACTACTTCATGTTTCATTTAATGCCTTTCAGGGGCTGTGGCGGAAGCAGCCCACCTTATCCTCTGCAGGCACATAGCATTTCTGCACGTGCAAGCCCAGCTTCCAGATGCAGCTTTTGCCTTCAGGGCTGGCTGTGGCCTCCCCCCACCCCCCAGTGCCCACTGGGCCCATGCACAGGGTAGGCTGGAAGTTCCAGACAATTAATACCAACTCAGGAGTTGGTGGATAAATATCACATCCCCCTTGCCACATACGTGCTTGTTCTACACTTGTTCCAAGTTCCCCAGAAGAATTTTGCCCCATTTGTGCACTTAGGTAACTTATTTGACAGTATATGCCTTTAAGACCATCATCTCTGCCCTTCTTTGTGTCTCCTGGGATCACCTCTTGTGTTGAGGCCTCCAGGATCACCCCCAGGTTCAATGATTCTGTAGAAGGATTCATACAACTCAGCGTATAGTTGTACTTGTGGTCATGACTGATTATAGCTAGAGGACACAGAGCCAACTCAGCAAAGGGAAGAGGCATGTAGGATGAAGTCCAGAGGACCAGGAACATGCTCCTAAGAATTCTTTCCCAGTGAGTCAAACGGGATATTGTTCCTTCCCCCAGCAACAAGTTGTTAAAGCATGTGAGAAACGCCATCTGCCAGGGGAGCTCTTGAGAAACTCAGTGCCCAGTGTCTCTGTCTCTCTTTTTTTTTTTTTTTTTTGGCTGCACTGGGTCTTAGTTGCAGCACACAAGATCTTTGATTTTCGTTGTGGCATTCTAAATCTTAGTTGTGGCATGTGGGATCTAGTTCCTTAGCCAGGGATCAAACCTGGGCTCCCTGCATTGGGAGCACAGTCTTAGCCTCTGAACCACCAGGAAAGTCTCACCAGTGTCTTTCCTGAGAGGTGCTCACAGAGATACCCTCTCCCTGGCCTGTGGTCTAATTCCAGAAGGAAAGCACGACCCACATTATTTGCACAGTTTAGGTACAGTGAGCCATTCTCATAAGGGTTTTAGGATCCTTCTCCAAATCCAAGTTCTCAGATGCAAGCCAAGGGCTCCAGGATAGCAGTCTCAGACCCTCATGTTAATGCTTTTCTCCACCCCCAAGATTCCTGCCTCAGGGTTCACTTCAGTTCAGTCGCTCAGTCGTGTCCGACTCTTTGCGACTCCATGAATCACAGCACGCCAGGCCTCCCTGTCCATCACCATCGCCCAGAGTTCACTCAGACTCACGTCCATCGAGTCAGTGATGCCATCCAGCCATCTCATCCTCTGTCGTCCCCTTCTCCTCCTGCCCCCAATCCCTCCCAGCATCAGAGTCTTTTCCAATGAGTCAACTCTTCGCATGATGTGGCCAAAGTACTGGAGTTTCAGCTTCAGCAACATTCCCTCCAAAGAAATCCCAGGGCTGATCTCCTTCAAAATGGACTGGTTGGATCTCTCTGCAGCCCAAGGGACTCTCAAGAGTCTTCTCCAACACCACAGTTCAAAAGCATCAATTCTTCGGCGCTCAGCTTTCTTCACAGTCCAACTCTCACATCCATACATCACCACAGGAAAAACCATAGCCTTGACTAGACGAACATTTGTTGGCAAAGTAATGTCTTTGCATTTGAATATTCTATCTAGGTTAGTCATAACTTTCCTTCCAAGGAGTAAGCATCTTTTAATTTCATGGCTGCAGTCACCATCTGCAGTGATTTTGGAACCCAAAAAAATGAAGTCTGACACTGTTTCCACTGTTTCCCCATCTATTTCCCATGAAGTGATGGGACCAGATGCCATGATCTTCGTTTTCTGAATGTTGAGCTTTAAGCCAACTTTTTCACTCTCCACTTTCACCTTCATCAAGAGGCTTTTTAGTTCCTCTTCACTTTCTGCCACAAGGGTGGTGTCATCTGCATATCTGAGGTTATTGATATTTCTCCCAGCAATCTTGATTCCAGCTTGTGTTTCTTCCAGTCCAGTGTTTCTCATGATGTTCTCTGCATATAAGTTAAATAACCAGAGTGATAATATACAGCCTTGACATACTCCTTTTCCTATTTGGAACCAGTCTGTTGTTCCATGTCCAGTTCTAACTGTTGCTTCCTGACCTGCATACACATTTCTCAAGAGACAGGTCAAGTGGTCTGGTATTCCCATCTCTTTCAGAATTTTCCACAGTTTATTGTGATCCACACAGTCAAAGGCTTTGGCATAGTAAATAAAACAGAAATAGATGTTTTTCTGGAACTCTCTTGCTTTTTCCATGATCCAGTGGATGTTGGCAATTTGATCTCTGGTTCCTCTGCCTTTTCTAAAACCAGCTTGAACATCAGGAAGTTCACGGTTCACATATTGCTGAAGCCTGGCTTGGAGAATTTTGAGCATTACTTTACTAGCATGTGAGATGAGTGCAATTGTGCAGTAGTTTGAGCATTCTTTGGCATTGCCTTTCTTTGGTATTGGAATGAAAACTGACCTTTTCCAGTCCTGTGGCCACTGCTGAGTTTTCCAAATTTGCTGGCATATTGAGTGCAGCACTTTCACAGCATCATCTATCTGGATTTGAAATAGCTCAACTGGAATTCCATCACCTCCACTAGCTTTGTTCGTAGTGATGCTTTCTAAGGCCCACTTGACTTCACCTTCCAGGATGTCTGGCTCTAGATGAGTGATCACACCATCGTGATTATCTGGGTTGTGAAGATCTTTTTTGTACAGTTCTTCTGTGTATTCTTGCCACCTCTTCTTAATATCTTCTGCTTCTGTTAGGTCCATACCATTTCTGTCCCTTATGGAGCCCATCTTTGCATGAAATGTTCCCTTGGTATCTCTAATTTTCTTGAAGAGATCTCTAGTCTTTCCCATTCTGTTGTTTTCCTCTATTTCTTTGTATTGATTGCTGAGGAAGGCTTCTTATCTCTTCTTGCTATTCTTTGGAACTCTGCATTCAGATGCTCATATCTTTCCTTTTCTCCTTTACTTTTCGTTCTCTTCTTTTCACAGCTATTTGTAAGGCCTCCCCAGACAGCCATTTTGCTTTTTTGCATTTCTTTTCCATGGGAATGGTCTTGATCCCTGTCTCCTGTACAATGTCACGAACCTTAGTCCATAGTTCATCAGGCACTCTATCTATCAGATCTAGGCCCTTAAATCTATTTGTCACTTCCACTGTATAATCATAAGGGATTTGATTTAGGTCATACCTGAATGGTCTAGTGGTTTTCCCTACTTTCTTCAATTTAATTCTGAATTTGGTAATAAGGAGTTCATGATCTGAGCCACAGTCAGCTCCTACTCTTGTTTTTGTTGACTGTATAGAGCTTCTCCATCTTTGGCTGCAAAGAATATAATCAATCTGATTTCGGTGTTGACCATCTGGTGATGTTCATGTATAGAGTCTTCTCTTGTGTTGTTGGAAGAGGGTGTTTGCCATGACCAGTGCATTCTCTTGGCAAAACTCTATTAGTCTTTGCCCTGCTTCATTCCGTATTCCAAGGCCCAATTTGCCTGTTACTCCAGGAGTTTCTTGACTTCCTACTTTTGCATTCCAGTCCCCTATAATGAAAAGGACATCTTTTTTGGGTGTTAGTTCTAAAAGGTCTTGTAGGTCTTCATATAACTGTTCAACTTCAGCTTCTTCAGCGTTACTGGTTGGGGCATAGACTTGGATTACTGTGATATTGAATGGTTTGCCTTGGAAATGAACAGAGATCATTCTGTCGTTTTTGAGATTGCATCCAAGTACTGCATTTCAGACTCTCTTGTTGACCGTGATGGCTACTCCATTTCTTCTGAGGGATTCCTGCCCACAGTAATAGATATAATGGTCATCTGAGTTAAATTCACCCATTCCAGTCCATTTTAGTTTGCTGATTCCTAGAATGTCTACATTCACTCTAATCCTGGAACATGCCCCTCCTCTGAGGGCACCATCCAGGAATTGTGTCATAAGGTCAACATATTTGGTTTTAAAACTCCTTCATGTTTCTCTTGTTTTCACAGTGCTTTGGACTCATATCAGGTGATATTATACAAACTAAAAAGAACTGAACACGTGGTAGAGTGGCTCGATCCCTGTTCTAGAAATTAAGAACCCTAACTTCTATCTGTACATGCCTCACATAAGGACTGACTCACATGGTGGATTTCAGTTTGTTATCAACAGTAATCCCTTGTTATTCCTGTTTTAGTCCATTCAGACTGCTAAAACAGAGCGCCATAGCCTGAGTAGCTTATAAATGACAGAAATGTATTTCTCACAGTTCTGGAGGCTGACCATTCCAGTATCTGGGTGCCAGCTGGGGTTGTATCTGGTGAGAGCCTGCTTTCTGGTTTGTTTATTTTTTCCTGCATCATATGTGGCAGAAGGGATGAAAGAGCTCTCTGGCTTCTAAGGGCACTAATTCCACCTCCCAAAGGCTCTACCTTCTAATAATCACGTTGGGGATTGGGTTTTAACCTTGAGTTTGAGGGGGAAAACAAACATTTCAGCCTGTAGTAATTCCCTACTTCCATAAATCACATGTTTCTTTGATTTTTGTCTAGAAAATGTAGTCACCTTTATAGAGGTATGATTTACATTCAGTAAAATGTGTACTTTGTCATTGTACAAGTCAGTAATTCATGAGAAATGTATATTATTATATAACCACCACCCAAATCAAAACATAAAATAGACATCACCCCCCAAAATTCCTTCTTGGTCCATTACAGTTAATCCTTTCCTCTACACTTATCTCCAGACATCCCCTGATCTGATTCCCTCCATTACAGTTTGCCTTCTCTAGATTTTTATATGGGTTTCCCTGGTGGCTCAGAGGTTAAAGCGTCTGCCTGCAAGGCAGGAGACCCGGGTTCAATCCCTGGGATATAAGTGGAATCAGAGAATATGTAGTCATTGTGGTCTCTCTTCTTTTACGTAACAAACCATCTGCACTGCATCCATATTGTATGCTCTGGTAGTTAGTTCTTTTCTTGCATTGAGGGGATTTAGAATGGTTTGTCTGTGTAGTCGCTTGTTGATGAAACCTTGAGTTCCTTCCAGTTTGAGCTATTATGAATAAAATTGCTAAGGACAATCATGCATAAGTCTTCATAAAAACATAAATTGTTTATTTCTCTTGAGTGAATACCTATGTGTAGGCTTGGTCAGTGGAATGGTAAGTATATATGTAAGTTTTTAAGAAACTGCCAAACTACTATGCAAACTGGCTGTGCCTTTTTGCATTCCCACAGAAATGTATGAAAGATCCAGTATTACCACATGCTCATGGACGCTATATACTGTCAGGTTTTTTCTCTTTGATTTTAGCCATTCTAATGGATATGTAGTAATAGCTCTGGCCAGTTTCACTTTACATTTCCCTGATGACTAATGATGTTGATTGAACAATTTTTATGTTTATTTAGCATTCATGTATCTTCTTTGGTGGACTGTCTATTCAGATCTTTGCCCTATTTTTTTTAAATATAGGTGTTTGTGTTCCCAATATTTAGTTGTAATATATATTTGAGTTGTTACTTTTTAAATCAGATTATATTTTGTAAATAATGTGTCCCAGTCTGTGGCTTTCATTTTTATTTTCTTTATTGAGATACCACTCATATCCCATCAATTCAACCATTTAATAAGTAAAATTCAATGCATTTCAGTATTGGGTTGGCCAAAAAGTTCAGGTTTTTCTGTAACACCAGGGCTTTTCAGAAAAGCCCAGACTTTTTGGCCACCCCAGTATATTCATAGAGTTGTGCAACTATCACCACCATCTCATTTTAGCACATTTCCACACTCCAGAAGGAAACCCTATACCCATTACCTTTCATTTTTCATTACCCCTAAGAGTCCCCCATCCACCCAGCCTTCAGAAACCACTAATATGTTTTCAGCCTCTGTTGTTATTGTTCAGTCGCTTAGTCATGTCCGACTCTTTGAGACCCCATGAACTGTTGCATGCCAGGCTTCCCTGTCCTTCATTATCTCCCAGAGTTTGCTGAGATTCATGTTCATTGAGTCAGTGATGCTATCTGACAATCTTATCCTCTGTCCCAAGATTTTTCTCTGTAGATTTGCCTATTTGGAACATTTCATTTAAAAGGAATTACACATGTGGTATATTATGATTAGCTCCTTTCGTTTTATAAAATGTTTTCAAGTTTCATCTATGTTGTAGCATGTATCAGTATTTCATTCCTTGTAAATGTCAAATAATAGTCCATTGTGTGAATACACATTTTTTTTATCTCTTCATCACTTGATAGACACTGGAATTGTTTCCACTTTTTGGTGATTATGAATGAAGCTGCTATGAGTATTCTTATACAAGTTCTTGTGGACGTATGTCTTTAGTTCTCACTAGGGATTTCATTCTCCACATCCTTTCCAATACTTGTTATTGTCTTGTCTTTTTTATGATAGCCATCCTAGTGGGTGTGTGTGAAATCATATTTCTTTGCTTTGTGTTTTCTGATGGCTGATAATATTGGAAATCTTCTCATGTGCTGATTAGACTTTGTAAATCTTCTCTAGAGAAATATCTATTCAGATCCTTTGCTCATTTTTAATTGGATTGTCTTTTTATTATTGGACAAAATTAATCGTTTTATCTTTTTTTTTTTTTTTGTTATAGAAACTACCCCAAATTTAGTGGTTTTAAGCAATAACCAGTTGATACTATATGGAGGAATATACTTTAATAGCTGGGGAAGCCTTGTGAATGCATAAGGGATTATTACTACTGATGCTCCTGGCTAGTTCTAGTTCTTCTCAATTCCAATCAACTAACCTGGAAAGGAGTGAAATAATGCCTAATAATGCACTAATGACACAGTTCTGAGCAGTTGTAATCCTGGCCAATGTCTAACCAGCAATGTCCCGTGTAAGGTAAAGTCACCTACCAGAGAAGGGACCGGGTATAGTCCCCAACCCCTCCCCAGATGAAGCAAGCTATGGCAGCCCAGGTCTCTTGAGAAAGAAGAAACTACAAAAGAAGCTACCAGGGCAAGATGACACAGGAGAAACAGAGATAAGGAGAAAGGTTGCTCATTCATTTTTTCCTCTGAAAGAACTGTGACTCCCAGGCCTGCTGGATCTTGTCAGACACTCCTTCTTGGCTCACAGATGAAGCTGTTTCTAGCCTAATCCTACCACTGACGTGGGTTTCCCTGGTGGCTCAGATGGTAAAGAATCTGCCTGCAATGAAGGAAACCCAGGTTGGAAAGATCTCCTGGAGAAGGGAATGGCTACCTACTCCAGTATACTTGCCTGGAGAATCCCATGGACAGAGGAGCCTGATGGGCTACAGTCCATGGGGTTGCAGAGTTGGACATGACTGAGCAGCTAACACTACCACAGACTTCTCTGTCACCTTGGAAAAGTCAGCTTCACCTCCTTGTGCTTCAGTTTCCTTATTTTTCTCCCCAGCTTAATTTTGATGTGATTGACAAATTAAAATTGTATTTATTTAAGGTATACAATGTGATGTTTAAAACATCTCTTAAATTAGCCTTAGGGATATCAGGTTTTTTTGGGTTTTGTTTTTTAAATATGCTGCCAGCCACCTCTTAAATTAACTAAATGCATTTTTGTCCAAACTTGCTCTAACACTGTCTAGAAATTAACATTTTTCCTTCATTAAAATGGACTAAATTATTTCCCTGTTATGAAATTACTTTGAACTTAGACACTCTTACTTTGGTTTGTATTTTAGTAGTTTTCAAATTAACTGAATTATGCCACCCTTGTTGTATCCATGCTGCCAAAATAAGCGCCAGACAACCCACAGAAAACTAAACAGACCTCAAGGGAGTTATATTGAATGGGGAAAAAAGTCAGTCTCAAAAGTTTACAAACTGCCTGATTTCATTTACACAGCATTCTTGAAATAAAAAACCTATAGAGATGAAGAAAAGATTAGTGGCTGCTGGACTTGGGGGCTGGGGGAAAGAGGTGAGTGTAAAAAATAAACAGAATGTGCTTATTAATCAGGAATATAGAAAGATGAAATCCTATATATCATTTATTTGAAAAATATTTATCATTAAGCATTTGATCTTTTTCATTTCCAACCATATATAGTTTTCACCTTGGCAATGACCTTGCTGAGTGGGAAACATAATATCTTTAATACACGAGTTAAATCTAAGATGATGTTCAAATGGACTGCAGGTAACCGTTTATGTCAATAATAAATACAGTAGATTACTTTTAAAACCCATACTTTGGGTTTTTTATTACAGATGCAATTGCTGACTTACCATAAATCAATGTGCTTAAAGTGCCATATGATATCAAATGTTTAGCTTAACAGCATAAAATTGAGCAGAAACTGTAAAACATGTTTTATAGATGCCATAAAACCCTGGGGCTGGAGGTCTTGCTTTTTTGCATTACTCTGATCCATCAAGTCCCCTGAAAATTCCAGATAGTCAGTACACTTGGGAATTGAAAACTGGCTTTCAGAGTTTTACTCACTTAGGTCACTATGACCTCCAAGGAGAGCATTTCTGTTTCCTAATGCGAGAAGAGAAGCACTTACTGGCTAGTATGGGACTCACTGGGAGTGAAATCATTAGATCCTTTGTAATGCTCTTTGTTAGGAGTTCTTCCTGCCTAGCAGGTCTCCGCCTCCCCCTCAACCCCTTGTGGGCTCTTTACTATCTGAAAAGAGGCTAATTGATATGGCAAAAGGGTGGTAGTTGTCCTAAACTGTTGCTTCTGTGAGCATTCATGTAGCAAATTGAGTCATCAGGCAGTGTTCTGCGGGTGTGCGATACAAAAGAGCGGGTAGGGGCGGTGACAGTGTGGAGAGGTGTGGATCGATGTGAGGGGCCTTCAAGATGCAGAGGCAGTCAGAGTTGCTGATAAAAGATGAGAAAGAGGGGGAAGTCGAAGCTGATGGATGCCTAGGTTCTCGGCTTGGCAACCTGGTAGGAGGTGGCACTATTGCTGAGATAGCGTGCAGAGAAGGGAGCCAGGGCAGTGAAGGAGGATACACTGAATTTAAGATACTCATGGGTCATCCAGTATGAATTTCCAATAGCAGTTGGATATTGGGTTCCCTGGTAGCTTAGCTGGTAAAGAATCCTGAAATGCAGGAGACCCCGGTTTGATTCCTGGATCGCAAAGATCTTCTGGAGAAGGGATAGGCTACCCACTCCAGTATTCTTGGGCTTCTCTGGTAGCTCAACTAGTAAAGAATCAGCTTGCAATGTGGGAGACTTGGGTTTGATCCCTGGGTTGGGAAGATCCCCTTGAGAAGGGAACGGCTACCCACTCCAGTATTCTGGCATGGAGATTTCCATGAACTGTGTAGTCCATAGGGTTGCAAAGAGTTGGACACGACTGAGCAACTTTCACTTTCATTGGATCAAAACCAGAAAATAAATATAAAAGAGTTGACTGAAGGTGTTTTTCTATGTTGCAAATGTGGTGTCTTCTGTTGTAAAACCATGTATCCCATGAATTCTTTCAAAGAATGACCTAGTTCAGCCTTCCATTTTTATTTATCCATCCAGCCATTAATTTCTAAGCTTAAACCACCTATTGCCCACCTCTTAGCATTCAGAAAGTTTGCTACTTTTTCTCTTCACCCTATGGAACCTGGAATGGAAGGTAGTGCCTTATAATGTAGCTAGAGATCAGCCCTGAAGTCATAGTAGTAGTGGTAGTGTTAGTCGCTGAGCTGTGTCCGACTCTTTTGTGATCCCATGGACTGTAGCCCGCCAGGCTTCTCTGTCCATGGGATTTCCCAGGCAAGAATACTGGAGTGGGTTGCCATTCCCTTCTCCAGGGGATCTTCCCGATCCAGGGATTGAACCTGGGTCTCCTGCATTGCAGGCAGATTCTTTACCATCTGAGCCACGAGAAGCCAATACTCAAGACATAAAAACACTAAATAAAAAAATCTGTGACAAGTCAATAAAGAGGTAAAATGGAATGATAAAAAATGTTTTAGTCATTCAAAAGAAGGAAGGGAGAAACTTTAAATGGAACATAAAGCAGGTGGGTTAATTAGAAAACAGTAAGATAGTCACTGAAAATCCAACTATATCAAGAACTAATATAAATATAATATAAACTATATCAAGAAGGCTGACTAATCCAAGTAAAAAGCTACAACCATAATACTGGATTTTGAAAAACAGGTTTTAAATATAGGAACACAGAAAGGTTGAAATTGAGAGGATTAGTCATCATGCAGATGTTGACCACACGGAGCTGGGGGAGCTGTCCTAATACCAGACAAATTGTGAGGCAGGAAGCACCACCCAACAGAAAACAGGACACTTTACAATGACCAGAGGGTCAGTCCAACAGAAAAACAGCACAGTCTCAAATGCTTACACACACAGTAACTTAGCCTTAGCTTCAAAGTATAAAAGATGAAAAATTTACAGCTCTGAAATCCACTGAGAAAAGTCACTAATCAAATTGGAAACTGATCTGAAAAACAAGTCACTTCTAATTGTGAATTCATTATTGCAAAGCACCTGACTTTCCTGAGCACTGGTTGGCCTTGAAGTTGCCGTAGGGACAGTCAGGTGATCTGCTGACGCTGATTAGAATTCATTTAGAAAAACACAGATGGAATGCAACAGTCTCACTTGATGATGTAATAAACACATAGTGTTTTACTTGAAGTGCCTGGAGATGTTTTCGAGAGGGCTCACTAAGCACGTGGGAGGGATGGGGCTCACTCTCCAGTGGTTGCCCCTTCCTGACTGTCCTGCCTTGGGATCCTCTAGCTACTAATGTTGTTGTCAAAGGCTAACCATAATCTGCAGCTGCATCTTGGTACCTGGTCCCTCAGGAGTCCTTCTCAGACACTTAGAGCAGTGAAGTGCTCCAGAAATATGGTCCGAAGGATTGTAAACATGGAGAGAATTTTAAAATGCTGGTTTCCTCCCCAGCAAGGAGCTCATCATTTAGTTCCTCACATCATCACTAATTTCTGCCCCAAGACCTTTTGTTTCATGAAGATCATTTAACTCTCTCTATTGGATCTGCAGAATCACCTGGTGCCTGCCACCATATCATACAGTGTCTACTTAGGGCAGAATCTCAGGTCAGAGGTAGTAATCTCTGCAGTAGAATTCCTTTCTCTAGGAATGGAATATTACTCTGCTACATTTAACCATAAAGGAATGTGTACCATTCCTTTGAAGTGTCACCTCTCTCATTGCCTCCCTGACATAGGGCTTTGGCCCTGGAGTTCACCCACTTCCTCTTCCTCCAGGAAAAAGGACCCCCTTAATTCTTCTTTAGTTCTGGGAGAACTCCCTGGGTTTCCAGCCACTGACCTCTTTCCAGAACTACCTGTATCTCTGCAGGCTCCCACAGAATCTGCTTCCAGTGGTTTGGGAAGTAACTCCAGCCTCTCTTGCTGAGGGTAGGTCTGGAGAGGTGAATGCAACAATGGGTAGGTTGTTATCAACAAACATAGCAAGAGGTTACCTTGAGATATTCAGTTCAGTTCAGTTCAGTTCAGTCTCTCAGTCGTGTCCAACTCTTTGCGACCCCATGAATCGCAGCACGCCAGGCCTCCCTGTCCATCACCAACTCCCGGAGTTCACTCAGACTCACGTGCATCGAGTCAGTGATGCCATCCAGCCATCTCATCCTCTGTCGTCCCCTTCTCCTCCCGCCCTCAATCTTTCCCACCATCAGGATCTTTTCAAATGAGTCAGCTCTTCAAATCAGGTGGCCAAAGTACTTGAGTTTCAGCTTCAGCATCAGTCCTTCCAAAGAACACCCAGGGCTGATCTCCTCTAGAATGGACTGGTTGGATCTCCTTGCAGTCCAAGGGATTCTCAAGAGTCTTCTCCAACACCACAGTTCAAAAGCATCAATTCTTTGGCACTCAGCTTTCTTCACAGTCCAACTTTCACATCCATACATGACCACTGGAAAAACCATAGCCTTGACTAGACAGACCTTTGTTGGCAAAGTAATGTCTCTGCTTTTGAATATGCATGCTATCTAGGTTGGTCATAACTTTCCTTCCAAGGAGTAAGCATCTTTTAATTTCATGGCTGCAGTCACCATCTGCAGTGATTTTGGAGCCCCAAAAAATAAAGTCTGACACTGTTTTCATTGTGTCCCCATCTATTTCCCATGAAGTGATGGGACCAGATGCCATGATCTTCGTTTTCTGAATGTTGAGCTTTAAGCCAACTTTTTCACTCTCCTCTTTCACTTTCATCAAAAGGCTTTTTAGTTCCTCTTCACTTTCTGCCATAAGTGGTGTCATCTGCATATCTGAGGTTATTGATATTACTCTGTGGATTTTTCTTTCCCTGCTTCCTTGTACAGTGACCAAGTGACCTTGTGGAAGAATAAAGTTGATAGAAAATGATTGAAAAGAGCCAAGAATAGTCATGTTGAGATTGGTGAGTCCAAAACAGCTTTAGGCTTAGGGCACAAAGCACGTGGAGAAACGTAAAACAAGAAGAGAGAGACTAGAGGACTGGCCAGACAACCGCAGCCCAGTGCCTCCCAGGGAGACCAGAGTAGGTCTGCTGGGTGGGGTGAGGGGAAGAGCAAGGAGGAGCAGGTCAGCACTGGGAACCTGGGGAGCACCTGAGAGGGCTCCTGATCAGTACCCTTCCTCCTGGGAGGCTTTTGGTAGCTACACATCCCTGGAGATGGTTGCTGAACTCTTTCCACACACCCTTTCCACTTTCATGTTTCAGGACTCTCACAATCCCCACGTATCTGTTAGGAATGCTTTCGGTTGCAAACAGCAAAAAAGAATATGCTTTGCAGTGCCTTAGACAACAGAGGTTTCTTTTTCTCTTGTAACAAGAAGGCTGGAGGTGGGCATTTGCTTCATTGAAGCAACTTGGGACCAAGTTCCCAAGAACAGGGTTCAGTTAGTTCTGGAACGATCTTCAGAGATCTGCTAGAAGCTTCCCAGGTGGAACCAGTATTCCTGAACTCACTTGAACCTACTGTGCTCTCCTCCCTTCTGGGTTTCCAGAGTCCTTTAACTTCCAAAAGAGTCAGTAGTACTACCAGTGAACACGTGATTCATTTATTTATTCAGATAGTCAACCGGCAGGAACTCCTCACCTTCTACATGGCAGACAGCTCAATAAGGGTTGTGAACTGGACCTAGAGATGTGATGATTTAACAACTTTCTCAAACTTGGTGGGATTTTCCAAGAATATTTTAAGCACTTTTTCCACATTGAAAGATGAAGCAACCATCCAAGTCAACATGGTGTATTAAACAGCCTCTTTTGCCTTCATCCCATCTCAAAACCTCATTACAATATAAAGATTTTGTTCAAGGCAACAAACTCTTCAAGGACAAAGCTAAAAAGAAAAATGGAAAAAGAATTGAAAAGATGTGAATAAAATTTTGGAAACTGGAAAGCAGGTAGGAAGTAAGGAATGACTTAGAGACCAGGCATGAGTTGCAGAGAGGAGGCAGAAAGCAAATAGATTGGCCCCATAGGGCAGCCCCCTGAAAGGCACAGGATTGGAGGCACCAGGAACCTCTAAGGAGGTGGGGTGAGAGTTAAGAGGCTTTACTAAAAGCAGGGGGACCCCTAGTCACTTCTCTACCCCACCCACCAGACATCGACTTCAACAGAAAACACATCGGAGAAGGAGATTAAGGGCAGCTCAGTATGCTGAATGAATGGGGAGAACCACCAGCGACTCTTTTTTCCACTGCCTCTGCGAATCCTGTGGCCCAACTTGTACATCTGAGGCAGCAGGTTAGAATGTTCCTCTTTAGGGTAAGTGAACTCAAAGAAAAGACTTATACACAATGATCATTGGGAATCCTAATCAGACATAGAAATTCAGAGGAAATTAAGGCAGCACAAAGAACAGCATAAACTTTCAGAAAAATCTTATTATCTTCAGAGAGGTAATGGAAGATAATCGCACCAATGAAAAAATGCTACTTACAGAATAAAATGAGTTATCAGTTCCTATAAAAACAGGGGAAAATATTCAAAAATTTTATAGAATTCAAGCAGGCCTTACTGGGAAGCTACTAGAGGATGTACTTCACCAAAATGAGGGGATAAACCAGGGAAAGAGAAGACATAGGATTCAAGAAATGGATTCAACCCAGGAGAGTTGGATAACACATCAAAGCAGAAGGACAGAAGGCTCCAGCTGGGCTATATTTTTTAAAAGAAAAAAATCAAGGGACTTTCCTGATGGTCCAGTGGCTAAGACTTCCTGCTTCCAATGCAAGGGGCACAGATTCAATACCTGGTCAGGGAACTAAGATCTCGAGTGCCACACAGCCAAAATAAATAAACCAGTAAAAAAATCAACAGATTACCTGACACATTTGACTTAAATGGAGATTAACAATTCTGGCAAAGAGTTGAAAGAACATTAGGAATAGTTATAAATCTTAAGATAATTTTGAACTCCAGGGAGAAAAGTTGCATTACAAAGGAAACATTATCGGTTTGCCTGAGCTGGGAAAAATATTTCCAGTAATCACCACAGTGTTTCCCTTGACTATTGATTTAATAAAAAATTATGATACAGTTCCATTGGCAGAATGGGCAGAACAAGAGTGCCACATCCTTACCTTTCACAGCAGCAAGTCAAGAGGTTATAGCGAAATCTGAAAAGTCAGTCAATAAATACAGAAGCCTCTGATTTAGGCACACGGAAGAAAAATCCAGAAGCAGCAGCAGAGCCAGTTGAAAGTGAGACCGTCATCTCTCTGATGAAGAGGGCTGTGTGGGAAACGGTGATCTGTCAGACCACAGGGAATTTTCTGGTCAACAAGTCCCAAACTTTGTGATTCTTTCCCCACTGATTCCCTGGGTTCAGCCAAAGTCCTCCCTTGAGGATTGCCAAGTGTAAACTCTTAGGTAAGCAAACAAACATACACAATGAACTTCATTTGAACTTGGTTTTATCTTTTTTTTCTAAGTCAAAAGCATCATAACAAATAGGGAAGGTGCCAGGGCCACACACAGGTGGGCAGGTCTGCTCAGAGGTTCTGTTCCCCCGAGCCTCTCGCATCTGTGTCTCTGGTTCATATGGAGACCCTGGAGTGTCTTCACTAGTCACCCAACATACAGGCACTCAGCACACGTTTGAATGAATGAAAGAATGAATGAGCAAACAATGAAAGAAAACCCCACTATTTTTCATACATCATAAACACTTAACAAATGTTAGGACCAACACTGTTGCCTCTAGCTCTTCTTTGACTCACTCAGCAGCCTAATGGCCTATTGTGTATTCTGACAGTATATGAAGTGGGCATCTCTAATATGCAAGCGACACTCCTGCCTTCAAATACAGTACTAGCTGTTTGGAGAGGCAACATGGGAAGAGAGGAAAATTGAAACTTATGGCCTCAGACAGTTGAGCAGTGGGTGCAAAGGAAGAAGTTGCAGTGAGACTTGAACCCATAAACTGAGGGAGGGCATGGCGCAGGGAGGGGGGACTTGGCCGACTCTGGCTGCAGAATCCCTAGTCTTTCCCAAGTATTCACACCGAGGACGGAAAGAAAGGAAGACAAAAGTCAACACAGTGCAAATTTGGTTGGCTTCCCACAAGCATCCTCATGTTTACCTTAAGGTTTTCACTCTAAGGCAGAGAAATAACAGTTTCTCTGGTGCTGAAAACTCTCCAGTCTTTCCTTTCTGCCAGGAGGGCAGTGGGGAGACTACAAGTTGACTGCCTGTTCTGCTCATTCCTTGACTTAAGATGCCCATTGATTTCCCCCATCTGGATTTCCCCCATTTCTTCCCACTGGGACAAGGATTAAATCATCATTCAGGAGTAGCTAAAAGAACTTTCACTAGTCTAGACCCCTTCTTTTGGTGTTTTCTAATTCTGGAAGTCTGTATCTCCACTCTTATGTCCTCAGGAATAAAGCAGGTCCAATGCCAGACATACTAGTTCACATCAGAACAGCCCCTTCCTCATTCTAGGAGGAATATCCCAGTTAAGGAGAATTCTTGGTCTCACATTCCACTTGTTGAGACTTCCAGGTATAGTGTCATTATTTCTTTAATTCCAGTTACTTTGCCTTTATTTACTCCTGGAAAAATATCTGGAGGAGCAATACTCTAAGTTTTGTAAATATTCCTTTTTAGCAAAAGGCATGCCCTTGACATTTAAAACCCCTGACTTTGGGAAATAAGATAACTAGAACAGGCATAATCTTAAGGCTCTTGAATTCCATGGGGTGGTCACTTCTAGGAATCTGGTTCCATGTATATGTGTTGGAATGCTCAGTTCTAACCCCATATGTCTAAAACGGAGCCTGGCATAGAGAAGTCCCTCCATGAAGATTTTTAAATGAATGAAAAATTTAAAAACCTAGCATCTGATGGCCGTAAGTGTATCCTGCCACAAGAGAGAGTGTCATAGGGTTCTATTTTGTATTGTGTTCAAATCCACTTATCCATCCCACGAGCTTGCATAGACTCTATCTATTTTGTTTCAGGATGACCTGGGATCTCATGTTTGCTGATGAATCTAGTGGATCCGTGTCTCAAGTGCAGGGAAAAAGTCCTCTCTTCTGGCTCTTTTCAAATAATCTCCTATGTGAGGCCAGCTCTAGGAGGGCAGGGTTCCAGCTGCCATTGTCCATGAACTGCACAGGGTCTTTAGTGTGGCTTGTGGTGGAGGAAAATCTGTGTTGGCAGAAAGCGTGGGAAGTCACCTTAGAAGTCGTGGGAAAAAGGTCCTCAGAAAGCCTATTCCAGCCATGCTCCATATAAGGATACTGGTTGTGCCGGCTGAGTACCTACTATGTGTCAGTGGTAAACGAGACAGACACATTTCTGCTTTCAAGGGACTTGAAGTCTCATGGAGGAGCTGGAAGTTGTAGAGTCTTACAGGGCTACATAAAGGGACATATGGCCCAGACAACCAGAGAATGATCACTAAGAGCTAAAACCAGGCCAAGGAGGGCAAGGAGAGTTCCCAGCACGGAAACAGCCCATAGATGAGAGATGTTGGGTTGTATTTGGGTAAACCTGGAACAGAGAGTATGATGGGGCACAAGAAGCTGCAGTTGGGGACTTCCCTAGTGGGCCAGCAGTTAAGACTGCACGCTTCCAATGCAGTGGGCCTGGGTTCATTCTCTGGTCAGGGAACTAGATCCCACATGCCTCAACTAAGAGCCTGCATGCCAGCTCAGCCAAGTAGAAG
The DNA here is from genome assembly GCF_027580195.1 of Bos mutus. Taxonomy (NCBI): domain Eukaryota; kingdom Metazoa; phylum Chordata; class Mammalia; order Artiodactyla; family Bovidae; genus Bos; species Bos mutus. The sequence goes on from NC_091617.1 coordinate 107,642,141, forward strand.
TTTTTTAAAAATTAGAAAAATACAAAGATGCTGCAGATGAAGGAGGGTGTGGCAAGCAGGGGTACGATGACAGAGGCATCAAGTTAGGCAATGTGGGCTTTATTCTGAGAGAAATGGGAAGTCACTGAAGTACCTTTGAGTTGGGAGTGAGAGGGAGCATGGTCATATTTGCATTTTAGAAACATCAGATGGTGATTCAAGCCAGAAGAGTGGCAGTGGTAATGAAGAGAAGCAGCAGAATTTGAGCCTTTTAAGAGGTGGAATTTATATGTAGGAGGGAAAAAGATACAGTGGATGACAGAGAAGACATCAAGATGAAGCTGCAGGCTTCTAGAATGAGCAAGGGAGTAAATGAAGGTGCTCTTCCCTGAGCTGGTGCTCATAGAAAGAGCAGGTTTGGTGGGAAGATGATGGTTCAGGTTTAACCTGTTGAATTCAAGTTACCTATAGGAAATCCAGCACAGATAAATGTCCCTTGGATGGACACTGTATTTGGGTCTAGAGCTCTGCAGAGGAGCTGGGCTGAAGACAGGGATTTGGATGGCATCAGCACAGAAAGGTAGTGAAAGCTGTGGAAATGGGTAAGAATGTGTCAGAGAGGAGAAAACAAAATCAAAACCTTGAGGAGCCCCAGCATTTAAAGGCAAGACAAAGGAAGAAGAGTCTATGGCACAGATTGAAAGGAGGCAGCGAGAGAGATGGGAGAAAAACCATGAGTGTGGAGTCAGGGAAGCAAGATAGGAAAGAGTTGTAGATGGAGGTAGATATCTTTGTCCAGTGATGCTGAAGGATTAAGCAAAATAAGGGTGGGAAAGTGTATGTTGGATTTAGCAGCAAAGCAGGTGTTTTTGAGTTGAATCGTGTCCCCAAATTCATATGTTGAAGTCTAACTCCCAATATTTCAGAATGTGGCTATATTTGGAAATAGGTCCATTGATGGAGACTTGGGTTGCTTTTACTTTTTAGCTATGATAAATAATGCTGCTATGAACACAGATGTATAAATGTCTCTTCAAGACCCTGATTTCAGTTCTTTTGGGTATGTACTCAGAAGTGGCATTGCTGGATCATAGAGTAATTTTATTTTTAATTTTTTGAGGAGCCTCCACACTGTTTTCCACAGTGGCTGCACCATTTTACAGTCCTACCAACCGTAAACAAGTGTTCTAGCTTCTCCACATCCTCACCAACATCTATTTTCTATCTTTTTGATAGTAGCCATCCTAATGGGTGGGTTGGGAAGATCCCCTGGAGGAGGGCATCACAACCCATTCCAGTATTTGTGCCTGGAGAACCCCATGGACAGAGGAGCCTGGTGGGCTACAGTCCAAAGGGTTGCACAGAGTTGTACACAGCTGAATCAATTTGGCATGTATGCATCCTAATGGGTGTGAAGTGTTTCTACTGGCACTTTTTTGGAGTACTCTAGTTTAAATAGGTCCACCCAAAACTGACCACAAAGCTGACCCGTGCAGGGTAACCCAAGTTCAACCTGTCAGTAGGTGTGCCTCCACTCATCACATAAGAGGAGCCTATTGCACTAGTGACCAGCAAAACTACACACACACACACACACACACACACATTTCAAAGAAGTTGTCATTTAAAAGGGAATGCGTTCATGGGCTGACATGTTTAAACAAAATAGAAGTATATAAAATAAAAAGTAAAATCTCTTTACACTGCTTCCCAGTCTCCAGCTTTCTGTCATCAAGAGAAAAGGATGGTTGACAACTTCCTGTGTATCCTCATGGAAATTTTCCATTCATTTCCACATATACCCCATTTTATACCACCCTGCATAGCTGATCAAGATGACACTATACATCTCGTAAATTTTGTATTTTAAAAATATGTGTATGGGATTTACCTGGTGGTCTGGTGGTTAAGACTCCACACTCCCAATGCAGGGGGCATGGGTTGGACCTTGGTTGGGGAATATCCTGCATGCCACATGGTGCAGCCAAAAAAAAGAAAAAAATGTGTGTGTGAATACACACAATTTACTCCTACATCATGACAGCCCCCGCACCCCCGCCCTGTGTCACGGGCTTGCGGCTAACAAGAGCTAGTGCAGTCACCCACCTGTAGGGTGTATCTGTATGAACCTGTGTGTATATTTTACCCAGATGAAAGCTTACCTTTTATACTTTCTATAACTTTTTTTTTTTTGCCTTAAAAAGATATCACAGTGTGATGGATTGATTTTATGTGTCAACTTGACTGGGTCATGGTGTGCCCAGATTTTTGGTTAAACATTATTCCTGGATATGTCTGTGAGGGTGTTTCTGGATGAGATTAACATTCCGAGTCTGCAGGCTGAGTCAAGCAGATTGCCCTCCCTCGTGCGGGTGGACCTCACCCAGTCCATCGGACTCCTATGTAGAACAAAGGGTGGGGTGAGGGAGAATTCGCTCCCTCTGCCTGTCTTCAGCCAGAACATTCCGTCTTCTCGAGTGCTTGGACTGGAGCCACATGACTAACTCCCCCGGATCTCCAGCTTGTAGATGGAGCATCTTTTAACAAATCTTCAAAAAATTCATGGTAGTCTCTTACTGTCTTCACCTTCAGCTGCTTAACGTTTTTATCTAGTTTTCTCTCCAAGAGTGACTTTGACTTTTCCCATGATGATTAGATGGGACACCCCAGAGGGACCACAAAGGGCCACCTGGGGAGGGCGGGGCAGCCCACCAGTGACACACCAGGGAAGAGGAGCAGGTGGCTGCCTGCACGCCGCAAGCGCCAGTCAGGAGCAAGGACTCTAGGTGTTGCCCCCACTTCAAAATTCTGCATTCCATCACCTGGCCCTTCCAGCACGTCAGAATATGGTATTTTTTGTTTTTCAAGAGAACCAGTTTAGTTTAAATCTTTGAGGGGTACAGTATCATATAATTCTATGTGCAGTGAAGTCTGTTAGCAGGAAGTCTGTGCTTAGCAGGACCTGCTACTGTTTCCATGGGCACCACAAGTTACCGTGCTCCAGATTCCTCTGCTTGGTTTGCCACCAGAAGTCACTCTGTTGTGCTTTGTGCCTCGATCTCTTGCCCAAATAGAGTTCAGGTTCATTTGGGCCATAAATGCCTTCAATTTTAAGAAGAGCCGTGTGCTCCCTCCGGTTGCAGAGACCACGCTTGTAGCCGACAAAAATGACCCCAGACCACAGCCTCCCCGACAGTTACTTCTTTAGAAGTCCTGTTACTGGCAGACTTCCACAGGCTCCAGGATGGTGAACTGAGCAGATCTGATCTCTTTTGATAGGATAAGAACCCCTCTCTTCTAATTAGAGAAGAACAAAGTACTTTTTAAATACAATGTGTCCCCAAATAAACTATTTCTATTGCCGAATCCAAGATGTAGCAATACATGCAGACCTAAATCTTATTTAGATTCCTTAAAACTACGTTTAGTTTCCAAAAGGTTGATACCATATTATTTTGTTGGTACCATTTATTTTTTTGTGGTGAAAAATTAACAGTACAAAAAATAATAGTTCCACGAAAAAGTTCCACCAGAGAAAAATCCCTTCACTTCTATTAAGATTTGAAAGACAGCCTATCAGTTTACATGGACATTGACTCAGAATTCACAATTAATTCCCAAATGATGTAAGCAAAATTCTGCAGGTCAGTAAGGAGGAAAATAGAGATGAATCTCATTAAGAATTAAGACTGCTCAAACTGTGGCCCAAAGCCATTCCCCCTCTAGTTCTGTAGGCTTGGGTTCTCAGACGCATTGGAGTTGGGGTTGAAGAGAACTCAGCAGGGCGCCACCAGAGAGCAACCGGGTACAGCAGGATGTGGTGGTTGTGATTAGGAGGCCTCAGGCCGCTTGGGTTGGTAACAACAATATTTAGTCTTCCTAGGGTGCTTTTGAAACCTGAGAAGCTCCCCAAAGCCCCACCGTAGGCCCAGGGCACCAAGTTGCTAAGAGAAGTCACTATTACAGACATCATGTAACCTGAGGTCCTGGGGGACAGACCAGGGGGAGGGAGGCACCAGCACGAGGGGGGGTTACAGGAACACCCTCCTCACTGAGGGTGTTCTGCCTCTGCCTTCTGCCTCTGCCTGTTCCCGTATGTTCACAGCAGGGCAGCCAGGGTGACCCTTTCCAGACACTTCTGATCCTATCAGGCCTCTGATGAAACATTCAGGCCTCGTATCAGTCTTAGAACAAAGACCATGTTGTCCTCACAGGGTCTTCAGGCCCATTTCTCCACCAATTTCCTCCACTTTCAGCTCCTGCGCACCAGCCTTCTATAAGCTCCTCAGGCATTCCATGAGGGCACTTTGCTACATCGAGCTCTGTACAGGCTCTGTTCCTTCTTCCAGGACTTCTCTCCCCTCCCCTCCCTCCTGCCCTGTCTCACACTCCTGCTTCAGATCTCAGCCTAAAAGTCTACTCCCCCGTGAATTTCCTACCCCAGACAAATTTGCCTCTCCCAGCACCAAGTATCTTCCCCTCAATAATTTATCACAGTGTGCAATTATGTTGGCACATGCATGACATCTTCCTCCTCCATTAAAGTTGTGATCCCCACAAGGGCAAAGCCTATGTCTGTTTTGTTCACAGTGGTGTTTCCTAATGCCTGGCACAGGTACCTCAAAGGCACTCAATGAATGCTTCACACATGAATAAATGGTGTCCCATCTTGTATAAATGTAAGATTTGGACTCACTGCCCACCCCTCCAGCAGAGGGTACAACCAGCATGCAAAATTCTCATCTTACCCTCTAGGATTTAATTGTATTTTCATTACTTCAATTCATGTATCTCCATCCTTCAAAGTGAAAGAAAATCATCACAGATTCTTGGTGCTATAAAGGACTTGGGTTTTGGGTTTTTTTTTTTTTTTTTTTTAGTTGATTTACAATGTTGTGCCAATCTCTACTGTACAGCGAAGTGACTCAGTTAGACACATATAGACATTCCTATATTCTTTTCCATCATGGTTTGTCATGGGACATTCAGTATAGCTCCCAGTACTATACATTAGAACCTTGTTTTTTTATCCATTTTAAATGTAATATTTTGCATCTACCAGTCCCAAACTACCAATCCGTCTCTCTCCCTTTCCTGCTCCTCCTTGGCCACCGTAAGTCTATTCTCTGTATCTGTGAGTCTGTTTCTGTTTTGTAGATCGATTCATTTGTGCCATATTTTAGATTCCACATAGAAGTGATATCCTATGATATTTGTCTTTTTCTGACTTACTTCACTCAGTATAATAATCTCCAGTTGCATCCATGTTGCTGCAAATCTCATTGCTTGCTTCTTTCTTATGGCTGAGTAGTATTTCATTGTATATATGTACCATATCGCCTTAATCCATTCATTTGTTGATGGACATTTAGTTGTTCCCATGTTTTGGTTATTGTGAACAGTGCTGCTGTGAACAAAAAAATACGTGTATCTTTTTGAATTATAGTTTTGTCTGGGTATAGTCCCAGTAGTGGGATTTTAGCATCATATGGTATTTCTATTTTTAGTTTTCTGAGGAACCTCCATACTGTTTTCCATAGTGGTCACACAAACTTACATTCCCACCAACAGTGTAGGAGTGTTCCCTTTTCTCCACATCCTGTCCAGCATTTGTTATTTTTAGACTTTTTAATCATGGCCATTCTATCTGGTGTGAAATGGTAACTCATTATAGTTTTGATTTGCATTTCTCTAGTAATTACTGATGCTAAACATCTTTTCATGTGCCTATTGGCCATCTGTATGTCTTCTTTAAAGAAATGTCTATTAAGGTTTTCTGCCCATTTTTCATGGAGAAGGAAATGGCAACCCTCTCCAGTGTTCTTGCCTGGAGAATCCCAGGGACGGGGGAGCCTGGTGGGCTGCCGTCTATGGGGTTGCACAGAGTCGGACACGACTGAAGCGACACAGCAGCAGCAGCAGCAGCCCGTTTTTCAATTGGGTTGTATGAGCTGTTTGTATATTTTTGAGATTAAGCTTTTGTCTGTCACATCATTTACAAATATTTTCAACCTCTTCTGTAGGTTGTCTTTTCATTTTTTTATGGTTTCCTTTGCTGTGCAAAAGCTTGTGGGGATTCAGTTATACTAATAAAGTATTAGGCAAATGTGTTAAGCAGGCTAGTCAAGATAGCTAAGCTTTCTAAATTTTTCTACAGTTCAAGATTTTTCCCTGCCCAAGAAGTCTAGTCAAATGCCACTTAAATCTTTAAGTTCCCTAACAGACCAGGAAAATTTCTCTTTGTTTTCATGTACTCTCCCTCTGACTAATGTTCTGGGAAGTAAAGATCATCCAAATGCAGCATCTTGCTCATTCTTCACAAGCTCTCTGTGTAGTTGATGGATGCTATGCCCTCTGTTCCCCAAAATAAGCCATCCTCACGTCTAGCTTAATTCCTTTATTTGAAGTGGTTTTTCTTCTCAACTTCTCCAGAGGTGCCATGGAAAAGGCAACTTTGGAAGAAATTGTAAGGACAAATCAGCTCTGCCAAATATTAAATACATTAAAAGGCTATGATAACTGATGAGACTAGTGCCAGGACTTATGTTTTAGTAGCCATGTCCTTTGGGTACCAGAGTAACTAAAGGAATAGAAATCCTGGACATTGCTGACCAGGGCTGTGATCCTTCATGGTTCCTGGAAGGGGTTGTCCACTTGATGCACTTGAGGCTGCCTCTCCACCAAAGCACCTGCTTTAAGGATCACAGTCTCGACTTGAGAGTGCCTGGCTCCTCCTGGCTTCCCGGCCTCACTCGTTTTCTGCTTACTACCCCTTTTATCTCATCCCAACCATAGTTCCTCCACTTTAGTTACTTAGGTTTCTTCATTCAGAGTGATTATACCCCCAAACTGGGGTCTACTAAAGTTTTCAGTGGCCTTCTGTCTATAGCGATGCTGATTCAAGAATACTATAATCAGTTCAGTAGGTAATGAGCAGCTGAGAAAATTGGAAACTCTCTGCCCCACATACTATGAGATCTATTTTGTGTAAAAGCAGAAGGAAAATTCTTAAACCACTGTGTACACAGCAAATCTTAGTCAGAGCTGATCTCAGTTTCTATTGACAGCAACACAAACAGACAATAAATAAATCCTTTTAGTTCCTAATTTCTCAAGTACCAGAATTAGTTAGCTGAGAGAGCTGAGCAACCCAGTGAGTAGCTGCAGCCAATTCAATAGAATTTTTTAAAAGATAATTTTAAAATATTGTATATGATTGAAGTCTTTCTATCAAGCTCAAAAGTAGTGTTGGAAATAGGTGCTAGAATAGACACTACAATGAAAACCTAAGTGCCTACTGTTTTATATATATATATATATATTTTCCCCTTTGTAATTGACACTTCTGTGTCATCTGACCAAGTGTTCACTGAGAGATTCACCTCTCAACTCTCTAATAAATGCAGCATAAGGTTTGTAACTCTCTGTGAATCCTTCCATGAGAAAAGGGCTAGAAAAACTATACCTGTAAAAGCAAATGTTTCCCCAAGGACTATGGGCATCCAGAAAGTTTGTCATCTGCCTGCTGCCGTGTGTAAAGAAAAGTAAGTCTTTCATATGAAATCAAATCCCCAGGCTTACTCCATTCATAGGCATGGGAGTCACATTTACATTATTTCCAGAGCACAGGAATCCTGATCCAAATAGTTAAACCAAGAGCTAGTCTAGGACCTAAAAAGTCCTTGGGTTTAAGAATAGGCAGACTTCCCTGTAAGGATACCAGAAAAGAATTAAGAGTTCAAAAATTTGGGATAATCCAACCATGTACCCAACATTAGAAACATATTTTTGTCCTGTCACACTTGAAACATTTATAAAAATTGAATAATTACAAAAATTGACCACTGAACAACAGCAAAAGGAATCTCAGTACCATGAAAAAATTCAATCAAAAACAAATTTTAAAAATAAATCAATGTATTTGGACAATAAGAAATAATTTCCTAATTATTTCATGAGTTAAAGAATAAATCATTATAAAAATTATAAAATATTTAGAAATGGATGCCATTCTATATGTGGAATGCAACAATGCTTAGAGAAAAAAATCAAATATAGTAGAAAAGAAGAAAAATTTAACTAATGATCTAAAGCATTCAGTTCAAGAAGTCATAAAAATAATAAAGTAGAAGTAATAAATGTAAAAACAAAAGTGAATGAAATAAATAAATCTAACTCACTAGGTTTAATAAAATCAAAGGCTGACTCTTTATAGACCTGTAAAATGGATAAAACTCTCCAAAATTGGTCAATAATAAACAAGAAAAGGCACAGATCAATAATACTAAAAATGGAAATTAAATATAAGTATAGGAATTTTTAAAATTTTGTATAAGAATGCTATGCACAATAGGACAATAATTAGATGCAGTAGATAATTTTCTAAAAAAATACAGAAAAATCAAATGAATTTTAGAAGCCTGTAAAAATCTATAAACTTTAAAAACGAGTTGAATCAGTAATTTAAAAAAAGAATTCAGCCACTAAAAGGAAGCAATGATCCTTTAAAATGGTACAGTAACTTGGGAAGACAGTTTGGAAATTTCTTACAAAACTAAACAGACTACAATCCAGCAATCACAGCCCTTAGTATTTACATAAAGGACTTGAAAACTTATGTCCACACAAAACCCTGCACACAGATGTTTATAGCAGCTTTATTCATAATTATCAAAACCTAGAAGCAACCAAGATGTTCTTCAGTAGGTGAATGGATAAACTGTGGTAATGCAGACAATGGAATATTACTCAGCATTAAAAAGAAATGAGCTATCAGGTCATGAAAAGACGTGGGAGAAACTTAAATATGAATTACTAAGTGAACAAAGCCAGTTTGAAAAGGCTGCATGCTGTGTGGTTTCAACTGTGTGACATTCTGGAAAAGGCAAAACTATGCAGACAGTAAAAAGATGAGTGGTTCCCAGGGCTTGGAGGTAGAAGGGATGAATTAGGTCATGGGATTTTTAGAGCAGTGAAAGTACTCTACATGATACTATAATGGTGCCTAACACGATACATTTGTTAAAACCCACAGAATGTACAACAGCAAGAGTGAAACCTAATGTGAACTATGGACTTCTGGAGATAATGATGTGTCAATGTAGATTCATCAATTGTAACAAATGTACCACTCTGTGGAAGATGTTGATGAGGAGGGAGGGTGGGGAGAGACAGGGAGTTTATGAGAACTCTGTTAATACTTTCTGCTCAACTTTGCTATGAACCTAAAAATGCTCTTTATAAGAAAAAGTCTATTTTAAAAAAAAAAAAAAACAATCCTTGATGGCATTACATTTGTTTTACCGAATATTTGAAGATAATAAAAATCTTTAAATAAGATGTTAACAGACTGAATCCAGCAATCTATTGAAACTTAAGGAAAAAATTAAGATTCATTGCCAGAATGAAACAATGTTTAGCTTAAGAAAATCTATCAATGTAGGAGCCAGTTTAACATGTTAAAAAAGGAAAATACATAATTATTTCCATAGACATAGAAGGCTCATTTAATAACTATAAAGCCCATTTATAATTAGAAAATAAACTCTTAGCAAAGTAGGAATAGAAGAGAAAGCTTAGACCTCATAAAAGATGTCCTCCAAAAAATTACAGCAAGCATTATACTTAAAGATGAAACATTAGAAGGGTTTCCTCAAAATTAAGAAAAATTCAAGGATTTTCAGTATCAGTTCTTCTATTTAACCCAAGATCTTAGCCCTCAAGATAAGACCAGAGACCACTATGCAATGTATACTGTTTGGAAAGGAAGAAAAAAAGCTTGCCATTAGTTGCAGATAATATATATTGTTTGTGTTTGTATTTGTTTTCTGTTGCAGGGTAACAAGTTACCACAAGTATAGCAGCTTCAAGCAGCACACATTTATCATCTTATAGTTGGGTAGAATTCTGTTCTCTGCCCAGGATCTCAGATGGTAGAAATCAAGGTGGCTCCTTGTTTCTATTCTCAGCTGGAGCTCAGGGTCCACTTCCATGCTCACGTGGTTGTTGGCAGAATTAAATTCCTTGTGGTTGTAGGACTGAGGTTTCCATTTCCTTGATCATCTGGGGGCTGCTCTCAGCTCCCAGAAGCTGCCTGCAGTCCCTTGCTACATGCCCCAATCCATGACAGCGTACTTACTCAAAGCAACCAGGAGAATCTTTCTTTTCCATGGGCTAAGACTGAGTCTTTTGTGATACAAAAATAATGCGAGTGAATGTTGTCCCATCATCTTTGCCATATAAAATAACCTGTTCAAGGGAGTGACTATTCCACCATATTCACTGGTTCTGCCACACTTAGTGGAGGGGATTATAGGGGGTGTAAATACCAGAAGGTGCAAATCTAATGATCTTGGAGACTTTCTTAAACTTTTGCCTACCACAACACAGAAAATCCAAGCGATTATTTTAAAGTATTATACCTAATATGACATTTTAACAGGTTACTAAATATAAGATCAACAGATGAAAAATCAAAAGTATTTAGACAAGAATAATTTAATGAAAATGTATTTAAAAAGAAGTTTCCAATCTCAATACAAAACAAAACTACCAGGTATTTAACTAGGAAAATATTCTAACAAAAACAGTTTATTATCCAGAGGAAATTATCAAATTATAATGAAGGACATGAAAGGACATCAACACAAAAAGAGAAATATAGATCAATGCAACAAGATAGAAAACCCAGAGATAAACCCATGCACCTATGGGCACCTTATCTTTGACAAAGGAGGCAAGAATATACAGTGGAGCAAAGATGCATTCTCTTCAATAAGTGGTGTTGGGAAAACTGAACAGCTATGTGTAAAAGAATGAAATTAGAACACTTCCTAACACCATACACAAACATAAACTTAAAATAGATTAAAGGCCTAAATGTAAGACCAAAAACTATAAAACTCTCAGAGGTTTAAAACATAGGCAGAACACTCTTTGATATAAATCACAAGATCCTCTATGATCCACCTCTTAGAGAAATAAAAACAAAAATAAACAAGTGGGACCTAATTAAACCCAAAAGCTTTTACACAGCAAAGGAAGTCATAAACAAGGTGAAAAGACAACCCTTAGAATGGGAGAAAATAATAGCAAATGAAACAACTGACAAAGGATTAATCTCCAAAATATACAAGCAGCTCCTGCAGCTCAATACCATAAAAACAAACAACCCAATCAAATAGTGGGCAGAAGAGCTAAGCAGACATTTCTCCAAAGAAGATGTTGTTGTTCAGTCACTCAGTCATGTACAACTCTTTGCAACCCCATGGACTGCAGCACACCAGGCTTCCCTGTCCTTCACTATCTCCCAGAGTTTGCTCAAACTCATGTCCATTGAGTCAATGATGCCATCCAACCATCTCATCCTCTGTTGCCCTCTTCTCCTCCTGCCCTCAGTCTTTCCTAGCATCAGGTGGCCAAAATATTAGAGCTTCAGTATCAGTCCTTTCAATAAATATTCAGGGTTGATTTCCTTTTCTATTGACTGGTTTGATCTTCTTGCTGTCCAAAGGACTCTCAAGAATCTTCTCCAGCACCATAGTTCAAAAGTATCAATTCTTTGGTGCTCAGCTTTCTTTATGGTCCAGCTCTCACATCCGTACATGACTATTGTAAAAATCACAGCTTTGACTAGACAGACCGTTGTCAGAAGAGTGATATCTCTGCTTTGTAATACACTGTCTAGGTTTGTCATAGCTTTTCTTTCAAGGAGCAAGCATCTTTTAATTTCATGGCTAGTAATTTTGGAGCCCAAGAACAGTGACAGCCCAAGTCTGTCACTGTTTCCATTGTTTCCCCATCTATTTGCCATGAAGTGATGGGACCAGATGCCATGATCTTAGTTTTTTCGTAAGTTGAGTTTTAAGCCAGGTTTTTCACTCTCCTCTTTCAACTTCATCAAGAGGCTCTTTAGTTCATCTTCGCTTTCTGCCATTAGGGTGGTGTCATCTGCATCTGAGGTTACTAATATTTTTCCCTGCAACCTTGATTCCAGCTTGTGCTTCATCCAGCCCAGCATTTTGTGTGATGTACTCTGGATATAAGTTAATTAACAAGGATGACAATACACAGCCTTGATGTATTCCTTTCCCAAATTTTACCTGGTGGCTCAGACAGTAAAGAATCTACCTGCAATGCAGGAGATGTGGGTTTGATCCCTGGGTCAAGAAGATCCCCTGGAGAAGAGAATGGCAACCCACTCCAGCGTTCTTGCCTAGAGAATTCCATGGACAGAGGAACCTGGCGGGCTACAGTCTATCTAGCAAAAAAAGACATACAGATAGCTAATAAACACATGAAAAGATGTTCAACATTGCTAATTATTAGAGAAATGCAAATAAAAATACAATGAGGTATCACCTCAAACTGACCAGCATGGCCATCATCAAAAAATCTACAAACAATAAATGCTGAAGAGAGTGTAGAGAAAAGGGAACCCTCTTGCACTGTTGGTGGGAATGTAAATTGATACAGCCACTATGGAGAACAGTATGGAGAGTCCTTAAAAAACTAGAATAAAACTCCCATATGACCCAACAATTCCAATACTGGGCATATACCCTAAGAAAACCATAACTGAAAAAGGCACATGTACCCCCAATGTTCATTGCAGCACTATTTACAATAGCTAGAACATGGAAGCAACCTGGATGTCCATCGACAGATGAATGAATAAAGAAGCTGTGGTACATATACACAATGAAATATTACTCAGCCATAAAAGGAACACATTTCAGTCAGTTCTAATGTGATGGATGAATCTAGAGCCTATTATACAGAGTGAAGTAAGTCAGAAAGAGAAAAACAAATGTCATATATTAATTCAAAATTAAAAGATGCTTACTCCTTGGAAGAAAAGTTATGACCAACCTAGATAGCATATTCAAAAGCAAAGACATTACTTTGCCAACAAAGGTCCGTCTAGTCAAGGCTATGGTTTTACCAGTGGTCATGTATGGATGTGAGAGTTGGACTATGAATAAAGCTGAGCACCGAAGAACTGATGCTTTTGAAGAAGACTCTTGAGAGTCCCTTGGACTGCAAGGAGATCCAACCAATCCATTCTGAAGGAGATCAGCCCTGGGTGTTCTTTGGAAGGACTGATGCTAAAGCTGAAACTCCAGTACTTTGGCCACCTCATGTGAAGAGTTGACTCACTGGAAAAGACTCTGATGCTGGGAGGGATTGGGAGCAGGAGGAAAAGGGGACAACAGAGGATGAGATGGCTGGATGGCATCACCGACTCGATGGACATGAGTCTGAGTGAACTCCGGGAGATGGTGATGGACAGGGAGCCCTGGTGTGCTGTGATTCATGGGGTCGCAAAGAGTCAGACACGACTGAGCGATTGAACTGAACTGATGGGATCTAGAAAGATGGTACTGATGAAATTTTAGCAGAGCGGCAGTGGAGACAGAGACAGACATAGGGAACAGATTGTGGACACAATGGGGGAAGGAGAGGGTGGGACAGATTGAGAGAGTAGCGTGGAGACATACGTGTTACCATATGTAAAATAGATAGCCAGTCAGAATTTGCTGACATGATTCAGGGAGCTCACACCAGTGCTCTGTGACCACCTAGAGGGGTGAGGGGATGAGAGGTGAGAGGGAGCTTCAAGAGGGAGGAGACATATGTAGACCTATGGCTGATCCATGTTGATGTATGGCAGAAACCAACACAATATTATAAAGCAATTATCCTCCAATTAAAAATAAATATTTTTTAAAAAAGAAAGGACACCACAACAAGTAGATACATCTACCACAGTCACAAATGGCAAAACTTAATATTTTTGTTCATTTTCCTGGGGTTTTTTGGCTGGGCTGCATGGCTTGTGGGATCTTAGTTCTCTGACCAGGGATGGAACCCAGGCCCTCAGCAGTAAAAGCACCAAGTCTCAACCACGGAACCACCAGGGAATTCCTCAAAATTCAATATTTTAAATAAGTCAGTTCTCTCCAAGTTAATCAATAAATGCAATGCAGTTTCAAACAAAACCTCAACAACTTTTTTTCCCTGGAACTTGTCAAGTTCATTCTCAAAATATTAGCAAGTAACAAAAGGAATAGTACAGCTAAAAAAATTGAAGAAGGAGGAGGAAGAGAAGGAGATAGGGATTCACACTTCTGGATAATGTGACTTACTAAGAAGGCTGGAGACACTAACGTAATGAGTGCCAGGTATGTATAAAATAACAAGCCCAGGTAGGCAAATCAACCAAGGAACACATCCATGTGCGTGTCCTTACGTGGAAACTCCATTCATGGCAAAGGTGATATTACAGTTTAGACCAGTGAATGATGCTGGGACAACTGTCAATTGCTTTGGGGGGAGAAAAATCACTGTTTTACACACACACATACAAAATTATGGATGCCAAAGACCTGATGAGGAAAACAACATCTTAACATCTGTGGAAGAAGGTAAGAGCCTATTTTTAAGATATTGGAGTAGGACAGGAATTTCTTAAAAAAGATATAAAAGTACAAACCATGAAAGAAAAGCTAAATCTGACTACACTGAAGTGTAAAATATATGTAGAACAAACGTCAACATACATGAAGTGAAAAAAACATGCCATAGACTGAGCAAAGAAATTTTCAGTATAAATACTTGACTACACCAACGGGTCTCCACCTCCTGCTTCCATTGGGTTTATCAGTGGAGAGCCCAGGGAGTGGAGATAGGCAAGTGCTGTGAGGTCAGGGCACGCATTCTCCCTGTATCTGTGGATGCCCTGTGACTGACAGTGACTCCCAACCAAAGACCACAGCTCCTGAAAGAGCCCTCTGCACACAGCCTCACTGTCTCCAGCTTCCTCCTCTCTACTGACTTAGGGGCACAAGTGCCCCACTGTTCGGAGCCCTTATGGTTTCCCTAAAGCCTGTCCACACCTTATTTACACTCACTTCCAATCGCCCAGTGTAAGTTTGCCATCTGTTCTCTGCTGGGAGAACTTGTATAAATGCTGCTGTTAACATGGTGTAGCCCTATTAGGTGGAGAAGGCAATGGCACCCCACTCCAGTACTCTTGCCTGGAAAATCCCGTGGATGGAGGAGCCTGGTAGGCTGCAGTCCATGGGGTCGCAAAGAGTCAGACACGACTAAGCGACTTCACTGTCACTTTTCACTTTCATGCATTGGAGAAGGAAATGGCACCCCACTCCAGTACTCTTGCCTGGAGAATCCCAGGGACGGGGGAGCCTGGTGGGCTGCCGTCTATGGGGTCACAGAGTCGGACACGACTGAAGCGACTTAGCAGCAGCCCTATTAGGTAAATTACCTAACCTGTCTGACTCCAGTTACTTCATCTATAAATGGTGTAGCCATGGGAATTAATC
This sequence comes from Bos mutus, assembly GCF_027580195.1. Classification (NCBI taxonomy): domain Eukaryota; kingdom Metazoa; phylum Chordata; class Mammalia; order Artiodactyla; family Bovidae; genus Bos; species Bos mutus. The sequence goes on from NC_091617.1 coordinate 107,657,464, forward strand.
AATATGATTTACATAAGCTCCTCAGCACAGCTTCCAGCACACAAGCAAACAGTAAACGGTTGCTACTGTTGTCATGAGGGTGGTGGTTGTTATTGACATCACTGCTAATATTTCTTTGTTGCTGCCCAGTGATCTGAATAGCATTTAACCATAGGAGGGCAAAAACACCAAAGCTGAACCTGAGGTAGGATTCCTAAAACATAATTTGCATCAGACTTAAAGAATATTCCAGAGTTTTCCTGAGGTCACCATCATAATAAATGTGAACACTCCTTACAAGGCAGAATTTCCGAATTTTCTTCTGTCCACTTAGGGTGAATGGGCCAGTTCACCTCTGGCAACAAACGAAAGCTTCATTATTTGCAAAGTCGGGCCCCACCAATCACTCACATTTCCCAGGCACACGAAGGTGTATGGGTTGCAGCAGTCAGCAATGCACTTCAAATGCGGGGCTCCTTAAACAGCAGCCAACGCAGACCAGTGGTGGAGGCCAGCCAGCACCCTCCCCTGTGTGCACCTCTCCTGGCTGCAGGCCCCAAGGGTTAATCCAGCCAGCCAGTGACCATGCCATTGGTCCTTCCATACCCAATGACACTCATGTCCAGGCAGATTGTCCCCATTTAGGTTCAGTTTTACACATGTGTTTGTTACATACCACAAGTTACAACACAGAATAAAGGCTTTAGCTGTTATGATGTATGTAACTGCTTGTTTTAGCAACGGGAATTATGGGGACAAGATGTAGTAAACACTTGGTACCTTGCCGCCGGTAGAGGGAGGGACATTCTAAACTGTAGGGACAGTTGAATGTAGGAAGGACATTCAGATCATGTTTTCTGTAGGATATTTATTCTACCCTAATTATGTTAGAATGGTGTCTAAGATCTGTTGCAGTGGTAGAGCCTTAGACTGTGTGAAGGGTGAGGGAGGGAACCTGCCTGTGGTGATGGACAAGCTCTGTATCTTGATTGGGATGCTGGTAGTACGGATCCATACATTTGTCAAAACTCATGGAACTGCACATTTAAGACCTGGGCATTTATCTGTAGGCCTTAACTCAGTTGTAATTAAGGTCACAGAAACAGGTAGAGGAACAGAAAAGTTAAAACACAAGTTCTAAAAGGATACCTGTCAAAGTGTATCCTACTGCACCAATGTCTTCATGTGACAGAATAAAACCTTGGAATAGTTAGCAAATCAATCTGAACTCCCCAGGAGTTTGCTAAATAATTGTTGCTGAGAGGAGTTGACACAGAGACCTGTGAGTGGCCAAAGGGAGTCAGTCAACCATTGTGGATTTGTGGGGAGTAAACCACCCACAAAATTATAGGGTCAGTGCTTCAACTCTCTGTGCTCATTAGAATAGGGTTGACCAGTGACACCCTATCCTTTCTGGGAAAGGCTTCATCCCCCCCACGGATCTTTATTTTTCAGGAGTTTGTGCTCTAAATCCCTGTGATTACCCCCACAGGCCAAAAAACAATGAGATGGATTCCTAGGTGGCTCAACAAGAAAACTTCAGATTGTTGACTGACAGCATATCCACCTAAAAGGGTGTCTTGATGGTGTGCTTTGTCCAGAGCCCTGGATGAGAGTGTTGAAGAAGTGTTTACCAAATGTCTAGAAGGCACATACAGGGCTAAGACCACCAGTAAGACAGGCTGCAGGCTCACAAGTCACATCACCTGAACAAGAATGAGGCCTGGGCCCAAGCCAAAATGTTAAATAAATGAAAAAACAAACTTCCATTAGGTCAAAAAAGCCAACTGCCAAATCCAGGGTGTGACTGGGGAAACTGGACTTGAGAGACATAAGCCCTATGGTTTTCCTTAATCACACTTGCAATTAGGAGCCAATGGTGGTACAACTGGTTACAAACTGATGGCATTGACAGACAAGTCCGCCAAACTCAACACTGACTGTTGTCTTTGGTTCCAGGTGCTGATTTTATAAGCAACATTGACAAGCTGGAGAGTGTGCCCGAGAGCAGAGTCAGGATGCAAAGAGATGTAAACACCTCATTCTACTGCAAACATTTTAGGAAACACGCTGCTTAACCTGAAGAAGTGTAGACAGTTACAGGTTAAGGGATTAAACATACTGATTTGCCCAGGTCTGAGAAGGTTTCCAGACAGAGCTTTCAGTTTCAAAACTGGGATAATCCCAGGCAAACCAGGATAAACTGTCAGTCTAGATCAAGGTGACAATGAGGGAAGAGGTGCGAAGACATATGACTGCTGCTGCTGCTAAGTCGCTTCAGTCGTGTCCGACTCTGTGCGACCCCATAGACGGCAGCCCACCAGGCTCCCCCGTCCCTGGGATTCTCCAGGCAAGGACACTGGAGTGGGTTGCCATTTCCTTCTCCAGCGCATGAAAGTGAAAAGTGAAAGTGAAGTCGCTCAGTCATGTCCGACCCTTAGCATGGACTGCAGCCTACCAGGCTCCTCCGTCCATGGGATTTTCCAGGCAAGAGTACTGGAGTGGGGTGCCATTGCCTTCTCCAGACATATGACTACTGACCTCCAAATATTCAGAAGGGTTTATTCTCAGCTGCCCTCAAGTGGACCAGATCACTGGTACGAGCTACCCAGAGTCAGAGCTGAACTCAAGGTAAGGAAGGCCCTGAGGTTCCCAGGGGGCTTTCTCAGAGAAGGAGCGGCACAGGGCAGGTCTGCATGAGGAGGGGTTCATAACCCTGGGGTATGAAAACCCTTTAAACACACACACACACACCCAAGAAAATTCATCACGGCCACAACCTCTGCATTTAGCAATGCTTTTATTATATCAATATATATTATTATATATGTTAACATATACATATATGTATATGTTATAGATAATATATGACATGTTAATATATATTATTTTACATATTAATATATATTATTCTGTTGTCTCTGTTGTTTCTTATTATCTATCTATTGGCTGTGCTGGGTCCTTGCTGCTGTGCACAGGCTTTTCTCTAGTTGCAGCAAGCAGGGGCCACTCTTCGTTGTGGTGCCTGTCATTGCTGTGGCTTCTCTTTGTGGAGCATGGGCTCTGGGGCACACAGACTTCAGTTTTTGTGGCACACAGGCTTTGTTGCTCCACAGCACATGGGATCTTCCTGGCCCAGGGCTCAAACCCATGTCCCCTCATTGGCAGGCAAATTCTCAACCACTGGACCATCAGGGAAGTCCCTATACTATTATATTAATCACAACAGTGTCTTGATACATTTGGAAAGTGAGAGACATGGTTTTTCTTTATATACAGAATGCTCAGCTCCCAGCTCCCATTTCTTTATATACAGAATGCTCAGCTCCCAGGTCCCATGTAAGTTGTCCAACCCCACCCTCCTTCCAAGTCTGGCATCCTCAGGGGAAAGGGTGAGGCTGGATAAAGCTCAGGATTCCTTTCAACTCCATGGTAATCTGTGTCCAGGGCTTGGCATCATGCTTGAGCTATAGTTAGTGCTCAGGAAATGGTGGTCACCACTTCTCATTACTGTGACAGCAGCAGGGAGCACACTCCTATCCTCCTTCAACCACTTCTTTTCCTTCCCAGCTACCACACTGCCCGAAGCAGAGCCCTTGTGGGTAACTGAGTAACCAGAAACCTGACGGAGGCCCTGCTGAGCAAGGGGTTTGTTTTCTCACAGAAGAGGAAGTCTGGAGATCAGCAGCTGCAGGGAAGTCATTAAAGAGGCAGGTCCCTTCTTTCTTCCTGCTCCAGCTTCCTCCATGTGCAGCTCTTGTAGCAAAGTGGCTGCTACAACTCCAAGTCTTGCATCTGCATTCTAGGAAGGAAAAAAAGGAAAAGGAAAGGGATAAGAGCACCCCAGCTGAGCCAGACCCATTTAAAAAGCCATTCCCTGGAAGTCCCACACAGAAGCTCCTTGGATGTCATTGGTCAGTACTGGATCACACAGCCACTGTTGGCTGCAAGGGCATTACCATGGTATTTAGGGGACACATTGCCACCCGGAACAATACTGGGGTCCAGTTAGTAAGGAAGAAAAGGACAACGGATATTGGGAAGGCAGAGAACAGGCCTGCCTCAGCCACCTGTTCTGGGCATGTACACTTGTCACCTCCCTGGCCATCACCACTCCTTGGGGAACTAAAACATCACCATTCCTAGTGGCAGGGCCGGAGTCTGCAGCCCAACAGAGGGCAAGGAGGTCAAGAAGAGAGTGAGTGTCATGTCTTAGCAGGAAGTTCCATGATCCCCCAAAGCAGAACTGGTCACAGTTAACCCTGGGCCCGGGGAATTTTGTTTATGAAAACAGCACCGGTTGGAAATGGAAAAAGGATTGAGTAAGTCTTTTTTTCTTTTTCAAAACTGGTGGAATTAGCATAACTGTTACAAAGAATGTTCTACTAGAACCCTCTGTTCTAAAAAACAAAAATAAAGTGACTGAAAAGTGAGCCAAGAGGAGGCAGGCCTGGTGCAGAGTGAGTAATAATAGTACATGGTTTATACAGAGACTAAGAATACAAAAGAGCTTGTCCTGGTCAGATGATTCACAATTCTGACTCGCTTGCCTACTTGTGCCTAGAAGGTGCCAGCGTGTGTACCTGTGTACCAGCGTGTGAACCATACAGGTACCCAGATGAGGAAGCATGTGAAGATGGTGTTTACCATCCCAGCTGCAGATTTCTACACCAGCCTTCCTTGCAGTCTAGTCCCCGGACCTGGAACAGCACCACCTGGGGACTTGTTAGAAATGCAAACCCTCAGGTACATCCCAGACCTCCTGGGATTCTGCTATATGGGCAAGTTTCAGAATCACTAGCCTGGATCAATGGCTAATAGCAGGGAAATATTCAAAAACAGTTAACTGGTCTGTGATTTTCTACCATATAGAGATCACAAGAAAATTACAGTAAAAAATTAAATCAGGACTTCCCTGGTGCTCCCGTGGTAAAGAATCTGCCTGCCAATGCAGAAGACACAGGTTCAACGCCTGGTCCAGGAAGATCCCACATGCTGTGAAGCAACTAAACCCGAGCACCACAACTACTGAAGCCTGTGTGCCTAGAGCCCCTGCTCTGCAACAAGAGAAGCCACCACAAGAAGCCTGCATACCACAGCTAGAGAGTAACCCACGTGCAGCAGCAAAGATCCAGCACAGTCCAAAAAAATAATAAAGGTACATTAAAAAAAGAAAAAGGTATCGAGCACTTAAAAAAATTAAATCAGTCTTCTGCACTCTGTACAGTCTACGTTCAGAAAGAATATAGGATATGAGATGCATTAGGAAAGCTTTCGCTATAGGCCTGCCATTGAATTTAAATTTCTTTTAACTTTTAAATCCTAATCACAGCATCTGTCTTAAAGGTCATAGCAAGTAATGACTTGTTTGCAGAAATTTATTTCATTAGGGTTTCGGCACCAAGTATAGGAATAAGATGTATCAAAAAGTTTTGCTTCCCTGGGGGCTCAGTGGTAAAGAATCCACCTGCCAATGCAGGAGTCAGGGGCTCGATCCCTGTTCCAGGAAGATCCCACATGCCACAAAGCCACTAAGCCTGTGCACCATGGCTGCTGAGTCTGTGCTCTAAAGCCGGAGAACCAGAAGTACGGAGCCCCTGTGCCACAATTACTGAAGTCCATGTGCTCTAGAGCCCGAGCTCTGCAACGAGAGAAGTCCCTGCAGTGAGAAGCCCTTGGACTGCAACAGAGAGTAGCCTCTGCTCAAAGCAGTGAAGACCCAGCACAACCAAAAATAAAAAAAGTTTTGCATGCTCCTAGTATTGTCATAGCCGCAATGCATGAGATAGGCCCCAGTTTTTACGTATCTGTTAAGGGGTGAATTGTGCTCCCCCAAATAGAGGTACCAAGGTAAAGTGAAGTCATTGAGATGGGCCCTAGTCCTATATGACTGGTGTCCTTATAAGAAGAGATTAGGACACCGACGTGCACAGAGGGAAGACCATGTGAGGACACCAGGAGAAGACAGCCGCCCACAAACCAAGAAGAGAGGCATCAGAAGAAGCCAATGCTGCCAAATCTTCATCTCAGACGTCTAGCCGTCAGAAGTGGGAGAAAAATTGTTTTGCTATTTCATCCACCCAGCCTGTGGCACTTTGTTAGGGCAGCATAGCAGACCAATAATGTTACCAAAAGACTTGTGATAAAGCTGGGCCATGCCTGGCACTTCTGTTGTGCCAGGCATTCATGCCGTTCCAAATACTTCAGGTTTCCATGGTGGCTCAGATGGTAAAGAATCCACCTGTAGTGGCAGGATTCCTGAGTTTGATCCCTGGGTTGGGAAGATCCCCTTGAGGAGGTGGACATGGCCACCCACTCCAGTATTCTTGCCTGGAGAATCTCCATGGACAGAGGAGCCTGGAGGGCTACAATCCATGGGGTTGCAAAGAGTCGGACATGACCAAGTGACTAAGCATGCATGCAAATACTTCTAGCTCCCCATCTCCTGGGGAACATAATGGTATTGTACCTTCCCACCCTCTGAAGAAGTTAGGCCCAGCCATCGGATGTGCTTTGGCCCATACAAGGTGAGCAGAAGTGAATGTCACTTCCAGCAGGAACTTCAAGAACCTGAGGACAGTTGTCCTTGCTCTCTTGCCCCCTCAGCCCCATCCAGGAGCCGGCACCTGAGGAAGCAGATATGGCAGCCCACTCCTGGAACCAGTGATATGGGCTGGGCTCCCAGCTAACCAGTAATGGACTTACATGGGAACAACAAATAAGCCTTTGCTATTTTAAGCCCTGAGATTACAGCATATTCATTATTGCAGTGAATCCTAGCCTCTCCTGACTGCTACATCAGCTTATTGACCATTTCAAATCTGAGTCATCTCCATTCAATTGTTTTGTTTAATTCAGATGATAGGAATAGCCATTAAATCATTGATTTGGGGGACATTTGGATTTTTTTCATACCTAAAATATGCATGCTCATAAGAGGGCACTGAGCTTCTTGTAGAAGGTGGGGAGATGTCACTGAGGTTAGTCCCAGGAAAAGACAATTAGCAAGTCTCCCTGCACTGAGTGGGCACAGCTAGAGTACAACCTCCTGTGTTCCAAACTGGCAGTTCCCTCTGATTATCATCTCCTTCCTCCCACACCAGGCATTTTACATAGAAGAGACTGAAGTCAGTCTGGGTGGTGAAGCTGGGACTAGACCTCCTCCCTCCTCCTCTCAGACCATAGCCCTGTGCACTAGACTGTACTTGCTAGTCCTGTAAGAATCAAAAGATAAGAATCTCATGCTAGCCAGCAACAGGACCTCCTAATCCTAAAACCTATTCATAATTCTGTTACCAATGAAAACCATTTCCAAAAAACATCTGTTTCCAAAACAAATATTCATATGACCCAACTTGTATGCTTTTTTCAGCCTAGGTGTACAGAAGTTCTGAGGAACCTCCAAGAACAAATCCCATTTCCAGGCCACCAGGTCTTCCAGCTGTTTACTTTACTCCAGGTGGCCCTACTGCTGCCCCTCGTTTGCTGGCTCAGGCCTCCCCTTCTGCCTGGACAGGCTGCCCCTTGATGTTCTCCCAACCTGCCGACTCTTCTAAACCCACCACAGACCCAGCCTGTCTTGAATGGTTTCCTACCTTAAAGATTCACAAACTGCTTCATCACATTCCAAAGAACACCAACCTCTATGTATACAGATGGTGTAGGAGACTGTCCTATACATATTACTCAGGTGATTTACTTCTCAGCACTTTGTTTTATTAGACTCATGCCCTGTAATGAACCCATGGAAAGAATGGTAAGGAGGGAAAGAAAAGCAGAACGTGAGATTTCTAACACACTGTCCTGTTATCTAGACTGCCATGGCTGGGCATAGGCCTTCCTCTGTGGTATGCAGAGTTGATTTCCCTGATAACATACTCTGTGCAAGTTTGATTGGTAAACATTAGTGCCATAAACAGAGTTTCATAGGTCACTTGCTCCAGGAAAATTATGGTATACAAATATTAACAACTACTGGGGATTTTTTCTTGGAAGAACCTAAAATTCTAAGTATTGCTACCAGAAAAAAAGAAAAAACAAACTTCCAAATCCTTTATTTCACTCTGTAATTAATACAGCATCATGTAAACTTTACAATTTCAAGCTTTATATATTTTTTGCTTGGAACATCAAAGCAGTCCCAGTTCATAATTTATTTCACATCACAGTGTACAGATCACCAAATAGAATTTTAATTCATTCTCAGAATGGCAGACATCCTGTTTTAAGTGAGTGATGGGAAAACAAAATGCCATGCCAAGTTCACCAGAATATGTATAATTGGTCTACGATGATGCTGTGTTCTTAACTCAAGTGACATGCCAAAAATGACGGCTTACTTTGGAAAACTGCAACATCCAATACATGCAGTACTGACCATGTTCATTTCATTAAAAAAAAATCCATCTGTTGTCAATTACATGTCAAACTCTCCTTTCAAATCTTTGCAAGAGAAGTTTTTTTCCTCAAAGCTATACAATCTAAATTACTTTTAGTTTCATGGTGGATTTTTAAGGAATTGTTTCCTGCCCACAGTTGAGTGGAGCAGAGAGTTTCCTCACAATTCTATTCATCTGCTGAAGCTTGGCAATAACTCCATATCAAGAGTGGTTGAGCAGAGAGGCTGTTCACGCTGCGTGCTTTTGTTAACATCAGTTTTGAGATCTACAGATGATCTGAATACAGGCTTTTGCTTCAGAAGCCACCAGTTTCTGGTTAGTCTAAATGCTACTCACAGTGCCCCAAGGCTTGAGTTCCTCCTGGACCAGAGTTGGCCCATGGGGACCTGCAGTCCACTCAGGCTCACTGAGATGTGGAAAGAAGTGCCCCCGTGACAGAGGTAAGGCTTTAAAACCTTTTCCTCTATGCTCTTTGTAGCCAGAATTAAGTGCCACTTTCAGTAGTGGTGAGAGAGGCAGCCTGCTATTCTCCTCCAAAAACTAAATACTAAAGACTGATTGGTTCCCTCAGTATTCTTCTCTTAAGATAATCCCAACTTCCGTAACCACAAAGTTGTGTTTTCTGGCCTTAATTAGCTTTGTTGCTGTAAGATAACCCCCTCCAGTCCATCTTGAGTCTCTCTGATTATAGTGCATACAGGATGGTGCTTGGAGAAAGAATGGACCAGACCCAGGGCTGAACCCTTCCCTTGAGCCTTCTAAGGATGCCACCTTGGGCCAGTCACCTCTCTCTGGCCCCCAGTTTATCCCTCTAAATTGTGGGGATTGAATGAGATAATTTTGTTACAGAAACCATCCACCACTGTGTTTGAAATACAACTCTCAAAAATGCTACTTTCTTTCCCCAAATCATTACTGTAGTGAAAGTCAGTTGTCTATAACTGTGTGTCTAAAGTGATCATCACCAGCCACTAGTGACTATGCATATTTAAATCAATCAAAATTAAATATCCTTTAAAATTCAGTTCTTCAACTACACTACCCCCATTTCAAGCACTAAATAGTCACCTGTAGCTTGTGGCTACCATACTGGATTGTGTAAACATAGAACATTTTCATCAGAAAATTCTATTGGATAGTGTCAGTTTTATTCATTTGGATTTCAAGGCTTCCAAACATCCACATCAGTCTTTACCTAAACTACATCATGGGAAATCTTTCCTTTGGTAACAGGAATAAATGCAAGCCCTTTGTTTCCTATCACATCTCTTTTAGAAGAAAACTAGTCTCCAGTTGTGTATCTCAAAGAACTCAGCCTCACTGGATTCAGGCTAGAAATGCTCTCTCCTTATCCTCAGAGATTCAGAAAACAACTATTAGCTGTCCCACCACAGCCTAGACCTATATCTAGGGTCATGGGCACTGTAGCCTCTGCATTGTCCTTGAGAGTCTGGGGGTGTGTGGGCACAACATGGAAAGCTCCAACCCTTCTCTTGTTCCCAAAGCAAAATGCCCTCTCTGGGGACTCACTGCAGCCAGTATGAACCTCAGGTAGCTTATGAGCCCCTGTGTAGGACATGGTGAGTCCCCCACGAGTCCCTGGCACCCTCAAGGGAGAAATGAGGAAGCCACAAGTCTAGGACAGCAGATGGAGTGACCCAAGCCTCTGTTCTTTCCACCACCAGCAAAGCATCTCCCTCCAGGGGTCTCAGGAGAGACACTGTGGACCACCGACACAGCATGGAAAATGTGGAGGTTTGCAGGGTGAACCCAAACAGAAGTGAAGAGGTCACTTGGAGCATACAAGATCGAACCCAAAGAACCAGGTGAGCTGAATTTTCTCCACAAGCGTTCCTAGTTCCAGGGCTGCAGATAGGAGCATCTCAGTCACACCTGAATTGAACTGAACTATGATGAAGCAGCTTTCAGTAGCCAAGGATTGATTATGCATATTCTTCCAATTCCACCAACATTCACTGATACCAGGGAGAAGAATAAAAAAAGGAATATAGACTCAATGTCAGTAGCTCCAATAAAAGATGAGAAAAAGGAGGCCAAAAGTAATAGCTGAAATTTTATTTAATGACCCAGCAGTTTTTAGACCCTGCTATTGCTAAAGCTGAAACTCCAGTACTTTGGCCACCTCATGCGAAGAGTTGACTCATTGGAAAATACTCTGATGCTGGGAGGGATTGGGGGCAGGAGGAGAAGGGGATGACAGAGCATGAGATGCCTGGATGGCATCATTGACTCGATGGACGTGAGTCTGAGTGAACTCCGGGAGTTGGTGATGGACAGGGAGGACTGGCGTGTTGCGATTCATGAGTTAGCAAAGAGTCGGAAATGACTGAGCGACTGATCTGATCTGATTTCTCTACATCATTTGTGAAAATTTCACAGCTGATTGCATTAGTTTCAAGATTACACCTCAATTTTTAAAGTAAATAATAATCACAATCACAGCCATTACTGTGAAATGCCTTACGTGTGTGTAGATATTAGTGCCCAGGAGCCTCACTGACAACCCTGTGAGGGAGGTCATACCCCCAAGGCCTGGGGTCGGGGTGAAACAATTGGCCTCAGCTCACACTGGTGCAGCTGCTCCTCACACCGGGCAGCCTAGCTCCAAGTCTGAGCTCTGAGCCTCTGTGCTGTCTGCAAATGGAATAGAAACGAACCAAAGATGTACAGTTTGAATACGCCCCTCTTTCCCTAAGCTCCCTTCCACTGTTAGCAGCTTCTGACTGTCCTAGAGACGATCTGGGCGAATGTCAGGATCCAGAAAGGAGCAGTTGGGGTTTTACATCATGTGTGTGTGTGAGCTAAGTCGCTTCAGTCATGTGCAATTCTTTGCGACCCCATAGCTCCCCAAAACCTGCCAGGCTCCTCTGTCCATGGGATTTCCTAGGCAAGAATACTGGAGTGGGTTGCCATTTCCTACTCCAGGAGATCTTCCCAACTCAGGGATCCAACCCGTATATTTACAGCTCCTGCATTGGCAGGCGGGTCACTTGTGTATAAATTGATAAATTGGGGGTTTTCATCTTTACTGTCCCTGAAGTCAACTTTGCTCCCCAAGCCTCCACGGGGAAGAAAACATTATCATTAAGGATACTCGAGATACCCCATCTGCCCCAGCAGTGCTCATGGATCCTACTCTGAGCCGCAGCCTGGATTCCAGTCTCTATCTTAGGGGTTCCTTCTCTTCCCCAGGGTCTTTCCTCCCTCCCATTCCTCCTGAGCCTGCTCTTCTTAGAGGAGAGCCTGAGGCAGTGCAGCTGACTGCTGTCCAGCCTAGGAACAGTCACTTCTCCTCCCGGCTCAAAGCCTGGCCTGGCCCCCATAGCTGGAGAGGTAGGGAGTTGTTGGGGGAGAGGGTCTCCCTTCACCACCTGGTTTATCCCAGTGTTGGTGGAATCTGCCAATACTGTCTTCTCAGGTCGGAGGGAGGTCGGGTGTTCCCTGGCCCGGCATGAGCAGACCCCCACGGGGCAGCGTTAGAGCTCTTTGGTTCCTGCCAGTAGTACCTGCCTCAGCAATCCATTAGAAATTTTTCAACTGGGACAGCAAAATCATGCTTCAGTTAGCTTAAACAATAAAGTTGACTCACTGGTTCCTATAACTGAAAGGTCTGGATAGGGCAGGCTTCAGGAAGATCACGAGCCAGCAGGTCAGTAATGTCTCAAGGACCTGGCTTCTTTCTATGCCTCCTCTCTGCCTTCATCCTGACTCCCACTCTCCTGAGGATGGCAAGATGGCACCAACAGCTTCCGGGGCCATGGCTTCTTCTCAAAGTCACAGCAAGAGAGGGAAGAACATGGTGTCTTAGAAGAGCACAAGAGCTCCTCTCCAAGACCCCATCAGCAGCAATTCATGATTCACTCTCTGTGTGGTCAGGCTGTTCAAGATGGCTGCTTTCCTGCTCTCTGTCCATCCCCTGCTTGACCAGTTCCTGCTTCTCTCATATCACTATCTAGTCTCTTTAATCATAAGGCCCAATCAATAACTGTCTGCGTGCTTGCCCCTTGTCCCAGCCACTGGTTTCCCTGGTAACTGATGAGCCAACTTGATGTTAATTCCCCATGTAAGCGTCAACCTCTTTTTTTTCCTCTTCCCCATAGCAAGACTACAGCCGTGTCCTGTCTGCCGTATGGGGTAGGGGGTGTCTCTCCAGGACATAAGGCTTCAGACTTAGATAAGCTCTGCTATCTGATAACCCCTGATGTCTTGCTCTCTGTATTCAGGCTCTTTCTTCCGTCTCATGGCTGGGCAGCTCCAAGGCTTGCAGGCCTGCAGGATGCAGCCCAGCACATGCCCAAATAGGTCCCCGAGTCTATGCCGAAACCCACACACGCCCAGGGGTGTGAAGGTGGAGTGAAGCATGTTCAGCAGCACTGGGGAAGAGCAGGGAATGACGAAGATCAGAGCAGCATCACCCAGAGGAAGAGGAGTCCCTGCTGGGAGACCCCAGCCTTTTTTGTCCTTTTGCTTTTCTTAGCTAGAAAAGATGTTTTCCTCCATTTTATTTGATGACATTTTCACAGAAACATGTTAGTATTTACTAATAAGTCAGTAAGAGACTGCTGGTCAAAAGTCAAACTGAAAGTTTCATTAACAGTTAATTTACAAACCCCCCATTGTCCTAGGGATCCCAGGGTGGAGAATCTGGACAGTATTCTGGGCTGGATCTGTAGAGAAACAGAGCTCTTCCAGCTTCTGTAACCTCAGATGACAGCTCCTCTGGCTGAATGCCCACCTGACTCCACCTGTTCTTAGGTGTATTCTTGGGGCTTGGATAAAGAACGGGGGGCCTGTAGCTCGTGGAACTGGCTCCTGAGTCCTCATACACACCCTCTACAAGCCGGGAGAGCTGGGGATGGCCATGGCAGTAGGGTCACCTTGCTCTTCTCTGCACATCACAGCCCAGGCCCCTCAGGCTGCTGTAAAGGCACTTCAGCAAGCCTGTGTTTAGCTACCCGCAGGGAAGGCACATCCCAGCTCCTCCTTCCTGGAAGAGGGGAATCAACAGTTAATGCCTCTCAAAGCCCTCCCACTTAGCTCTCTTGCCTCTTACCACTCAAAGGGACAGGAAGGGGCAGGGCAGGTGCCCAGGGCTGCTGAATACCTCGACTTGGACAATGAACAGCTGCCCATCCTGCAGTCTGTTCAATCAGAACTCGGGTCTCCTGGCTCAAGACTCTGCCCCTATTAAAATGGCAAAACCCCTGAAAGAAGCAAGGCAGTGAACTGTGGCAGTCATTTACACCACAGTATGAATTAGCTCTTTGGCTCCTGTCCTGGATAGTCTAATGAGGGGAAACGTGACTGGGCCAAAGACAGGAGAGTGTTGAAAGGTGAGGTGCAGATGGAGGAAGACAAGTGCAAACTACATCTATAAGCTGAGGTCATGCTTGCTCTGGCTGTGCTGAGTGATATTAATAGAATTGTAATGTCCCTGTAGGAATGTTGATGAAGGAACTGATAGGAAAGGCACTCATACACAGAATTTCATTTATTTACTTAGAATGGGTAATACATGTTAAAAAACACTGCAAAAGATTATATAGTAAAGAGTTTCTCACACTCTTGTCCCCCATCCCGTTATTGCTATTTTCTTATAAACTTGTTCAGACATCTTTGCCTGTATCCACATTTCTGTATATACTCATATCATGGCAACCCACTCCAGTATTCTTGCTTGGAGAATCCCTTGGACAGAGGAGCCTAGCAGGCTACAGTCCATGGGGTCACAAAGAGTTGGACATGACTGAAGCGACTTAGCAAACATGCATGCTTATGTTTATATAGTTTGTTTCTTTTTTTTTTTTCAGGTTGATAATAAAAATTTAACAGTAACATCATAAAATAAACAAACATATAAAAATCAAATATTTAGTTCTGGATGTTAGAAATAATATGAATCATGTAGTAGGATAACTTTGACTTTCAGCAGATGTCTTTGAGTTGGAAGAATTACTTCTGTTTTGAAAAACCTACCAACAGTTTTTTATTTATGCATTTAAACATGACTCTTTTTTTCTACTTGTCATGTCCAGCAATTCTGGGTTAAATAACCTTTTCAAGGGCTATATTTAAATCTTTATTTTTCAAAGATGGACCTTCCAACCTTAAAACGTGTTTTCTCAATCCTTTTTCAACCAGTGTGTCTCCTGAACTAGCTCAACCAAAACAGGATACCAAAAGAGTCTTAGAAATCATTGAAAGATTTGATTATGAATGAATAGCTAACATGTATTTCCTGATAATTATGAAGTTGGTTCATTAGTTCCATTTTTACTAGAGGACCAGAACCAGGAAGTTTACCTTTAAACGTAGTCTGTGGACTTGAGCACTGACCTAACATATAGCATAAAGTTGCCCTTTTTGTTTTCAACTTTCTCTCATGCATGTGCTTTTTAATTGAAATGCAAGAGAAAGGAATCATTTTTACTTTAACACTGTGACAGTTTTGGTAACTAGTATTCCAAAGTGGGAAAATGTTCACCTCTTCTAATTACATTATGAGGAGATTTAGTTAGATCATTAAGACAGTGGTTACACAGCTTCAGTGGCAGTATGCCAGGTAATACATCATTAGAGATGTCTGAAGTTCAGATGCTTTTTGTAATAAAAGCAGAATATTGGAAACCCTGAGAACAAAACAGTCTGATTGACATAATATATAATTTGAACCATAAAATCTTATCTTGCAGCACTATCAGTACTCTGCTGAATTTATTATGTATATTATTTTAAACAAACAGTAGCATACAATTTGCCCTACCCTACACCTTGCTGTCTGTTAACATTATACCTTAGAGATCTACACGCCTGGATCTCATTCCTTAATGGTGGTAGAGTATCCCACTAGATGGAGGTACCATAATTATTCAGCCATGAGACTTAGATTTTTCCAGCTTTTACTCTTCATTCTTTCCTACAATTTGTACTGATGCCTATGGTATGCCAGACATTGTTCTGGGGTGGAGAGCAGAAAATGAGACATCTGTAAAATGAATTTACAACCTACATAAGAGAGAAACATTCTCATACATCTCTGTGTACAGTGTGGATATATCATTTCTATAAGCTATAGAGGTAGGTTTGCTGGGTCAGTGGGTACATGAATTGCTAATTTTGATTGACATTACAAATAGCCTGGAAAAATATTATATCAATTTTCCTTCTGAATCTTTTCATAAAATTATATCTAAGTACATATATGATGATTTATACCAATATATTTCTTAAACACAAGCCAAATTCTCCATTATAAAAATGCTCACAATCACCTGAGCAATGATTAAGGAACTAGAAGAAGAAAATAGCAACCCACTCCAAGATTCTTGCCTGGAGAATTCCATGGACAGAGAAGCCTGGAGGGCTACTGTCCTTAGGGTTGCAAAGAGTTGGCCACGATTGAGCTAACACACACACACAAACATGACATAGGGGACATTCTTGGCGGGGGGTGGGGGGAGGTGAAGTGGCCAGTCCCACTGGCTACGACTTTCCTCCCTGCCTGTAGGGCAGTCCTCCCACAACACCAGGGAGGCCAGGGGGGGATCAGCCCTGCGACACAAGTTCAGCCCCTTTGGCACACATAGTGCGCCGTTAACATCGCCCGCGCACATGGCATCTGGCAACAAGGAACAACACACACACAGTGTAGAAACTTAGGGGAAAAAATATTAGTGATTCTTGTGACACATCTTGGCCTGCAAGTGAAAATCGCTCAATTAAAAAATCGCTTAATTATGTCTGACTCTTTGCGACCCTGTGGACTATAGCTCTCCAGTCTCCTCTGTCCATAAGATTCTCCAGGCAAGAGTACTGGAGTGGGTAGCCATTCCCTTCTCCAGGAGATCTTCCCAACCCAGGGATCAAACCTGAGTCTCCTGCATTTCAAGCAGATTCTTTACCATCTGAGCCACCAGGGAACCCCATTCCTTAGTGTTTAAAGAACTTCTATAAATCAATTAGAAATTCAACAATCTCACAGATAAATGGACAAAGGACACACACACAGTTCTCAATCAAGGGAATCTTCTGTTCTAGAAAATCTGTTAATAAAGTGAATACTGTAATTAACTTTTGAAATGTGTGTTCCTGACCAATCTGGCCCGAGTGTAGTTACTACCACTATTATAAACAGCTGACCTTGGAAGAGTTCTCTGTACTCAGGCAGCTATGCTTGTTCCCTCGTGTGACTATTTCTTCTTAGGCAAGAATACTAGAGTAGGTTGCCATTCCCTTCTCCAGGGGATCTTCCCAGTGCAGGGATCAAGCCTGGAGCTGTGTCTGGAGCTGTGACAGCCATTCGATAATCATGGAGGTACAGGTGAGTCTATGGACAAAAAGCCAAACAGCTGAGGAGAGCTGTGCAGAAGGATGGAGAAAGGCTGAATCCTTCAAACCATCAGGGAGACACCCGACTCCACACCACTGCAGAGTCCACAACGTTGATGAGTTTTCCCGCAGTTGAAAGCTGCCCAGCACCCACTGGGGGTGAAGCACTGAAATAAAATAAGGAAAATTTAGTCTTTATAAAACCTGGAAGTGATAACTTCTCAAGAAACCTACCATGATAACCCCTTGGAGAAGATGCTTAGGTTCTAAGAAGATAATTATTTGTGTTAGGCTGCCTCTGAAGGCAAGAAACGGAACCTCCAGCTTCAGTGAACATAAGAAATGAGCTCCAGGATCAGCCGATTTGGGTGCTCAACGTCATCAGGAACCCGGGCTCCTCATCTCTCCTCTGCTCAGCCATTCTTCAGATGGGCTTCATCGCGAGACTGTTGGCAAGATAGGGGCGCACTTACATGGGGCACACCCAGACACAATATACATGCTCTGCCCGTCTTCCCATTGTCCCTCAGACCTGGCGTTCAGTTGTCTTCTCCTTGTCCTCTCCCTCCAGCTGCATCTGCTCGCACTTCTTCACACATGCCAGTGGACTCTGGCCTCGGGGCCTCTGCACTTGCGGTCCCCTCGACCTACAGTGTCCACCTGGCTCCCTCATCTCTCCTTCAGGTCCTTACTTAAATATTACTTTCTCAGTGAGGTCTGCTTTGACTACGTTATTTTAAATTATAACCAACTCCCCATCCTCTTTCAGGTTTACTTTTTCTCCACAGCGTGTAACTGCACGCAACAAAGGGTTCATTCCCTTGCCTCTTGGTCTCCGCCTGCCTAGAAGGTGTGCTCCAGGAGCATGGAGACTTACAGATTGCCCCCTCCTCACTTCCCTCAGGCCTAGCAGGATGAGTGTTCCATGAATACCTTGGAGAAAAGACGGGCCGAGACGGACAACATCCAAACGAAGAAGTCGGGGAGGAAAGATGTTTTCAAAGATGGCGTCCCCATGTCGCGCACCCCCACCCAAGCCTTCCCCCACGCATATCTTATCCAGATTCTTTTTATGTGGGGCTTCAACCGGTAACCAGCAAGGAGAAGGGACTTTCTTCGGCTCCTTGGTAGGGATGGGGTCAGCGAGTGTTGGGGAGGGGCAGACCCCTGAACAAACTAAAGACAGGTGGGAGAACGGGTGCTGGGAGTGCCTCTAATTCCGAGTTCTCCTGGGCTTTCTGTCTGTGGCTTAAGAACAATGGCCATCTCTTCCTTCACTGCCATGTGTCTAAAAAGAGTCGTCAACCCTTGCTGCCTCCACAGAACTACAGCCCAATCCATGCCTCACTTCGCCGGACTCTGGTTTCCACGCCCATCTGCGCTCCACCACGGTTATCAACGTTTCCAAGTCCAGTGGGGCCTCTAGGCTCTTATCAGCTTACCACCGCAGCCCCCTCTCCAGCCCCAATTCTCTGGGTATCTGGCTCACTTCAAAGTCATTGTACTATAAGGACCCCCATCAATGCCAGCGACACGTCCTGTTCTCCACCCGTTTCCAATTTCTTCTTCTGGGAAACAAGCTCCAAGCCTTGAACAACTGAAGCAGGTTTGCTGTGAAACCCTGAGGGCTTCGAAATCACACCAACAGCAGCCAGAAACCAGGTCCCCGAGCTAGGTTGTGGGCGCGGGGTGGCGCCGACCTGGCCGCGCTCCCTGGAGAGAGAAGTCTCCACTGCCCCTTGTCCCCCTGCCCGCGCGGCCCCGGCCAGACATCCCCGCCCCGCGCCGCGGAGGCGCCGCCGCGTCCGGGTACCGAGCCGGGGCAGCTGGAGCTCGGGCGGAGTGGGGCGGGGCGGAGGGGCCCAGGGGTTGCGGGAAAAGCCGAGAGGGACCCGGACGCCCTCCAGCGGGCCGCCCTGGGGGCGGGGGGGAGGGGCCCGCCCGGCCTTATTTCCTCAAGCGCCGGCGCCGCCTACCCGAAGCTCGCACCGGTCGAGCGCCGCGCCAACCCGCGTCCATGCAGCTCCGCAGGCAACCGCTTTCCGCTCCCCGGCCGGGGGACACGCGCCCCGCAGCCCAGCGGCTCGCGGTACCGCTGCTACTGCTGCTCGCCCTCCAGGGGGCGGCGGCGTCCGGGGGCCCCGAGGACTCCGGGTGGCTCCAGGACGCGGAGCCCTCGAGCCGGCTCCTCTCGCAGGCGGCGCGCGCGGCGCTGCACTTCTTCAACTTCCGCGCCGCCTCGCCCAGCGCCCTTCAGGTGCTGGCGAATGTGCTGGACGGCCGCTCGTGGGTGAGTACCCGAGCAGCACGGGGGGCGCGCGCGGGGACCGGCCGCCAGCCGCGTGGGCGGTGACTGCCGTACGCGCGCGCCCGTGCTGGGGCTCGCCGGCGAGAACGGTATGCGCCAGGTGCGGAGACAGCCCGGAACAGCTCCCGCGCTTGGAAGGGCCCGTCGGGGCGCAGAATCCGCGGAAAGCGGACTTGTTCTTTCTGGCATTTACAAGGACGTAAAGAATTTTCACAGGGTAGCTCCCATACCTGGGAAACAGGTCTATGGGGAAACTGAGGAACAGGGCCTAAAGGCCAGGCTTGGTCTTTCCAGAGTTGGTTGCTATGAGGTGGTCGCCGAATGCACGACCCACCAGTGGCTTGAGAGTCAGTTCTGGACAGGGTTTTTCAAAATCCAAGCCAGTTCCCACGCCGAACCGTGGACGTTCCCTTGTCAAATGCAGGCCGTCTTGCAAGGGTTTAGGATAATATTGCAGTTTACGCGTTGGCCTGGCCAGGAACCTTCTTAATCCTGGCGTCTGCTTTAATCTAATAAGAGTGAATGACCCAGGGCTGTTGTGTTTGTAAACGGAATGAATGAGAATTTGGCAGCTCGTTGTTTGGTTGCTGATTTCAAGGCTGTAGGTATCATTTTGTGTCCGTGGAGCTACGTTGCTTTTTCAAGTAGAAGATGACTACGAAAGTTACAGAACTACACTTTGTCCCCAAAGTAACGATGCTCTTTCCAGCAACCCCCAATATTCCACAAAGCCTGTAGACTCATCATTGAAGAAGCTAGAGTTTAATGAAGAGGATAAAGAGAAAATTTTAAGGAGTGGCAGTTGAACTTTTAAGATAGTTCTAGACGTGGTGTTGGGGGTGTGAGAACGCCATTTGGAAGAGAACGCCTTGGTTCTTCAAAGACTTAACCCTGCACCCAGTTTGGCTAGATTTATTGACTGGTGAAAGCATTTTTTTTTTTCCCTAGAAAAAGGCAACCTGCTCTTGTCACTTGTAACAGACCTTGCTGTCTCAAGGAGGTTCAGTTTAACTCCCCCCCGCCCCCCACTTCCCCGCAGAGAAGTGAGGGAATAGAACTTGAGAACTTTCTATCAAAGTGGAGAGTAGCCACGTCCCAGAGCCCGAACAGCACCCCCCCCACACCCCCACTCCCCGCCTGGAGATTTGCTCACTGTTTATCAGTGGGAAGGATTCTCTACAGAAAGCCAAGCTCAGATTTCTAAAGTGCACTAGGAATTTTTCAGCCTCAGAAAAGTTTTTCTTCCTTCTGACCATTAAATAATTGAATAATAAAATAATTTGCATTTTCATGCATTTAGTTATCCCCTTATTTTTTATTTATATAATTTTAAAACCTTTTTATTTTAGATTGGAGTGCTGATTAACAAAGCTGTGATAGTTTCAGGTGAACAGCAGAGGGACTCAGCCATACACGTACATACATGTATGGCATCCATGTACATGTATGGCATCCTCCCATCCAGGATGCCATATAACATTGAGCAGAGGTCCCTGTGCTATACAGTAGGACCTTGCTGGATACCCCCTTTTAAAAAAAATAAAATTTGTGGCATCTTTCACAAAATAAACTAGCTCTCAAAATCCAAGTGAGTGAAGAAAATTTTTCCTTTCTTATCCAGAGAGCTCAGTTACTCTTTTCATCTGTAATAATATAGTCCTGAAGTTTAAAGGGATGCTCCTTTTTGGCCTAAAAAATCCCAGGGGATAATCAATAAATTAGATATGCATGAAAGGGAGGAGGAGTTAAGTAGAAGAACACAGAGCAATGACCCTAAGAAAGGATACATTGCTGTGATCTTCTGGTTTACCTTTACATTTCCTCCCAAAATGATTATAAATGTTTTAACATCAGGGAGCCAAGGAAGAGAACTTAGTGACTTTCAGGGCCAAGACTCACAAGAGACTAAAGTGGTTTCAGTTTCTATGGAAATTCAATGAAATTGCTTGATTGAAATCACTTGATTGATTGAAACTACTTGAATAAGAAGAGACCTTTAATGCAAAGAATTTCTGCTTCAATTACATGAGCAGTTGTATCATTGACAAGAGGTGGAAAATGATAGACTCTCAACTACTTTATCCAGTCAATGCATTGGTAGAATAAGTGCTGAGTTCCTCCAGGACTGACTCTGAGTTTAGCAGGTGGCTGGGTGAGTGAGAGAAGTATAGCTGGTAGCATCCTTCTCCATCCTCTGGGTTATTGTGTCCCTTAGTAGATGAGAGACTGGGACCAAATCAGGGTTTTTCAAGCTAATGGCACACTGGTGGGTTATGACATCTGTTTAGTGGTTTCAGTTGTTTTTTGTTTGTGTTTAATGAAACAATTTGGAATACAAATTGCTTAGTGTGCATTGCAGAGTAAAGGTAAGTAGTGCCTCAAAAGATTGCGAACATACATGTAGGAAATGGTTCATTATGAAGTATGCAGTTCTTGTGCATTTCAGTTGAAAAAAAATTGAAAGCCTGTGAACCAGATGATTTTTAAGACCTCTTCCAGCTCTGAAATTTCTTAATTCTAAGTGATTTTTTGGTTCTGGTCAAATCCCTTATTTTAGGAACACTATTGCCCTCTAGTGGTAAAATGCAGTAACAGCTATGGTAGTGAAAGTGTTAGTCACCAGTCTGTCCCACTCTTTGCCTCCACATGGCTGTCCGTGGAATTCTCCAGGTAAGAATAATGGAGTGGGTTGCCATTCCCTTCTCCAGGGGATCTTCCTGACCCAGGGATCAAACCTGGGTCTCCTGCATTGCAGGCAGATTCTTTACTGTCTGGCCACCCGCGATGGTAGTAAATGCAAAGAAGTATTGAGATTCTCAAGTGAGAACTAGCTGGTGAAACCACTTGTGAGTATTCTGTTTTGTTTACTGATTATAAGGAGAGATTGTAAGGAGAGAGTCATAGTGAGGGACACAGGCATCCCTCACTGCCCCTGTCTGATGACCTCTCTTTCCCAACCGTACACTACCCTTCCATGACCAGAAGGCTCCTGTTTCTCTGATGCCACAGGCCCCAGAGCATGGAAGGTTGTGGTGTTGAGAGCTCCTGTGCTACCCAGGGTACCCTGGATAAGCCTACTTCTGACCACCTGGGGCTGTCCCCTACAGTGAGGCAAGCACGCTCAGGACACTTGTAAGACCTACGACCACTAGTCCCTGCCCCAGGCAGCTGGTGAGAAGCCAGCCTTTCCCTGGCATTTAGGAAGACTGGTGAGATCTTTGTGTGCACAGACTTAAGAACAAAGGCAACCCATTTGAAATCAGCCCTTATTTGAGGATTGCTCAGAGGACCAGGCCACGACCTGATTGGAAACATTAATCAAAACATTTGACCAGAGGTAAGGCGGGGGGTAATTATGCCCAAACCTTAACTGCTTCAATTTAAATGAAAATCAGCAAATATAAAACTATCATCTGTCTTTTGGTGTAGCGTGAAGGACATTAATGGGCACTCCTTGCAGTCTTTCAAGCAAGAAGATCCACCCATAATGGGCATCTGTGACTTTCACTTTTGTTTACGTATGATGGCAGAAGCACTTGCAAAGAATACAGTTCACAATCCTCTCCTTTTACTTCTGACTTTTCTTGCCTAACCCTGATTCACTCATACCCAGTTAACCAGCAAGAGTTTTTAGAGGCTTTATCAATTCTTTTTACAGTATTTAACTTGGATTTTGTGGACTTACGTTTTTTCCTGCCTACTCTTCACAAGTTTACTTAACAATTTTGCAGCTAGGTAATGGGTACACCTGACACAGGCAAGTTTCAGAGCAAACCAGCTGACTTCTGTTGATCATCCCTCCCCCTCCCCACAGGTGGACTGGCTGCTGTGTGCCCCCACCAACCCCAGTGTCTATGGGCAGAACAAAGCCTGTCCATTGAGCCGACAAGACAGCTGGGAGAGCGCCTAGTATACTAAGAAAAAGCTTCTTCCTTTATCCCTTTTCAATCTATAAAGCACTTTAATACAGCATAATTCATCTAATTACTGTTCTCCTTGAAGTCTTCTCTCCATTAATGTCAATAATTCAGAGGTGATAGTTCACAAGAATAGAAAAGCAATGCATCAAGCAGACCATAGAAAAGAAAAACTGGAGAATGAAGAAGGCTGCAATGAATATGGAGGGGAAGGATATGTAATAAAACCCTAAAGTGAAAAAATCTCTACTTTCACACAAGGAAGGCTTCTCAGTGCTTTTACAGCCCCCGTGAAAGAACCACAGGGGGATAGCTATTGGCAGGGTGAAGGTGGTGCTCCTCAGCGCCCTCTGCTGTGTTAATGAAACATAACAATCCAGAAAGCACAGAACAGAGACCTTCCAGGGCACTGCACCTGCTGAGATGGCACCAGTGCCCCCCATGTCTCTGCCCTCCTTCCCCCCCCCCCGGCCCGCAGTGCCCACCTAGCCTGCAGGCTCTGACTGCAGAGTTTGGGTCCAGCACCGAAGTGAAAAAGGCCCTGAGGTTAAATCTAGCCTTGGCCTTCCCAGCCTCGTCCTTCAGTCATCTGAGCCAGCTACAAGTGAGCTGGCAAGTAAGAATGCTTTTAACCAGCTTGTAAGAAGTTGCTTTTGAATCACACACTTTTTTTTTTTACCAGCCCACAACATTTCCACTCGTCTTGCCACACAGGGTGTCAGAGCCAAGGATGCGTGTGATCACAGAGAGTTAGTCTTGGCCCCAAATAAAGATCACTGTCATGAATTTAACCACCAGGAGTCTGGCTTGGTGGCATGCTCTTCTTGAACAACCTAGGTGGTTCTGCTGGAGACAGAATGTAAATAGCCCTAAAGTGACTGATCTTAAAGAGACACAGAATGTTGAATACACACACACACACACACACACACACACACACACACAGTCTCCCAAATCCCACCCGACCCTTGATCTCAGAGCATCAGCATGAATCACCTAGAAATTCTTCCGCACTTCTGCAGGCTTGGCGTTTATTCGCCTTTGTGATGGTCCCCAGTTTAAGAGGTTTGCACAGAGTTAGTCCCATAGTAGCAGTAGCACTTCTCCACTTTGGGTTACTTCTTAGAATCGTTCAGGACGCCTCTGGCCAGTCAAGTTGAGTTGGAAAAGAGCCTTGTACCGTAGTTGTGTAGATGATGTGTCCCAATCCGGATGGCCCCAAGGGAGGTGCCCACACAGAACACTAGGAAGGATCACAAGTAATTTTGTATCTGTATTGATTTCACTGCTGTGACAAATGACCACAATCTTTGTAGGAAAAAAACAACTCCCACAAATTCATTCTCTTACAATTCTGGAGGTCAGAAGACTGAAATCAGTCTTCTGGGCTAAGATCTAGGGCTGTGTTTCCTCTGGAAATTCTAGGGAAGAATCCATTTCCTTGCTTTTTCCAGCTTCTGAAGGTTGCCTTCACTCTTTGGCTCACTGTCCATCCTCCATCTTCATAGCCAGCAGGCAGCAGCTGATGATAACACTCGTAAGGACCCATGTGAGTACACTGGGCCCACCTGGATCAGCCAGGATACTCTGTCCAGCTCAGGGTCCTTAACCTGATCGTACTGGCCACGTCCCCTCTGCCTTGTAACATGTTCAGAGGTTTAAGAGATTAGGATGTGGACCTCTTTGGGGGCCACTCCTCAGCCCACCACACCCAGCTTCCGGGTGACTGTGAGCTGATGCAAGTACTTGCCACACTGCCAGACACGTGACTCTGCTCAAGAAAGGGCAGCTCTGGCTGATCTCTGCAGCCCCAGTAACAACCTCACCCCCCAGCACGCCTGCCCTTCATACTCTGTCTTGACTGGCACCTGACTGTAGGCTGCTTTGTGCTCCTGCCCTGCACATGTGTCAGCTTCTACAGGGTGGAGGGCATCCCTTCTCTTTATGTCTTCCCCTGTACTGACGAAGGGACCTGCTAAAGACAATAGAAAGAAGTGCCTTGCTGCTGCTAAGTCAGTTCAGTCGTGTCCGACTCTGTGCGACCCCAGATATGGCAGCCCACCAGGCTCCCCCGTCCCTGGGATTCTCCAGGCAAGAACACTGGAGTGGGTTGCCATTTCCTTCTCCAATGCATGAAAGTGAAAAGTCAAAAGTGAAAGTGAAGTCGCTCAGTCGTGTCCGACTCTTAGCGACCCCATGGACTGCAGCCTACCAGGCTCCTCCATCCATGGGATTTTCCAGGCAAGAGTACTGGAGTAGGGTGCCATCGCCTTCTCCGAAGAAGTGCCTTAGGAGGTGCTGATTTCCCCATCTTCAGCCAAATGCTGAATAATCAAGTGTCAGTCAATTCTGTGTTGGCAAGAAATTGAAAGTCTCCAAGTCTAATATTTAATGATTCTATATCCTTGAAGTTTTCTGACTACAAACCCCAAAAGAAAAATATTTAAATATGTAAAACATAGTAATTAAGATATTAAAATTAGATGAAAACAAAGGCAGCTGGAGGGGTGTTGGGACCACTGGGCACCTGGAACAGGAGGAGGCCAGGCCAGGACCCAACCCATTCCCAAGCTGCCTACAACAACTCGAATCCCTCTCACAATCAGCCTTTCCTGAGGAGCCCCATCCTAGGCCAGAGGGGAACACTGCCTCTGACCACTCCCCAGCTCTTTGGGGAGGATCAAGAACTCATACCCAGAGCTGACCAAACAGATTAACACAACAGTAGTCTTCCTGTCTCTCTCCACTACCCCTTAGCCTGAGAGTGTCCAAGGCAGAGATCTCCTTCATCCCCACAGGATAGGGCCTGATCTGAAGGTCACTGACTTTTGCTCCATATGTTGCATTCACCTTATCAGGCATTGCCCGAGAGAAGGAAAATGCAATGAAATAACTCCAGGGTATAATGTAATACACTAATGTTCTCCCTGTCCAGAACATAAGTGCAGCGCAGCAATTTTTATCCACAAATGAGTTGTTTACTTGTCTCCAACTAAGCCTGACTCATAAAACTAACCTTATAAAATGAAGAAGTTTGCTTTTCCTGGAATGGCATGACATTTATGTTTTCTTACCAAACGTGAAGGCTGGAGGGGACATTTAGAAGCTGAGTCTGTTAGGTCAGTGAAGCTCACTGTGCTCCCGAGGGGAGATCAGCATCAGCTTTGAGCTCTCGACAACTGGCCTGTCCCCGCCGCCCACCCCCTCGGTGTGGGAACATGAAGTTTAAGGCTATCACTGCCGGCTCTAAGGCCGCATGAAGGGACTGTGCCTGGAAACCAATGGCAGAGGGGAAAAACATGAGACAGTCTTTCCCTGAAACGTAGAGTTTTCTTTTTTTTTCTTTCTTTTTTTTGGCCACACCGCATGGCATGTAGGATCTTAGTTCCCCAACTAGGGGTCGAACCCACACCCCCTTCAGTGGAAGTGGGGATTCCTAACCATTGGACAGCCAGGCAGTTCCTAAGGGTTTTCTTTGTAGAGGTGAGTTTTGGGCAGAATCGTGTCTTTGGAGACTCCCAGAGTCACGGCATTTTTGCAGCCCCTACAGCAGCTGGCAGCAAGATTTCTCTGGGTACCTGCCCTGCTCCTCAATTTGCCCAGGTTTTTGTTGGATTTGATTGAGTTTAAAGGGGATGTTAGGTTTTTTAAATGTGCTCTTAGAATAATAAACACCTATTCTCCATCCCTTATTAGGTTCCTCAGTTTTACATTCAATACTCACATCCCATATTTCAGTGACTTTTAAGCAAGCAAGCATTGTATAGTATCTAATATAATGATAGTGTGGACATGTGCTGGAGGAAACATCTTTGATCCCACTGACATGAAAACAAAACCTTTGTGTTTTACAGAAACAGCTTTTTACTGAGAAATGAGACACAACTTAGTGGAGTTGCTTTTGGAATGTGTGATTTTTAACTTCTGAATATAAATTGTATTACATGGCCAAGTAGCTACCCATGCAGCAGGAAGCAAAGGAATGAATTTTCTTCAAAAACAATTTTAGGGACTTGCCTGGTGGTCTAGGGACTCCCCAGGTGGTGCTAGTGGTAAAGAACCCACCTGCCAATGCAGGAGATGTAAGAGACTCGGGTTTGATCCTGTGTTAGAAAGAAAATCGCAACCCACTCCAGTATTTTTGCCTGGAGAATCCTGTGGATAGAGGAGCCTGGCGGGCTGCCGTCCTTAGGGTGGCAAAGAGTCAGACACGACTGAAGTGACTTAGCACACATGCGTGCACTGGTGGTCCAATGGATAAGACTCTGAGTTTCCAGTGTAGGGGACCCAGATTCAATCCTTGGTCAGGGAGCTAGACTCTACATACCACAGCAAAGGTTGAAGATCCTACATGCTGTGACTAAAACCCAGTGCAGCCTAAATAAGTAAATATATCAATAATAAAATAAACTTATCTCCTTTAACCCTTAGGACAACCATAATCCATTCATTTCTTTTTAATCCAGACTACCTACTCCAAATATCCCTGCTTGAAAAACAGCACATCCTATGTCATCATGGAGTTTATCAGTTGCATCCCCTGAAAGAGAGGGTATACCTGTCCCCTGAACTTTGTAAGGCATCATGACCTGATTTGCCAGAGACCCCAGGTGGATCAGAATTTACGATAACACTCCTCCATTTCATTCAGTCTCATGATAGGAGACTCCTCAGGCCTTCGGAGAGAAATGATGGTCATGTCCTTCATCCCCTGGTCATCTGTCTTCTAGTGACCACCTCTGGTGTTTACTTCCTGTCCCTCCTTCTGAACTTCAGTGCCAGAGAGTTCTCAAAGTGTGGTCCCTGGACCAGCAGCCACAGCATCCCCTGGAACTGGTGAAAATGCAGGGGCTTCGGCCCCGCCCCTGGTTTACTGAATCAGAACTGGAGTGGCCCCATAAGACACTGGTGGGGCCAGTGTCTTCATTAGCACGCCCTCCAGGAGATTCTGTTCCAGCTCAAGTTTGAGACCCATTGCTCTAAAATAAAGTCCCTGAAGACACCTTCTCTAATCTGGCCCCACCCATCATGGTAACCTCCACTCCAAGTATCCCCATCACTAACTTGCTGGTCTCCCCAGCCTGGCTGCTCACCTCTCTTCCTGTCCTGAGGGCCCTCACCCTCTCTCTCCCAGGTCGTCTCCATTCCCTCCTCCTCCTGGAGATTCCTGTTCATGTGCTGCACTGACTCAAGTGCCCACTTCAGCCTTGCCTGAAAGGGTGTATACAGGCCCTCCTTCCAGAGTCCTGGATGATCCTCACTTTCATACTTCTGTGGGTTATTGTGCCCACAAAAAAGCTGTGTTGAAGTCTTAACCCCTCTATCTGTGATTACAACCTTACTTGGAAATAACAGAGTCTTTGCAGATGTAATTAAGATAAGGCTATATTGGGTTAGCATGCGCCTTAAACCCAGTGACTGATGACCTTATCAGAAGGTCATGTGAAGATACAGAGAGAAGAACACCATTTAAAGACAGAAGCAGAGACTGGAGTGATATAGCTGCAAGCCAAGAACACCAAGGTTTGCCTGCCACCACCAGAAACTCAGAGAGGCAAGAGGGGATTCTATCCAGAGCCTCAGAGGGACTAGACAACACCTTAATTTTGGACTTGTAGCCTTCAGAGCTGTGAAAGAGTTCATGTCTGTCCTGTTAAGGCACAAAGTTTGTGGTACTTCATTATAGCAGCCGTAGGAAACAGAAATACCCTGCCTGGCCGTCTCCCTTCCAGAAGGTCTTCACTGTCTTGTCTACAGGAAGCATGATTATTGACAGTCCAACTCTGTCAGTCTCTCTGTCCCTCCCTCCCTTTCTCATACCTCATGCACACACACTTCCCACACATACCCCAGGCAGCTTTCCTTCTGTCCTCTCTTAAGGGGAGTGACTGGGTCTATATGTGTAACCTCTGCGCTATTCAAGGGAAGAACAGGGGTCTGGAGCCAGGCTTCACTACTTAGTACCTCTGGGACTTGGTGTAATTCCTTAACTTCGGGTAAGTGCCTCCGTCTTCATCCTTAAATGGGGATAAGATCAGTATTTCCCTGAAAGGACTCTTGTGCTGTGTTAAGTACTTCCTGGGCACTGTGTTGAGCCACATGAAGCATGTAGTGAGAGTTCAGGATATTTGACATGTATTTTGTAGCTTTTATCATGATGCTGCCCAGTGGCTAGCAGGATGCTTTATACACAATCCCTGAATAAATGCTTGACATTTTGATAGATATTTGAGGAGCATTTTTTTGTTTATAAAAAAATACCTAGTGAGATGAGTTGTACTTTGAAGGCATTCTCTGGTACACTTTATTAAACAGGACTTTTAAAGTGGCCTGTTTCCCTCCCAGATGACTCCAAGTGAAGAAAAGTGTTAGTCTCTCAGTCGTGTCTCATCCCGTGGACTGCAGCCCCCCAGGCTCCTCTGTCCATGGAATTCTCCAGGCCAGAATACTGGAGTGGGTTGCCATTCCCTTCTTCAGGGCATCTTCCCAACCCAAAGATCGAATCTGCATCTCCCGCATTGCAGGCAGATACTTTACCATCTGAGCCACCAGGATTGCCCCAAATCAAAGTGCTAGTCACTTTTCTAAGGAGCCTGTCCTGAGAGAGGGCGGCTGTGGGGGACTATCCTTGTTCATGGCCTTTGGGGACAAAAACCAAGAAACCAAGAAAAATCTACAGAACACACAAAAAAACTGGTTAGAACATGAACCACATCATTGGTGGTCCATGACTACAATGCATTTACTTCTAGGCTATAGTAAATAAGTCCTCTTTTATATGTAATTAGAAATCTGTAGCAAAGAGTTGCCAATTCATTCCTTCAGGTTATACAGCCACATGGTCAATTGCTTTGTTTACTGATTTGTTGTTGATATAAAAAGCCTCATTCTGGAAAAGATTAGAATGAGGTGCTGTGCCCCGGGCCATGCTTTAAGAGAGGGTTGTGGAGCTTCCTAATCTGTTCGCAGATGGGCAGTTTTGGCAGCGTGATGATGGGAGGAACAGAGCCCTGAGATCCTCTCTGTGGGAACATGCCTCACATCAGGGAAGCCAGACCTGCCTGTCCCCTTCCCGACAGACCTGGCTCTTAAAAAAGGTTCAGCTTTAAAAAAAACATCTTTTAATGAATGGATTAGCTTTGAACCACATGCTTTGTACCACGTACCACGTGTAGCAACCCGTGCTCTAAGTGTAGGGAGGACCACCTGAACTTGAGACCTCAGCTGCATCCCAGGTGCAGAGCCTCTAGATTCAAAATCACGACAGTGAGCAGTTTATTGCACGCACAGATCTGATCACACCAATATGCAGGTCAAAAGCAGAAGTTTAAGATCCAGGGTGGAGACATCCATACCAAGTTACTTTGGACTTGACTTCTTGCACTTGTTGGTCCCAGGCACAAAGCTGAGGGAGTAATACCCTCATTACCTTTGCTCCCTGGAGACCCCTCTCTGATGATTGGTTATTCTCTTTTATCCCCTTTCCCATTGTCAACTGAAAAAACAAACAAACAAACAAACAAACAAAAGCAGAACCTGGAAGTTGAGAGGTTTGTTTTATTCGGCGGACTTACTGAGGACTGTAGCCCAGATACAGCTTCTCAGATTGCTCTGAGGGACTGTTCCAAAGACGTAAGGGAAGAGCTAGGAGATGTAGGAGTTTTTGCTGGAAAAGAACAAACAAATATTTGGTTGAACATCCAAAGATTACTGCTGATCACTAAAACAGAGACCTCAAGTTAATGATTTTAGTGCTTTTCTATGTATGGGAAGATGCAGGAGTCTGGGATCATTGAAATCATTCCTTTGATAAACATCTTAACTATCTGGGAGCAATATCCTGTTTTTCCCCTCCTGGTTTCCTCTCAGGGTCCACTTTTGGGGTCTTAAGGCTGCAGTACTCTTTGTTTACTGAAATGGCAGGCAGCATTCTTTGTCCACAGTGCCTGTTCTTGGTCCTAAATTGACCCAACAGTTGGGAGGCATCTCATGACCAGTTTTGTCCCATGGCTCTAGGAAAGCTCATCCCTAGATTAGGTGAGGGTTCTGTTGATAGGCTACTCAGTGTGCTAAATTTTTTGGATGAGGCCCTGTTGATTATCTAAAATCCTCGGAATTGTCCGTTTTACTAGTCAGTTATCATCCAGGAAATGTTTTCCCTTGTTGCTTCTTCCCATATCTAGAATTTTACTGTTACAGTTATTTTATATAGAGTTATATATGTGATCAATTGCCTCAAGACATTTAGCCATCATTAATTTTTTTCAGTGGCCTGGTTGTGCATTGGGTAATGAAAGAGACAATAGTCTTGTGAAATAGAATATAGGTAATACAGCTAGTAACATTAATAAAATACAGCAGAGAAAGACACAAGGCATAAATAATTTGAAAACAGCAAGAGAAAAAATTAAAACAATGATTAGTGTAACTAGTTGTAATCTGTTCGCAATAAGCCATCAAGTTCACAGGGGAGCCAGCTGGATAAGCCAAATTTTGGAAGGATCATGTAGAGAGAAAAGGATAAATATTTCACCTTTGTTTACAAAGGTATATTTTATCAGCTTGTAGATCAAAAAGAGTATAAGAGGAAAGATTTTCTGGAAAACAAACATTAAAAATCAGAATATTTCAGAAGTCATAAAATTGTAAATCATATTTATCAATTCGTTCAGTTCTGTGTAATTCCAGTTGATTTGTATGAAGTCATCAGGTTTTCCATTAGAGTTTTGTAATTTCTTACTGAGTTCAGTGGTATGATCTCAAAGTTATCAGAAACAAATTTGTCAAAAAGCTCTTTTTATGAATCCTCTTGAAAATCCTCATTTTGTAAAAGCATTAGAGTAAAACAATGATTGTCTATAAATGACAAAAGACTTAAAATGGCATGGTTAAAGATCTGTTCACAATATAATTGACAAGAAACTTATTTTTGTGGTGAACAACCTTTTAAAGATAATGACTAGAATTATAACTGATAACAGTGTATTAGGGCACATCAGATTTTTAGGAATTCTGTATAACTTTTGGAATGACTACATTAATGACTTTTACCCATAAAATAAGAAGGTTTTGCTACACTTAGTTGATAGTGCTACCCATGTAATTTAACATGCCAGATAAACCTAATTAATCTCTCCGGGACGCTTCAGGGGTCCTTTGAAACATCCCAAAGTTAGCTGGGGGTCAAAAGAATCTTAATTAGAATTTGATACTTGGGAAGTTTGTTCTTTTTTTTTAAAATGTCAAGTTTTTAAACACTTGATCAAATAGGATCATAGGTCACTGAAGCAATGCTTATTCACTCAACTAAAGAGACAATAAAAGATATTTAAGGCAAATGACAGATCATGTAGAAGGCAGAGCAACTCACAATCTGTTACCAAAAATAGTTCATAAGAAAACTCTATTCTCATAAAAGAGAGAGAAAACCAAACTCCAGTCTTGCACCAGCCCACCCTCAACAACAAAATTTACTTACCTAATTAAATTCAATCCAAACGGAACCATGCACAGAATAACTTTGTCAGAGCAGCCTTCCTACAATTCTTCTACAGCTTTCTATATCCATTTTAGTTTGTCCCTATAGACTACCTGGGTCAGGAAGCCCCCCCTGGAGAAGGGAATGACAACCCACTCCAGTATTGTCTGGAGAATTCCACAGACAGAGGAGCCTGGTGGGCTACAGTCCATGGATGGCAAAGAGTCAGACACAACTGAAAGTCTAAGAAAGGAAAGATCTTTGATGTACAGGTAGATGCAACAAAGCTTAGGGTGACAAAAGCCCCTGAGAGTTGCCTCAGCCAGACGAAGTCTTCTCAGAACCCCAGTCTATTCCGTGGGTTGCCAGTTGTGCACCATATGTGTACCTTCCAGATGGTAGAGACCAAACTGCCAACACACACACACACACACACACACACACACACACGCTTAAGAAAATCAGGTAGAGCATTTACATCTTAAAGACACAGGGAGAGAAATGCAAGTTTCTCCTAGAAGGGCTTTTGTTTCTGAATTCTGAAAAGATATTTTATCGAGTAGGCTCTTTCTAGCTGCATACACACTTAAAAATGAGTTTCAGAATGTTAAAAGAGCCCCAGTTTGACCATTTTGGGTTGAGAGCTCCTAGTATAGTTATTCCAGTCAAGTGAGTATTTGCAAGTATAAATTTCCATATGTGTTGTACATGAACCTGGCTGGGGTGTTAGTTGGAGGCTGGCCATCTATTGCTCTTTTGTTTTGAAAGCTTTGGTCCCCGTTGTAAAGTCAGTTTGCCCAGATAAAATGCTAGCGGCAATCCTGTCGCGGACCTGTGTGCTTTTTGCAAGCTTAACTCCGCTAGATGTCACCCCAGAGTCGATCCAGCTCTCACGTGTCTCAGTTTCTCCTTCTGGTAGTGTAAGACCACTCTGAGTGCTCCGGTCACTGAGTGGCCAGCTCGTAGGCTCATCCCTGGCAGAGCAAGTTTTTAATTAAAATGTGTGGGTTTCCCTATAGGGACAGCTGCATGGTATGAGGACGTGCTTCCAGCACTCCCACAAGTTTCTCAATTGCCTGAGAAAGCCCACTGGGAGATCTCCTTCCTTGGAGCTGAAAGCTCTCATGAGATATCTTCAATTTTATTCTGAAGAACTCTATTAAAATAGCCAATCCAAGTTAAAACAACAGGCAAGCTTCCCACCTAATTACACAGTCCAACCCTACTGAGTGTCTTTCAACTGAGGATAACCCAGGTACCTCTTCTTGAAACTAAGTTTTCAGGATAATCTTGGAGGCAAGAGGAGGTTAACACCACCGAGTAAAACTTAGGACCCTCAGCCACTGCTGGGAGAGCTACAAGCCAGGAGAGATTCACCCACATTTGTCTGTACTCTTGTTGCCGGCCAGAATCTTAGCTTTCTCTGCCCACTGAAGCCAAACAAAAGATACAGAGACAGAGCTTCGAGGAAGTAGAAAGGTGGCTTTAATTCTCAGCCGGTGGAGAGGGGAACACAGTAGGCTTATACCTCAAGATCTGTGCACCCCCCTCCCCCGCAGCCTGCGCTATGGGGAGTCTAGGGGCTTATGTAAGATGAGGGCTCGCAGTCAGGAGTCGGCGATGAGTAACAAAAGGGTTAGCATCTTGATTGTTTCCTCTTGCATTGTTTCAAAGACAGTCATAGTCTGCGTCAGTAACCCAGTCACTGAGTCTGGCGGTTGGCTGGCTCTGTGGCCTTCTGTAAAAAGAGGAACTATAAGGGGAAGAGGGTTGTAGGGGTAAACACCAGGTCCAGGATGCATTTAGCATAGAGCCAAAGGAAAATAGGTGTGAAGTATAGCTCCTGCAGGGGCTTCCCTGGTAGCTCAACTTGTAAAGAATCCACCTGCAATGAGGGAAACCCCGATTCGATTCCTGGGTCAGGAAGATCCCCTGGAGAAGGGATAGGCTACCCATGCCAGTATTATTGGGCTTCCCTGGTGGTTCAGATGGCAAAGAATCTGCCAGCAATGCAGAAGACCTGAGTTTGATCCCTGGGTTGGGAAGATCCCCTGGAGGAGGCATGGCAGCCCATTCCAGTATTCTTGCCTTGTTCAAAATTCCCAAGGACAGAGGAGCCTGGAGGGCTGCAGTCCATGGGGTCACAAAGAGTTGGACACGACTGAGTGACTAAGCACAGTCACAGCACAGTGGCTAAGCACAGCTGACACAGCACCACTGCAGAGTTAGAAGGCAGAAAAGCAAACTTATTTGCAGACCCGCAGAGTTAGCAGTTAAAGTAAAAAAAAAAAAAAAAAGCTAGGGGATGTTCAGGCCTGCTCACTGTTGTGCTTAATCTTCTTTGTTGTCAGGAAAGGGAAAGAAAAAAAAACTCACTCCTCTTCTTGTCGTTTTCACTGCGACTCTCTCTGAGGAGGCAGGCTGGGCTAAGAGGCCACTGCTGCTACCTCGGCTCCGGATCCTGGTGAAGCAGAGAAGCCTGCACTGGGTCCCTTCATTGGCCACCAGATCTGTCAACTGAAGAAATACATAACCTAAGAGCTGAGAAGTTTGTTTTCTTTGGTGGACTCACTGAGGACTACAGCCCAGGATACAGCCTCTCAGATTGTGCTGAGGGGCTGTTTCAAAGAGGTGAGGGAGGAGCCTGGAGATGTAGGAGTTTTTTTCTGGGGGGGAAAATGTCAAATATCCAAAGATTACAAGATTACTGTTATTCACAAATACAGACATTTCAAGTTAGAGTTTAGAGCTTGTATATGTATGGGAAGATGCAGGAGTCTGGGCTCATTGAAATCATTCCTTTGATAGACACCTCAACTATTTAGGACCAGTGTCCTGCTTTTCTCCTTCCTGAATCCCCCTCAGGGCGCACTGTAGGGGCTTTATGGCTGCAGTATTTTTTGTTTACTGATATGGTAGGCGACTCTCTTTGTCTACACCATTCATCCCCCTCCCTTGGGGAACTTGGAGAAGGGCTGATGTATCTTCTTCTGTCTTTGTTTTCTTCTCTTTAATTTGATTGCGTCAGGTCTTCGTTGCAGCCTGTGGGATCTAGTTCCCTGACCAGGGATCAAACCGCATGCCCCCTGCATTGGGAACACTGAGTCAGTCACTGGACTACCAGGGAAGTCTCTGTAAGTGTTCTTATGAGAGATACTGTTGCTGTGTGTGCAAATTTTTATTTAAAACATTTTCGTAAGTGGTATGCTGTGCATTTTCCTGTGTCTGCTGTTTTCACTTCCTGCCTTGAGGGTCTCTCTTAGTTGCTCTAAGTATGGCTAGTTGGCTACCTCTCCCCGCTGTGATCTGTGGTGGTTGTTCAGTCGCTAAGTTGTGTCCAGTTTTTATGACCCCATGGACTGCAGCATGCCAGGCTTCCCTGTCCTTCACTATCTCCTGGAGTTTGCTCAAACTCACATCCATCGAGTCAGTGATGCCGCCCAACTAGCTCATCCTCTGTCTCCCCCTTCTCCTCCTTCCCTTCTGTGTAGCACCCCCATTCTACCTGCCTACCCCCCAGGGAGGCACAGCAGATCGTCTCCAACTTCCCACCACACACAGAATGCCTCAAGGAACATCCTCCCATAAGTCCCCTGTTACAGTATCACCGTTTCTCTGGGATACACACCTGGAAGTAGTTATTGGATCATAAAAGCATGTATAATCTTGATTTGACTGAGTCATTCAGACTGCCCCCCAGCCGGGCTGCACCGGGCTACCTCCCACCAGCCATGAACCCCCAGCCCTGGCCAACAGGTTGGCCTTATGCACTTTCTCATTCATTGCCAATGTCACAGTTGCGCAGTGGTCCCTCCCTGCTTCTTTAGCTGCGTCTCATAATTACTCACTTGTGTTCAGGCCTTCAGAGCTCTGTTAACCCAGGTAAGACATGTGATATGCTTAGAGCCACACCCAGCACAGGCCCTAGAGGGTATATGTTATTGTTCTATAAATATAAGCATCCTTTAAATGATGGTAGATTTAATAACGTTGTCCTAACACAAACTGTGAATTCTAGTGATTATTTCTGACCTTGAATAATGTATTTGGCTGACCATGTTGGCCTGCGAGTTCACATCCACATCTGTCCACCATACGCTTCCCTGCATTTCTGCCATCCCCACCTTGGTTCATCCCACATCCTTCCCTGCGGAATGTTTGCCAGCCACTCACAGTCATCCTGCTTCCCAGATGGCACAGATGGTAAAGAATCTGCTTTACAACATGGCAGGTTTGATCCCTGGGTCAGAAAGGTCCCCTGGAGAACGGAATGGCTATCCAGTATTCTTGCCTGGGAAATCTCATGGACAGAGGAGCCTGGTGAGCTACAACCCGTGGGGTCTCAAAGAGTCAGACACGAATGAACATGTCCATACATACCATGATCCTGACATCCCCAAAGTTAATTCCTTCCTAACTTCAGAGTTCAGCTTAAAATGTCACTTTTCTGGCCCCCAGACTAGATCACTTCTCCAGTTATCCTTTCATAGCTCCTAAGTCATCCATGACCACATAATCAGCTGTACCATGAACTATTTGAAGTCCTTCTCCTGTGCCCTGACTGCCCTGAGGGCAGCTGTGACAGTCTCTTCCCTGTCCTCCTGCTCCCAGCCCTGTTTCACGTTAGGAACTCCTGGGGTGCATGTTGAACTACAGAGACCTCTTCATCACAGGATAGTTTAATCAGAGACAGCCAAGGGAGTACACAGCCCTAAAGTGGCCTGAGGAGCGTGAGACACTTATCCCAGATGGCCCTGACAGGTCTTCCAAGGCTGCCACCTTATCTCTGGAGAACCAGCCACGTGGCCTCAGAGGAACTGGTGACTCAGAGGAAGGGAGCCGGGAGAGGGCTTTAGGGGAGATAAAGGGACTGAGTCTTGATAAATGATAAAGTACAACCACAAATATAAAAATCCTGTTTGGGACAAAATGTAGATGTTCTTGCTGATGTTCTTAAGAGTGCCTGATTAGCAAATCGGGAAGGAAAATTACTCTTCAAAAGGACAGCTCCATCCTGACTCAGCTCACAGCCTTGGTTACTCCAGGTGTTTCTTTCCCCGCAAAGAGTAGGTACTGATGCTGTAACTGGGAAGGGTTAATTTTGAATTTACTCTGGATCTGCTCTTGCGACTTTAACCTTTATTTTGCAGCTTTTATTGTTATAAGCATATATGGTGGTCTGCCTCAGGGAAGTAACTTGAGCCGCCCACCTGTGAAGGAAGTGAGGCAAAAACATGGCCCTGCCCGAGGCTTGCCATTCCAGGGCTCATTTACAAGGATTGAATAGCTTTTTACTTTGTTTCCTCATTTCCCCCCGCCCCCCATCTCTGATCCATAAAAGAACCTGCCAGCCAGGCCCCAAAAGATGGTTATTTTGAGATGCTAGCCTGCCATCTTCTCAGTCAGCCGGCTCCTGAATAAAATCCCTTCCTGATCCCAACACCTCGTCTAGGATTCACTGACTCATCTTATGGTGAGCAGAACGAGCTTGGACTCTGTAACCGCTCCTCATTTAGCCTCCATGTGTTTTCAAAAAAAAAATTACAGAGTTAAATAATATCTTAAGTACTCTATTTGAAATATGCACAATTATATCAAGGTTATAGCAGGCTTTTGTGAATTTCTGTGGATAGCAAATAAGTGTGTCCAGTTTATTAGTTATGGAAAGGTGGGTGGTCCTTAAGATTATTCTCAGTATTACCTTCCCGGGGGTATGACAGGAAATGCCACAGCTTCAACCACCACCTCCACTGAATCTCCTTTTATGCCATCCAGCTGCTTCCTGGCCTTCTTCCGTGTCCTGGAGCATGAAGGTGGTGCCACCAACTCTGCTGACCTCTCCTCTTCTTAGCACCTGTGGTGCTGACCCCCAGATAGCAGCCTGAGGGGCATCCTGACTCCTGTGAAGGGGGCTGACCCCAGACCCCTGAGTGGAGGTGAAGGGCAGACTCCTAGGCCATGCGTGGAGCAGGTGGGAGGTCTACAGGGCTGGCGCAGCAAGCAGGTCAAGCCTTAGACCTGCCAGCACACGGAACTGCTGCCTCTGTGTCCGCGTGGCTTAGGGGAGTGTTCTATGTGTTCTTCTAACTCGGGTCAGGTGTTGAGACTTGGAGACAGATGTATGGGGCACCTTGTTCAGCTACCTTCATGCAGGTCCCATTTATACTCTTTAACGGTTCTCTGTGAGCTCCAGGCAGGAGAAAACCAAAGTAAAAAGAAATTGTTGTTTTTCAGTTGCTCAGTTGTGTCTGACTCTTCGTGACCCCATGAACTGTAGCACTCCAGGCTTCCCTGTCCTTCACTATCTCCCAGAGTTTGCTCAAACTATTGTCCATTGAGTTGATGATGCCATCCAACCATCTCATCCTCTGTAGTCCCCTTTTCTTCCTGCCCTCGATCTTTCCCAGCATCAGGGTCTTTTCCAGTGAGTCAGCTCTTCACATCAGGTGGCCAAAGTATTGTAGCATCAGATTCAGCATCAGTCCTTCCAGTGAATATTCAGGACTGATCTCCTTTAGGATGGACTGGTTGGATCTCCTTGCAGTCCAAGGGACTCTCAAGAGTCTTCTCCGACACCACAGTTTGAAAACATCAATTCTTTGCCACTCAGCCTTCTTTATGGTCCAACTTTTCCATACATGACTTCTGGAAAAACCAAACCTTTGACTATAGACCTTTGTTGTCAAAGTAATGTCTCCACTTTTTAATACAGTGTCTAGGTTTGTCATAGCTTTTCTTCCAAGGAGCCAGTGTCTTAGTTTCATGGCTGTAGTCACCATCTGCAGTGATTTTGGAGTCCAAGAAAATAAAATCTTGTCACTGTTTCCATTTTTTTCCCCTACCTATTTGTCACGAAGTGATGGGACTGGCTGCCATAATCTTAGTTTTTTGAATGTTGAGTTTTAAGCCATCTTTTTCACTCTCCTCTTTCACTTTCATCAAGAAGCTCTTTAGATCCTCTTTGCTTTCTGCCATAAGCATGGTGTCATCTGCGTATCTCAGGTTATTGATATTTCTCCGGCAATCTTGATTCCAGCTTGTGCTTCATTCAGCCCAGCATTTCGCATGATGTACTGTGCATATAAGTTAAATAAGCACGGTGACAATATACAGCCTTGCTCGTTCTCTGCAAGCTCCAGACAGGAGAAAACCAAAGTAAAAACAAGCTGTTGTTTTTCAGTCGCTTGATCATGGCTGGCTGTGTCACCCCATGAACCGTAGCACACTAGGCTGATGTTTGAAGCAGTCTGTTGTTCCATATCCGGTTCTAACTGTTACTTCTTGACCTGCATGCAGCTTTCTCAGGAAGCAGGTAAGGTGGTCGGGTATTCCCATCTCTGTTAAGAATTTTCCACAGTTTGTCGTGATCCACACAGTCAAAGGCTTTACCATAGTCAATAAAGCAGAAGTAGATGTTTTTCTGGAATTCCCTTGCCTTTTCTATGATCCAACAGATGTTGGCAATTTGATCTCTGGTTCCTCTGCCTTGTCTAAACCCAGCTTGTACATCTGGATGTTCTCAGTTCACATACTGTTGAAGACTAGCTTGAAGGATTTTGAGCATTACCTTGCTAGCATGTGAAATGAGTGCAGTTGTGGGGTAGTTTAAACATTCTTTGGGATTGGAATGAAAACTGACCTTTCCCGGTCCTGTGGCCAATGCTGAGTTTTCCAAATTTGCTGGCATATTGAGTGCAGCACAAGCTAAATGGAGTCTGGATCTCAGCCTTCCATAGTCTCATCCTTGGGCCAGACCCTACTTCCCAGCACAGTTCTAGCTCTCCCTGATGTGATTTTTTTCAGTTAATTTTTATTGGAGTATAGTTGATTTACAATGTTGTGTTAGCTTCTGCCATATAGCACAGAAAATCAGTTATACATATGCATATATCCACTCTTTTTAAACTTCCTTTCTCCTGTAGGTGATTATAGAGTATTGGGAAGAATTCCATGTGCTGCACAGTAGGTTCTTATTAGTTATATATAGTAGTATGAATACGTCAGTCTCAGTCTCCCAGATTATCCCTCTCTCCTCATGTGCCCTTTGGTGACCATAAGCTTGTTGTCTACATCTGTGACTCTATTTCTGTTTTGTAAATAGGTTCATTTTGATCATTTTTTAGATTCCACATACAAGCAATATCGTATGATATTTGTTTTTCCCTGACTTACTTCCTTCAGTATGGCAATCTCTAGGTCCATCCCCGTTGCAGTGAATGATAGTATTTCCTTCTGTTCATGGCTGAGTAGTAGTCCACTGTGTGTATGTGCCACGTCTTCCCCATTCCTCTGTTGATGGACATTGAGGTCGCTTCGTAAACAGTGCTGCAGTGAACACTGGGGTGCAGGTATTTTTCAGATTAGGGTTTTCTCTGGGTATATGCCCAGGAGTGGGATTGCTGGGTCATATGGTAGTTCTGTTTTTGGTTTTTATAGGAATCCCTATACTGTTCTCCATAGTGGCTGCACCAGTTTATATTCCCACCAACATTTACAGGTGGGTTTCCTTTTCTCCATACCCTCTCCAGCATTTATTGTTTGTAGACTTTTTGATGATGGCCATTCCGACCAGTGTGAGGTGAACACTCATTTGCGTGTCTCTAATAATTAACAACATTGAGCATCTTTTCATGTGCTTTTTGGCCATCTGTATGTCTTCTTTGGAGAAATGTCTATTTAGATCTTCTGCCCAGTTTTTGGTTGAGCTGTTTGTTTTTTTGATATTGAGCTATATGAGCTGCTTGTGCATTTTGAAGATTAATTCTTTTAATTCTGTGTGGGCTTTTCGAGCTGTGGCATGTGGGCTCAGTAGCTGCAGTGCATAGGCTTAGTTGCTCCACAGCATGTGGGATCCCAGTTTCCCGACCAGCAATTGAACGCTTGTCCCCTGCCCTGGAAGGTGGATTCCTAACCACTGGACCACCAGGGAAGGTACCTGTAGTGTAGTTTCAGATCAGGGAGCCTGATTCCTCCAGCTCCATTTTTCTTTCTCAGGATTGCTTTGCTATTCAAGGTCATTTGTGTTTCCCTACAAATTACAAAAATTTTTGTTCTATGAAAAATGCCATTGGTAATTGATAGGGATTGCATTGATGCAGTTGTGATTAGGATAGTTTCCTTATTTTTTTTGATCTTTCATTGTTAGTGTGTAGAAATGCAAGATTTCTGTGTATTGTATACTGCAGCTTTGCGGGGAGGGATGGTGTGACTTGTAGGATCTTAGTTCCCCAACCAGGGATTGAACCTGGGCCCTCTGCAGTGAAGGCACAAATCCTTACCACTGGACCGTCAGAGAATTTCCATGTATCCTGCAACTTTACCAAATTCACTGATGAGCTCTAGTCATTTTCTGGTGGCGTCTTTAGGATTTTCTGTGTATAGTATCATGTCATCCACAAACAGTGACAATTTTACTTCTTTTCCAATTTGGATTCCTCTAATTTTTTTCTTCTCAGATTGCTGTGGCTAGGACTTCCAAAACTATGTTGAATAAATGTGGCGAGAGTGGACAGCTTTGTCTTGTTCCTGATCTTAGAGGAAATGCTTTTAGCTTTTCGCTATTGAGTATGATGTTAGCTGTGGGTTTGAACAGGTTTTAATAACAATACAAATAGTGAGCACTGGACTTTTACCCTGACCAAGGCACCATCTAAAGTCTGTCGTGCTTTACTCTGCACAACAGCCGGAGCGCTGCAATATGTTTACTTTACTGGGGTTCCCACATACTTTGGGATCAAGTTCCAAGTCCTCTTTACAAAAAATGCTTTTGTGACCTTGCGCCAACATCCCCAGACAGCCTTTTCCCTAGCTTTGCAGCCTTCCCTGAAACGCCAGCCCCTGCCCTCCCTTCCCACGTCTTTGCCTGGCTCCCCTTTGCTCTAGAAAGCTTCCCTAGAGCAAGCGCCCAGCATACATGCCGCTCTGGCCGCATAGGAGAGCTGCACTGCGTGGCTGTTGATGTACCCTTTCCACACAGGGCGCAAGTTTCCAGTCAGGCTGGACAGGATGTTTAATTTCCTTGTATCTCCCTGGTGCCTGGCATACCAGGTGGCCAACAGTGAATGGCTGAGAAGACAGACACGTGTGTATGAATTTTGTAATTTGTATGAATATCTAATGAAATCAGTGTTTCAGCTTCCACCAGAACTTGTTTCGAGATTGAAAATGAGCCCTAAGCACACAACTCTCATGCATGGGCTCTGGGTGCCCCTTGACCCCCAGCAATATCTATACATCCACACATTTAAATATTCCTTATATAAACAATTGCCATAGAATCCTCACTCTCCATTCTCCAGTTTCCCAGAATTTATTTTTTTTTAAACCCTGTGATAGAAATGGATGATATCTCGTCTACTTAAAATAACCATGCTTGGTTTTTGTGTTCCTGGGCTGAAGTTCACA
Source organism: Bos mutus (assembly GCF_027580195.1). NCBI lineage: Eukaryota > Metazoa > Chordata > Mammalia > Artiodactyla > Bovidae > Bos > Bos mutus. The sequence continues at coordinate 107,700,298 of NC_091617.1, forward strand.
GGAAACAGAGGGAATTCCCTGGTTGTCCAGTGGTTAAGACTCTGCTTCCACTGCAGGGGGACCTGAGTTCGATCCCTGGTTGGGGAACTAAGATCCCGTGCGGCTGTGTTTCCACCTCACCCCCACCTCCCACAAAAGGGAAATGGCTGTTTCCTGAATAACTTAACACTGTGTGGAATAACTTCAGCTCCGGGTGGCAGAAGCTCCTTTTCTTCTCTAGAAAACATTCCTTTTACTGAATGATCATTGTGCTCTTTAAAAAAAAATGATGGCCAATAACAAAGTTCTTCTGAACAGTCTAATGGGCTTCAGTGATATGGATATGTATTCTCTAAAGCTCTGCATTGGAATCAGTTCAAAGGTTTAAAAAGGCTAAATATGCATTTCCAAAGTTTAGAAGCATGCCTACTCGTGAAAGCTCCAAAGTGGAGACCATGATTGCCGTGGTAACTCACCCTGCCCCAGGCTCAGCCCATCACAGAGCTCTCCCACCTCAGGCCTCTCATGTAGATCCACTCTGCGCACCCTGCGTCTGGGTGCTGCTTCCGCACTGTTCCTTTGACCTCAGCTGAGGGCTCCTCCCCCAGACGCCTTCCTTAACTACCACTGTCTTTTCACTTACCACCATCTGAAAACCCATCATTTATTACTGGGTGCATCTTTGTCACCGGATCCTGTTTTCAACTGTAAGTGGCAGGAGGGGGAGCTGCTGAGGCCCGGTGCCCAGCACAGGGCATGGAGGGGCACCGATGGTTGGGGAAGGAAGGAACCCTCTCCTCAACCCTGTGTGCTCACATCTGTTTCTCATCTAGCTGCTCCCACAAAGCCAACTTCTAGTGTCAGGACCAGTTTCCCCCTCTCAACCTTCCTGTTTGTAAGCAGCTGTCAAATCAGCAAGCAGAGTGGCATAACCAGACTAAAATTTGAGATCTTTTCTCCTGGTTAAAAAAAAAAAAAATCGATTTTATTCAGGTATAAGTGCTACAGCTTCCACTTGCATGTCATGTTATCCCAAGAGAGTAAGCGGTTGTTGTTGTTCCGTTGCTGAGTCTCGTCTGACTGTTCGTGATTCCATGGACCGCAGCACGCCAGGCTTCCCTGTCCTTCACCTCTCCCGGAGCTTGCTCAAACTCGTGTCCATTGAGTTGGTGATGCCATCCAACCATCTCGTCCTCTGTTGTCTCCTTCTCCTCCTGCCTTCAATCTTTCCCAGCATCAGGGACTTTATCAATCAGTTGACTTTTTGCATCAGGTGGCCAAATATTGAAGCTTCAACTTCATAATCAGTCCTTCCAATGAATATTCAGGTTTGATTTCCATTAACAGAACTTGCACTTGGCTAAAATTCCATTTCTGTGTTTCAGGTTAATCAGAAGAAGGAATATAAATTTGACCTGGTGTTTACCACAGAATTCTACAGCGCAGAGGTAAGCTGCCATGGTTCGTGAAGTGTCCCATTAGCAATTTTTATGGATTTTTTTTTTAACTGAGAATCTTAATATTGGATTGGCCAAGAAGTTCATTTGGAGTTTTCCATAATAGATGAACAGACTTTTTGATCAAACCTGTATATAGAGGCCTGGAGGTTTACCTGTGTGTGTGTGTTTTCCCGTCCTGCTTCATTTTCTATTTGTTCTCAAGAATCAAAGACTAGAGCTTGGCAGGACAACTTCATGACCTTAAACAGGGTTGCTTTTAACAGTCCACACAGCCATCTTTGTCGCTAGGCAAGTGTTTCGCACCCTAGCATCTGCTGCCCCTCCCTCACATCTCAGAATCCCTGGAGTGACTCACTTCTAAATGTCAGCCTGCTCTTTTCCTGTCAGCTGGTGACATTTCTCGTTAGTGGACTGGCGTAGCAGGAGACCATCTCTGGGAGCTGCCCTGAACAGAGGTATTCTGTAACCCAGAGCAGCCTGTCACGCCGCAGGCACCTTCAGCCTCTCCAGTTGTGACCCAGCAGCCCATGATTCTCCAAGTTTCCTTTCCTCTGCTGTCAAGAAGAGAGTAAACAGGAGATTCAGACAGAAATCAGAGCTGGATGAACTTCCCAGGGCTGGGCCGAGCTGGGAGGCATCAACCAGAACCTGGGTGGAGGGAGCAGCCAAATCCCTCTATGTGGCTCTGAGTCAGGGCAGCAAGGGTGGGCAGGCAGCACCAAGGTGTCTCAGGGAGGCAGCGCTTCAGAGAAGGCAGGGCCCCTCCAGTGGAGGCTTCTGGAAGAAAGCTTCCCAGTATTCAGAGCTGACCAGACAACAGTACGCCAACTTTGCTTATTAACCTAAGAATTAACATTTTCTTAAAGCATAAGGAGGGTGCTTTTGGTTTCTGTGTTGCCAGTGGAGGTGTTCAGTTAAAGCGAAAGGGAAAATGACTACTAGATTATTTTGACCTGCTGTGCTTCTCTGAAGGGCATGGGGAGCTGATGAGGGACTGAGGAGAGTTCTTTCATCTTCAGGCAACTGCTTTGATTCTGTGGGGCCAACTGGGTGGAGGGGGAGAAAAATAAAAGAGGACAACACCCATTTCGTTTCTGCTGCCTTGGAAATAGCTTTGACATCAAGAGCCCACGTGCCAGCCCTGTCTTTTGCCCTTGATAAGCCTCTTCTGGAATGCTCCCTTCACCATTTCGCTGCATGGCACTGATGATTAGGAAAGCCTATTGCAGTTTTTGTGGAGTTTTTGGCTTTAGTTCTAGGAGGGGGAGCTTATTAGGTAAATCTAATCTTGATTACAATTTGTTTGTGGGCTTTTTTTTTTTCTGGTTGTTTTAACTGGGACTCTGCCCAGTTCAAATGACTGTAAAAGGGAAAAGAACTTGGTCAACTGACCAAGTTGTTACAGGAGTTAACTCGGGCCATGAACTTCCTCAAATCAAAGGCCCAGTGGATGGTTTGAATGAACATACATTTTTCTGGGAAGCAGTTCCTTGGCTTTTATTGTTAGATTAAGGAATCAGTGACCTAAAAGAGTAAAGAACTGTCCCAGAAATGAGTCGTGCACTTGACGTCTACTTAAAGCATCCAGCTACCCAGCTCCACGTGTCTCTGGGGGAGATCCCAGAACACTCAGTGTGTCCAGGTTTCAATGTGAGTATAAGCCGACAGCCCTCAGTCACGTGGGTAGTTGGAGCAGCACCACTGGGGTGGTTTGTGCTTCTACTTCTTCCAGATTAGATCTCGGGGCTCTCACAGAGCTAGGGCCCCAGCATCAGATACAGCTCAGGTCCTGGCTGACCACTTACCTACTAGCTGTGACACATGGAGGAGGTTCCTCTTTAAACGTGAGTCTTAATCTGTAAAATTGGAGTAGGAGGACCAAATTCATCCGGCAGCATGATGGTATTGTCACTTGTGTTCATGGAGATCAGCTTCCTCTTGGTCAAAGTTTGCAAGCTTGAGCTCCAAGTGAGCATTACATTGGTCCCAGAGAGCAAAGTACCTGTCCTAGAGTTTTGAGTTGAGCAGCACTCACAGCTGTCAGTGAGTATTTCTTTGGAAAAGGCCCAGCCTTCTTTCCTAAGGGCACCATCAGAAAGCAGGAATTTAAAAGACAGCAAAGGCGAAGATTGTTGTGTTCAGTGTGAGCCCCAAAACCACACTCTACAAAGGAGACCATTACATATGCAGGCCAGGGCATACCTGCCATGTACGGGGAGCTCCCCAGTCTTGTGTTTGTATGTTGGGGTGGGTGCGAAGTGATGAGGAACCATCCTTTTTAATTCCAAAATCTTTATTTCAGGAAGGTGAGAAACGTCTGGGAAAATGTTCTGCTCAAGTATTTTTCAGGAATGAGAAACCCAGACCAGCCGTTAATGTGACATGTACTCAGCTCGTTAAGAAGGAGAGGAGACAGGAAGAGGATTACCAGCTCTACAAGCTCATGAAGCAACTTAAAAGCCCCTTGAATGCAGTCAGCATTCCTGGTATATACCCATCTCTGGAATTTCTATATTCAGGAATGAGTGTCATTACTAAATCTCAAGAAGAATGATTATCTGAAAATTTATTTCCCAAATGGCACTTTAATGACAGAAGGTGGTTTACCTCATTATTTAAACAAAATTCAGAAGTATCCTTTTCCGGTTCTTCTCCTCCAGTACAAGATAGTGACTCCATCAGGAACTATCTGTGCCTGCCCACTTCCACCCCAGACGCGGGCAGGGCAAGAGCTCGACTCCAAAAGAGGTGGAGGTCTTTGTAACAGGACCCACACACAGAAGTGCAGTTTTCAGGGTTGAGCCCAGGAGCCAAGGAGACGTTTCTAGAGGTTTCTGGTGGTGGCTTTGGGAACTTAAAGTGATGAGACCCCATCAAGGGCCTTGGCTATGCCCAGCATCGCGTTCTGCACCAGGGCTGGGTGAGCCGACTGTCTCGGGGCCTTGCTGGGAGGCTGTAGTGGAGTCAAGCTGATCTCATTTTATCCAGAGCTAATGGGCAGTGGTGCCGTCTCTTCTGAGAAATGAACCTTGCCTCTCCAGTGACTCAGCTGAAGTGAAGCAGAGCGCATTTGCTCTGGCACTCAGAGACTCAGCACTTACTGGCAAATCCAATTTCCAAAACCGCAAAGTCATCTCTGCACCTGCACTTAGGCATTAGACTTGACATCTGACCACCACAGTGCTCCCTGTGTCACTCTCTCAGCCTGCTCATTTGCCCGGAGGCTGTGAGAGACCCGTTTCAGCGTGGAGGCCCTGCGGTCCCCATTCATTACTGCGTATGTGTCCCTCCATTACAGGGGCCGAGTGTTCTGACAGACCTGGAGGTAGGATCCTGCTCTTTGCGCTTCTCAAATGCAGAGCTTGGATCGTTCTCATTATAGGTCTCTGACAACTTGGATTAAATCCTGTTCCAAAGAATCAGAATCTCATACTGTAGTAGAATTTGCTTATATTTAACTGCCTGCAATAAGGGGGCCACTGACTAATGCTTACAATCTAGTTTTTTAGGGATTGATCCCCTGCTTAGCTAAGTGCAAATGGGAAGAAAAGGGGGCTTCCCAAGTGGCGCTAGTGGTAAAGAACCCACCTGCCAATGCAGGAGACATAAGAGACGCAGGTTCGACCCTTGGGTCAGGAAGATCCCCTGGAGAAGGAAATGGCAACCCACTCCAGGCTTCTTGCCTGGAGAATCCCATGAACAGAGGAGCCTGGTGGGCTACAGTCCCTAGGGTCTGTAGTCCCAGGCGAGAGTACTGGAGTGGGTTGCCATTGCCTTCTCCACGTGTTGCTATGAAGATTCAAATAATTTAATAGAGTGCATGTTTTCATCAATGAAATCTACAAGTTCTCTTGTCACTTTAAATTCAGCAGAGACATTTAATGGTGCTATTTATAGCCTGTATATATAAAATTATCTACTTACAACTGAAAAGGTTTGGTTTTGGATAAAGTGAATCAAAATCCATGTTGGAGTAGGCAATTCAACTCTCAGCAGATCCCATTATTTAATTAACCCAGAGTTTTTGACTGTTGAGCAGTTTTCTCTACAATTGGTGAGTGAGAAGATCTAATCCATTTTATGATATCCTTGCTCTGCACTGTTTTTCCCCTAAAAAGTAATTGTCTAGTTTTCATTATAAGTAAAACTTTCACCTTTTCTGATAAGGTCATAAACTTCCTATAGCTGAGCCCAATATGTTACATATAAAAGACTGGGAAATAACCAGCTAAAGTCCAAAGTGACTCTGCATCAGTGCTACTGAATTCACGCTGGACACAAATTCGGTTGCTCTCACTATTCGCAGTATTTTGTATAACTGATTTTTCTTCTGTGGTTAATTTGTTTTATCTCGAGAGTTAAACCCAGAGTGGCACTGTAAGAGGAAGGAAGTCTGTTACTCTGTCTCACATGCATGTGTGCGCACACACACACAAGAATTCAAGGCTTAGTTTAAATCTCATCTCTGTGACATTTTCCCCAACTTCTTCAGCCCAAAGAAATCTCCCCGTTCCCTGTGCCCTCCTCTCCTCTCTAATCTTCCTTCTCTTAAGAAAGGTGTCAGCTGCCTTTCTACACTGCCAACAAGAGGAGGTAGGATCTCTCTCTATCCTCTCTAATCTTCCTTCTCTTAAGAAAGGTGTCAGCTGCCTTTCTACACTGCCAACAAGAGGAGGTAGGGTCTCTCTCTCTATTGCCCACAGCACCCAGGCAATCAGTGAATGCCTTCTGAGCTGATACTGTTGTAAATCAATCAAGTTCTACCAACACAGAGCAGAATTTATGCAAAAGATTATTTTACCAAGAAGGGTTCATTTCCTAAGTGAGCTGTTAGTATTCCTCACATATTAAATTATTATTGGGCTTTAATACAGACCAGGAATCTCTCTTTCAAACTACATAAAGGATGGTCCATGAACAGCTCATAAATAACTTGCTAAAATTAGAGTTCCTAAAAGTCACAAAAGATAGTCATTGTTTCCCTACCTATCCCAGTATCTGATATTAAGTAATTTTTAAAAAATAAATGCTGAATTTAAAAGATTACAGTTCCAAAAACAATACCACAGAAAAAACCCACTTGATTTTTTTCATTTGGTCAAAAAAAGTGACAGATGCTGCCACTGATTGGCTTTAACGCCTAGGATCAGAGAAGGACAAAGACATTCGCTAGATTGGTAAAGACCAGCACACTCACTGTAGAACCAAAGTAGAAAGTGATGTGGAGAATATAATGATAGATATTCCCATCTAATTAAGAGACTGAGGATTTTTAGATTAATCATTACAGCTCTTAGTGTGCATTTATGTAATACAGCAAGTAGCCCTTAAACTGTTTTATAGTAGCTTTACTTACCAGGCAAGCTGAAGCATGTAAACCTCTATACACTGTAGACACAGATACGAGTCCTGTTTGACTACTGAAACTTCTAAACTTTTGTCCTATAAATGTCTTAACATGAATGCACTTTTTTTGTTCCTTCAGACAGTCATGGATATATTGCTCCATCTCTGAGACCCATCTGGGACCTAGCTTTTCTGGGCAGCTCTTATGTGATGTGGCAGAAGTCAACACCGTTTCTACACTACTACATGTCACAGATTAGCAGTGTCAAGCAGTGGGTAAGAAAAACAAAAAATTAACTTGTAACCCAAGGGGTACAACCAGTGCAATGTTCTTAGAAAAAATTAATATGAATTTCTAGATTTGTGGCAAGAGTTTTAACTGCATTTCATTCACTCAATAAATCTGTGAATGTCAGGTACTGTTTTGGGGACTGAGGATATAGCAGTGAACAAAAGACTCAAATGTAGCTATCTGTATTGGGACTAATTCTAGTGAGAGAAGATAGTGAACTGATAAATAAGAAAATGTGTATCAAATGGTGATAAGGGCTATGGAGAAAAATAAAGTAGGGAGAAGGGAATGTGGGGCATTGAGAGAATTATACTTTGGTCTAAAGTAAGGCCCCTCTAATTTGAGCAGAGGTCCAAGAGAAGTGAGAGCGAGCCATGCCTCCAGATGAGAAGGGGTTTCAGGCAGAGGGACCCGAGGCAGCAGTGTGGCTGATGGGCTGGATGAGTCCACACAAGGCCTGGGAGGCCATCAGAAGGACCTTGTCATTTACTTACTGTAGGACTTTTTAGCAGAAGAGTGACAATCTGACTTTCAGATTGGATCATTTTGGCTGCTGTGTTGAGAACAGACTAGACAGACAAGGGTGGAAGCCGGCAGAACAAGAGAGTATTGCAGTGACCTAGGCAAAGTCTGCTGGTAACTTGCACCAGGGCGGCAGCTGTGGAGGTGGTGAGAAGCGTTTGGATTTTGAAGACGGACTAACAGTATTTAGTTATGGGCTATTTAGTTATGGGCTAGTTATTTATTATGGGCTGAATGTGGAATGTACGACAATGAGAAAAGTTGAGGATGATTCTTAGATTTGGCATGAATAACGGGAAGGCTACTTTTCATTTACAGAGGAACAGACTTGGGTAGAAATTAGCTTGATTTGGGGCATTCTAAATTCCAAATAGAGAATTTGGATAGTCCTCTGAACGTAAGAGTCTGAAGTTCAGGGGAGAGGTCTGGGTTGGTGTCAACAGCATCGTGGCTGTTTAGTCGCTCAGTTGTGTCTGATTCTGCGACCCCATGGACTGGAGCACACCGAAAGAAAAGACTCAGCCTGAGTCTTGCTCAAGCATGAGTCTTGTTTGAGCTTGCTCAAACTCATGTTCTCATCTTCAGATGGTGAAGGACAGGGAAGCCTGGCGTGCTGCAGTCCATGGGGTCGCAGAATCAGACACAACTGAGCGACGAAACAGCAACGTTGCTGTTGACACCAACCCAGACCTCTCCCCTGAACTTGAGACTCTTACGTTCAGAGGACTGTCCAAATTCTCTATTTGGAATTTGGAATGCCCCAAATCAAGCTAATTTCTACCCAAACTTGTACCCAAATTTATAACCCTGGTGCAAGTTACCAGCAGACTTTGCCTAGACTTTGACTAGATGGAACTTTGTTGGCAAAGTAATGTCTCTGCTTTTTAATATGCTGTCTAGGTTTGTCATAGCTTTTCTTCCCAGGAGCCAGTGTCTTTTAATTTCATGGCTGCAGTCACCATCTGCAGTGATTTTGGAGCCTTAGAAAATAAAGTCTGTCACTGTTTCCATTGTTTCTCTATTTGCCATGAAGTGATGGGACCAAATGCCATGATTTTCATTTTTTGAATGTTGAGTTTTAAGTCAATTTTTCCACTTTCCTTTTTCACCTTCATCAAGAGGCTCTTTAGTTCCTCTTCACTTTCCTCCATAAGAGTGGTATCATCTGTGTATCTGAGGTTGTTGATATTTCTCTCAGCAGTCTTGATTCCAGCTTGTGCTTCATTCATCCCAACATTTCGATGTACTCTGCATATAAGTTACATAAGCAGGGTGACAAGATACAGCCTTGACGTACTCCTTTCCCAATTTGGAACCAGTCCATTGTTCCATGTCTGGTTCTAACTGTTGCTTCTTGGCCTGCATACAGATTTCTCAGGAGGCAGGTAAGGTGGTCTGATATTTCCATCTTGTTAAGAATTTTCCAGTTTGTTGTTGTGATCCACATAAAAACTTCAGCGTAGTCAGTGAAGCAGTAGTAGATGTTTTTCTGAAATCCTCTTGCTTTTTCTATGATGCAATGGATGTTGGCGATTTGATTTCTTGGTCCTCTGCCTTTTCTAAATCCAGCTTGAACATCTGGAAGTTCTCGGTTCATGTACTATTGAAGCCTGGCTTGGAGAATTTTAAGCATTACTTTGCTAGCCTGTGAAGTGAGGGCAATTGTGAGGTAGTTTGAACATTCTTTGGCATTGTCCTTCTTTGGTATTGGAATGAAAACTGACCTTTTCCAGTCCTGTGGCCACTGCTGAGTTTTCCAAATTTGCTGGCATACTGAGGGCAGCATTTTAACACCCTCATCTTTTAGGATCTGAAATAGCTCAACTGGAATTCCATCACCTCCACTAGCTTTGTTTGTAGTGATGCTTCCTAAGGCCCACTTGACTTCACATTCCAGGATGTCTGGCTCTAGGTGAGTGATCACACCATCGTGATTATCTGGGTCGTGAAGATCTTTTTTTTTTGTATAGTTCTGTGTATTCTTGCCACCTCTTCTTAATATCTGCTTCTGTTAGGTCCATACCATTTCATTCCTTTATTGTGCCCATCTTTGCATGAACTTTTCCCTTGGTATCTCGCATTTTCTTGAAGAGATCTCTAGTCTCCTATTGTTTTCCTCTATTTCTTTGCATTGTTCACTTAGGATGCCTTTCTTATCTCTCCTTGCTATTCTTTGGAACTCTGCATTCAGATGGATGTATCTTTCCTTTTCTCATTTGTCTTTTGCTTCTCTTCTTTTCTCAGCTATTTGTAAGGCCTCCTCAGGCAACCCTTTTGCCTTTTTGCATTTCTTTTTCTCGGGGATGGTTTTGATCACTGCCTCCTGTACAGTGTTATGAACCTCCATCCATAGTTCTTCAGGCACTCTGTCTAGCAGGTCTAATCCCTTGAATCTATTTGCCACTTGTACTGTATAATCATAAGGATTTGATGTAGGTCATATCTGAATGGCCTAGTAGTTTTCCCTACTTTCTTCAATTGAAGTCTGAATTTTACAATAAGGAGTTTATGATCTGAGCCACAGTCAGCTCCCGGTTTTGTTTTTGCTGACTGTATAGAGCTTCTTCATCTTTGGCTGCAAAGAATATAATCAGTCTGATTTCGGTATTGACCATCTGGTGATGTCCACGTGTAGAGTCTTCTTGTGTTGTTGGAAGAGGGTGTTTCCTATGACCAGTGCGTTCTCTTGGCAACACTGTTAGCCTTTGCCCTGCTTGATTTTATATTTCAAGGCCAAACACAACACAGAAGGCTTTTAAAGCCACAAGAGTGGATGAGATCAGAAAATGGATGTAGACAAAGGTCATGTAAGGACTGAGTCCTGGAACACTTCTAACTTTAGAAGTTGGAGACAATAGGAAATAAAGTCTTTCAAGAATGAGGGCTGATTGTTTCAAATTTTCCTGGGAAGTCAAGGAAGATGAGGACCAAGAATTGGCCATTTGATATAGGCAGTTGGCAAGCTTATCAAGAGTTGTCTCACTGGCACAGTGTGGGTGAAATCTTGACTGGAGCAGGGTAAGGAAAGAATGGGAATGGAAATGGACACTCCTTGTCTCAAGGAATTTAGCTATAAAGGGGAATTTTTTAAAAAAGAGACTGGCACTGGAGGGTGGGTCACATGGGTTTTCTGTTGTATTTTCAGGTGGGGAGGTTTAGCAACATATTTGTATGTTGATGAGAAAAATCCAGTAGAGAGGGGTGAAGGAGAACTGTAGGGAAGAGAAGGAAGACTTGATGGAGTTAGTATCTTTGGAGAGATATAGAGAGGATAAGGTCAATCCAGGAGAAGACCTTGGTCAAGGGCACAGGGTTCACCTGGAGAAATGCAGACAGGTGTGGCACAGATGCTGCTGGGAGGGCTGATGTCATGTGGCAGCTTGTGGAAGTTCTATTCTGTCTCTTCTCAGTGAAAAATGAGGGAAAGTCACCAGCTGAGAGCAAGGATGAGACAGGAGGTGATGGGGTGTGTGTGTGTGTTTGTGGGGGTTGAGGGGGAGTCGTGGATTTGAGCATCACACAGCTCTGCAGGCCCTAGGTCTGTGGTCATGAACTGAAAGTAGGGCCAGTCTTCCTCAGCTGGTTGGGTGTTCTCTGGTGGCTCAAATGGTAAAGAATCTGCCTGTGATGCAAGAGATCCGGGTTTGATCCCTGAGGAGGAAATGGCAACCACTCCAGTATTCTTGCCTGGAGAATCCCATGGACAGAGGAGCCTGGTGGGCTACAGTCCTTGGGTTCGCAGAGTTGGATACAACTGAACGATTACTGGGTGTGGACATGGAGAAGGCTGAGGTGGGGTTTTCTCAGCCAATTATGATGTGCAGGAAGCGGAGGGGCATTTCCAGAGTAAACAATATCAACTATTCTGCAAGAGGCAACTGAGCCAACTTTAAGTACAGATTTCTAAAAATCATTTTCTTCTCGGGTGGGTGAAGCAGTGGATTCGCTGTGGATTGCTCAGTGAGTATCTTCTGAGGACAAGGATTTGCCCAGCATCCAGTCAGCATTATTAATGCCAGTAAGAGCTTGGTGTGCCTTTCAAAGGTCACTTGTAAAGTGGACAACTGTTTGAAATGTATTTTCTTTACTTATTGAAATGAACACATTTCTTTCCCCTATAGAGCACTTTTTAATAGAGATGACCATTTAACTGAGAGTTGTTACATTAGGGGTCTGGATACAGCACTAAATCTTTCGTTAGGTCACTTTCTCTCATTTATCAAGACAGTCGTATCCTCAACACAAGACTTTAACTGAGAAGTTAGGGGAAATTTTTTGTTTAGTGTAGAAAATGGTGTCAAAGTAATATAAATAATTTTAATGAGTGTCAGAGGAAAACTCAATAGGAAGAGAGTAACAGAGACAAAACAGAAAAATTAGTATCTTTTAATGGCAGTGTTTTCCATTTTTTGCATTTGTGTATCTCACATCACCAAAGTCACCACCAGTTTTTGCTGTGGTTCAAAAACAGCAGCTCCATTTCTGGCTCTTTCTAGCCAGTCTTGATGTCTATCATCTGTCCATCAATATCCTTTAAGCAGCCTACAAAGTGGGAAAGTGGGGACAAATATAACTGTAGGGTTAGGGAAATCAAACACAGGGGGAGAATGGTCACTGAGTAGTTCTAGATTTTTACTCTGTGGTATTTTAGATAAATAATAATTGAATGTGCAACTGCTTGCTGGGTCACCTGAGGCAAATCACTTCTCTTAGGACTATGAAATGAAGATTAACAAACTTATTTAGATTTATGTTAGCTTCAATACTGAAGCAACTTGGAAATTTGGTTTAAGGTTGATAGCGTTTCAGATTGTTGTTGCTTTATTGAGTTATGTCTGACTCTTTTGTGACTCCATGGACTGTACCCTGCCAGGTGCCTCTGTCCATGGAATTCTCCAGGGAAGAATACTGGAGTGAGTTGCCATTAATTTCTCTAGGGGAATCTTCCTAACCCAGGGATTGAACTCATGTCTCTTGCATTGGCAGGTGGATTCTTTACCACTGAGTCACCTGGGAAGTCCACATTTCAGATCAGAGCTATCTTATTTTTACAGGCAGTCTCCCATCCAAGTACTAACTGGGCCAGACACTTGTTAGCTTAGCTTCCAAGATTAGAGTTCTCTTAAAGAAAAGTATGCACTAACCCTCATAGATTTTCAAATTCTATTTGGTAGCCACTAAAGATTTTTGTGATCTTTCAGAAAAAAACAAAACAAAACCAGCAAGAAGCGAAACAAGCAACATTTTTTTTTAAAAAAGTCACCAAGATCAGAAAGTCTCGGGACTGTCCCTAGGAGACTACAGCCAGGAAGGCAGGGCTGACAAAGCCAAGACAGAGAAGCAAGGAGTGACTGGAGGGGCCCCGTGGCCCAAGGTAGCTCAGGAAACTACAAGGGTTATAGTTTTACTGAAAGCTTTCTGGGTGGGAATTACTATCTGTACACTCAGGGATGAACTCACCTTTTAATCCAATTGTGTAAGGAAGTGCAGCTTTAGAAACTCACAGCCTCAAGCAAACACAGCCTGAGAGAAAGTGGGCTAAGAAAGCCGAACTACAAATATAAGACCCATCTTCCTGGCAGTTACTGCCTTACAACTGAAGAACAGACGTCATTCTCAGACCATGAGGACCAAACCAAGGGCAGTGGAAATATCTGTTGACCAGGGAGAAAAAAAAAGATACAGACCTACTGACATCCTTAGCTTTACTTTTCTCAATTCACATTAAAGGCTGTTACTTTTCTAGCATTGTTCCAAATGATATTAGTACTAGCTATTGTCGGCACCTCAAACTACCTAACCAGTAGCAGTCAGTCAGTCAGTACAGGTCTTCACCCTAACTAGAGGCCCCCATTGGCCAACAACAGTATATTACAGAAACCATCTTACTTACCTTTTTTATTCCGCTAAGAAAACCACTATTGACCTAAATGTAAAACATGACACCATAAAATTCCTTGAAAAGAATGCAGGCAAAACATCCTCTGATAAAAGTTGTAGCAAAAATTTCTTCAGTCAGTTTCCCAAGGCAACAGAAATAAAAGCAAAAATAAACAATTGGGACCTAATCAAACTTAAAAGCTTTGCATAGCAAAGGAAACCATAAACAAAATGACAACCTATGGAATGGGAGAAAATATTTGCAAATAATGCAACCGACAAGGGCTTCATTTCTAAAACGTACAAACAGTTCATATAACTCAATATAAAAAAAAAAAAAACAGACCTCCAAAAAATAAGCAAAAGAGGTAAATAGACATTTCTCCAAGGAGGACATGCAGATGGCCAACAGGCACATGAAGAGACGCTCAATCAGTTCAGTCGCTCAGTCGTGTCCCACTCTTTGCGACCCCATGAATCACAGCACGCCAGGCCTCCCTGGTGTCCATCACCAACTCCCAGAGTTCACTGAAATTCATGTCCATCGAGTTGGTGATGCCATCCAGCCATCTCATCCTCTGTTGTCCCCTCTTCCTCCTGACCCCAATCCCTCCCAGCATCAGGGTCTTTTCCAATGAGTCAACTCTTCGCATGAAGTGGCCAAAGTACTGGAGTTTCAGCTTCAGCATCAGTCCTTCCAATGAACACCCAGGACTGATCTTGCTAGTTTATTACAGAAATGCAAATTAAAACTACAGTGAGGTACCACCACACACTTCTCAGAATGGCCATCACATTTTAAATGTCTACAAATAGAAATTCTGGAGATTTAGAGAAAAGGAAACCTCCTAAAACTGTTGGTGGGAATGTAAGTTGATTCAGCCACTATGGAAAACAGTATGGAGGTTCCTTAGAAAACTAAGGAATAGAAAACTAAAAATAGAATTACCATATGATCCAGCAGTTCCACCCCTGGACATATATCCTGAGAAAACCATCATCCAAAAAGATACTCATGCTCACAGCAGCATTATTTACAATATAGCCAAGACATGGAAGCAACCTAAAATGTCCATCAACAGATGAATTGATAAAGAGGATGTAGTATAGATACACAGTATTAGTCATAAAAAAGAAATGAAATTGTGCCATTGGCAGCTTCATGGATGGACCCAGAGATTATCATACTAAGTGAAGTCAGTCAAATACCATACAATATCACTTATATGACAAATCTAAAATATGATACAAATGAACTTATCTATGAAACAGAAAGACTCACATAGAAAACAAACTTATGGTTACCAAAGGGGAAAGGGGTAGGAGAGGGGTAAATTAGCAGATACAAACTACTATATATAAAATAACCAACAAGGACCTACTGCAACATAGGAAGAAGAATATGTATATCTATGTATAACTGAGTCACCTGGCTATACACAGAAACTAGCAACACTGTAAATGAACTACACTCAATTAAAAAAGTTTTCATAGCATATACTAATAACCTAAGCCTGCTGCTAAGTCGCTTCAGTCGTGTCCAACTCTGTGTGACCCCATAGAGGTAGCCCACCAGGCTCCCCCGTCCCTGGGATTCTCCAGGCAAGAACACTGGAGTGGGTTGCCATTTCCTTCTCCAATGCATGAAAGTAAAAAGTGAAAGTGAAGTCGCTCAGTCGTGTCCAACTCTTGGCGACCCCATGGACTGCAGCCCACCAGGCTCCTCCGTCCATGGGATTTTCCAGGCAAGAGTGCTGGAGTGGGGTGCCATTGCCTTCAACCTAAGCCTACCTATTCTCTACTAAAACCACCCTGGTTCTGCCAGGGATCGTTCCTTTTTTAGAGGTGAGCAGGGCAGTAGCGGGTAGGGTGGGTCATGAGTAAGGAAACCAAACACTTCAGTCTGTCTCTAGGAAGATTACGGTGCTGAATTATCAGAAAATGTGACAGTAGGTCATCAGTTTGGACTAAGGTTTTGACATATGTGATGATTTCAACAAAACTAAGGGATTATTTCTGAATAATATTAAAAATGATGGCTTCCTGGCAGAGCCCTAGGTATGGGCAGTGCACCCTGGATACTTTGCCAGGTTCATGGATGTGCCTTGTCTGGGCTGCAGTTCTTTAATAAGCCTAATTTCAATCACTTTATTTAATTAAATGTAGAGAGTGTCCAAGCATTACAATAACCCAAATTTTTGTTTGGATTATTAACTGGATTAATTGGAATGCCATCGTTTATTTCAGGCCTTTTCCCGTTTTGCCATAAATCTGGAGATTGCCACTTTCCCTCAGAAATGCTATTTTCAAAAACAAAGAGGCACTGCCCTGAAAACATACATATAAGACCAGTTTTTTTTTAAATTAATTTATTTAAATTGGAGGCTAATTACTTTACGGTATTGTAGTGGTTTTTGCCATACACTGACATGAATCAGCCATGGGTGTACATGTGTTCTGTGATTGATCCAGGCCCACTCTTTTTCCCTTATCCCTCCCTCCCTTTCTCGACCTGATGGAAATTTCATGGCTTGTAAAAAATCTTCATCCTGAACCCCCCAGACCAATTTTTTTAGCTGTAGAAATATATGGTAAACAGATCTCGAGAAATCGTGCAGGCAGCACAGAAGTCTGAGACAAGAATTACGCAGCACAGCAGCCAGCTGTGTCAATAGAGCCCAAGGTCAAGATCGCCACCAAATGAGTCAAACAGGCTAACTCCAACCCCAAAGCCAGCAATGCCCAACTGACAACTGGGGCCTCCAGAAGCTGTTCCTTTGTAGAAAAGAGACTCTACATGTTCTCTTAGGAATTCTCTGACTGTGCAGTCTGTCTTTTGGATATGTGCTTTTACCATTCATGGGTACGCTGCGAGGCAGAAGGCAAACCTACCCAATGATGAAAAGCATCACAGAAAAGCAGTCAATTTGTGATTGATCCAGGCCCACTCTTTTTACCTTATCCCTCCCTCCCTTTCTCCACCTGATGGAAATTTCATGGCTTGTAAAAAATCTTCAACAGTTTAAGCAAAGGGAAGACAGAATGTAGTATCAAGCCCTTTTTGTTTTTGCTTTTTCATATTCTTAAATAGTCTGAATGAAAGCCTGGTGGATTAAAATCACAATCCAAATTAGTTTAAATATTTCTTCCCTTTTTTTTTTTTAACTAAAGGGATAAGCTCTTTTGTAGCCCAAGTGGTTACTGTCAAAATACAGGAAATTGATTTAGTCACTCATAACATTTATAAAAATCAAATGAATAAAAGAGATGTGGGAGACTGCCTGCTTACCTGGAAAATGTGCTGATTTTAGAAGCAGTGTGGTAAAACATGAAGGATGTGGGTGATGGAGTCCATAGATTTATCTGGGTTTGAATCCCCATTTATCACCTACTAGCTGTAACCTCACATTACCTTCCCTATAAAACTAGGGCTTACCTGGTTGCTCAGATGGTAAAGAATCTGCTTGCAAAGCAGGAGACCCAGGTTTGATCCCTGGGTTGGGAAGATCCTCTGGAGAAAGGAATGGCAACCCACTCCAGGACTCTTACCTGGAAAACCCCATGGACAGAGGAGCCTGGTGGGCTACAGTCCATGGGGTTGCAAAGAGTCAGACACTACTGAGTGACTACCACTACCATAATACATATTCTTGCAGGACGGGAGAATTCCATGAGAAAATGTATGAAATAAATGCCTAGCACAGTACTTGGCCACAGTGGCCTTCGAGAAATCCTGGTTGCCCTGCCCTTGTCTTAACTGCCTGGCATAGCAGGTCTACATATCAGCTTGAGGTGCATATATGAGTATCAACAGATTCTCCCTATCCTCATAGACCTTAGTCTCCATGAAAACCTGTAAGTATTAGAGAGAAAAAGTGATAGAAAGATCTTACTAGATTTTCCTGACTTGGTGGCAAAACAGTAAGAATCCATGACTTCTACATCTTGATGTAGGATAGCACCAAAGGAGATGAGGCTAGACTCAAAGAGGTGGCAGGTGATTCAAGGCACCCATTGAAGAAGTTATGTAAGACGAGCCTTCCAAATTCTGAGCTAGTATAAACCTATCCTATCTGTTGCACTAAATCTTTTCTTCTTCTTCCAGAAAACAAATGATGATGCAATTGATTTTGATTATACTGTTCTACTCCATGAATTCTCAACACAGGTAAAACATAATGGTACATAGAATTGCTTAAACCAGAAGTTTTGGCAGATCATAATCTTTTAGAACTCTTGTTCCCCAGGAAATTATTCCCTGCCGTATTCACTTGGTCTGGTACCCCAGCAAACCACTGAAAGTGAAGTACCACTGCCAAGAGCGACAGACACCAGAAGAGGCCTCTGGAACTGAAGAAGGATCGGCTGTGGCACTGACGGAGCTTAGTAATTTCTGAAAAGCAAGAAAAACCTGTCTATACCACATTCTAAACAAAATGACTGTACTCTGCATTAAATAGCCTAAATCATTATTCTAGTAAAACAGCCAAGTATAAGGCAATCTAATAATTTAGGAAAGCCTGTGATTACAAATAAATATTCAAACATTAAAATATATTGGGATTTTTATTTCTTGATGGGTATGGTTTAGTTTTTAACTCTGGGAATAGGTGCATACTGAACTCTGGGAATAGGTGCATACTGAACTCTGCTCAGTGACCCCACAGGTTCCTCAGGGTTTCAGCCCCAAAGTATAAAATCTAGTTGATTAGTATATACCACAGCTGGATTAATAAGTATTTATAACAAAACTGATGGTCGCATCTCTAAATCTGCATTTCTCAGTAGTTTTAACATATTGCAGGCAACTAATGTGTATTGTTAAATTGCTTCTATCTAGTATGTAAAGACATGGACTCTTACAAAAGAAAAGAGGAATTATACTATTGTTTTTTAGCAGGTACAGTTTATGTACTGCTCCATTTAAAACCCCAACCCTTTGCATTCATCTTCTCAACATCCACTGGATTTAAGAATGATAAGTTTTCCAAAGCATTGGAAACAGTCATTTAAAGAAAATATCAGATCCCCAACATACATGATAATGCAGAGAAGATACTTTAAGATTTCAAATGCAGAGAAAATACTTTAAGATTTCAAACAATCTAGTGATAGATAAAGTAGTAAGCTCCTCTAAGTGGTTTCCTAAATATTTACCAAAAAAAAAAAGTGCCAAGGGCATTGCGAGCACATTCAGTGTCCTGTGATTTCTAAACTTTCAGTGTCATGTTAAGAAAGGGGTTTCATCTTTCTTGTCTCAACTTTCTAAGTCCTCTCATCCTTGTAAAGGCATTTTTAACTAGTGAGATTAGACTCACAAATGTAACCTTTAATCCAACCAGGTAAGGAGTCTAAGGTAACCTTTTAACAGATTTCAGGGACTTCAGTGTGGCTCACTGTGATTGCAAAAGGCAGTGGGGCGAGGTCTGTGTGTGGACTTCCCTATGGCTCAGATGGTAAAGAATCTGCCTGCAATGCAGGAGATCTGGGTTCGATCCCTGGTTCAGGAAGATCCACTGGAGAAGGAAATAGCAATCCACTCCAGTGTTCTTGCCTGGAGAATCCCATGGACAGAGGGGTCTGGCGGGCTACAGTCTATGGGATCACAAAGAGTTGGACACGACTAAGTGACTAACACACACATATAAAATAGATTATAAAGGTGAATTCTACCCTTACAACATACAAAAAAATCACCTAATTTATAGATTTACACAATCCACAAAAGTTAAGCCTACTAAAAGTTTCTCAATATCACCATTAGAACATCTTTTCTAGCACCAACTCTGTAATTGCTGACTTAATTTTGCTAGCTAACAATGGAGGAAAATTACTTTATCTGCCTTGACATAAAATGAAAACCTCTAAATTCCCTAAGCCCTCTTTTCATTTAGAGTCTAAAGAATTCTGAGTCACTCTGACACAATGACAGTTATAGGCAGCATCACATTCATCTTCCTAATCTCTTTCCAATTTTCAAAAATTTTAAGACATACAAGATAACACCAGGATTTTGCCTGTATTCCATTTGATTCTACTCATAGTTTTGTTTTGAGCTATGAATAGTTAGAAGTTAATAAGTTCTTCTGAAAGTCATTTGGAAGTTTCTATGTTGGCCCTCGAATGAGAGTCCTTCATGACATAATGAGTTTATTACACTAATTTCTCTCAACTTAGGAAATTCTATGACCTGTTCTGTGACCTTTCCTAACTTTCAAAGTGCTACAACCACATAACATGCTGCCTGGCACTTACGGATAAATGAATGAATGCTCACAATAAACTGCCTGTGAAAACATTAACTATTTCAATGATGCATTAGTTTTATTTGAAGACATTTTAAGCAGCAATTAAAGCTCAAATTCAAAAATTCACACTTTTGGCAATGCAAGTAGATGTTTTCTACAAAGGGATTTTTTCCTATATGTCACAATTTACTACGTAACCTGGAGGCTGCCTTGGTTAACTGGCATCAACTTTAAGACCCATCCATATTTCAAAAGTATTAAAATATGAAAAACTCTATAACTTCAGTATTAAATTTTAGTGGGACTTGCCTGGTGGTCCAGTAGCTAAGACTCTGTGCTCCCAGAGCAAGGGGCCTGGGTTTGCTCCCTGGCCAGAGGACTGATCCCATGTGCTGCAACTAAAAGTTGCAAGCCACAACAAAGACCAAAGATCCTGAGTGCCGGAACTAAGACCCGGCCGTCACAGCGACAGTGTAGTGACTTCACAACCTAAGTGTAAGAGTGAGCGAGGAGGAAGGCAGAATAGAAAATCGACTGTGTATCTTACAGATAAAGTTACCAAGCTAAGAACTAACAGCCCAAAATCTACCACCACACAAACATTAACAATATGACACACGTGAACATTTCACGTTTCAGAGGTACCGGTGATACTGCAGGGGTCTTTAACCGTGCCTGTACATTAGAATACGCTGGAAAACCTTTGCTCTTGATCCAAAGAAGCAGCAGTACCTAAGGGTTGGCCTGGATATTTTTTAAAGCTCCACAAGGAATTTTTAATTCCCAGCCCTGCTGCCAGGGTTGGCAATCAGGGTGATTCTACTTTCTAGCGCTGCTACCATTCTCCAAAGCAAATAACACTGTCTTTCTTTAAATTAGCCAACAATTATCCTAAGAGCAGGATAAAAGAAACCCTTATTTATAAATGCTGTCATTAATTTTTTCCTTCTGCAGACTTTGGCTGGTAATGTGGTCTTTACCAACTATAACCAAACTGAGTCAACAAAAGATGTTGGTTCTGGTCTTGGATGGGTTCCTATGAGATCTTATTCTTGTTTTTTGGATGAGCCAATTCTGAACAATATGGCAGAACTTCCTGGCAAAGTCCAATATACCCTAGAAACAAAAGCTTAGCATTTGTCTTTCATAATCTCAACACAGTATGTGATACATTCCAACAGACTCAAATTCAACTAACATTTACTGCGTGGATGAAACAGACTACCCAACAACCCTGTAAGTAGTATTTTATTATTTCCAAACTGTAGAAACATTAAAATGAACTCAGACAAGCATATGCAAGGGTCTGTTTTTTGCCTCACAGGTCTGTAAAAAAGCAACATTTATACCCCTGAAAACAAGCAGTTACAAATGTGTATAAGCCACAAACTTATACCATCAGCTCTATATAAAACAGCTAGAAATTTAGCTAGCATTTTAATACCCCAATGAAGAATCTGAAAAACATTCTCCATTAAGATCATATGGAATCCTTTTTTGTTTAAAAAAAAAAAAAAATTTATCCCCATGACTCATTCTGGAAGTCTGTGCCTTTTAACCTCAGTCAGCGATTTCACTGCCCTCCCCGCCCCTTTTAACCACCACCTACTTCTCTGCTCTCTGCGTCTATGAGACTTAGTTTTGTCATGTTTGTTCATTTGTTTTGATTTTTAGATCCACATATAAGTAAAATCATATAGTATCTGTCTTTAACTTATTTCACTTGGCATAATACCATGTAGGGCCATCCAGGTTGTCACAAAGGAACCCCACTCTTAAACAAAAAAAGTGACACTCTAAGAAGTATCATGATACATGCAATTCACTTTCAAGTAGTCAGCAAAACAATATTTTTTTAAAGAATGGATGTGACACAGATGGACACCAAACAGCAAATATGACAAATTACTATCTGATAAACACTCTTAACAAAACCTCACTGTTCGGTCTAGACGGATGGTATATGGCTGTTCTTTCTACTGTGTTTTCAGCTTTTCTGTATACTGAAAATTCTTATGCTGAAAAATCTACACGTTTATATATGTTCTAAGCTTATAAGTAGAACAGAAATAAGTCTCCTCTCTCAAATAAATATTAAATATATTTTGATAATAACCATATTTTTTATTTCGGTATAAAACCAATCAACAGAGTTGAGATATACACAGAATTAACCTTTACATAATAGAAACTCCTGAATATATAGGAAGGGCTTCTAAAGTTACTTGTTTTCAGTCTGAATTTATTCCACTGGAATCCATTAAAGTATCCAAACTTGCAGATACAGTTAAAGTTCGTCAACAAAGTGAGAAAAATTAGTTCTTGGCTTTTCCTTTTTTTACAGGAAGTTGACCTGTAGCTTCCAAATACTTATTAATG
This sequence comes from Bos mutus, assembly GCF_027580195.1. Classification (NCBI taxonomy): domain Eukaryota; kingdom Metazoa; phylum Chordata; class Mammalia; order Artiodactyla; family Bovidae; genus Bos; species Bos mutus. The sequence continues at coordinate 107,722,404 of NC_091617.1, forward strand.
AGTTCTTCTTGTGTAGCTGGTGAACATGGCTGATATCTGCAATACTCCATTGTATATTCTCCCTTCCCCTGGGGATTCAAAACAAAATCAAAAAGATTTTAAAAAACCAGACCTCCAAAAACTATCAAGTAAAGAAATTCATGCACAGCCAAGATTTCACAAAGATGATCATTTTGTAGGATGACCTCTTGAAGAGCACTGAAGTAAAATTTAAACACCTGCTTACCTCTGTGCATGACCTAAGTTCCGTAGAATAACCAAACATATTATTCAGAGGGACCTGAAAACAAGCAGCAAATACTTCAGCATTACTTATTGGAAAATATTTGAGAAAAACACAGAAGCCTTAGCCATTTAACTCCTTTAGACTCAGGTATCTACTAGTAACTCTTGGTTTAAAAGAATTAGAAGCCAAAGAAAAACTTTTTTGTTTTATTGCGAATAGAAACCCAATTTGAAGATAATTTCATTTGACAGTCACAACTAGCAAACTGATCTTTCAGTTTCACGGAATGGACACCACTGACAGCTTTCCCCCTCATCCCCACTCCACACGGCTGCAGCTCAAGCACTCAGTGTTTCTTCTGTGAAAAGGTGAATATTAATACAGCTTTTTTCTGGACTCCTCAATGATATGCCCACAGTAATGTCTTCTAGGAGACCTTAGGTAATATGACTAAACCCTTTCTCCCATGAACTTTAAGTCAAGTAAAGCAAAGGAGATAAATATCCTAGTAAATTAGAACATAAGAAAACAGCTATGTAAATAAAGCTATCATGAGGGAGAAGGGTAATTGTACATCTAAGAAAATGACATACAAAAGGCGTACGTGAAATGAATCTCATTTTTACCTTTTACACTTAAAGAGATGCTCTAACAGCGAAGTATAGAAATTGACACACACATATATAAGCACAAATTCAACACTTGAATAGCCAGGGAAATGTGCCAATTTGCTCTACAATTTCCAAACACAAAAGCTAATCCTGGTTTTCTCCTGTGGATAATAAAAGCAAGGTTGTCAGTGACTAGCAGTACTTACGTCTGCATACAGTGTAAAATAGTCCTCAATTCCATCTTGTCCTGTGATGACCCCGTGGCGTCGGTTAATTCCTGCAATCACTGGTCCCTGAAATTCATTTGGGGCTATAACTTCCACCGACATAATAGGCTCAAGAATACATAATGCTGTATTTGCCAGGGCTGGAGTTTAAAAAAATAAATAATACATCGCTTTATTAATCTTTAAACAAACTGGAACTCTTTCCTTACCCAGATGTACAAAAGGGAGATGGAAAGTACTCTCCCAAAGGTACACACAAAAATGATAAGATTAAAATATTTGATCTGGACTCATTTTTCTAGCAGCAGTAGCAGCCACTCTTAAATGGAATTTCCAGAAAGACAACACTTAATTCTAATATTAGTATTTCCATTACCATATTTTTATCCTTAAAAATCATGAGGTTGCAGAGAATAATATAAAAGGGGTCTTAGAACAACATTCAGTAAAGTCCTTTCCCACTTAAAGTATGCAGTTAACGGTCACTGATTCTTTCTGAGATCCTCACTAGCTGTTGAGTCCCTGACCTAGGCAAATCAACCCTTTCCTGTTGGTCCCTGGCAGACATTTACACTTGGAGACAATAATCAAGTCAGGCCTGAGATCTGTCTAGGCTAAACAATTTCAATACCTGATTGAGAGCTAGAAATACAAGTTTCTGCTTTCTACTCTGCTTCTAATAAGTGACATGCCTTTTGGAAAAACACAATCAATCCAGGTATTGAGCTTCTTTACCAACAAAATAAAGACACTGGCTGAGAGGCTAATGGCCATTTAAGCACCATACCCCAATGTGAATGTCCACACTTATTTTGTTTTAGTCCCACTTAGTACGTAACCAGAATACTTCTTACTGTAACAGATGCTTAAGGGACAAATGTAACCATGTGGAGAGAATGTAACTTCCAACACTCAAATTTAATATGGACATTATGACAGTGTGGAATAATACTTCAGCCTCAGACTGGATGGATTATCTTTAAAGACTTGAAGCAGGATGTCCCTGGTGGTACAGTGGGTAAGAATCTGCCTGCCAATGCAGGGGATGCAGGTTTGATCTGATCTGGGAAGATTCCAAATGCCACGGAACAACTAGGCCCGTGGGCCACAACTACTGAGAACACACGCTGCCCTTACTGCAGCTGCTGAGCCTGCAGCCGCGCTCCGCAAGAGAAGCTCCGCAGTGAGAAGCCTGTGCACACACCAACAGCAGCCCCCTCAGTGCAACCAGAGAAAGCCCGCACAGCAACGGAGAGCCAGCACGGCCCCAGATAAATAAAGCACGGAAAGGTGACAAAGAAATATGTAATTTTTCAAAAAATTATTAATTTCCCAAGCATTAATTCTGTTTATAATAAACTAGTCAGCAATTATTCTTGTATATTCCTTAAACCACTTGTTCTAAAGATACTACTAACTTAAGTGCAATACTTAGAACAGCCATTTAATATACTTGCATTTCTTTGAAATATTTTCTAGTTCAATCATATCTTAGCTCAGACCTACCTCTGACTCATTAGTCCTAATTAGTGAGTTTTGATTTCAAAAGAGGGATAAGTGAGCTCTGCAGATTACTCAGGGTCATTAGTGAAGCCCTGCAGAATTCTATGTAGACATCTAAAGCAGTTTAGACTAAAAATTCTAGACTATGGAAGCAGCTCTATTTCTTGTAACTTCTTGGGTTACCACAATGGCTGGGCTTTCTTGGCTCTGCTGCTGCTAAGTCGCTTCAGTTGTGTCCGACTCTGTGCGACCCCATAGATGGCAGTCCACCAGGCTCCCCCGTCCCTGGGATTCTCCAGGCAAGACCACTGGAGTGGGTTGCCATTTCCTTCTCCAATGCATGAAAGAGAAAAGTGAAAGTGAAGTCGCTCAGTCGTGTCTGACTCTTCGTGACCCCATGGACTGCAGCCCATTAGGCTCCTCCATCCATGGGATTTTCCAGGCAAGAGTACTGGAGTGGGGTGCCATCGCCTTCTCTGTCCTTGGCTCTAAATAAATGTAACTAATGCAGAACCCAGGTGGTGCTAGTGGTAAAGAACCCACCTGTCAATGCAAGAGACAGGAGATGCAGGTTTGATCCCTGGGCTGAGAACATCCCCTGGAGGGCATGGCAACTGACTCCAGTATTCTTGCCTGGAGAATCCCATAGACAGAGGAGCCTGGTGGGCTATACAGTCCATGGGGTTGCAAAGACTCAGACATGACTGAGCACACACACACAGAGGGACCCAGAAAGAGGGATGTGAACAGACATATTTAGTTACATATTATCTAGTGTTTTCAAAAGGTCAGTAATATAAAAGAGCTAAAGTGTGAAAGAGTCATCATATCCTAAAGGGAAAGAAGGGGCCAAGTATACAGTCCTCCCTTAACTGTTGAGGGCAACCTGTCCAGTTCTGTTTCATATTCCCCCACCCTCCTTTTAATTCCTTCTTTCTTCCCAAATCCACCTTCTGATTCACTTGTCTTTCTTCATGCTTTCTCTGTCCCATTCCGTAATGACAAGACTCCAGAGCTAATTCATCCTGCCATTTTTCAATAGTCACATGGCAGCCAAGTCCTAAAAGCAATTTTTCCTGAAGAATAGCAGGAAGTGAAAATATCCACACCATCCATCACAAGACCTTTAAGTCTAAAGTGGTGGGCAGAGGTGGTAATGTTTCTATTTCAGTCCACTAGGGATAAAGCTGAAAACACCATGCTGGGTGCCAAAGAGTTTTGAGAGGAGGTGGTCAAGGGCTAGGACCCTGGTGAGGGTTTAACTCTCAGTTCCACCACTAACAAGTAGCCTTGGGTCATTCGATTAACTACTCTTGAGTCTCAGTTTTCTCAACTATCAAGTCACTGTGGAAGATATGATAATTCATGTACTTAGCATAATATTAATACACAGCACAAAAGTCATCAATAAATGTTACTGTGACTTCTCTGAGACAAAAATCTGGGAATGGGTGGCATGGAACAGGTCAAAGGTAATATGAAGGGAGGAGGGATAAGCTTTCACTATGCCCAAACACATATGTGCAAGTGTGTTGTGTGCAAGTCACTTCAGTTGTGTCTGACTCTTTGTTAGCCCATGGACTATAGCCTGACAGGTTCCTCTGTCCACGGAATTCTCCAGGCAAGAATACTGGAGTGGGTTGTCGTGCCATCCCCCAGGGGATCTTCCTGACCCAGGGATCGAACCTGTGTCTCTTATGTCTCCTGCACTGACAGTCAGCTTCTTTACCACTAGCACCACCTGGGAAGCCTGTGCAATATTTAAGTACATTCTGATTTAACAGTGTGGAATTACTATCTGCAAGCAGCTGGACATGCCCATTTCCACAGTTAAGTATGAAGAAGAGCCAGATTCAAACTCAGCCCAGGAGATCAAAAAAGGGACAATGATGAGTAAAATGAGCTATGTAATCCTGAGTAGGCCTTTATTTCTCCTGTAGAGTAACTACAAATTAAATGTCTGTGGAGAGACCAAGCACAGTGGTCTAAATATTGGCCAAAGAAAATGATGGTGGGACTTCCCTGGTGGTCCAGTGGCTAAGACTCTGCGCTCCCAATGCAGGGGTCTGGCTTCAATCCCTGATCAGGGAGCTAGATCCCACATCCTGCATCTAAGAATTTGAATGCTACAATTAAGAGTTCGAATGTCGCAACTAAAGATCCCACATGCCACAACTAAAAATACCCTGCAGCTACAAAGCAGATCAAAGAGCCTGCATGCTGCAACTAAGACCAGGGCAGAACATGAAAAGTTAAGAAAAGAAAAGAAAATGATGGTAACGGTTAACATCCATGGGGTGAACCAATCCCTGAAAGAACATTTAATTTCACGTTTCAGTTTTAGTTATATCACTGATTAATTTCAGGGATAAAGTTTAAACTGTGACTGAATATAGTTCCAGTTTTCACTTTTTTAAATTAAAAACATATGAGCACATGAACTATTTTTCTTCCAATTTTGATAATAGAATAGTTCAAAAGTATAAGTTAATCTGATATTAAGCTCAATTAGCAACATTTACCACCTTAAAAGTCTTATATGATAATCAGTGGAGGTAGGTATGTGTATGAAAAGCTGATTTTCTTAAGAGCCCAGCAAATTTTTTTTTAATTCTTTTACACTTTTATCTTTTAATCATGGAGAAAAAAGAATCAGATGATGAAACAGCAAAGTAACTCGTTTTTCATGCTAGCACCCTGTTCATTTGCACGTATTTTTCTGGTGAAAACCCCACAATACGCCTCAGTTCTACGATCATCTAGTGCTCTTCCTTTGCCTCCCTATCAGGCAATTAATCACACAGACGAATATCTGCACACTGAAGTCTTTAAAAACTAAATGGTACATATCTGTTTAATTAATATCATAGACATACAGGTTTTTTTCATGGATATACGTATGTGTATATTATGGACATCTAATCTACATTTATTTATATTTCATATAGGTACAACTGAAAAGCATGATGCTCTTTATTGATTCTACCAATTATCTTGCTTTATGTAACCTCTACCCAGGAAAGCTACCTATTTCCAGGATAGAATAGTTCGTGATTTCTAATTTGTCTTAACTATACTAAAAAAAGTATCACAATGCAAAAAGTATCACAATGCATATGTTTATCAAATCATCACTTAAAATATTTCAGTTTTGTCAACTGCACTTCAATAAAGCTGAGAAAAATATAAAGTGATTACAACTAAATTGTCAATTTAAGACTTATTAAAGTACTAAACACCTTTGAAGGCAAAAGGCAAGTGTTATAATCTGCTGCTGCTGCTGCTAAGTTGCTTCAGTCGTGTCCGACTCTGTGTGACCCCACAGATGGCAGACCACCAGGCTCCTCTGTCCACAGGATTCTCTAGGCAAAAATAATGGAGTGGGTTGCCATTTCCTTCTCCGTCATGCCTAATATAAAATCTTACTTTGTGACTTTATTTCCCTTTTCCTATTAACACAATTGTCAGATTTTGACAAAGTTTCTAGATCATAGATTTCAACTGCATTTTTAATAGACAGCTAGCTGGCATAAAGAAAATGAAGGATTCTTTTCCTCTTTCACAACTAGGAAATGAAATAACAACTAACGGCTCCCATTAAGCAAAATAAGGAATTAGCGGCTTGGTCAAGAAATAAGCAACCTTCTCCAGCCACTGCCCCACACCTGATCACAGATGCAGATAGACTAAAAACAACCAAGTCCAAAATTCAAACAAAATCAATAAAATCCTGATTCTCTGAATGCCTGGAAATGAAGTGTTAGAATTTTCTGCTGTCCATTTTGACCTTCTTTGATAAAAATATTTATGAAATGTTTTATGAATTATAATGTCATTTTCTGTGAAAACACACTTATGGACATAACTAATGAATCATCATCTAATGGATATGGAAGAGATGACAAACAGAATGAATTTTCTGACTTTCAGTTATAACTTAAAATTCTTTTGTTGAATAACCCTGATATCAAACTGCTGTGTCATTTGCTTTTCTCTCTTAAAAGCAATCAGTCAGATACACCTGCAGTTGTTTATGGTTCTGGTATCATCAGGGTTTTAATACACATTATCCTTGTGAGAAAGGTTGACAATTTTAGCAGTTTAGTAAGAAATCTGCACTGAGAATAAGGTTTACTGAATTCTTTCAAATGCCTAAAAGCCTACAATGCCATATGTGAAAAAACTGTTTACAAATTTATAGATTTTTCTGACATCTGAATAAATCACTAAAAACAGCATGACTATAGTTAATGTTTGTTTAAAATATTTCTTAAAATTCTAAGCATTTGTCTTCTTTATTAAAAATACAGCTTACAGATTATCTATGAATTTAAACATATGAAAAATACCAGATAATTGAAGAGAACAAAGTAGGATCTTAGTTTTGTAAGAAAGAAAACATAGTAATCTTTCCTCACACCGATTCTATGAGTACCTGTCGAGAAGCTACCTTGTTCCCTGGAGTGCTGCCTACTGCCCCAGGGGAAGCGCGCAGAAGGAGTGGGGGAGTTGGGAGGAGACCTAAGCAGCACAAGGCCGCCCTCTGTGGCTCTGACGGTCGACTAGGGAAGCAGACTCATCGATGTGGCAGGTGCCAGGCGCAGCTACCTTGTTTAAGAGCACCTTCTCCTGCGCGGATGAAGGAGATTTCATTGGAATCCACCATGTGATGTGCTCCATCTTGCAGAACAAACCGGAGCCCAGAGAGCTTGTGACCAGACAAAGGGCCCTTCTCGCAGGCATCCAAAAACCCCTGTTAATGAATAAGCTTCTTGAGTGTCTCTTCACTTGCAGATGCATTAAGAAAAACCCTCAAACATTTTAGTATTCAGAAGTTTAACATTTTCATGTATATTTAATTTTTTTTTAATTTCTTTAAAGTTGAACAGCCTATTTAAGCTGTATTATTGTGGAATGTAGATAAACAATCCTTTGGAACAGTCTATTACTTAAAGGTATGAAATGGTTTGAAAACGATGCTGAGTGTTAGCCATCACTTTCTCATAACCTAATATTCAAGAATTACTAAACTCTCATGATACATTGTAGATTGAGCATGATCTTAATTTTACAAGGCGTAAACAGAGGAAAGGCAAATCTAAGAAATTCCCTAAAGTAAAACTTTAATCAAAACTGACATCTTATCAACAGCTGTGTCTTAAGCTCCTACTCTATACCTATTACTGCTCTGACTCACTGGCAGACCACTACATAATAATTTTTGTGCTACACAATGTTAGAACTAAAATTAAAAACTAATTTCATTTTTCCAAAGCAATTCTTTTAAGACACATCTTTACTGAGATATAACTGATATACAATAAACTAGACATATTTCAAGAGTGCAATTTGCTATGTGTGCAGTTCTTTTTCATTCATTAAATACTTGCAGAGCTGCTACAATTCTAGTTACACAGTTGCACATGTAGTACAATGTATTTCTGACACTTCAAAATTGTAAACTCTGAATGCTGTAAAATATCTAAGCTTTCCTTCACCTATGTTAATCTTGGAGAGTAAAAGATAATTTAAATTTGTGTGAATGACACATTCATTTGTGTGAATGACAAAATACTGTTTTGAAATTAAGTATAATGGATGATCACAAAAACTGCTACCACAATTAATACTAAAACCAAAATCATGATCTGTTAATAAAGACTTCTAAGTTAAAAGTTTTTAAAAAAATAACCTCAATCTTTATGAATAGACAGTTGCTAAAGGTTTACAACAGTCTTAAAGCCAGTGATGTAGAAAGCTAGCAAAACACAAATAACCCCTTATATGTGCAAAACACCTCACAATTCCCAAAGAAATGTCAGAGTCTTATCCAATCTTCGATTTTGTGAGGGGTTCGGGATTAAGTATTGTATGCTCAATTTACAAAAGAAAGTGGCTCTGAACACTGTGATTTACGCAAGGACATATTAATCATTAGCAGAGATAACAACACACGCAGGTGCTGGGAATCTTAACGCATGACCATTCTACTACAAGGGTACTACATGTAAAACTTTCACAAACCCCTAACGACTACTGAAAATTTCAATTGCTAATTATAATCAATCAAGTAGTTTCAACTTATCAAGAGAAATGTAATAACTATGATTCAGAGACAGAATGATTTCCTCTCATTGTCATAGCCTATATTTATAGCTCTTGAACTTAATGATTCTAAACCAGATGGAGAGCTTAATCAGATAAAGAAGCAGGACTGGAACAAAAATGAACCACAGAATACATGACAGCAATATGATTTGATATCTAATACACTTTTTTATTTTTTTCAATGCAATAAAGGCTTTGTTTGTTTTTACCTTTTCCACAGCAGGCACAAACTGCTTTGGCACATTCGACCCAAACGTTTCATCGGAAAACTCCAACTTAGTGTAGTTCTCTGGGTCCAGAGGCTCCAGTACACCTATCACTTTTCCAAACTGGCCTGCACCACCTGATTGTTTTTTATGTGTAAAGTCAAACCTGAAAGTAATATGAGAAGAAAAAAAAAATCAACATAGTGTAATTACCAAAATGAATAAACTCCTACTGAAATGAAAAACCACCTCTCATCAATCTTACTTCTTCCTTCAAATAGGATGGCCTTGCTATAAAATTTTATTATAGAATTTATCTAAAAAGCAATTCGCTCCTTTCTGTTCTTACTTAGAGGTGGGGTACTCCATCAAGTAATCCATGGTTTTAATTCTGCTAATTTATCTGAATTTCACAAGTAGAAAGTAAAAGCATTAAAACAAAAAGCCAGTGGAAGGTTCTTATTCTAACCTACATTCCAAACAGCTTACCCATTTTCTTTTGCAAACAGGGTTCTGTTTCCCTGGGACACAGGATTCTGTCCTGAATCTCTCTGAGGACAGTTATCTGAAAATAGGAGTTATGCAAGTAATTCATTCAGATAATTATTTGATTTTACAACTTGGACACTATGGACTGCTGCTGCTGCTAAGTCGCTTCAGTCGTGTCTGACTCTGTGCGACCCCAGAGACGGCAGCCCACCAGGCTCCCCCGTCCCTGGGATTCTCCAGGCAAGAACACTGGAGTGGGTTGCCATTTCCTTCTCCAATGCGTGAAAGTGAAGTCGCTCAGTCATGTCCGACTCCTAGCGACCCCATGGACTGCAGTCCACCAGGCTCCCCCATCCATGGGATTTTCCAGGCAAGAGTACTGGAGTGGGGTGCCATTGCCTTCTCCGTGAACACTATGGACTAAAAAAATACAAAAAGGGGAGTTTCAGGAAAGATAACTAACACCTGAAAATGATTAATGGCAAAATCATCACAATTAACATAAGTCAAATCCTCCAAACAGACATATATATATAGACACAGGTCAGTGTTTACTTCAAATTATTAAAGACAACACTAATAAGATGGCATAAGCATCTTGCATGCATATTAAATATATGTAAATATAGGCTACTATATCACTCAAAAAACATTTCATGAGTTTCTACTGTCTGCAAGGCATTTTTCTTTTAAACTGCAACCTTCCTCAAGCCCATAAGATGGAAGAAGCTGGCTGCTTTCAAAGTTGTCTACAGGTAACTGCAGGTAAGTGGACATTAATGAACATCTGTTCCTGCATAGAGATCTGTGAATGGTTTGGCAGAAGTAAATAGCAATTTCAGTAAGAGATGTCAGCTTGGAATGAGTTTTCATAGAAAGCCTAAGTGTGAATGTGCCTGATGAATTGCCTTTAAATAATGTTGCAGTTGCCAAGAGTTTCAGGATGGGCTGGTGAAAACAATGCTGAAAGGTAAACAGATATCAGAACCAAAAGAAGGACAGCAGAAGAGAAATAACTGCCAAATCACCACAGAATTACTAAGGGATTTCAAAACGGGTCCACTGACATATTCTTAGGTGTCCTCACGTTCTCCAAGACAATGTAAATTTTGTTTTCAATTTAATAATAATATCCATACAACATACTCTAGATCTGCGCTGTTTATATGGTAATCACTAACCATGGATATTTAATTGAAGTTAATTAAAATTAAATAAAATTTAAAATTCAATTCCTTAGTTGCACCAGTCACATTGCAAACGATCAACAGGCCAGTGTGGAGAGTGGCTGCTGTCCGGGACAGCGCACCGCCAGAACATTTCCACTGCTGCACAAAGTTCCAATGGACAGCAGTGCCCTGGAAGACCAGCTTACAAACGAGTTATCCATGCAGTTTCAGGGATCCTGGCTGAGTTTATAACCAAGTGGATGCCAAGTAAGAGGATGCAAGTGCCAGGCTTGTGCTAAGCGCTTTTTATGGACTCTAGTACTTATTCTTCATCACAGACCCATGAAATAGGCACTATTTTCTTACCATTATTTTACAGGTGAGAAACCTGAGGGTCAGAGAAGCTAAGTAACTTGCCAAATGTGACGCAACTCTTAAGTGGCAGAGCCAGAATTTGCACCAAGACCAACAATCAAACATGCTTCTAGAAGGACAGTAAGAATGTAAACGGATTTACACATAATGCATTCAACTCAAAAGCCTTATAAGGACACTGCACGAAGAGATTTTCCTAGAGCTTAGAGAAGCGGAAGAACTAAGACATCCCTTGGTAGGCAGTGAACACATGCTGAAGGTAAAAGAATCCATGCTCTTGTGGTCAGACCACTGGCTTTCTGTGAAAGAGTTTCATTTTGGCAAAACATCATCTCTCACATAAAAGTTAATGTTAATTAGAATTGTGTTGGTTTTACTGTTTATCTTATTTTGTAGATTTATTTTGACATTATAGTCTTACCAAAGTTGCAAGCCATAGGTGTTTTTACTTATTTTCATATAGCTATTTAAAACAATAATTAATTTGCACGATCCCAGAGACTTATAATTGGAGAAGGAAATGGCAACCCACTCCAGTGTTCTTGCCTGGAGAATCCCAGGGACAGGGGAGCCTGGTGAGCTGCCATCTCTGGGGTCGCACAGAGTTGGACATGACTGAAGCGACTTAGCAGCAGCAGAGACTTATAATAATTTTGCTACTTTCAAGGTAACTCATAAATTATTAAACTTTGAGGATAACGATCTCTTGATTAACCATTAATGAAATTTTATGAAGAAACTAAGACCTCAAGGAATCTATAGGGATAAGATTCTCTTAATGCAGTTTAACATCTACACAGGCAACTTAAAGTTTTTACTATGTGCTTCCCTTGTGGCTCAGTCTGCAATGTGGGAGACCTAGGTTCGATCCCTGAGTAGGGAAGATCCCCTGGAGAAGGAAACAGCTACCCATTCCATATTCTTGCCTGGAGAATTCCATAGACAGAGGAGCCTGGCACTTTACAGTCCATGCAGTTCAAAGAGTCAGACATGACTGAGCAATAATATAATAATTATATTTTTAAAAGAACCTAAATTGGTATGTGTGTTTTTAGCAAATAAACGCCTGATATTGTCTGTCACCCAGTACCTCTATTACTAGCCTTGATCTACAGAGATGGTAATTACATTCTTAAAGCTTCAAACTGATGACTTTGGAGGGCTCACACATTGTATTTCTCACAACTCTAACTGGTAATAACACAGGAGATGTTAACTAGCTGCATGTGAAACTTTAAAATTTCATTTTCAGCAAAAAGATCTATGTAATCAGAATGTATTTGACCCCTCTTTCTTGGGCACTATCAAAGGAGCACATAATTCACACAGCTATTAAGCACACACACAAACAACTATCTAAGAGGTTGGCTGTTAGATAAATGAGTCACTGGCCCCTCCATCAAAACAAGAAAAACAGCTTTCAATTTTTCAGAAAAAGCCTGAAGAGAAGAAGGGAAACCCTTTCTCTAGTTACTTGACAGCTGTTGGCTAATGTAACTAGAAAGGATGGGAATGCCTTACTACTTACTATTCTTAAAAAAAAAAATCTATTTACTCCAAAGACTTTATTAATAAATAAATTTAAAAGGGTATTTGAAGAGGAGAACACAATACAAATACATTTTTAACTTTTTTTTTTTTTTAAAGTAACACAACATATATATCTATCCAAAGAACCTTCAACACCCATTTTGGGAAAAATACTTAAGAATCTTTATTTCTAAGCCAACAAGCTGCAGTGTCAGTTTGGTTACATATCTTTAGAAAACAAATCTTAGCTGCCAGTTAAATAACATTTCTTAAGAACAGTCTAGACTACAGTGCCTTTAAAGGTGACAGAAAAAGGTAATTAAGAGATCTGGAGAGTAAGAACGCACTGACTACTAAAGTTTGTGCTTCCTTAAGGAGCTTTTAAAAAATGCTTTTGTCAGAAGTACTTAAATGCAGTGCCTTGTATAAACTCGGTTTTAAACTACGTTTTAATCCTCTTTCAAAGTGATCCAGAAAGTTGAAGCCTGGTGTGCTCAAAATCTTGTCTTTCTAAGATTAGCAAAGGAAGAGAAGGGTCCAAGTATCTTTTAAAATCCCCCTGCCCTAAATTACATAATCCTCCAAATTAATGCTATCGCTTGCAGTCTTTCAAACCCTGATTTGGGCAGAACCAGTCCAACATCACAGAAAGCTGGGGATGAGCAAGATTGTTCCTGGAAAGGAGAGGGAAAAGAAGGAATCACAATCACTCACTACCAGGAGCTCCTCTGGACTTTGCCCGGAGCCTGACACTGTGGATGGTGGATAAAGAAGTTGCTCCAGACTTTTTTCACGGAGAGGGAAACTCGAAGCCCCAGAGGCGACGCTGCAGTAAGGCAAAAGCCAGAAAGCCCCTCCCTGCACTTCTGTTAAGGTTGGTAGAAGGAAGGATGTAGTCCCGGACAACCCACCCCCAACCCCCGATTCCCTCCCTACCCCCACTTAAAGGTGGAGGGGGCTCTCAGTGCAGGAACCGGAGAGTAATTGCAGGCGGCATCAGGGCGGGGCTCCACATGGGGCCCTGGCCTGGAGCCAGCTCCCAGGCAGCTGGCTTTCAGAATAGGAAGGAGGGAAGAAGGAAGAGAGCGGGAAGGAGCTGGTGACCCCGCCCCAGCCCACGCCCAGCCCCAAGACGGCGGGAGGACTCTTCCGGCTGGGGTACCCAGCAGCAGGCAGGACGGGGACGGGGACGGGGACGGGGACGCGGACGCTCGCAAGTCCAGCCAACACTCAGCAAGAATGGAAATCCCTCCGACCCACTACCCGGCCGCCAGGGCGGCCTCGGTGGTAGAGAGCTGCATCAACTACCAGCAGGGGACTCCCCACAAGCTGTTTCTGGTGCAGACAGTCGAACAAGCCAGCCTGGAGGTGAGTCAGGCAGAGGGCGGTGCGGGCACCGGCGAGCGTTCCCTCCATTCCCTCCGCTCCCTGCTCGTCTGCTCCCAACTCCCCGACACCATGCCTGTTTCGGGTCTCACTGCTGCCGTCTCTCTAAAGAAGCTGGTATTTCTGGCATTTCTCTAGTCTCTGGGGCTGTTTATTGTTTTCACAGGGAAACACACACTGATACAGTTTTTATGGGCACTATTATAAGGAAATGGATAAATGTTCTAAGTTTGCGGCGGCTTCTCCCCTTTTCCCAAGTGAAACCTATAGGAACAGTTTTCAAGTTTCTTAAAACTGGTACCACGTTTCTCATCTACTGCTCCAATCTGGACCAACAAAAGCTCTGGTCTTGCCTAAGATTCATTGCCTAAATTTTAAGACCAATTGTTCATTTAACCAAAACGAAGTCAGAATGAAGGAACTGTGGGCTGAAGCTTCACTTCCACCACCCAAACACTACTGCTGTTGACTGCTGTGGGTGATGGGCTCTCTCGGTTAAATTAAGTGCTATGCTTAAGACCTTAGCAACCACTAAGCTTGTTTCCATTTTACTGAAATCTAATGGATCTGACAGAAGTTTAACTTCCAACAGTCTGTAAGAGCTGACAGGGAGTACATATTTCACAACCACACCAGGTAACATAATTAGGTATAAACTTTCAAATTGTATCTTGATTCAAAAGTGAAGTACCTAAATGTTTGTCTTAGTTATAAAATTTATTAAAGTCTCATTCTGCAGGTCCACTAATACACAAGTAAAAGCAGTATAACATCTCTAATCACTTTGCAGTAATCTGACTCAAAGTGGAATTCTGTTTGGAGGCTTTATGAAAAATCTTTTCAGTGGGTATCCTATTTGTCATCTTTAGAATTAAAAATGTTAAAATTTCTTATGTGGAACTCAGGGTCACAGATCTAGATGTCAGCGTTCTCTGATGATTGAAAGTGAATTATAACCGATTATATACGCTTTTATCCCACTCTTGTTCTCATCCAAAATAACCCTGCTTAGAAGACCTGCTAAATTAGACATCACACACACCGTGACATGCCTTGCTCAAGGTCTAAGGCTTTAGTCATTTACCTCCAACAGTCAGCTTCCCCTGGCCCCATCAAAAGAGAATGGATTCCTCTAACAATATAAAGACTTTATTTGTTGTTATAAAAACACATTTTCTTAATTTTAGGATATTCCAGGAAGAGGACATAAGTACCGCCTTAAATTTTCTGTGGAAGAAATTATCCAAAAAGTAAGTGAAATATCCTTTATTATGAAATAAAATTTGATTCCTTACATTCCAGGTCACCTCTGCTGATCAAATCATAGGATTGATTTGGTTTTTTGGGGTTTTTTTTTTGTTCTTTTTTTTTTTGAGAAAAAGTTGTGAAATTCCTGCCTCAAAAAAAAAAAAAAAAAAAAATCACCATACAAGGGTTAGTTTTTACTTTTTGTGTATTCTGAGATACACTTAGTTTTCTATTGAGCTATTTAGAAGAGGCTCTAGATACTTCAATATGAATAACTTTCCTTTGAAAATGTTATATATGCATAGGTCAGTGTGAATTTATGCGAATAATATGAAGAAGTGAAATAATTAACTCTCTAATCATCATTAGGTGTTTTTTATTTCTGTCTCATTCTGTTTCTTTTATTTAAAGAAAGCAAGTGCTTTTAGTTATTTATCAGCAACAGAAAGGCCAACTGATACCACTGTGTTCAGATTAGAATCCTTCAGTAATGGGGCAGGGACAATTTTAAAAATTATACACCTATCTAATTATTAACAAGACAAACTTAAAAGGAAGGAACTGCCACTTGTACAATAACCATCTTGAAATTTTAAAAAGCTTGCCCATTTGTTAAGCATAACTAAGAGATACAGGCTAACAGAGAGAGATCCACTAAAAGGCATCTGAGCTGCTAGATGAATATTCATCTTTATAAAGCAGAACCAATGCTACAATCTTCTCATTTTACATCTGGATACAGATTGAAGAATCTGAGTTTGAGAAAATTTCTGTTATTTCAGGAGGAGAGAAGAATAGAATGACTTAATAAAGTCAGACTAAAATCTGCCTTAGAGATGGACTTCCCATTACTACTAAAATACAAAGTTTTCAACGAATTTACAAGATTATGAGACTTTATAAGTTATAAACTAAGTTACCTATTTTAGCTACCTCTAAGAAAATTGACTTCCCTCGTGGCTCAGATGGTAAAGCGTCTGCCTATAATGCAGGAGACCTGGGTTCGATCCCTCGGTTGGGAAGATCCCCTGGAGAAGGAAATGGCAACCCACTCCAGTACTCTTGCTTGGAAAATCCCATAGAATGAAAAGCCTGGTAGGCTACAGTCCACAGGGTTGCAAAGAGTTGGACACGACGGAGTGAGTTCACTTCAAGAAAATTACTGGGCAACCATGAATTAGATACCTCTGAAATAGGCACATTCAAGTCCAGTCTGAAGTAATACCATAGGGGGACAATGCTTTAAAGGTTCTATCTCAAAGAATAATAATTAGTAATGGATGTCCATCTACATGTAAAGACCTTTTGCAAAATGTTTCAAACAGGAAGTTACAGTGAACTGCACAGCTGAAGTACTGTACCCTCCAACGGGACAAGATACTGCACCAGAAGTCAACTTCACATTTGAAGGAGAAATTGGGAAAAACCCAGATGAAGAAGATAACACATTTTATCAAAGACTCAAGTCCATGAAGGAACCACTAGACGCACAAAATATTCCAGGTATATAAATATATAGCAGAGGAAAATATTTTTTCAATTTTAAAAACAGTATCAATTTACCTGTGCTCAAAATTGTTAAGATGTTTACATTATGCTGGAAATAAACTGACTTTCACAAAAATATTCATTACTAATCTAACAACAATAAAGGCCTTAGGACTTTATAGACATAGCTTAATTACTTTCTGCACACATTTGAAGAAATGTAAGAAATTACTTAGAATTTATATTTTAAAATTTATATTATAAAAATTTATATTTATATTTCACTATATTTCACTAAAATAATTCCATTTATCCTATAAATATTTCCTTCACCAGACAGTTTTGGGAATGTACCTCCAGAAATGAAGCCAGTTCGACATTTAGCCTGGGTTGCCAGTGGTTATATAATATGGCAAAATTCTACTGAAAATACATGGTATAAAATGGCAAAAATTCAAACTGTCAAGCAAGTGGTAAGTAATTTCTATAAAATACACTCTAAATAGGTTCAATATTTACAAAAGGTGTCATAATTCATGATGGGGTAACTAGTGCCCCTTCAGTCATTCTGTATTTTCAGTAGTGAACTCAGTATTTGAAGGAGAGGTCAGTTACCAAGGCTGGAGAAGGTGAAGCTGCAGTTTCCAGTGAAGTCTTCAGTTATAATTTGGCAATGGTTTTTGTGTGCAGCTTAATACAGATCATTTCCTTTGGCAACCTAAGTTTTGTGTTCTGCTTACTATAATCATATGATACTGAAACTACCTCTGCTTTTTTCCTCTCCTCAAATGTTAGTGCCAGAGCTAGATAGAGGGTTGACACGTTCCCCACCTGGATCCGCCAAAATAAAATATTAGCATCTCAGTCTCTGTGAAGCTTGCTGCAAACAACTGTCTTTGATAACCCATCCAGTCATAACTGCCCGCCTCCTATCTTGTTTGTTGCTAGCATGTACTTTAAGTCTGACAGAACTACTCCAAACTGCCTCTTTCTAGACCTTAAAGAGATTAAAACAAATTGAGTTTAGCTTTATTAAGAGGTTTAAAAGAAAAAAATATATATATATATCAACTAGTAGTATTTAATGGAATGCAAGAAAAAGATTCCGTAAGAGAAAAGCACTTTCCATTGGATTATCTCAGTTTGTTGATAACAAAATGCAAGAAAGCTGGAGCACCTTTACTCCACAAACTTTTGCAACTACCTATCAGATACCTTTGGGCTAGATCACACATAAGTAACCTTCCTGATCTTTCAGTTCAGTTCAGTTGCTCAGTCGTGTCCGACTCTTTGCGACCCCATGAATTGCAGCATGCCAGGCCTCCCTGTCCATCACCAACTCCCGGAGTTCACTCAGACTCAGGTCCATCAAGTCAGTGATGCCATCCAGCCATCTCATCCTCTGTCGTCCCCTTCTCCTCCTGCCCCCAATCCCTCCCAGCATCAGGGTCTTTTCCAATGAGTCAACTCTTCCCATGAGGTGGCCAAAGTACTGGAGTTTCAGCTTTAGCATCATTCCCTCCAAAGAATACCCAGGGCTGATCTCCCTTAGAATGGACTGGTTGGATCTCCTTGCAGTCCAAGGGACTCTCAAGTCTTCTCCAACACTACAGTTCAAAAGCATCAATTCTTCAGTGTTCAGCCTTCTTCACAGTCCAACTCTCACATCCATACATGACCACTGGAAAAACCATAGCCTTGACTAGACAGACCTTTGTTGACAAAGTAATGTCTCTGCTTTTCAACATGCTATCTAGGTTGGTCATAACTTTCCTTCCAAGGAGTTAAGTGTCATTTAATGTCATGGCTGAAATCACCATCTGCAGTGATTTTGGACCCCCCAAAAATAAAGTCTGACACTGTTTTCACTGTTTCCCCATCTATTTCCTATGAAGTGATGGGACCAGATGCCATGATCTTCGTTTTCTGAATGCTTAGCTTTAAGCCAACTTTTTCACTCTCCTCTTTCACTTTCATCAAGAGGCTTTTTAGTTCCTCTTCACTTTCTGCCATAAGGGCAGTGTCATCTGCATATCTGAGGTTATTGATATTTCTCCCAGCAATCTTGAGTCCAGCTTGTGCTTCTTCCAGTCCAGCGTTTCTCATGATGTACTCTGCATAGAAGTTAAATAAGCAGGGTGACGATATACAGCCCTGACGTACTCCTTTTCCTATCTGGAACCAGTCTGTTGTTCCATGTCCAGTTCTAACTGTTGCTTCCTGACCTGCATATAGGTTTCTCGAGAGGCAGGTCAGATGGTCTTATATTCCCATGTCTTTCAGAATTTTCCACAGTTTATTGTGATCCACACAGTCAAAGGCTTTGGCATAGTCAATAAAGCAGAAATCGATGTTTTTCTGGAACTTTCTTGCTTTTTTGATGATCCAGCGGATATTGGCAATTTAATGTCTGGTTCCTTTGCGTTTTCTAAAACCAGCTTGAACATCAGGAAGTTCACGGTTCATGTATTGCTGAAGCCTGGCTTGGAGAATTTTGAGCATTACTTTACTAGCGTTTGAGATGATTGCAATTGTGTGGTAATTTGAGCATTCTTTGGCATTGCCTTTCTTTGGGATTGGAATGAAAACTGACCTTTTCCAGTCCTGTGGTCACTGCTGAGTTTTCCAAATTTGCTGGCATATTGAGTGCAGCACTTTCACAGCATCATCTTTCAGGATTTGAAAGAGCTCAACCGGAATTCCATCACCTCCACTAGCTTTGTTCGTAGTGATGCTTTCTAAGGTCCACTTGACTTCACATTCCAGGATGTCTGGCTCTAGGTGAGTGATCACACCATCGTGATTATCTTGGTAGTGAAGATCTTCTTTGTATAGTTCTTCTGTGTTTCTTGCCATCTCTTCTTAATATCTTCTGCTTTTGTTAGGTCCATACCATCTCTGTCCTTTATCGAGCCTATCTTACCTTATCCTTAAAGGACCTTCTTTATTGATATAGTCAATAGGGATTGTTTCAAGAGACTATAAAGAGAGAATAGTTTTATTCGATCCTGGGGCCATCTTTATAATTACTGTTAACAAAAGGAGCCACAGGATTTTTCAGTGCCTCATTATAAGCATTTAAGAGCCTTAAGTACAGCAAATTTCTGATGATCAAGGTTTGAAACTATGTAGATACAATATTTCTGTGTAGTTGATGGTGTACTTTAGATGCCCAAAGCAGTAGACAGCATAGATCAAAGCTTTAGTTACAAAATCAAGTATTACATTTTATTATTTTCAGTTTTTTAAAACAGAATTTCTATTATAAAATGGTTTTCTTTAGTGTAAACACTCATTTCAGCTGTTTATCCCTTAAACGATGCTTTTTTGAACAATGGAAATATTAAGGAATTTAAATGACAAATTATCGACTGTAATGTTCTAAAATGTTCAAATTATAGACTATAATGTTATGAGTTCCACAACTCAGAAACTCAAAACAGAAAGGGTAAATGATTTAGAGTAAAAAATGGAAAAAAAAAAAAAAAAAAACAATTTTAAAACATAGTTTGAAAGAAATCTTATTTCTAAGAGAATAGTTTTTCTGCCAGGCCAAATAAATTATGACATTCAGTTTGTAATTTTTTTGGCTGTGCTGTGTGGCACATAGAATTTTAGTTTCCCGACCAGGGATTGAACCCATGCCCCCTGCAGTGAATGCGTGGAGTCCTAAATACTGGACTACCAAGGAATTCCACAACATTCAATTTTTAATTTTACTTAAGTATTATCATCTACTAATGAAAACTGATTTTTAAAATTAAAATATACTTTTTGCCAATGATACTAAGTTTAAAATGCCAGGTTTTTATTTTTTATTATAGCAAAGAAATGATGACTTCATCGAGTTAGACTACACTATTCTCCTTCATGACATTGCATCTCAGGTATAGTATCATTTACCATTATTTAATGTCACTTTGGAAATTGAGACTCACTTTGTAGCCTCAGTGTATGCCTTGTTGATTTTGACTCTAAATCAGAATTCATGTAAATTCAAATAGGCACCAGGTTGAAGTATATTACCACTTGTAGCAATTTAACTTGTCTTATGAGGACTGTTTTGTCTCCAACAATATAAATCCAACTGTTTTCCTAAATGTTTTTATTAATTTTATCACAGCATTAGTTTCTTTTACTTGCAGGAGATTATTCCTTGGCAAATGCAAGTTCTCTGGCATCCACAATATGGTACTAAAGTAAAACATAATAGCCGTCTGCCAAAGGAAGCACAATTGGAATAAACGAAGACTGTAACATTGGATTAAGTGTAAACATGCTTGTTAACGATGACCTGTATACCAGTCTTCACTGATATCTAGCTTAAGGGGTTAGACAAGTCCCAAAAGTGTCATTATCTATACATGGCCTGATTACAGTACAGAACTATATAGCTTCCATAATAAAGAGCATCACAGTGTACAAGTGTCTTATCAACAGCAGTGGTGCCGTGTATACCCCTAATAAAACCTTTTAATTCCAGCCTCATTGCTTGTTTCATCGTGTTGGATACTTACGGAACAGGGGCCGTAATAGTCTCTCTGAACGCAACTTTTGGCTTTCCTGTGATACAAGGACAGCCATATTCTCTTTCCATTCGCTAAAAAGAACAAGAGAGATCTTTTTTGATATATTTAAATTAAAAAATAATAGAAGAAAAATCCTAAGAGTCTTAATTACCTCAGGATTCATTTAAAAGTGAAAGTGTTAGTCACTCAGTCATGTCCGACTCTTCGTGACCCCACAGACTGTAGCCCATCAGGCTCCTCTGTCCATGGGATTCTCCAGGCAAGAATACTGGAGTGGGTTGCCATTCCCTTCTTCAGGGAATTTTCCCAACCCAGGGATCAAACCCGGGGGTTTCCTGCATTGCAGGCAGATTCTTTACCATCTGAGGCACCAGGGAAGGTTATGATGAGCAAATAATAAATCTAAAATAACTTAAGTACCTTATGAGGATAAATACATTACGAACTTTTACAGATTTTATATAAACAAATTCTAATTTAGACTGATTAACTTACACTTACCTCCGGTTAATCTACTAAAACTTTACCTTTGCTCCATTTTATTACATATTTATTGGGATGGTATATGGATCTATTGTCAGAATTTTCTACTATCTCAACTTCAGAGATACAATTACAACCAGAATTTTTATCGTAAGTCAGATATATTAAAAAAAAAGTCATATATTTTGATCTCATTCATATACACATAAGACCTTTCCTAGGAAAGAAGGGTCTCCCATCTACCCATTTGTTTATCTATTTTATATTGATCTTCAAGTACTGACTTGAGAAGAAAACAGATAAGAAACGGTCTGGAGAGTGAGTACTGGTGGGCTGACTTTCTCAGCCGGTTTCTCCCTGAGGTTGTCCCCCTAAGGCTGAGACCTTAGGGATATACTTGACCCAAAGAACCATGACCTAGGTATGGATGGATGGTCTGACTGCAATGGTTTACAAATAAAAATATTTAGAGATCAAAAGTAATTAATTAGTAACAGACAGTAGAAGATGCAGTATACCACATCTGGATAAAACCAGAGTGAAGACTGAAGAAACCACTATTAGTTTACGACCATTAGACTGAGAATTCTTGACTTTTACACTCTTAAAACACAGACATAAATGACGTGACTTGAACTTGTTATTCACTACCTGAGCATAGATTTCCAGGTGTAATTCTCCCATTCCAGATACAATTGTCTCTTTGCTGTCAGTGTCAAAGTGGACTTTAAATGTGGGATCTTCTCTTGTAAACCTGCCAATACCTTTGGAAAATTTTTCCAGATCATTCTTAAAAAAACAAAAAACAAAAAACATTATACATTGTACTAAGCATGATAAGCAATGAAACTGTTAAAATAATCTGACTGAATGAAATAAAAAACATGGGCAGTTAAATAAAAATGATCTACCATTTAAGTTCTTCACGCTATTTTAATATATGAGCTTGGATACCACACAAGAGAGCAAGGAACAGCTAACTTACACAATTTTCTTTTCACACCAAGATTCAAGAGCCTAAGACTTAACTCCGCCCTTTCCTATTGACGAAATCTCTCCATTTGTGGAAAACTCCCCACAAAACAGAAAGTAGAATCTGTGTTGCAGTTTAGAAATCCTAAACCAAAGGATTGGTTGAGGCTGTCATCAACTGTAACTGTGTTACAGTTTAGAAATCCTAAATCAAAGAAATCGGCATGGTCACCAAGACTCTAGGTTCGAGAGGACAGTTAAGACCAGCAAATGCACACTGAGACATCTCCACTTCCAAATAATCTACCTGGATGTAGTCTGATGTACCTCTATCCTCCTTAGATGTTAATTCCTTATGTGGTAAGCAGAATGGTGTTCTTCTTTAAAGACATGCCCCATTCCCCCCAAATCTGTTACCTTACCTGATAAAAGGGACTCTGTGGATATGATTAAGGTTACAGACTCTTCAGATGGGGAGATTATCATGAATAATCTGGACAGGTCCAGTGTAATTGCATGAGACTTTAAAAATGGAAGAGGAATGAAGAAGAGCAGTTGAGAGACAAGTGGGAAATAACAGGAGATATCTGAAGCATGACGGGCTCATTTCACTCCTGCTGGCACTGAAGACAGGAGAAAGGGGGCTACGAGCAGCCTCTAGAAGCTAGGGATGGCCCTCAGATGACAGCACGGAAATCTCAAGTCCCACAACGAGGAGCTGAATTCTGCCAACAATCTAAGC
Source organism: Bos mutus (assembly GCF_027580195.1). Taxonomy (NCBI): domain Eukaryota; kingdom Metazoa; phylum Chordata; class Mammalia; order Artiodactyla; family Bovidae; genus Bos; species Bos mutus. The sequence goes on from NC_091617.1 coordinate 107,745,696, forward strand.
AAGCAAGGAACCAAACTGTCCCCCAGAGCCTCCAAGAAAGGAACACAATCTTACCAATACCTGATTTTATCCCATTAAGAACTGTGAACTGTGACCTATACAACTGTAAAGTAATGCATTTGTACTGTTTTTAAGCCACTAAGTTTTTGCTAATTTCTCATGGCAGCAATAGAACATTAACAAGCCCTGAATCACCAGTGTTAACAGCCACATATGTAGCTAAAGAGGTGTTACTGTGCTTTGTTTATGTTATCTGGAATTCTAAGCACAAGGCTGCAAGGTAGAATTATCCCCATTTTACAGGTGACGAAGCTAGGTACAGACAAGTCAAGTGACTTGCTCAAGGCCACACAGCTAACTAGGAGTGAATCTTAAGTTAGTCTACCTCCAAAGTCTTCCCTTTTCCCTGCATTGGCCAGGGTCTCAACTTACAAGCTGCCCCACTACTGAGATTCAGGGTTTTATGCAGGGTTTCATTATTTGGTTTGTATTAACTCCAGCAAGCAGACAACCCTGAGACACCAAAAAGCTTTTTGAATATTGACCCATTTGATTTCCATCCATTATTGTGAACTATCAACAGTAAAATGTCTACATAAACTCTGAATTTAGGAATAAAGAATATTTTAACTTCTAGTCCTTTGTCTTCCAAAGGGAAAAGCAACCAATTTGGCAAAGAACTTTGAACAAACTGGTGTATCACTGTGGTAAGATATAAGGTTTGACTTGCTTCAAATTTCTGAGATGGAGTGACTGAATGTTTCTTGCCACCTCGACATTCTCTTCTCTGTAATTTGAGAAGGAAAATCTCAAGTTCCTCAAAACAGGTGAAGCAGTAGCCATTAATATATATATATAAGACAATCAATCAGAACATGTTCTATAATGATAGTACCTGGATGACAAGAGATCATAAAATGTTCACTCAATGCATAAATGAATTAATTCCAATATAGCACATTAACATGACAGTTATGAATATAACCAACTTAAGAACTAAACAATTATGGTTCAAGATCAGGACTAATTTCAGTGACAAGTTATGCAAATACAGAACCTATTCAAGCAGTTTTGGCTAAAAAGCTAAATGACATGAAATACAATCATAAGACTGTTATATCTGAAAGTGAGTCAGAACAGTCTTATTTGCAGGCCTTCCATGTTATAATCACGTTTACCACGTAACTACCATAGATGTGGTGATGTACTATAACCCATGAGGAAAGTACTTGATGCAATATTCTAATGTTCTTTACAGTGAGGTTTTTCTGCAATTTAAAACAAATGCCCCGGTTTCCTCTTTTCTCTCTCTTATGATCTGCATCTAGGAAGTTACTTACCATTCTGGAGCCAACGATATACCTTTACTATGGTAAGAGTTATAAAGCACAGTCTCATGAATATGTTAAAACCATCAACTTCTTCAAATATTCTGAGGAGTACTTACTAGTAATAGACTGGTAAATTTTAAAAGATGATTTGAATACTAGAAAAGGAAACAGAGTCCATAAGAGTGCTTATGGTCAACCCAAGACACCATATGCATTGTGGAGACAGGTGAAAATGAGCTCAAGGTCTTACTGTGATTTACTAAGTGCTAAATCAAACTCCCACCTTGTTAGACGGCTTCATTGCTATTGAAATGACAGGATCAGGAACATGAATTGACTCCTAAAATATTTTTAAAAGAACAGACAAGAATTCAAACACAGTACTGTATATGTCAGAGATGGATTAATTTTAATGTTCTTTACAGCAGAAAAAACACTATAGTCAACATCTTTAAGGCATACAAAATATATCTTGCTCTACTTTTCATTAAATTATGAATATATTAATATATAAATAAAAGTTATACTGAAATCAGTGATAAGAGAAGCAGAGAAAGGGACTAGATTCTTCATACATACCATATCTCCTTTAACCAGTCACAACTCTGAGAGGCAGATGGATTTTATTATCCCCATTTTACAAATAAAATAATTAAAGGGTTGGCAAGAAAAATGAATAACTTGGTCAAGGGCCAGCAGTAGCACAGGGCAGAAGTAAGGCTCTGACCAAGGTCTATTTGCTTCAAAGCTCGAGCGCTTCCCACGACCTCCAGTCCCTTCATACTGCTAATGACAAGTTTCGAGAAAGTCTCATTACTAATACTTACTAAAAAGTCTACTTATTGAAACTGATTTTTGTAGTGTCCTAACTCCACATGTAAAACCACAGACATCAGAGAATACTTTAGACAAAAAAGCTAAATTATAAAATTAAGAATTCATCATATGATATAGGAGCTACTACAGAGACATCTGTTAGGGCTGGACAAGTTCTTATATATAAACAACCTACTGTAAGCTCCTATCCCCTTTGTACTCATATTCTTCCTTTACTGAATTCAGGAGAGGAAGCACCCTCATAAACACATGGTCATACTGTAGAACAGCCGCCCTCCTGTGGGGGCAAAAAGGGGGCGGGAGTGAAGGGGACTGAGAGGCAGGAAGTCTTCTAGTTGCATCCTGCCTGCAGAGCACAGTTCTGATCTGTTATGCAATTCCCCAGAGTCCAGCCTAAATGTTACAGTCTGCTCTTATGGTTCTCTAGGAGACTGAGGGAGGCATCCTCTCTCCAGCTGCCGGGTTACTAAGGAAGGAGCACTTGGCTGGGACCAGCCTGATGATGGTGACAGCAATCAGGGGTGCACCCACAATGGGAAGGCAGATCTCAGGGAGGAGTCACAGCCACACAGGCCAGGTTACCTAGTGGAGATTTTCCCTCCATGCTAAACCTTGGAGGATGGTGGAATGATTTTACTAAGAAAAATCAGGTAAGTTAGCTAAGTTGACATTAAATGAGCCACAACCAATCTACACTTGATACCTGTGGCACTCAATGAACACTTCTGTGCTTGTTTTTCTGAAGTACTGAAACATACATTCTTGAAATGCAAGTGATAAACAGCTTTGAAGTTAAATGACTTACCATAGAAAGGCCGCTATTATCTTTGTTTGTGAATGTGTCTCCACTGGCACAGTCAATGCCAAACAATGCACAGATGTCTCCAGCAAACGCTTCCTCAACATCCTAAAGAAAGAAATAATGCAAAATGATACTTGCAAGTAATTCAAAACTGTACATAATCACTAAAAAGAAACTGCATAATAATCACACTGTGCACAAACAAACATGCCCGAATATCACCATGAATTCCACAAAGAATTAGACAGAATCAAAGCAATACCAACAATCAACCCTGGCAAGATACACCTTCAACAGGGCTCTTATTTAAACCACATCTCAACTGGCAAGATTCTACTGTAAATGGAAACTCAGAACACGGCATCTGTACTTGGAGATCTGCAGTACCTACAGAACACAGAGCCTCATGGTTCTAAAGTTATTCCTATAGAATTAAAAAGTATGTAGTACTGTATGTGCTGCCATTGTCTAACAAGCAAATGTGTATGACAAAGGCATACACGGAAAACTTGCAAAGGAAGTTTTGAAAACAAAGGCAGGAGATGTAAGCAGTTAAGAAAACACAGGAAATCTAAGAATAAAGCACTGGGGCCTCTAAACTTCCTAGTCTTTGTCCTGTAACAGTTCATTCATAACAGCTGTGGCTGTGAATGAGCAAGTGCGCGTGTCTTGCTTTAATGGTTACACAGCTATAGGGAGCCTTCTGGCCCATGAAACAGCTGTGACAATCACTAATCCCTCTAGCCTGCCCCCTGCTGCCTATTTCAAAAAACAACGATGTCTAATTTTGAAAGACTGTCTATTCATTTTCCAGGAGATACAACAGTTATGGACGCCAAAAATGTCCACCATAAGATTTTGCTTAGACTAATAAATTTCTCTAGGAATAACAGAGCTAAACTGGGAAAGGGTGCAAGGAGAGGACAATCTCCTGTACTTGGTATTCCTGCCAACGCTTAACCCTGTGGACCACAGAAGATAGGGCAGGTTCAGAGCCAATTCAAGAAGTCAGATCATAAGCCAAAGTTTATCTCCCAGACTAGGCCTTCAGAGGTTTTAAATCTTTAGATGAGTTCTAGCACCAATAAAGCCCTTCTAGGGGTTGATTCTATTTCCATATTTCAGGAAGTAAATCCACTGAGCAATATGGGAAGTTACGTGTAAATTTATTATTCTCATTTACTTTTGAGAACCGCAGTTCTACTAAACTAAAAACCTATTATACTCTTTCCAAGGCTAGCTCTTGAGGAAAGTGCTGTCCCTTCTCCCTAACCCTGGCCACTGAGGAAAGACAGCCAAGTCACAAATGGTGGTAGTTTTATACCACCATTATTAGAACAGATTAAGTGTTCTTAATATGTGCTAATTTAGCCTACACCAAAGTGCTACATGAGACATGTAGCCCACCTAACTAAAAAGGAAGAAGCTAGGAAAACACATTCAACTAAAAGTGATTTTCTTGTGGAGCTCAGGATACCAAAAAAGTAGACCCATTTCAACTGCATGAGACAGACTTCTGATTGTAGAGTGAAGCGCGGGTACTCACCTCCATCATGTCGGCATGCATGCGAACCAGTCGCTGCACCCGCACTTTCTTTCTCGTCCTCGTATTATAGATGTTATCACCTTTCTTCAACTCTCCTTGATAATTGCGAACGTACGTTAACTGGCCAAATCGACCTGCCTAGAAGTCAACATTAGGTAAGGACAGAAAGAGTAAAAAAGAGACAGGAATCAAAAATAAGAGGAAAATTTCACAATCACCTTCAAATACTTGCTCTCAGTTTTAATAGTACAACTTATATATATATGTTTCAGCTTATTGTCATAAACTACTTTGATGCTAGTTTTGAATAAAGTTAAATGGTTCTTGTTCTTTCTGATATCAAAATCCAAGACACTACTTGTTTGCTCTGAAAAAAGTTATTAGAAAAAGTTTTAAAATTATATAATAAGCCAGTTATTTCATAAGTTCAGTTTAATACAGTAAGATATAAAAATAAGGTAAAATTATATTAGAAAGACAACAAAAATATTAGAAAGGAAAGACTATACATGTTATAAAAACTGATAATCACCTGGAAAGCTATACAAATATGAATTCTGTAAAGTAACTGAATATAAAATGAATAATCAGGATTATTTCCTCCTGAATATTTAAAAGTTGCCAGTTCTTCCCATATTAATATTTAGGTTTAACACAATAGCAATAAAATTCCAAAGAGGACTTTTTAAATATATTATTAGTGATTTTTAATATTTAGAAGAAAAACTAAAAAAAGAAAATAACTCTGATATAAGAACACGTTAAATACTTCAAAATATTAAAAGTAATAGCCCTTATAGAATAAATATCTAAAATGTTTAATTCATTAGTCAATAGATAAAAAAGGAGACATGACAATCAATGAAAAAATTTAACACTGTTCAAAAACTGGTAACTGTACAATTGGTCTTTTATTTGGAGGCAGAGGAAATTCACTTAGATCTGAACACCACATTCAGCAAAACAAAATCCAATAGGATTAACAATGAAAAAAACAAAAAAAACCCACAAGAAAGCAGAAGAGACAAAAGTAAGTATTTATAGAATATAATCAAAGAGGAAGATTGAAAAAATGACAAAAGACAAAGATTGCTATATTTGACTATGTAAATTTTAAACTGTTTTTTTTATTTTATTTTATTAGAGAAAGGTTCATACAAGTAAGTAAAACACTTTGACTCTTATTTTAAAAAGGGAAGGACAAAAAATAAAGAGGGAATTACAAAAGAGGACACAGAATTGCATAATGATTCTATGGAAAAATGTTTTCTATTATTAAGAATTAAGGCAAGATATGGGGAAAAAGATTGGGGCGAGGGATGGTTAAGGAGTTTGGGATGGATATATACACACTGCTACATTTAAAACGGATAACCAATAAAGACCTACTGTTTAGCACAGGGAACTCTGCTCTATGTTATGTGGCAGCCTGTATGCGAGGGGAGTTTGGGGAAGAATGGATACATGAATATGTATGGCTGAGTCTCTTCCCTGTTCACCTGAAACTAAAAATATGAAAGCAATCTGGCAATATATACCATTAAACATTTAAAATATCTTGTATCTTTTACTCAAGAAACACATTCTGGGTATCCTAAGAAAAATATTCCTAGGACTTCCCTGGTGGCACAGCGGATGGGAACTGGCCTGCCAATGCAGGGGTCATGGGATTCATCCCTAGTCCAGGAAGATTCCACACGCCGTGGAGCAACTAAGCCCGTGCGCTGCACCTACTGACGGTGTGCCTAGAGCCCGGGCTCTGCAACAAGAGAAGCCACGGCGATGAGGAGCCCAGGTACTGCGACAGAGTAGCCCTGCTCACCGTAACTAGAGAAAGCTCGCACACAGCCAACAAAGTCCCAGTGCAGCCAAAACTACTAATAAACAAACACTGTCACTGCAATGTTATTTCTACTTTTTAACTTAAAATTACTTTTTCTGGATTTAGAATAAAAATCGTACTGTAAAAATTTAAAAATAAAAACTAGGAAAAAGCACCCCCCCGCCCCCCGCCAGTATAATTCCATCCCAGAAATAACCACACTTGAACACTTTCGACTTATCTACCCTTTTCCTCCTTAAAATATTATACACAGAAGCAACACCACCACAGCAAAAAGCATACCCAGTCCCCAAATCTTGGTTCCTAATACCATTCACGATTAAAAGGAACCAGGACTCTTAGACAAACGGCTGATTCTCGAGCTGCGGCAGGAAATGTACAACGTAAGCCTGGAAGGTAAGGAAGTGCTCACAGAAGCAAAATACTGGGGAACGTCTGAGGGACACAAAAGCCACCTGAAAGAGCACCAACCGCGAAAACTGGTCAGTCTGGCAGTAAAATAAATAACATAGTACTGGGTTTTAACTCAAAGTATGAGACAAATATATGTAAGTCCAGACTGATAAAAACAAATGACTGCATAAATAAATATGGGAGAGAAAGGACAACTCGTCCTTACAGAAGAATCCCACGTAACTCAGAGACACTGCCCCCTCATGGAGGAAGAACGTAATTCCCCACCCCTTAAGTGCGGGCTGTGCATAGAAACCTTCTTCTAGAGTCAGTATGGAACAGGGTAGGGGACAAAGTAAGTTTACAGTGGAGAAATCTGTAACTAAATCTTTCCTAAGAGTCACTTTGTAATAGGAATAAAAGCCTAAAAGAAAAGAAAAATTCTATATACATCAGTTAAATACATTAGAAAGCAACTTACCTCCAGTTTAAAAGCCAGGCCAACAAATGGATGGGAACTGTCTCTTTTGGGGTTCATTAAGATTTTTGTTTTCTCTTGGGAGTCACTTAAAATAAAAGACATACACATTTGTGAGATGCAACATTTGATATTTCTTTTATAACTATTGGCTTCATCAGAATATTACCTGAGGAAAAGCACACATGCACTCAACATTTCTGAGCTTATTCTTAAGTGAAATTTCACTGAATGGGATCAACAAGAATAACTTCTGGCCAATACTGCACTGCGACAGGACCAGAGTAGAATAATAAACACAAAATGCATCTCAGAAAAAAATAATGAAAGCTTAAAAAATTTTTGTTTCTTAAATAACATTAAAAAAAATTGGTTCCAAATGAGAAAATCTTCTAATGATGTAAATCTTGATAATGAAACAAACCATATTCTAACTTACAAATAGAATATGATATGGGAAGGTATAATATTTTTCTTTATGCCAAAATTGTTACCCAAACACAAATAAAGATTGGTTTTTATAAATTATTGGAAAAAACCCACAAATGCAACATAATTTCAAAAACCATTCTTAAATTCTTTTCCAGTGCACAGATGTTAAATTCTCTGTGCATAGACTAAGAATCAATTTCCAAGACTTACTCCTGATTGAGAATAGCATAATTCTGGACTTCAGATGGATTCGGGAGGTATTCTAAAACAGCATCTAAAAGAGGCTGAACTCCTTTGTTTTTCAAGGCACTTCCCAAAAAGACAGGAGTAAATGACCTGTTTAGAGTAGCTCTTCGAATGGCAAGCTACAAAAGAAAAAAAAATAATAATGATTAGTTCATCTTAAAGTTACATTTTGTGTTTCAGATCAATTACAAAGCAACAAATGAATGAAATAAATTGATACTCTTTGGAGTACTGGCTTTAGTGGAGACTGGAATAGGGTTCTCTACAACTTAAGGTCAAAATACCCTCCCCCTCCCACCAAAAATAGAAAGAAAAAGGCTATTTAACTTTCAACACTGTAACTGCTTTCAACCCTTAGAATGTCACTAACTTTCAATTTGGAGAAAAAACTATATACATACACACAGGACAGTGTAAATGGTATGTTAACAATTGTGTAAAATAGAGGAAAAAGCAACATATATGCAAACAAAACAAAACAAAAATCTATGGAAAGAAACACCAGAAACTATTAACTGGCAACCCAGTTTAGGAATGGGGCCCAGAGTGGCTCAGACATAAAAGAATCTGCCTGCAATATGGGAGACCTGGATTTGATCCCTGGGTTGGGAAGATTCCCTGCAGGAGGGCATGGCAATCCACTCCAGTATTCTTGCCTGGAGAATCCCCATGGACAGAGGAGCCTGGCAGGGTCCATGGGGTCATAAAGAGTTGGACATGACTGTGCAGCTAAGCACAGCACAGAGTGCCGGGCAGATGAGAGCCAGGTAAGAGACTTCTTACTGCATAACTTCATATAGTTTTTAAATGTTTAAACCATATGAAAGTATCTATTAAAAAAACAATTAACCAATTTATTTTCTTTTTTTAAAGGATATACATACGGGAAGCCAAACAGGTACAAGTTGCTCATAAATTAAGGGTCCTGATAGTAGCAGGCTGTAAATAACGACCTCCTGATCTTGTACCAACCTCTTGTGCAAGCACCATCCATGTGCCCCAGCCTTGCTCCTCAGGGGCTACTGGCTACAGGCCTCAGAGTGGGCAGTAGAGCTTTAGCTCTGGCGGCTGGAAGAGGCCAACAGCAGTCTGTGCTATGGCCACAACCCACCACAGTTGTTGGTGCAGCAGAAATACGGAGCAGAATAGTTATTTCTCAGTCCTCAGGAAAAATAGAAGCCTAGATATTCCACAAAGCTTAAAGCAACACATTTATAACCACAATTTCTAAACATCACAATGAAAACTAGGATAACAACTGAGCACAATAAAAGGAGTATAAAAAGAAGAAAATAAGCATGTTATGAAAGCAATTAGCCTTCAGAATGGGAGAAAATAATAGCAAATGAAGCAACTGACAAACAACTAATCTCAAAAATATACAAGCAACTCCTACAGCTCAACTCCAGAAAAATAAATGACCGAATCAAAAAATGGGCCAAAGAACTAAATAGACATTTCTCCAAAGAAGACATACAGATGGCTAACAAACACATGAAAAGATGCTCAACATCACTCATTATCAGAGAAATGCAAATCAAAACCACTATGAGGTACCATTTCACGCCAGTCAGAATGGCTGCAATCCATAAGTCTACAAGTAATAAATGCTGGAGAGGGTGTGGAGAAAAGGGAACCCTCTTACACTGTTGGTAGGAATGCAAACTAGTACAGCCACTATGGAGAACAGTGTGGAGATTCCTTAAAAAACTGGAAATAGAACTGCCTTATGATCCAGCAATCCCACTGCTGGGCATACACACTGAGGAAATCAGAAGGGAAAGAGACACGTGTACCCCAATGTTCATTGCAGCACTGTTTATAATAGCCAGGACATGGAAGCAACCTAGATGTCCATCAGCAGATGAATGGATAAGAAAGCTGTGGTACATATACACAATGGAGTATTACTCAGCCATTAAAAAGAATACATTTGGATCGGTTCTAATGAGATGGATGAAACTGGAACCTATTATACAGAGTGAAGTAAGCCAGAAAGAAAAACACCAATACAGTATACTAACGCATATATATGGAATTTAGAAAGATGGAAACAATATCCCTGTGTACGAGACAGCAAAAGAGACACCGATGTATAGATCAGTCTTATGGACTCTGTGGGAGAGGGAGAGGGTGGGAAGATTTGGGAAAATAGCATTAAAAAAAAAGAAAAAAGAAACTCTCTTAAAAACTTGCTTTTTCTAGGACCAGAAATGGCTTGGTCACTAACCACTGAGGCTACCTTAGGCCACAAAGTCACATTTTTGACATTCCAACCCTCCCTTATATACAAAAGTAAGAATGAATGAATCTTACCACACCTTCTTTACTTCCACTGAATAGAGAAACACATGAGTGTGGTTGATGAATAGAAAAAAGGAGAAATTAAAGCTAAACCTATACCAGCCTAACAAAAGCTATGTTCTTACCCCAAATTTCCCTTACTTTTGTAAGAATCACATTCACACTTGGAAACTGCTGCCTTCCCACTGTGCCTGATACATCCAACGACAACACAGAAGCTAAAGTACACTGCAGCCTGGAAGAAAGCGGGAACAACAGGACTGAAAGCGCTCTCGCTGAAAGCCCCCTGCGAGGCTGGCCCCTGGCTGGCGTCTGGGAATCTGGGTGTCAGGGGATTCCCAGCAGCTGGGAAGACTGGCTCACTGTGCCTATACTGCTGCAAAAACAATGGGATGTATGCTAAATACCTGCTTTCCTTCTGGAAGTCTGGAAATTGGTATGTGCTAGGCAGGGTGTGTCTATGTGAGTGTGTCGCTCAGTCATGCCTAACTCTGACCCCATGGATCATAGCTGGCCAGGCTCCTCTGTCCATGGAATTCTCCATACAAAAATACTGGAGTGGGTAGCCATTCCCTTCTCCAGGGGGATCTTCCCAACCCAGGGATTGATCCCAGCTCTCCTGCATTGCAGTTTAATTCTTTACCATCTAACCTACCAGGGAAGCCTTATGTGACCAGCCTCCAGTGAAACCAGCACTGAGTCTCTAATGACCTTCTCTGGTAGACATTTCACAGGTACAGTCACGACTTGCTGCTCAAGGACACAGGCATGCACAGCAAGACTCCACTTGAGAGTGCCTGGAAGCTTACACCTGGTTTCTTCTGGACGTTACCTCACACGCCTTTTCCCTTTGCTGATTCCGCTCTGTACTCTCTCACTGTAATGCACCAGAGCCATGAGTGTGACTGCGTGCTGAATCCTGACTCCCAGTGAATCACAGAATCTGGAGTGGTCTTGGGGACTCCTGACACATTCCTTTTAATAGATCAAGACCTCTCTTTGGTGGTTCTTAGGATACACTGCTCAACTTTATTTAAGGCCCAGACCTATACTTTCCTATAAGGAGTTCTTTAGTCATTAGAGAGCTGAGGTGATAAGGCCTTTGTGAATGGTACAGAACTCAAGCTGAGATATGTTAGTAAGCATCTCAGTTTCAATAGGGTTCTTTCCTTGTGCACCTGATCTATAAACTCCCTGAGTGCACTTATTACACACAATGTTTATTTACCTGATCTCCGCTAAGTGCATGAAGTGGTTTGGCAAAATAAGTGTCAGTCTTTTTTTATTATGATAACGTAAACATCACAAAATTGACTGTTTTAACCATTAAGTGTACAGTTCAGCAGCATTAAGTACATTCACATTGCTGTCACCAGTATCTGTCTCCAAAACTTTTTATCACCTCAAACTGAAACTCTGGATCCATTAAACTTCCCATTCTCCCCTCCCCCAGCCCCTGGTAACCACTGTCCTACTAGAAACTTGACTGTTCCGGCTATCCCACAGAAGTGTAGTCATACAATACTTGTCCTTTTATGTCCGGCTTATTCCACTTAACGTGATATCCTTAAGACTCACCCATACTGTAGCATGTATTAGAATCTGGTTCCTTTTTAAAGCTGAGTAATACCCCATTGTATGAACACGCCAATGTTATTTGTCCTTCATTCACTGATTGGCACTGAGTTGTTTCCAACTCTGAGCTACTGTGAATCATGCTGCTGTCAACATTGGTGTGCAAATATCTGATCCTTGCTTTCAATTCTCTTGCATATATAGAAATGGAATTGCTGGACCGTATGGTAGTTCTTGGATATGAATCTGAGCAAACTCTGGGATACAGTGGAGGACACAGGAGCCTGGCGTGCTGCAGTCCATGGGATTGCAAAGAATTGGACACAACTTAGCAACTGAATGAAACAACGTGGTAGTTCTGGGTTTAATTTTTTTTTGAGAAATCACTACTGTTTTCCACAGAAGAAGCATCATTTTACATTCCCACCAGCGATGCACAAGGATTTCAATTTCTCTAAATCCTCACCAACACTTGTTACTTTGCTTTTTAAGTAACAGTCATCCTAATGAATAAAGTGGTATCTCACTGTGGTTTTGATTTGCTTCCCTAATGACTAGTGATGTTGAGCATCTTATTGAGCCATTTGTTCTCTGTTATGGAGAACTGTCTGTTTAAAAACTGAATACCAGTCTTAAGCAGGTGATTTCTCTTCATTTTAAAGAGCTGAACAATCAAGTAAAGAAATCTATATGGCCTTCCAAATAGTCAGCAGTGTACATTTCTAGTTTATCTTCTTTCTTTTTAATAAGGATATGTCCAAGAGGTTGGCTGTTTAAGTATCCCCTTCATGGCTCACTACCTTGGTGGTGAAGGGGCTTGAATAACTCAATGAAGCTATGAGCCACGCCGTGCAGGGCCACCCAAGATGGATGGGTCATAGCAGAGAGTTCTGACAAAACGTGATCCACTGGAGAAGGGAATGGGAAACCGCCCAGGACACTTGCTGTGAGAATCTCATCAACTGTATAAAAGGCCAAAAAGATATGACACCAAAGACGAGTCCCCCAGGCCTGAAGGTGTCCAAGACACTGCTGGGGAGAGTGGAGGAGAATTACCGATAGCCTCAGAATGAATGAAGCGTCTGGGCCAAAGCAAAAATGACACTCAGTTGTGGATGTGTCTGGTGATGAAAGTAAAATCCCATGCTGCAAAGAACAGTATTGCATAGGAACGTGGAATGTTCCTATTCCACGAATCAAGGAATTGGAATTCCACGAATCCATGAATCAAGGAAAATTGGACATGGTCAAGCAGAAGATGGTGAATAAACAATGACATCTTAGGAATCAGCGAACTAAAATGGACAGGAATGGGAGAATTTAATTCAGATGACCATTATATCTACTACTGTGGGCAAGAATCCCATAGAAGAAGCGGAGTAGTCTTCATAATCAACCAAAGAGCAGAAATACAGTACTTGGCTACAGCCCCCAAAAAGACAGAATTATCTCAATTCGTTTCCAAGGCAAGCCGTTCAACATCACAGTAATCAAAGTCTATGCCCCTACTACCAATGCAGAAGAAGCTGAAGCTGATCAATTCTTCAAAGACCTAGAAGACCTTCTAGAACTAACACCTAAAACAGATGTTCTAGTCACCATCGGGGATTGGAATGCAAAAGCAGGAAGTCAAAATATACCTGGAGTAACAGGCAAGTTTGGCCTTGGAGAACAAAATGCAGCAGGGCAAAGGTTAACTGAATTCTGCCAGGAGAATGCACTAGTCATAGCAAATACCCTTTTTCAACAACACAAGAGATGACTTTACACATGGACATCACCAAATTAGTCAATACTGAAATCAAACTGATTATATTCTTTATAACTGAAGATGAAGAAGCTGTATACAGTCAGCAAAAACAAGACGTGGAGCTAACTGTGGCTCAGATCATCAGTGTCTCATAGCAAAATTCAGGCGTAAACTAAAGAAAACCAGGAAAAACAACAGGCCAGCCAGGTATGACTTAAATCAAATACTGTATGAATTCACAGTAGAGGTAACAAACAGGTTCAAGCAACTAGATCTAATTAACAGCATGCCTAAAGAACCACTGACAGAGGTCCCTACTGCACAGGAAGTGGCAAACAAGATCATCCCAAAGCAAAAGAAAAGCAGAAGGCAAAGTGGTTGTCTGAGGAGGCCTTATAAATAGTGGGAGAACAGGTGAGAAGTGACAAGCAAGGGAATGAGGGAAAGGTACACCCAGTCAAACGCAGAGCTCCAAAAAGTAGCTAGAAGAGGCAAAAAGGCCTTCTTCAATGAACCATGCTTAATAATAGAAGAAACAACAAATGGGGAAAGGCTAGAGATCTCTTCAGAAAAACTGGAAACATCAAGGGAGCATTCCGCCCAAAGATGGGCACAATAAAGGATAAAAATGGTAGAGACCTAGTAGATGCTGAAGATCAAGGAGAGCTGAAAAGAATACACAGAAGAACTATAAAAAGAAGATCTTAATGACCAGATTATTACAATGGTGTGGTTAGTCACCCAGAACCAGACGTTCTGGAGTGCGAATCAAGTGGGCCTTAAGCCCTGCTGTTAATAAAGCTAGTGAATGCGATGAAATTCCAGCAGAACTATTCAAATCCCTAAAGGATGACACCGTCAAGGTTTTTATGACAGCAAATCTGGAAGATCCAGTAGTAGCCACAGGACTGGAAAATCCTCATCCCAATTCCCAAGAAGGGTAGTATCAAAGAATGTGCTAACCATTAGACAATTGCACTCATCTCCCATGCTAGTAAAGTCATGCTTAAAATCTTGCATGCCAGGCTTCAGCATTATGTGAACGAAGAACTTCCTGATGTCCAAGCTGGGTTTAGAAAAGGAAGAGGAACTAGAGATCAAATTGCCAACATTCCCCAGATTATAGAGAAAGCAAGGGAGTTTCAGAAAAACATCTATCTCTGTTTCATCGACTACGTTAAAACCTTTGACTGTGTGGATCATGACAAACTGTGGAAATCTCTTAAGAGTGATGGGAATACCAGACCATCTTACCTGTCTCCTGAGAAACCTGTAGGTGGGTCAAGAAGCAACAGTTAGAACCCTGTATGGAACAACTGATTGGTTCAAGATGGAGAAAGGAGTACGACAGGGCTGTCACCCTGTTTGTTTAATCAACACGCTGAGCACATCATGAGAAATGCTGGGCTGGATGAGTTACAAGCCGGAATCAAGATAGGTGGGAGGAACATCAACAACATCAAATATGGGGATGATACCACTCCAATGGCAGAAAGCGAAGAACTAAAGAGCCTCTTGATGAGGGTGAAGGAGGACACTGAAAGAGCCGGCTTAAGACTAAAAAAAAAAAAAACTAAGATAATGGCATCTGGCCCCATACTGCATGGCAAATAGAAGGGGAAAGGTGGAAGTAGTGACAGTTTTCCTCTTCTTGGGCTCCAAAATCGCCGCACACAGTGACTGCAGCCATGAAATCATAGGACAATTGCTTCTTGGCAGGAAATCGATGACAAACCTAGACAGTGTGTTGAAAGCAGACGTTACTCTGCCGACAAAGGTCCGTATAGTTAAGTCTATGGTCTTCCCAGTGGTTCTGAGAGATGAATGGTAAAGAGCACAGAATGCCAAAAAAAATTGATGCCTTCGAACTGTGGGGCTGGAGAAGACTAGTGAAAGTCCTCTGGACAGCAAGCAGATCACACCAGTCAATGTTAAGGGAGATCAACCCTGAAAATTCACTGGAACGACTGATGCTGAAGCTGAAGCTAAAGTATTTTGGTCACCTGATGCAAACAGACAGCTCATTGGAAAAGTCCCTGATGCAGGGAAAGACTGAGGCAGGAGAAGAGGGCGTCAGAGGATGAGATGGCCGGATGGCATCACCGATGCACTGAACATGAACTTGGGCAAACTCTGGGAGATGGTGAGGGACAGGGAGGCCTGGTGTGCTGCAGTCCATGGGGTTGCAAAGAGTCGGACTTCGCAACAAGACTGGGCGACCGAGCAACAACAGTGGAGAACTGTCTATTTAAAAACTGAATACCAGTCTTAGGCAGGTGATCAGTTCATTTTAAAGAGTCGAACAATTAAGTAAAGGAATCTATGGCCTTCCAAATAGTCAACAGCGTACATTTATAGTTATCTTTTTTTTCTCTTTGATACAGATAGGTTCAAGAGGTTCGCTGTTTAAGTATCTTTTGTCTTAGAACAAACTGATTCCTTTCCCATTTTATATAACTCACTACTTAAAAAAAGAGTAATATGCCATGTCACACTTTTTTTGAAGGAACCAATTATGTTAAACAACTTTGCTCGGATTTCATTAATAAAACCCCTACATAAAAGCATCATGTCCCTTCCCTACAAAAAAACAAAAACAAAACCCCCCAAAAACCCTCTTTTTCTTGTTCATATAAGATGTATTTTGAGAGCACCTGCCTTTAAATCTGAGATTGAGGGAGTTTTTTCTTCCAGAAACATCTCTCCAAGTTGCTCATCTGAATTAGCAACACATTCAATCAGCTCCTGCCGGTGGTCTGCTGCCGCCGCCCTGAATTCTGCTGGAATTTCCCCGTATCGAACAATCTGACTAAGAGAAGAAATGTTTTATTTTGGTACTTTAAGAATATTCAATTAAGTTGTAATTAACTTTACTCCAATAAAAATTAATTTGAAAAAAGAATATTCAATTAAACATATAAGTTATCAATGAAAAAGATAAACTAATGGCCAAAATGTTTTTTGAGATAAGAGCTCTGATATTTTTGCATTAAAATCACAAAATAAGAAAAATATGTATCTGTAAAATTCAGACGGAATAGTGGACAAAATATTTAAAACAGGCAAAGCAAATTGCTCAAGGTTCTACTACCAGTAAATGTATGAGCCACACACAATTCAAAGCCAAACTGACTCCAAAGCCCATGAGTACAGCTGACCCATGAACAAAACAAGTTTGAACTGTGCAGGTCCACTTATACAAAGATGTTTTCAATAAACATGCAAAAATACGTGTATTACATTGTCTGCAAGACTTGTACTAAAGTGTATCATTATGTAGGAATAAGTGATATTTAATATGAAATTTAAAATGTATTAGTTTAATTACTGTTTTAAAACTTTGCTTTCAAAGAATTACATCCATACAGTATGCCTCTCACAGAATTAGAGAAACTGCATACCATCACAGGTAATTTTTTTAAGTCACAATATTTCCAATACTGTATTAGGAATATGATTATAATATCATATGCCATAAACAATTTTGTAATGACTAGACTAGGCTACTACTTTACACCAATTATACTAGGCTACCATAAAGCAATACATTGCTGCTTCTTTCTTATCAATGCATGAACTGTTATACCTGTAAATAAATATGAATTTCTTTTCACGTTATCTTTTCATTTTTGATAGTGTCCAGTCAACACTAGGTTACTAGTAGGTAAGTTTTGCGGGGAGTCAACAGTTATACTCGAACTTTTGACTGGATGAGGGATCGACACCTCTCATCTCTACACCATTCGAGGGTCAACTGTACTGGAAAATTCTATTAGATTAATCAGAATATCACAGTCTTTGACAAGCAAGATAGAGATTTGACTCATCTGGGTCATTAATAACAAATCCAATTACACAATTCTTTTTTAATACAGAATACTCCATTTTGTAGTTAAAAAAAAAAGTTTACTAATTATGACAGACTCTTCAAACTTGACCTCCATTCTCCATTCCTCCAGGGGCCAGATAGCTAAAAGTCACAAATAAATACACACAATGGAGAAATGGACGTCCTCGGTACAAACGTCAGTCTGAACACTTTAAAAGTAGTTCTTTAAAAATGGAGTGTAATGTCAAGCAATTAACAAGCTTTTCAGAAAAAAACTCCTGAAAAAAACAAGGGGGTGGGGAAGGGAGAAGCAAATCACAAACAGTCAGAAAATAATTCTTATTATCCTAAAGAATGGCTCTTCACAGCCTTCAGAATCTAATTTCTTCCTTCCTGGCAAGGTCCCTGGTTGTCTTTCATTTGGGAAACTTCCTTTCAAAATATACATACCCAGTGGTCTAGGGCTGGGAAAAGGCGCAGGTACATTAAGAAGTTCCACCTGTGGTTCTGATGCACAACAAAGTTTAAAAACCTCTACTTTAGAGGACAGAAACGTGTGCACTGGTAATTCTGGGCAAGCGAAGTAATCATTTACTTAAAAATATTTTTTGAGTCCCTATTTTGTACTAGACAGTTCTAGGGCTGGGGACATAGCAGCGAATAAACCTGATAAAAATTCTTGTCCCTTACATTCTAAGGAGTGAGAGGTAAACTCGGTTGTCATCACTTAGTCGTGGAACAAAAAGTGAGAGAAACGCCTTGTCCACTGAATGGGCTTGATCTTCTCCTTACGTAAAAGATGGTCAATAAAGATAAACTCTATAGTTATCTGATCACAATGGCTTTCATCCACCTGCCAGACTAGTAATCTCAGTTCCAAAACAGAGGAAGGGACCCCTTAGAAAGGACCTTTGGAGAAACTGCCAGGCTCCGGAGCGACTCTTCAGAACAAAGGATCACTTACAACTCCCCACACTGTCTATTTAGTGCCATTCAAACTCTGGCATTCGGACCTGAAACATGAGCACCACTTGGGAGCATTCCAGAAATGCAAATACCAGGCTCCACTCTATAGCTACTGAGTTAGAATCCCTGCTAGTGGATCCGGATATGTGCATTTTTCCAGGTGATTTTTCTGAATGCCACAGTTTGATAACCACTGGGATTTGTATGCAAAGGTCTCTCAAAACTTGGTTGATGGACCAAATACCATGTCAAAAGTTACCAATTTGCTTTTCGTATTGCCCATTCTTTTATTTACATAAAAGAATATGTAACTTCTTTTACACATTAATCTTTTTATCTTTGTAATCCTATGAAGTAAGTAGAGAAGTATTTATAATCCCTTCTTTCTTCCCAGTTTTTATAACAATACTCATGACACAGTAGTTGTTCCAACAAAGTCTACAGAACGAATGAACAGGTCAATGAATAAAAGTAGAAAAAGAGATATTACATCATTAGTTTAAGCTGAAGGCCTTTCACCATACCATGTATATCACAGTGTGATATACATATATCATCCAAAGAGCAACATATTCCCCCTTGGACTGAATGCTAAGCAAAATGGGAAGTAACCAGAATTAAATGCATTAAAAGAAAATCATCTTAAATGACATTTTTTCAGTCTCATTTCAAAAAAGTTTATATTTAAAGCACTCATCCATATCCTTCTCTTTGATACTTTTTTAAAATATAAGATTTGAATAGTATATTTTTAATACTTACCCAAAGTCTCCATCAAAATAGATGGCTCGTTCCTCAATAAGATCTATAATACCTTTAAAATCACTCTCTAAACCAATGGGCAATTGTACAAATGCTGCATTATGACTTAGTTTAGACCTGAAAAATAAAAATACGTGTTTACCCCTTTTTCTCTTCATCAAATTTCTTTGAACTGACAAAATAAATTAAAAAAAGAAATCAATGGCAGATCTTTGGAACTGATTAGCAGGTCAGAGCCAAAGGTACAAAGCAGCTGGGAACAGACTGACAAATTCATTGTGCTCAGGAAGCACAACCCTATTTAGGCAACAAAGATAACTGTAAGATAAGTGTTTTTTCCCATTAGATCCCCGGAATACCCTGAATCAGACACAGAAGGGAGAAGACAAGTCACTGAGTGGTTGGCCCGGAATACCCTGAATCAGACACAGAAGGGAGAGGACAGGCCACTGAGTGGTTGGCCAGGAAATTAAAGGATGGTGGGATAATTGTGTCCACGTCTCCTTCTTGGATCAGCTAATACAAGTGAAGCCAAGTACAGCTATCTGAAAAGGAAGTTCCCTAGGGGGAAAATCCATACGGTGGTTATTAGACACTCATCATCAGCCTGTGCACCCAATCAGGCACAACCACAGAACGGAAATTACACTCATTGGCAGGAATTCACATTCAAGTAGGCATATGCTGTTTAGTCTGTAACTCTGACCAGATAACTAAGAACTACCAAATACTTGAAGGAAACAAACAGCTTGAAAGAGATGGGAGTTCAAGAAACAGTACTAACTTCCAAGGAAAGAGTTACTAGAGAAAATAAAATGTAAAGATTCAAGAAGTAATCACCTCTATTAATATGAAACTGAACTACATAATTGCTGGGATTAAAAAGAACAAAAAACAGGCTAATAACAGAAGGGAAGCAGATGAATACCAGAGAAGTGAATTGGAAGACTAACCTCAAAAATTTTCTCATAACCCAGTGAAAAATGAGAAGGAAACAGAAAGTATGAGAAAGTACGGTAGAAAAAGCAAGACAGAGAGGTCAGATTCAGAAGTTTCAAAAGCTATTTAATGGGAATCATAGGATGAGGTAACAGATAAAGGGGAGTGGAGCAAAGCAGTATTTGACTACCAAAATAGTCAAATAAATGCTGAAAGAGAATCTGCCTGGAATTCAGAAGAAGACTTGGTGGAAAGAGCCCGTTTACTGCCAACCACAAGTAAAATATAATTAGAACAAAAAGTGAAAACATTTCATTTTACCAAGAAAGTATTACAAACACTAGTAAAGAAAAGGTTCACTTGCATATTCTCAAACATGTCATCTCCATCAGAGAGCACACAGCAATACCGTCGCTTCAAGTCCCCTAACACGCATCTCTTGTCATGAGACGCATTAGTCTCTCCACTGACTCAGACTTTACTGCCTACATCCAAGAGCTCAGTCACGGGAGACTTGGGTAGGAACTCTACGGCTCCATCTACGGATCTACCAAAGGTAAAAAGGGCAATCGACTCTTCTCAAAGGCTGTGTGAAGTACATCGTACTGTGAAAAATGTAAAATCATGTGAAGACCACTGGGTTATGTCTAGAAAGGAAGGACTGCTGCTATCCTAACAAATACATTAACTGATGAAACGAATAAGCATACTATTGACAATTTAAGGCATTAAATTAAAATTCCTCAAATAAAGGTTAAAACTGAAGGCAATCCTTTATGCTTGTTTAAATAAACATGAAGTACTTTTACAACCTATCCTAGATTATAACTTCTCTAATTATAACACTACAAATTACCAGATGAGTTCTGAATTCACCTTCAACTTCTCTAAAAATTTAAGTCATATTTCTCCTATTATACAGAGAAAGTAGTTGGTAAAATCATATCACAAACTAAACTATAGACATCAGGGTTCCATTTACTAAGGTAAGTAATTCACATACGTGAATTTTAAAAAGGAAAAAAAAATTCAGGATAAAGCTTAATGACACTGAATTAACGGTGTTTCTAGATGTACACCTAGCTAGGTCTGGTAGCTAGACCGTAACTCCACTCTGTTCTAAGGTGCGGTACCTCATTTGCTGCAGGGCCCTGGCTGGGTTGGAGCCCATCCGGTCCAGTTTGTTAATGAAAGTGAGAAACGGAACATTGTAGCGCCTCATCTGGCGGTTAACAGTCATGGTCTGGCACTGCACCCCTCCGACGGCACAGAGAACCAGGACCGCGCCATCCAGCACTCTCAGGGCTCTCTCAACTTCGATGGTGAAGTCCACGTGCCCTGAGCAGACAGACAAGTGTGTGAGGGTCTTAAAAAGCAGTCTGAATTTTTACAACGTGCACAAGTAAAAGTCTACCTCTGATCATTATGGAAGTCTTCTAATTAGAATGTGGACTCTTTAAACCACCAATATCATTCACCAACCACAAGGTCCAGGGGCCCAACAAAATCCAACTCCAAAGCTACTAGGGCGTGGGCACCGCTGGAATCAGCAGCAACGTGTAAAAGGGAGGAATCTTGCTAGTCACGATTTATTTGCACTAGTTTTCAAAGAAACCACTTAAAGATGAAGTATTTTAGGTCCCATTCAGATTTCTCTAATAGGGAATTCACAGTCACACTTTAGGAGTTTTATTTGTTATTAAAAAATGAGCTAGGTCATAGGAGAGGAAAGAACTGTGTTGCTGCCCAAAAGGCTCAAGAACTCAACTCACCAGGAGTATCTATGATGTTGATATTGACATCTTTCCACATGGTATATGTGGCCGCTGACTGAATAGTGATTCCTCTTTGTCTCTCTAGTTCCATGGAATCCATGACAGCACCAACTCCATCTTTACCTTTCACCTAAACACAAACAAAGCAATTCAGATTTCTCTGTCCCTGCCTTCCAAGAAGGGAAGACATCTTTACAGAAGGAACCAGAACACAGAGAAACTTAACTGTCAAACCACATCTCAGGAAATTTCAATTGAAAACTGATTACAGTATTTGGCCTCTATTAACAGTAACCCTTTTTTTCACTGCTGTTGTCAGCAGCTGCTACCACTGAGCGTCACCTGGTCTCAAAAGCCACCCTGGCTCCCTCTGCCGCGTTTCTTCTACCTGCCTTGTGTCAGTCTGTGAGCAGGTGTGCAGGGAACAGGTATATCCCTTCTATGCTACTTGTGGACTTTGAGGGCTGGGTGGGAAGGATTCAGCTTCTAAAGTCTGTAATTTAACAAGATGGTCTTCATCTGAAGTAACACTTTTAAGTGGAAAGTTGAGTTACTGGATATGTTATGCCTTCAGGAGAGTGCCAAGATTTTCTAAAATAATTTTTTCCTGATAACTGTAATTTTTAACTAGTAGGCTAATACATCATCAGTTTAAACCCTTTCCCCACTTAACATTATAAACATCTCTCCAAAACATAAGTAAACATTATTTTTATGGCTGCTTAGGGGTATATCGTATTGACTTAACATTCTGTTTTTTTTTAATTGGAGGAAAATTGCTCTACAATGTTGCACTGGTTTGTCATAGATCAACATGAATCAGTCATAATTGTACATACACCCACTCCCTCTTAAGCCTTCCTCCCCTTTCTCATTGCACCCCTTGAGGTCACAGATCACCAGGCTGGGGTCCCTGGTTACATGGTAACTTTTCACCAGCTATGTATTTTGCACCTGGCAGGGCATATACGTCTATGCTACTTTCTCCATTCATCCCATTCTCTTCGTCCCCCACTGTGTCCACAAATCCATTCTCTACGTCTGCGTTTCCATTCCTTCCCTGCAAATAGGTTCATCAAAACCATTTTTCTAGATTCCATATATATACGTTAATATACAATATTTGCTTTTCTCTTTCTGACTTACTTCACTCTATGTAACAGATTCCATCTCACTAAAGCATTCTTTTTTATGCCTGGGTAATATTCGTGTGTGTGTGTGTGTGTGTGTGTGTGTCTCTCTCTCTCTCTCTCTCATCTGCTGATGGACATATCAAGGTTGCTTCCAAGTCCTAGCTGTTGTAAATAGCACTGTGATGAACTCTAGGGTACACGTGTCTTTTTCAATTACGGTTTTCCCAGATTTACTTAACATTCTTAAAAAAACAATCTACTCAGGATACCCAGAGTGATGGTTTCTAGAGAAACTCCTTAGAGCAACATTTCAAGCCAACCTGAGCTATCCGCTTTGTGACTGATTAAATTTCCAGGGTTACGATCCTTTTAATCTTTCAGGATTGTGAAGTTTATTAAATCCTTACAAAACAATCAAAACCAAGGTCAAACTAATCTGAAGTCAACCATGAACCCCATACCTCATGCATTTTTGCGATTCTGCCAGTGTAGTAAAGCACTCGTTCTGTTAATGTCGTTTTCCCAGAATCAATGTGAGCTGAGATCCCGATATTTCGTATTTTTTCATTAGGAATCACCCCTGATGAACACCATCGGCAGATCTTCCAATTAGCCTGAAAACATAAAAGCTCAATTCAGTGCACTTTTTATGAGATAACAGTGGACAATTAGAAAGGGCTGAATGGACATCTCTCCTCTAAGAAATCTCAATGAACACAAAACAGCATAGGAGATAGCCTGAAAGGGCAAAACAGTGAATGTCTCAACTGTCAACTCCTATAACCAAAGAAGAGATTGCAAGGGAGAACAGGAAAAGCATACTATAATCTCAATGAACACAAAATAGCATAGGAGACAGCCTGAAAGGGCAAAACAGTGAATGTCTCAACTGTCAACTCCTATAACCAAAGAAGAGATTGCAAGGGAGAACAGGAAAAGCATACTCGTAAAAAAAAAAAAAAAACTCAGAAAAAATACATTCAAATTAATTAAATATAAATGGACAGATATTTTTACTAAAAGGCACAGGTCTTAAAACATACACTGGGGCTGATAAAATCAGAAAGACAGTTCCCAACAGCTGCTTTAATAGGAAATAGTTTTCACCCTAAATTTTACTTTGATTTCCCCCCGTTCCTTCTTACTGTAGATTCATAGCTAGCAAGAATTTTTGAGGATTTTTAAGCTGTATGTGGAGGTGCCAATATGTTCAAGGTAGTGTACAAAAGGTTGCCAATTCCTTCTACCCTGAAACAATAACTTTTAAACAGCAACAACAACTTTATTTTACTCCAGTGGTGACGGGGAATTCTGCATTTTATGCAATCAAGACAATATAAATCTCTCCCTACAGGACTGCACATCCAAAATGCACTGCAGCCACTTCTAGATAAGGGGAAGTAGAAGATGTAAAATGGAATCTGGGTGATCAGCACTTAGTTGATTAAACTCCTGGGATATCAGCAAGCAAAGCAAAGTTCCGCATGACAGGAAAGGATCAACTCCTAATGCAGGTCAGGAAGCAACAATCAGAACTGGACATGGAACAACAGACTGGTTCCAAATAGGAAAAGGAGTATGTCAAGGCTGTATATTGTCACCCTGCTTATTTAACTTCTATGCAGAGTACATCATGAGAAACGCTGGGCTGGAGGAAGTACAAGCTGGAATCAAGATTGCCAGGAGAAACATCAATAACCTCAGATATGCAGATGACACCATCCTTTTGGCAGAAAGTGAAGAGGAACTAAAAAGCCTCTTGAAAGTGAAAGAGGAGAGAGAAAAAGTTGGCTTAAAGCTCAACATTCAGAAAACTAAGATCATGGCATCCAGTCCCATCAATTCATGGCAAATAGATGGGGAAACAGTGGAAACAGTGGCTTACTTTATTTTGGGGGGCTCCAAAATCACTGCAGATGGCGACTGCAGCCATGAAATTAAAAGACGCTTACTCCTTAGAAGGAAAGTTATGACCAACCTAGATAGCATATTAAAAAGCAGAGACATTACTTTGTCAACAAAATTCAAGGCTATAGTTTTTCCAGTAGTGAGGTATGAATGTGAGAGTTGGACTGTGAAGAAAGCTGAGCGCCGAAGAATTGATGCTTTTGAACTGTGGTGTTGGAGAAGACTCTTGAGAGTCCCTTGAACTGCAAGGAGATCCAACCAGTCTATCCTTAAGGAGATCAGTCCTGGGTGTTCATTGGAAGGACTGATGTTGAAGTTGAAACTCCAATACTTTGGCCACCTGATGTGAAGAGCTGACTCATTTGCAAAGACTCTGATGCTGGGAAAGATTGAGGGCAGAAGAAGGGGATGACAGAGGATGAGGGCTGGATAGCATCACCGACTCAATGGACATGAGTTTGGCTGGCTCCGAGAGTTGGTGATGGACAGGGAGGTGTGGCGTGCCGCAGTTCATGGGGTCGCGAAGAGTCAGACATGACTGAGCGACTGAACTGAATGCTAGTCCACTCTGCGACCTCTCCCCGCGTCCCGCAAAAGGCGGACAGAACCAAAGAAAGGTACGGGGAAGGTAAGGCTACAAATCAAATAAACCAGGTCAGCTAAAATAGACAACACTCAGCCCAATGACACTCTGTACTGAAAAGAGCACTGGATAATGAGCCAGAAGCCCTGGGTTCGAGCCCTGAACACACTAATTTTTCAGTTGTCTTGATCTTCACTCCAGTTACCTCTTGTCTTTAAGGTATACCAAAAACACAAGGCTTAACCGGAGGCCGCCCAACCTCCCAGGGCACAGAGGCGCTGCTCATTAATAACCAGCAGCTGTGCAGATACCCAAGGGGCTTTTCACACTGAGGTCCATTCGGAGTTGTCAGTAAGGAGATGCCAGGGAGGGAAGGGTGTCGCTTCCCCCCTGGCCTCGGACGCACCGCAAGGTCCCGGGGACAGACCGTAGTGCGGTCTCACCCCGTCGGACTCCACTACCTGCTTCCCCTGCCAGCCCAGGGCTGCGGGGACCCGCGGGAGCGGCCCGCGGCCCACAGCCGCGGCGGCGGCAGCTCCCAGCAACCTCATGGCGAACGCAGCACAGGAGAGAAGGTCCCTCGACTCCGGCTCTGTCCAGCAACCAGCACTACTACTGGAAGCGGTCAAAGTCACGCCGGCAATCAGTGCCGAAGAGCACTTCCGGGGCGAAGGATATGAGGGAGGAGAGAAAAAAAGAGAGAGGGAGAAGCTTCCGGATCTCAGAGTAGAGCGGCGTCCTCCGCTGCCCGGATGCCCTCTACCGACTGGGAAGAGAAACTGCAGTCGCTTTGCGTAGCTAATCAGGCTTTTTATGCATGCTGCCAGAAAGATGCAGCAGCCTTTATTTTGCTTTGCCTATACAGCAAAGTGGAAATATGTTTATAATCGTATTTAAAATTAAAATTTAAAAATAGTTATTTATGCTACTACAAAATATGAAAAAATAATCTACAGGATATGATCTGTAAAAAACTTGGGAAAATAATAAAATATCTACAAGTGATTTTTCTCAAGACGTTCCATCGTTGTTCGATGTTAAACATTATGTGTCTAGTCCATATAGAAGATAGCATCCTTGAAATTCCACTTCGATTTTTTGGAGGCATAGGAGCTAATGATCTTCCCCTCAAAACCTTCTTCTGCAGTCTTCGTTTCAACGGAAACTCCATTCCTCGAGTTGCCGGGACCAAAAATGTCACTTTAAACCCCTTTGACTTTCCTGCTCTAGTCAGTCGGCATGTACTATGGGCATTACGTTAAAAAATGGATGCAGAATCTGCACCTTCTCCCCACCTCTCAAAGCACTGCTATCTCTACGGACTTACTGTCGTAGCCTACCTGACCTTACTGCTTCTGCCCTGCAGCTGCTCGGTCTATTCCTTCACAGTCACTAAAAGGGATCCTTTTAAGCGTGAGGGTGTCATGTTTCTG
This sequence comes from Bos mutus, assembly GCF_027580195.1. Lineage (NCBI taxonomy): Eukaryota > Metazoa > Chordata > Mammalia > Artiodactyla > Bovidae > Bos > Bos mutus. The sequence goes on from NC_091617.1 coordinate 107,772,561, forward strand.
CTGAAAACACCCATCCAGTGAATCAGTCACTGTCATCTCTAGCGTAGGCTTGAAATTTTTTATAACGGATTTTTTAATCTGAAAGCTTTTCATTACCTTAAAAATTTAAATAACTAAATTAAAAAAAAATAATAACCTTCAGAATAAGCACCTACAAAGCCTTGCTTGAGCAGCCACGCCAGCGTAGCCCTACTTCACTTGCTTTTTCCTCTCCACCTCCTTGCCGACCCTCACAGAACCAGAGCCAGTGCTCTCCTCCTGATCCAGGCATGGCTCTTTCCCTTTCTTCTCTGTTCAAATATCTTCTATCAATTAGCTGTTTCCTGACCAACTCTTCTAAAACAGCAAGCTCTTTCCTATGTTTGTGCACTGCTTCGTTTTCCTTCAGAGCTCTTCTTAGATCCAGACACACTTTACACAACTGTCTATTGTCTGACTCCCCCGATGAGGACTGCTCCAAAAAGACAGTGATTTGATTTTGTTAATTGCTGTACTCCTTGCTGTGCTCAATAAATACTTGTTAAATGAGTAAGTGCAAATAAATAGAAATCAGAGTAAATTACAAGAGACAGGAAAAACCATAGATTTGATGATGAATTTTGGACTTACTTTTTGTATATCAACCATGTGTTAATTTGTAGTAAAGGACTGACTTTGATGAATAAATCCATTAATGTTGAATACACTTTTAAGCAAACTTTATTTGTAGGCTTTCAAAAATTGAGTCTTTATAAACCTTTGTATTTGTTTAAAATACACAAATTAAATAATAGTTATGTAAATGGTAATACAATTAAGGTTTTAATTTAAAGATATAATTTAAGTAAAAAAGTGTGTTACTTTTGGAATTGCTTTTTGAAATTACCATTTTAACAAACTAAATTTCCTAGAGTAAAAATTCATACTCTTCCTGTGTGTGTATATTTATATTCATATTTTTCTGTAATTATTATACCAAGTATATTCTTAATTTTTTTTAATTAATCACCACTTTTAACCAAAGTAATAAACTTTTGTTTGCTCCACAGAAAGAACTGGAAGACAAAAACCAAAAACCATCTAGCTAGTTTTCACACTTTATAAATTACTTAAATTTTAAAATGGCCAAAAATACACATACATTTAAAGTAGTTGCACATAGAATAAAGATACATTCAATGAAGTTCCTGATTCACTGCAGTGAGGGTCTAGTCAAACCTCAGTAGACTCTCCAAAATATCCTAGCCTGACTAGCTGAATACTACTGTCTTAGTCCATTCAGTCTGCTATAACAAAAGCACCATAGACTGGGTGACTATATGAAATTTATTTCACACAGTTCTGCAGGGTGGGAGGCCTGAGATCAAGGCTCCAGGAGATTCAGTGACAGTGTGTGGAACTTGCTGGTTCCTGGCTGCCAACTGCTCACTGTGTGCGCACAAGGCAGAAAGAACAGGTGAGCTGTCCAGGGTCTCGTCTGTTGTTTTTGTTGTTTAGTCGCTCAGTCATGTCTGACCCTTCGCAACCCCATGGACTGCAGCCTGCCAGGCTCCTCTGTCCATTGGATTTTCCCAGGTAAGAATACTGGAGTGGGAAATACTCCAGGAAAATACATTTCCTCCCCCAGGGGATCTTCCCAACCCAAGGATCAGACCCACATCTCATGCATTGGTAGGCAGATTCTTTACTGCCAAAACCACCAGGGAAACCCAGGGTCTGTTTTTTGTTGTTGTTGAGTTGCTAAGTCATGTCCCACTCATTGCAATCCCATGGACTGTAGCATGCCAGTCCGTCCTCCACTATCTCCCAGAGTTTGATCAAATTCAAGTCCACTGAGTTGGTCTCTTTTACAAAGGCTTTAATTGTATTCAGGAGGGCTCCACCCTCATAACCTTACAAAGGCCCCACATCCAAATACCATCACGTTTCCATGAGCAAGTCACTATTTGCTACTAATGTGCTCCTGCCACTGCCTGGTGACAGTAATAGATAATGAAATCATAAGGGTAAGTAATGGAAATCTATCCCCGGGACTGAGTTACCAGGAAAATCGCTAAAGTAGCAAAGAACCTAAGTACTCAACTTGACCTTACCGTCAAGGCCACATTCACCAAACAGCTAATATCCTTACATTCCCCAAAGACACAGACTTCCAGGAAGATCAGTGGTTGTCAATAAAGAAAAAATAATATAAAAACTACAAGTATAGTTTTTATACTAGTTGATTTCAGAATGGGCTTCCCTTGTGGTTCAACTGGTAAAGAATCTGCCTGCAATGCTGGAGACCTGGGCTCAATCCCTGGGTTGGGAAGATCCCCTGGAGAAGGGAAAGGCTACCCACTCCAGCATTCTGGCCTGGAGAATTCCATGGACTGTATAGTCCATGGTGTTGCAAAGAGTTAGACACGACTGAGTGACTTTCACTGACTTCAGAATTAGGATAAAAATAAATTCTGGAAAAAGTAAATTTCAGTAGTGTGTGAACGTAAAGAATTGACATTTAATCTCTGGATGTCACATATTTTATAAATGGCCCCCTAGGAAGCACTGTTGGAGAAGGCAATGGCACCCTACTCCAGTACTCTCGCCAGGAAAATCCCATGGACGGAGGAGCCTGGTGGGCTGCAGTCCATGGGGTCGCAGAGAGTCAGACACGACTGAGCGACTTCACTTTTACTTTTCACTTTCATCCATTGGAGAAGGAAATGGCAACCCACTCCAGTATTCTTGCCTGGAGAATCCCAGGGACGGGGGAGCCTGGTGGGCTGCCATCTATGGGGTCGCACAGAGTTGGACACGACTGAAGCAACTTAGCAGTAGCAGGAAGGACTGTGGCAGAAGATGAATTACATATTTAAATCAATTTTAACATGACTGCCCCAGTGAACAAATTGGGGTGAAAAAGGCATCTATGAATTCTGTTATATGATGCATGGAAGTTATACTCTTGTAACTACAATATTTATTCAAGTGTGTTTCATATTTGAATACAATGATTTGAGTTAACAATCAGTGTAATAATTTAGGAGAATAACTACAGTGTCTACTGGATTTTGATCTATCCAGTGAATTTACACAAATGTATTATTTAAAACCAATGCCTTATGATAAGTTCCCAATGTGTAATAGTATGTTATTAGTATAATCATTATTCATAAGAGGAAAATTTTAACATCTTTAAACTGATACATGCTCAATTATTTTCCATTCTAAAAATGAGATGACACATTCGCATTTTATTTTAGTGACTAAAGGCATGAAACACAACTACTAATATTAACAGGATATGATACAGAAAATTAGAAGAGTATAAGCACAATTACACAATTCTAATTCCAAAGTTTAAAAAGGAAGATATTAGGATTATAGAGTGTTAGTTGACTTTGTTCTTTTTTTCTCCCTTTGAAACAACAAAAACTTAAAGAGTTAAGATTTTATATTTTCATCAGCTTTATGCTTAAATTTATATAAACAGATCAATGCTATAATTCTAGAACAAAAAATTCAAGAGCTGAATTTTTAAATAGTATAATTAAAAAGGGAACAGTTGAATTATTAAGTACCTTGCTCAAACACACACATCACCTGTCTAAGAAATTTTGAGACAATCAATCATTAAGGTTTGCAGAATACCAAATGCATTTTTCTAAATGTCACAAAGAGGCTGAGCAGAGTTTCTCCAAGGACAATCCAACTTTAGAATCTTAACCACGGAGATAAATTAAGCTGTCTGTGAGAAAGGAGAACAGAAATATGCTACCTTAAGATGTTAAAGAGAAACGTCAATGGAAAGTCTGATGAGTGTTAAAAATGTAATACAGAACAAAAAAAGAATACACTGTATAAAGAAATGATAAGAAAATTCAGGTATATTAGCAATTTAAAATCTCTTCAAAAATGAACTATTTGCTTATTCTTTATGTCCTTCATCAAAATAACAACTAACTTTTTATAAAGAGTACTAGTATAGTTTTTGTTTTATTTTTAAAAATTCTTTAAGCTGGCTGGCTACATAAACACATTATAAAATTTGAGCTAAATAATTTTAACCTTTATTAACATCACTCTATTACAGTGTTGCTAAAAAACTGGGACTATTTTTGAGCAGTTTACTTATTTTAACTAATTTTATATGATAGAACAGTTGTACGTTCAATCTTGAATATACAGGGGAAAACATAACCAATATAAAAATAATTATGAAAGCAAAATCAGCATATGTTATGTTTTAAAGAGTGTTAGAGAACAGCTTGCACTGTTGAAGATTCAAGTTTTATTCCTAAAGTAGGGACAATATAAAGCGAGCACTTTCAAGAACATTCAGAAGAAAGTTGCTAAGAACAGTACTGATTTAATAACAAAAGATTGGTCTTATGTGTATTACCCAGCACCATTACTTTCTCTGTTAAAATAATCAAAACTAAAGAAATCAAATGCAATGCTATTTATTTTTTGTTGATTTTCACAGGTGATCCTTTGATGTTGAGTTTGTCCACAAAAACATTTGATCTTCTTCCATGTTCAATGGCTGGACTTTGATGATGTTTCTCCCTAAGAAATATACATATGAACATTAACATCATTTTTAAATGGTCATTAAAACATCAACACAAACTTGATAAAGGCCACTGTAATTTAAGGTGAGTTTTATCTTAAGAGTTCTGTAATAGCTTTGGAAAACATATGGCAGACAATTTCACTTAACATTTAAGAGAGCAACAGCTGCTTCCCTGAGACAGATTTAACTGTTTACCTTTGAACCATGCTGTCCAACATCATAGCCACTAGCCACATTATTTACATTTAAATTAATTAAAATAACATAGAATTTCAAAATTCAGTTCCTTGGTTGCATCACTGACATTTCAAGTATGATTCAACAGCCACGTGGGGCTAGTGGCTACCATACTAGACAGTACAGATGTATAACGTTTTCATCACTGCAAAAAATTGTTTCAGAAAGTTCAGCTGGACAGTGCTGGTTTACAGAAAACGCCACTGATCGGGTTATAGATTTATAAACCATCTATAAGGAGCATGCTTTTCTCTAGCTGGGACCTGAATCTCACAGGCAAACTTAGGTTTGATTATAGCACTGTTAGGTTTTTATCAATGAACTTTTCAAAGGGAGACAATTATGGTTTACAATTATTAGGGGAGCAAGTTTTCTATGGAAAACATTAGGGCTCTAAATTCCTAGACAAGTATTTTAAAATAAAAGATGTTAGCACACAAAATTCTGCACAAGGCTTCTGGTTTACTTGGTACCCACTTGTTGCTTGCTGGTTCTGGGCAGCATTCCACCTTCTGCAGCGATCCTCCACTCTCTTATAGCCTAGAACAGATTTCCGTTTTGAGGCCTGGTGAGGCCTCTCTCTCTCTCTCTCTCTTAAGTCTAATGGCAACAGGAATTAGGTAGTGTTTTCAATTTTCCCCCAGAGAACCAAATTAAATGGTAACTCTAGAATATACACTAAACGTGTCCAAGTCTCATCTTTAAAGTTGGTTAAGGATATTTGTTTTTCACATCTATTCCAAAAGATAATTCCAAATGAGGCTAAAGTTTTTGAAAAATTCTTCCAGAATATCTAATACAGATATTGTAACATACTATTTAATACATAAGTATCTAAAAATATGTTTGCCATTAAATGCTCAATTTTGATCTGTTAGGGAAGTTTTGTTCAGCCTTTCAGCTACAGTCCCTCTCCCCTTACCATATCCCTAAACGCCAGTATCTTTACCTAGTACAACACCGGTTTCTTTACCTAGTACAACACCGGTTTCTTTACCGAGTACAAAATGTACAACTCCTCCTCTCTCCAGATGAGAATCTGTTGCATAAGAATAACTGCATTATAGTATATCACTTTTCCTTAGGAGGATTTTAGTCCTACTGTCTAAAGCATAATTTGCTAGTGAGTTACTAGTCATACAATCCTAAAATATTATTGGGTTTCAGGTACAAATTTAAATTTCTGTTGGAATACTCGGATGTAATTTAAAATTATTACATCTTTCACAAAACATTGATACAAGCCACCTGGTCATAAATCAAAACTTCCTGATAAGAGAGGTAAAATTACATAACTTTCCTTCTAATTTGTTTTTAAAAAACACAATTTAATTAGAAATAACTTTTACCTTCTTTTAAGTTCTCGGGATCCTGAATTCTCATGAGCAACACTTCGCATCCTAGAGTTATCTAGATTGCGCCATTGTCCCCTTGGCTGGTACTTCAGAATCTCATTTTGCCACTCATCATCAAAAGCATGAGCATCACCTACATTAAATATCAAAATGAAAGGGTAAGTAGTAAGGTGTCAACTGTCAGTAACTGCTTTGCTCCCTACATGTTCCCTGGTGTTTCCAACGGCCTAACCTTAGAGATAGGAAACTGCTTCAAATATAAAGGTCTTTGACTCAGAGTGATACTTCCTTTTCTATTTGTTCCTCTCCTATTCCTGCTGGTAATCTGGTTATTGATGAGTTGTTTTTTCACAAACCTGCCTGGATATCATGTTGTTCTATCCCTGGACCCCATGACCCAGTGACACTGACTTACAGTCTTTCTTTTTTCCTGGGTCATCTCACAGTGATCCCACTTTTCCTCTACTTGGAGGACACTCCTCCTGGGACTCGCACTTCCTATTAATCTCACAATTTCACTACATAGTTTGGCCCCACAAGTTTCTGTTTCAGTTTCCTAAGATAGGTTACTCATCTGCCAATTTATGTTGCTATGAAGTAGGTAATCTAAATTCTATAATAATGATAAGTAAATGACAATACTTGTTCTTTCAGATTGCCTATACAACAATGTTACTTTGCCAAAATTTTCTTCAGTATGTTAATCATTGTGAAGTATTCTGTATATATATAAATATTACCAAATTGCAAAGGTTAAAATTAAAGAAAGGTTAAGATGTTGTGGCTTTCATCTCATTGCATAAGAATAATTTTCTCCAATTCCAACCTGAAGAGAATTTCTTTCTCTAAAATGAAACAATAATTAAAACTCTTTACTATTATAAAACAGTTTTACTTAAAATACTTTCTAAAAACAGGAAATGAATATAACTTAAAAACTATAATGAGAAGAGTTAGGACACTAGAAAGAATTGAATGCATTAAAGAATGAGTAGGAAATATAGGAAGTGGAAGAGATGAGCTTGATCCATATATATTATCACTTTTAGGTAACCATTTAGAATGTTTTTGAAAAAGTAACATCATAGATGGCTGTTCACAATTATAGTTGGGAATTAAAATAAGCACAATATAAACTATATAGATGGTAAAATACTAATTTTGAAAAAGAAAAGTATGTGTGTTTATATGTTTATATACACATAAAACTATTAGGAATATATATACTAAAACATTAATACTAGTATTTTGGGTTGGAATTATGGATGATTTTATTTTCTTTCTTTGTACTTTTTTATGCTTTTCAAATATACTTCTTTGATAACCACAAATATATAAAGACTCGTTTTTACTAATGACAGCTTTACTAAAAAACGAAAGATTCCATTTTCCAAGTATAAAACAAAAAATAAATGATACTCAACATTAAAAAATCACTATGAAAAAACAGATCTACTATGAAACAATGAAACCACAACTTTATTACTATGTTGATGATGTCTTGCCTACATATACAATTCATAAACTGCCTGAAAGATCACATGAAATGTTTCTATTAAAAAAATTCTCACCAAGTGCTACTGGTACAGCTGCTATTTTAACTTCAAGAGGAAGAATGCCATTTTTTCTGATAACTTACATTCATTCATATTGATGAACTCTTGATTGACCTCTTCATCTCCAGTCTTGTTGTTCTTTGACTTTTTAATGACATGAGCTCGGTCATGGAGGTGATGACCAACAGCCATTTTTTCTAGTCCACTGTCGGAATCTCTTAATGCTTTCCTGGTTTCCTTTATCTGTGAAAATGAAGAATATAAAAATTAGTTATTATTTATATAAATATAGCATATAAACTCCTCAACCTACTTACCTATACAGGTAAGAAAATAAATATATTGCTCTAAAAATAATGGGTACTTAGTTCCACTACCAACTTGTAGTAAAATTATGGTAATAATTCTCTGATATTTCCTGACCTGCTTAAAATTAAAATGTCTAGGACAAGCAGAACCAGTATAATTATTTAAAAAAAGAATACATGTAAGGGCAACTAATTATTCAGCAGTCATGAAATGACTTAAAATATTGTTTTCATTTAAGTCACCCATTAGACAGGCAACCCCTAATTTTCTTTAGGATAAGTACTAACAAATAGAATAAATGGAAAAGTGGCAACTCATACCAAAATCTGTAGGAGTCAACTGTTTCAATCCCTACATGATACAAAGTTGGTAATTTCTAGGTGAGGATGAGGACACACACTTCCTCCAGTCCAACAATAGTATTCCTAGCCCTTTTTTTCACAAGGAGACAGCTATGAAGATGAATAAGTGAAAAATTATAAACACCTACATAATCTATTATTAGAAAAGGAGATTTTAAAACTGTGGTATATTCATATTTTGAACATTATATAGAAGTTAAAATAAAGAAACCAGAGCTACACATATCAACTTGAACAAATCTCAGAAGCAATTACTGAGCAAAGTCTAGTTGCAGAGCAAAGTCACGTGTGCTTGGAAACCATTTATACAAAGTTTAGAAACCTGTAAAATGATTCACTATATTGTATATGGAGCATACATAACTAATGAAATCATAAAAGCATGCATAAAAGTGGTAAGTTCCAGGTACAGACATACCTCAGAGATAGTGCAGGATCCATTCTGGACCTCTGCAATCAAGGGAACAGTGCAATAAAATGTGTCACACAAATTTCTGGTTTTCCTGTGCATATAAAAGTAATGTTTATTCTATTCTGTTGTTATTAAGCTTGCAGTAGCATTATGTCTAAAAAAGCAATGTACACACCATAATATAAAAACACTTTATTGCTAAAAATTGCTAACTACGACCTGACAGCACAGGATTGCCACAAACCTTCAGTTTACAAAAAATGCAACTTATCTGTGAAGTGCAATAAAGCGAAGACCAGTAAAATGAGGTATGCCTGTATAAGAAAATGGTTCTCTTTGGGGAGGGAGAAAGGGAAAAGGGACCAAGGAGGGAGGAGCATATTGGAAATTTTAACTGCATTTTTGCTTAAAAAGAGAACAAAAGACAACTTAGAGAAAAGCATTATGACTTCACTAAACTGGATTACAGAAATACGGGGTATTTATATTATTCTCTATGTTCTGTCTGTACTCTTGAAATATTTTGAGTTAAAAAATTCATTTACTTCAAATATAAACTAACTGTAGACATTTATTTCATGAAACAAAGACTTTAGTGTCTACTTCCCTTGTCAACATGTAAAGGTAATAAACATCAGTAGACATTAAAGATAAAAAAGCACCCGGGCGCACAAATGGAGGTAGGTGGGGAGACAAGTGAGCCAAAGTGAAAGGTGCCCTGTCGTGTCCGACTCTTGGCGACCCCATGGACTATATAGTCCATAGAATTCTCCAGGCCAGAATACTGGAGTGGGTAGCCTTTATATTATGGTGAGTACATTGCTTTTTTAGACATAATGCTATTGCAAACTTAATCACAACAGAATAGAATAAACATTACTTTCATATGCACTGAAAAACCAGAAATTCGTGTGACACATTTTATTGAACTGTTCCCTTGATTGCAGAGGTCCAGAATGGATCCTGCACTATCTCCCCCACTAGCAATGGGGGAGACAAAGAATGCCTTAAGATAAAAACTACCGTCAACTTCACTGCTTTTCACTCTGCTTTGTGTTTCCTTCCCTCTTCTCTTTTCCGCACCAGTACCAGGTCAAGTTTTAATAGCTAAAATTTGATATGGGTGATCTATCATTCCATAACTTTATAAAGTTCCAAGAAAGTACTTACTCCTCCTGGAGCCCTACGGGTTTGTGTTGAGGCCTGGAAAACCTTTGGCGGTTCATCTCCTACTTTGGAATAAGTCATCACGGAGGAGGAACTAAATGAATGTCCATTTGGATCCATTGAAAGGTGACCCTGGAGATAAATATAAATTGTATATCCAGTGAGTTCAGTCAAATATGAAGACTAATGTCAGAAGATTCAAATAAGCAACAACATTAGCTGTAAGTTCTAGTAAAGATACTGTATATGGTTAGTATGATGTATCCAAATGGTACCCCCATGAAGGCCCTCACCTCCTTCCATTTTAGGTACCAATTCACACTCCTCTTGTAAGGAATAATGAATAACAAGTGATTCACTTTGAATTCCTCAAATCTTTGAGGTCAAAGACTTCAAGGCTTAAGTTTATAGATGTTATGCTTTGAAGCTTTTTGATACTTTTTGATACTTTTATAGTCAGTGGTTAACTTTTGTGAGCAATTTTGCCAATGTTGAGCCAATTAACCATATGCCAAGAAGTTTCTACCTTCTGTGGATACCAATGCTACACTTCTAATGTCCAAGATTTGGACATTATGAGAGTTGCTTAGATTTCAAACTGGATGACCAAAATAATATGGTTGGTCTTCATACTGAATCAAGTTATTATTTTGATTATGATTAATGTTATGAGTAGAAAAGTAAGAATATTAGTACTAGTTTATAAGTATTCAGACTATATGACTCTAATCCAGTTTCTAAATATCATTCTTAAAATTTCTATTTTGAGTTATTTTTAAACACTAAAACTTAATAACTTAGATGCTATAATTTTTTTAAGTAGACAAGTTATACATAATAAAAAATCTAAACTCATATAAAATGTTCATTACAACAGTGACCTTCAGCAGAATAAATATTTTTGAGGTTGAATTTTTTATTTTGAAAATTTAAGTAATGCTATTTATCAAACTTGTAGGTTATGAGATCATTTTGATAGGTTGTGACCAGGATTTTTAAAATATGAAATAAAATAGAAAATATCAATAGACACTGTAAACAGCATGATCCTTTTCTCATGAAACTTTCATTTCAGGTGTATAATATATACAGTACACAAGTAGTGTCATGATTTAAGATATATTTATTAGTTTCTGGGGACTATGGTTAGAAAATGGTTGAAAGCCACTATAATATAGGGTTCCAATAGTGGAAAACAACATTCTCATCCATCTTTTAGTACTTACAAAGTTTCTTTGTAATTCCTGCATACTGTTTCGCATATTTAACATCATTCGGTCCATTGCCTGAAAGGGGCTGACATCTGTATGCTACAGGACATTAGGAAGTATGTTATTAACTATAAATACAACACGAAAGAAGCAAATCCACCTTCCCCAAACAGCTGAATTTCTTTTTTTATCTTGACTTTTGCTGTGGGATCTCATGCAGTGATCAACCAGGCAAAAATAATTTAAGGACTATACAATGAAAGCGATTTGTTAAAGAACACTTTGAAGCATACACACAATCCTAGACAGCCAGCATATAAATGGTTAGGAAGCTGTAACACTATAAACACATGCATACATACATGTGTACATATCCACATGAATATACATGCAAGAACAGGTAAATATACACATACATATCATTCAACTTGCTGAAAACATAATTTGGTTGCTATTTAAATACTGAGTGGTATATTCTGGGCTGGTACAGCTTTAGCATAGACTAGTCGTCAAATTTTTCCTTCTTATCTCTGTATATCCCACCAGGCAAATAAATAAAACCTGAGTGTAAGATAACAGTGTCATTTCCAGCAGGACCACATGGCTCAGAGAAGCTGACTCTAGAGTAGCCAGCCCTCTTTCCATCAGCGTTAGTGTTAGTTGCTCAGTTGTGTTCAACTCTGGAACCCTGTGGACTATAGTCCACCAGGCTCCTCCATCCATGGGATTTCCCAGGCAAAAGTACTGGGGTGGGTTGCCATTTCCTTCTCCAGGGGATCCTCCCAACCCAGGGATCAAACCCAGGTCTTCCGCATTGCAGGCAGACTCTTTATTGAGCCACCAGGGAAGCCTTTCCATCAGAGTTGGTGCCAAGTGACGGAGGTTGAATCATTCCACTAACAGGTCTTGGAATTGTGGCCTATCACTGATTGCTCAGTAGGGCATCCCCTTGAAGCATGAGGTGTGCTCCTCTCCAAGAACAGTTAAGAATTCCTCTGGAACAGTGGTTTCTTAGCCAAGAGTGATTTTTACCCCAGAGGGACATTTTTAAATCATTACACTCATTTTTGTTTGTCACAACTGAGGAGGGTGTATGACTGGCACGCAGTGACAGGGGCAAGGGATTCTGTTAAATATCCTACGAAGCACAAGAATGTAGGACAGCTCCCCACAACAAGTCATCTGGCCCAACATGAAAGTAGCAGCATCGAGGCAGAGAAACACTGCTCAGAAAAATCTCCTATTGATTTTAGGTTTTATCACTGGAACGATCACCAGGAATCAAAAAGCAAAGCACATATTCTAGTGTGTCAGCCAAAGCATTGCCTACTGTTAGGAGTTTCTGGTTCCAGGGACTCCCTCGCTCAAGCAGGAGGAGTCTTTTGACTCCTACATGTAAGGCATTGTTAAGCAGTGCTGCTATTTCAGCCCTTCTGGAGATTCTTTTGCTTTGTACCCTCTTCTGGGACTCAGTAAAGAATTATCAAAGGTCTGTTTACGTTTCTGCCTTCTATTGGGTTTTTATTGCTAATGGCAACCCACTTTAGTAGTCTTTCCTGGAGAATTCTATCGAACAAGGCTACAGTCCATGGGATTGCAAAGAGTTGGACACAACTGAGTGACTAACACGTTCACATACAATAGGAAATAGAAAAATCAAATTCCTCTTTAGAATCTGCACTAACCATTGTGGGCTTCCCCTGTGGCTCAGTAACAAAGAAATCTGCCTGCAATGCCGGAGATCCAGGTTCGATCCCTGGGTCAGAAAGATCCCCTGGAGAATGGAATGCAACCTACTCCAGTATTCTCCTGGAGAATCCCATGGACAGAAGAGCCTGGTGGGCTCTGTAGTCCATGGTACCGCAAAGAACTGGACACAACTGAGCGACTGTCACATCACTTCCCTTCTAACCATAGTACAGAACAACAAAGACACATTTAGGAAATACGATACATCTTTCCCTGATAACTCAGCTGACAAAGAATCCACCTGCAATGCAGGAGACCCCAGTTTGATTCCTGGGTTGGGAAGATCCTCTGGAGAAGGGATAGGCTACCCACTTCCGTATTCTTGGGCTTTGCTGGTGGCTCAGCTGGAAAAAAATCTACCTGCAATGCAGGAGACCCCGGTTTGATCCCTGGGTTGGGAAGATCCCCTGGAGAAGGGAATGGCTACCCACTCCAGTATTCTGGCCTGGAGAATTCCATGGACTGTATAGTCCACGGGGTCACAAAGAGTCGGACACAACTGAGCAACTTTCACACTTAGGATGCAAAGGACAGCAACAGAATTAATCCGCATTTCAGAGATTCAACACAATTCCAGAAACATTGTGAATTGTTTGTTTCAGCGTTACACTGAAAATCAATGCTGTTTAAGAGATAATTCAAGAGAGGCTAAAGAGCTAGCCTAAGGAAAGTGAGGTAAAAAAGATCACATGTTTTGGGTATATTTTGTCTCTTCTCAATTCACTGTCAGCCATTAAAAGATGTTTCTGTACTTGTTATGCGGGTGGCCCAACGCCTTGACAAAAAGGGGAGGTACAAATTAGAGCTGAGATTCCAGTGGGCTTTGGAGGCCTTCAGGAACTTTGTACAGCTGCTCTTCTCTCTGCCTAGAATGTTCTCTCCTGACTCAGTATCGTTAGTTTCTTCTCATCATTCAAGTATCACCTCCTTCGAAAGGTTACCTGTCTAATCTTTGCTCCACCTGAACCTGTCCCTGTATCATTTGCCCATTTCGTCTCCTTCAGAGCACTTAGAAGCACTTTGACTATCTGAATTATTTTGTTCTTTATTGTCTGTCCTCCCACTCTGTGAAAATAACCTCTGTGAAGGCAGGGCTATCGTCTCTGTCTTACTCATCACCCTATTCCCAGTACTTTAGCAACAACTCCTGGTGCATAGGGGGGCTCAATAAATATTTGCTGAATGAATGAACTAATTATCTGTAGCTCAGTTCAAGCTCATATATCCAACTGCTTACTGGATAAATCAACCTGAACAGCCCACAGATGCCTCAACTGCAAAACACCCAGACCTGAAATGATCTTTCTGAGCACTCCTGCCCTCATACTGGCACTGCCTCAATGCTCTGTTCCTTAGCTCAGTGGCATTTTCATCTAATTCCTCAGGCCAGAAAAATAAGCATAAAACTTTTCTTCCCCTTCTCTACTGATCCAACAACCCAATGAATCGCCAAGTGCTATCCATTGACTTATTTAACTCTCTCAAAAGAGATTATTTCTCTTTATCACCACAGCTATTACTTGAGTAGAAAAGCTATCTATCACTCATACTTCTCAGAACACTTTGTCAGCCTCCTAGCCTCTCTGCCTCCACTCTGGCCCCTTCTAATACCTGTCTTCCCTGCAGGGACAATGCTTTTTCAAAAAATAAGAATCTGATTCTCATACTATTTTGACTAAAATTCATAAATTGCTTCTCCTGCTCTTTTGTTAAAGTCCACAGTCCTTATCAGGGCCAAAAGAAGTCCCCCCTGGTACCTCATCATCCTTACCTATACCTATTCTCCAACTCACACGCTAGGGCCAAATAACCCCAAATATCTTTGGGCTCCCTAACCTCCCAGTCTTTACACATGCTATTTCCTCTGTGTTGATCTCTCTTCTCCCTTCCCAGCTTTTCCTGGCTAATTCCTATTAATCCTTAAGGCTCAAGAGTCTTCTCCAACTGACCTCCACTCCACCAACCCAAAGGTCTGGGCTAAAGGGTTTTTTCTATCTGTGTGCCCAAAGCATGCTGAATTTCCTGATTACTTGACTGATAACTCTGTGCTACAGCTGTTTTTTTTTCCTTCATTGCTTGTCCCACTAAAAACTCTGACTAGGAAGAACAAAGTTTATAAAGCAAATTTTAAGGTAAGAAATGGCTAAAGTCTAGCACAAGAGAATTCAAAAAACTTTTTCATGAGTGTATAGATGGATGCATAGAAAGTGCTCCAAGGTGAGATGCTATTCTCTGCTACTCCCCAGATTGCCTTTAAGTGTGTTAGAAATTAGCAGCACAGCAAAAGAGGACCAAAGGCTCAGAGAAAAACGGGTGGGAGAAAAAAGCTGGCTGCAGAGTGCTTGGACATGGGAAAGGAAAGCATGACTGAACTGACAACAGAGTGATAGAGAAAGCAGTCAGTCTGAGCTTTTCCAGATGTGCTTGTCTATCCTCAATTTGGTGCTTTTTTACTTTTTGAAAAGTCAGCATAAGCAAGTGGAAGTCTCCAACTTTTAAACACAACTACGGGGATCCCTTTTGTAAATAAAGTAAATCATCATCAACCAAAATGTACTTTTTCTTTTGGAAAACTGATTTTTTTTATGTTGACGTGAGGTACTCCACAAAACACAGGCCTAAACATTCTAAGACAAATTTAACACACGAAACAAGTTTTCAGTAACAAATGCTAAAAGCTGTTATGAAAGTGAGATGGCATGCCGATTCAGTATGCTTGAGTTAATGAGAAATAAAATATTGTCAGAAAATATTGCTAAAATGGCTTGTGTCTTATGATACGAACCATACCACCAAAACTGCCAAAAGGCACAAGAGAACTCATTGCCTAGAAAAAAATCCAATTAATTTTGGTATATTTATTATACAACAATCTCTGAAAAAGAAAGTAATACACTACGTAATCACATAGTTCAGAGCTAACCAAATTACAAAACCGTTTAATCAAAAAGAGCTCAATATATATATTTAAAGTTATCTGTTTATTATTCATTATAGAGTCTGACATGAGACAAGACGACAAACAAGGAGACCACATATCTCTTTTAAATAAGACTACTCTAGTATTTATTAAAGAGAAAGTAATTGCTATGGACTAAGACAAACATTTTTCAAAGAAAATGCAAATTCATACCAAAATTAACACATAAGGTATAATGATTAAGATTATATCATCTTTCTTTTGTTCAAGGATTCCATATTTTTAAAAAATCATTTAATCTTGCCTGAAACCAATTAAAAATCAAAAGTATCTATATTAATAACATTTCAAAAGCTTAGAAGAGATATTGGTCAAAAAATTTAATGGATACCTCCTAAGAACTAATATGGAATAAGAAATACAGAATTCAGAAAGGATCATGCATATAGGTTTAAAGATATTTAGTCTTTGATAGGAAAAAGAATGTTAAGCGTAATAGATGGAATAATAAAAATAAATTTTTAGATACATATATAAATTAAAAACTTTCATTACTTGGAAGTTGTTGAAAATAAATTTTGAGTTTCTTGGTAAAAGGTATATACAAAATTATACCATCATTCAGTGATAATTTTTTCCCTGTGTAAGTTATGTCAAAAAACTATAGAAAACTGTGTTTAAATTTTATAATAAATTAAAACAGTAATCTCCAAAGTGTATTTGTACACCAGTAAAATTCCTCATTGTTTCTTTTAACTGAAAGGAAAAACAGATTTTACATTGACTCTGGCACCATCTCACAATCTGTCAGATGGTCATGTGTTATATCTTGAATTATAAACTGCCTAATGAAATAAACTTACAGATACTGGCTTAAAAACATCCCAATAAAGAAATCATGAACTGAAGAAAAAGCTAATAGTACAAAGAAATGGCGTAACTGATGCCTTTCCTACTTTTGTAGGAATCTCTATTTTCCCTCATAATAGGGCTGAGAAAGATGACAAATGCCAATGGGCAAAAAATAAAGAAAAGGGTTATCAAGTATATATTTGAAATATAAATTTTCATCCACTATGCTTAAAAGCATCAGCATATTACTCACTACTTAATTAAAATATTCATTTTAAAATTTATAACTTCACAAAAAGAGAAAAAAAAATCTTTGTGTAAATTATTATTAAAAAGTTCAAATAGAACAGCTAGCATGCTCAAAAAGCCTACTCTACTTAGCTGTGCTGCTTTCAAACTAGGCAGCTGATTTGTCCATCTTCTATAGTCAATTTCTAATTTTTATTCCTACTTTCATATGTAATTATAGGACACTGACTTAGAAAAGTCAAGTTGAGATAGAGGTCTTTTGTTGTTACTGTTGTTTGTTTGTTTTCTTTTAATTAATGTATTTAGGTTTTTTTGCTTTTACATAAATCTTTCATACTGAGACATAAACATGTCAAATGTATCACACAAAGGAGAGCCATATCTCACCAGTATAACTCATTCAGAGGAAAAGAAGAGTTTTGGTTAAAAAGAAGCTGAATGTTCCTTGGAAAACCTACTGAACCATATGAAATTCCTATATTTAAAAATTACTACTGCCCTTCAACTGCCCTAGGGCAATGCTCAGCACTCTTGGTTAGCAAAGAGTTTTCATAGCTTAAACAAGGAAAAAAAACTCACTGGTGTTAGTTTTCTAAGACAGTTGATACAATATAATGTAATTGAATATAATATTATATATACCACTTGATTTTAGATGGGAGAGGCAAGTAAATACTACCTAGCAGTATTTACTATATAAAACACCATGAAATTCAAAGTTTTATGAAATGGTTTGGTCTAAATCTGATATAGTAAAATCACCATTTACTTTCTATTTAATAGGTAGATGAGTACTGCAATTTCTCTTGGGAAACTGTTGAAGGAGATTATTATTAAATTAAAAAAAAATAAGATGATAGGTTCACCTGTAGGTGATTAGTGTCCTTTACTCAGTGTTGGTTTTTTTTAAAAATGCTAAAAGCTTTGCACTCTTTTTGAATATTATCCTACCCTTCATTAAGGTAGTCAAAACCTACATGTGGCTATTTAAAATTAATTTTAAATAATTAGAATTGAAAATTCAGTTCCTCAGTAGCACTAGGCACATTTCAAAGGTTTTTTTCTTATATATAAATTTATTTTAATTGGAGGTTAATTACTTTACAATATTGTACTAGTTTTGCCATACATCAGCATGAATCTGCCTCAGGTATACACGTGTTCCCCTCCTGAACCCCCCTCCCTCCTCCCTCCCCGTACCATCCCTCTGGGTCATCTCAGTGCACCAGCCCCAAGCATCCAGTAGTCATATGTGGCTAATCATACTGGACAGGGTGGATTCAGAACATTTAGATCGTCCAGAGCATTCTATTGGATAATGCTACACACAGATTTTAGCTGACACCTATGGTTCATCATCTTCAGTTCAGTTCATTCACTCAGTCATGTCTGACTCTGCAATCCCATGGACTGCAGCATGCCAGGCTTCCCTGTCCATCACCAACTTTTGGAGCTTGCTCAAACTCATGTCCATTGAGTTGGTGATGCCATCCAACCATCTCATCCTCTGTCATCCCCTTCTCCTCCCGCCTTCAGTCTTTCCCAGGATCAGGGTCTTTTCCAATGAGTCTCTCCTTCACATCAAGTAGCCAAAGTATTGGAGTTTCAGTTTCAGCATCAGTCCTTCCAATGAATATTCAGGGTTGATTTCCTTTAGGATTGACTGGTTTGATCTCCTTGCAGTCCAAGGGACCTCAAAAGTCTTCTCCAACACCACAGTTCAAAAGTATCAACTCTTTGATGCTCAGCTTTCCTGATAGTCCAATTCTCACATCCATATATGACTACTGGAAAAACCACAGATTTGACTAGACAGGCTTTTGCTGGCAAAGTAATGTCTCTGCTTTTTAATATGCTGTCTAGGTTGGTCATAGCTTTTCTTCCAAGGAGCAAGCGTCTTTTAATTTCATGACTGTAGTGATTCTGGAGCCCAGAAAAACAAAGTCTCTCACTGTTTCCATTGTTTTCCCCATCTATTTGCCATGAAGTGATAGGACCGGATGCCATGATCTTAGTTTTCTGAATGTTGAGTTTTAGCCAACTTTTTCACTCTCCTCTTTCACTTTCATCAAGAGGCTCTTTAGTTCTTCACTTTCTGCCATAAGGGTAGTGTCATCTGAGTATCGGAGGTTATTGATATTTCTTGATTCCAGCTTATGCTTCATCCAGCCCGGCATTTCGCATGATATACTCTGCATATAAGTTAAATAAGCAGGGTGACAATATACAACCTTGATTTACTCCTTTCCCTATATGGAACCAGTCTGTTGTTCCATGTCTGGTTTTAACTGTTGCTTCTTGACCTGCATACAGGTTTCGCAGGAGGCAGGTAAGGTGGTCTGGTATTCCCATCCCTTTATATTTTCCAGTTTGTTGTGATCCACACAGTCAAAGGTTTTGGTGTAGTTGATAAAGCAGAAATAGATGTTTTTTCTGGAACTCACTTGCTTTTTCAATGATCCAACGGGTGTTGGCAATTTGATCTCTGGTTCCTCTGCCTTTTCTAAATCCAGCTTGAACATCTGGAAGTTCTCGTACTGTTCACATACTGTTGAAGCCTGGCTTTGAGAATTTTGAGCATTATTTCCTAGCGGGTGAGATGAGTACAATTGCGCTGTAGTTTGAACATTCTTTGGCATTGCCTTTCTTTGGGATTGGAATGAAAACTGACTTTTTCTAGTCCTGTGGCCACTGCTGAATTTTCCAAATTTGCTGGAATACTGAGTGCAGCACTTTCACAGCATCATCTTTCAGGATTTGAAATAGCTCAATTGGAATTCCATCACCTCCACTAGCTTTGTTCGTAGGGATGCTTCCTAAGGCCCACTTGATTTCACATTCCAGGATGTCTGGCTCTAGGTGAATGATCACACCATTGTGATTATCTGGGTCATGAAGATCTTTTTTGTATAGTTCTTCTGTGTATTCTTGCCACCTCTTCTTAATATCTTCTGCTTCTGTTAGGTCCATACCATTTCTGTCCTTTATTGAGCCCATCTTTGCATGAAACGTTCCCTTGGTATCTCTGATTTTCTTGAAGACATCTCTAGTCTCCCATTCTATTGTTTTCCTCTTTCTTTGCATTGATCACTGAGGAAGGCTTTCTTATTTCTCCTTGCTATTCTTTGGAACTCTGCATCCCAATGGGTATACCTTTCCTTTTCTCCTTTGCTTTTCGCTTCTCTTCTTTTCTCAGCTATTTGTAAGGCCTTCCTCAGACAATTGTTTTGCCTTTTTGCATTTCTTTTTCTTGGGGATGGTCTTGATCACTGCCTCCTGTACAATGTCACGAACCTCTGTCCATAGTTCTTCAGGCACTCTATTAGAGCTAATCCCTTGTATCTATTTGTCACTTGCACTGTATAATTGTTAGGGATTTGATTAATAATAAGGCCAATGATCTCATCATCTTAGACAAAAGTTAATTTATGCCACTAGAAACTGGACTCGGTAGCAACTATTTTAGTTTTTCATTCAAATATTGATTGGTCTCGGCCTTCTTTTGTATTCAGAATTGTTTTCTTACTTGACTTTCCTTATTTAATCCTCACATTTATGCAACCATATTAGTTCAGCTATGTGGTCTTTTTGGTTCCCCAAAACTTGATTTCAAGCCGCACTGGCAAGACAAATATGAGGCAAGCTAAAATACAAATCGTTCTAAGTTATGAATCAGATAAACTACAGTTTCAAATAAATTTACCTATTGGTTATATATTTCTTATTCCAGCTCATTAAACATTCAGATGTTTTAAGCACAGGTACTCAGGAAAAAAACATTTCTTCTTCTAATGGATAACCAGCAGAGTTACAGCTTAGGCATCCTCACTAAGAACTTCACAGCTGAATTATAAACAGATCTCCTTTCTGTGCTTACAAGGGAATAAAATCGTCACCTCCTATTTTTTGCACAAAGGCTACCAGCAGCTCATTTATGCATGCAAATAATATAAAGCAGTATGTACAGCCCTACTCTTTCTTTGCTATGTTTATAACAGATATATAAAATACTTCAATGCTCATGTGAAAGATAAAATTTAAGAATGTCATAGTTGATATTTCTGCTCTCTTTGACAGTTTTTTCCTTTGGGCTTAATTTTAGACTTTTATGGAAACTTATAGCCCTAAAAGTAAAAAAATAACATAATGACCACATTAACAAATTTAAAAATAATTGGAATGAAATTAATATATATATATAGGAATAATGTGTATGTGAAAAAGAATGTGAAGATTACTTTCATTTAAATGGCAAATGTAATTTTATCCATCAAACTTTTAGGAGTATTTGAAACATTTTGCTCTAACAACATTATTGCAAATAAAAAATATGAAAGTATTTCTTTGGAAGGTACTGGAAGTTTCCCAACTGACCAATTAAAAATGTTTATTGAGAGTAGCATGCGAACATATACATTACCATATGTGAGACAGATAGCCAATGGGGATTTGTTGTATGATTCAGGGAACTCAATCTGGGGCTCTGCAACAACCGAGACGGGGAGGAATGGGGTGGGAAGAGGGAGACAGTGCCACGAGGGAGGGGACAACATATGTAAACCTTTGGCTGATTCATGCTGATGTATGGCAGAAACCAACACAGTATTGTAAGGCAATTATCCTTCAATTAAAAAGAAATACATTAAAAAATGTTTACTGAGGTCCAAAGCTCTACATTTGAACTGTAGAGATTTATGTTTTAGAAACTCCTGTGGATTTGTTGTTCTAGAACTGCCAATCTTGAGGCTGAAAAAGCAACACAAATAAGCAGAAAACAGCTAAGGTATATGGCTGGATGGCATCACTGACTCGATGGACGTGAGTCTGAGTGAACTCTGGGAGTTGGTGATGGACAGGGAGGCCTGGCGTGCTTCGATTCATGGGGTCGCAAAGAGTCGGACACGACTGAGCGACTGAACTGAACTGAAGGTATAAAAATGTCCTGAGATTTTTGTTGTTTGTTTGTAACCTTTTAGTTTTGCTCTCAGACAAGACTTCTGAACATATACTGTAGTTCTACAAGGCTTCTGATTAACTTATAAATTAACTTTTAAAAGTTAATCTAAGTTTTGAGGGTCCAAGGTAGCCAAGGAGTAGATTGGGTTTTCCTGGTCCAGTAGATAAAAAGCATTATACTACAGTTTTGGATGCTATTTTAAAGCGAGAAGAAAAAGTGCTTTATGCAAGGTTATTTCCATGCCTGTCCTAATTTAAGACATGGGAGTAAATGATAAGGTGAGAAAAACCTTATCATGGTTTTTCTTCCTTACATGGTTCACATGGAAAAGAATGTCTTAAGTTTGGCTTATAATATATAACCCTATGGTGCTAAAAGTTTTGGTATCACAGTGCAATTCTATACAGTTAACACTTCATTGTCAAAGGATTCTCCTTTTTCAACAGGTCCTTCCCTGTGTATAACGGTTATTTCTATAACATTAATCCTATCCTATCATCAGAGATAAATTCTTCTGTAATACTTTTCTTCACTATCTTTAAAATACAGAACTTACAGTCAAGGAATTTTCTTCATCCTCATATCCCATACGGTTACGAGCTCTTCCTCTCCTATCAGAGATGCTGAGCATGTCTCTTCCAAAAGGTTCAGAAAAACTTCTCATCATCTGTCGCATACTTTCTCGGTGTGCGATAAAAGAATCACTATTGAAAATACATGCAATCATGTAAGTGTAAATGTTGGAATTTAAATAATACGTAGGCAGCTTAATACTACAAAGAATGATTTGGGGCTAATATGCTTGTTAAAGAGACAAAAGGAGTTAAAAAAACACATTTTTGAAAATGCAAAGCATTTTGATACTTTATAAAGTAAGGTCATAATTGCTAGATATTGGATGTTATTACATCTTAAAATGAGAGTTTTCTCACTTTTAAAAGTCTTATAGTGCATGTGTAAATATGGAAAAATGAAATGGGGGAAAACTTCTACAACTAAATCCAATGTAAATGTTCAGTTCAGACTGTATAAATGTGTTTTTTTCCCATAATGGTAATAAAGCTTATTTCTTGGCAACTCTCACTAAAATGTAAAATAAAGTACACCAATATATTTCTGTGTGGAGAAGGAAATGTATTTTCCAGTATTCTTGCTGGAAAATCCCATGGACAGAGGAGCCTGGTGGGCTCCAGTCCATGGCGTTGCAAAGAGTTGGACACAACTGAGTACTAATTTATCTTTGTGAAAACCCTAAAGCTTGTCAGATTTTGGTATTCATGGTAAGATGTTACTAAGCTTTGTTTCAATAAATACATTTCCTAACTGTTTTTAGTAAAGTATCAGTTTTAATTACATGCTAAAACAGAACTTTACTCCAAAAATATTGTGTAGTTCTGAAGTCTTATTGCCTTAATTCAACTTGAACATAATTTCTAAAAATTGAATGTAGAAATTTGTTATGTAGAAAGTTTCAAATAATTATATCGATTTTACTGTAACGGAGTATAGGTGAGTGTTTTTAACTCGTCTAAAGGATTTCCAGCAATTATAATCTAGTATTTTATTCAGAAAGAGCACAACTTCCCAGGTACATATGAGTATATTACAAGATATTACAGTAAAAAATAAAAAGAACTGACCTTCCTTATAGCTATGCCTATGTTCTTCTGCTCATTCTCCCACAAATGCTTATGTCACTAGGATTTTTGCAGGAGGAGGAGGAGGGTGTTATCCTGTTGCCTAGCATTTCTCTAGTGTGATCATAATTTATACCCCCCACAATTTATTTTTGGACATTTCAGTGGCTTCATACCACTCACCATGATCACAACAAAACTCAGGAAGGTGCACTTTGTACGTTTGCTTTTCCTTTATGTCTTCAGAAACTTCTTTTAGAAGTTAGTCTTTAGCTCCACTTTCTGTATGTTGGTGAGTTTTAGCAGATTAAAAACTTTAAAGACTTCTCTTAGATATTGATGGAATGTTCAAATAAAATCTTTGTTTATAGAAAAACTAAATAAAATGAGTATTTTCAACAAATAAATCTAATAGGAAGGATGTTTATGAGAGTGTTTCCTGACTGTTTTGTTCTTCAGATCTGTTTATTCCTGTGAAGTATCAATTGTTCTAAAGGAAGTTGGTTAAGCAGAAAAAGAAATATATTTACAAATGATAAATAGCAGCTCCTTTGCATATCTGACCAACACAATAACTTTCAACCACTTCTGCAGCAGGACTAGTGCTGGTCTGGATGACAGATCCATATACTAAAAAACTGTAACAAGTCAGTACTCTTCTTCATTTGTTCTCTTTCTGTCCTTCTCTTGTCCTTTATATACTCATCCACTTGGGGACATTTCCCTACTTTTCAGCCTCCCTCCTGCTGACAAATTTTACAGAAAGTCATAAAAGGAAAGTGCTCTCCAGTGTGTGCAGGCCGAGTACGCTCTTAGTGCAGCAGAACACAAAAATTTCAGCAGGAGTCCAAAAATTAAACTACTCTTGACCAAATTAGTAACCCAATCTCTGAAAATGAAGAGTTTCTTTAGCTAAACGTTCAGTATTTAATTACAGAAATACACTTGCCCTAAATTCAGTTAAGAAATATAATAAAATGAAGACACTAGAGCATTTAGGTTTATTTAGAGATTATTCATATTTCATTCTTTCTAGCTAAAAGCAGACTCTAATCTATTTAGGAATGATCAAGTAAAAACATTACACATACAATGCAGAAAAATGCCATAAATAAGATCATTCTCCCATGAATTCTTGTAGGATAAAGTTTTGGATCTGTCTTACTGATAGGAGTGATGGGCATGGGAAATGTAACGAATTACTGTCCTTAGATTTGCCACCTATTAAAAAGTTTGATAATCACTATTTCAGCAGAATTATAGGCAACTAGCACTATGAGGCGGAGAAGGTAATGGCACCCTACTCCAGTACTCTTGCCTGGAAAATCCCATGGATGGAGGAGCCTGGTAGGCTGCAGTCCATGGGGTCACAAAGAGTCGGACACGACTGAGCGACTTCATTTTTCACTTTCATGCATTGGAGAAGGAAATGGCAACCCACTCCAGTGTTCTTGCCTGGAGAATCCCAGGGACGGGGGAGCCTGGTGGGCTGCTGTCTATGGGGTCGCACAGAGTTGGACACGACTGAAGCCACTTAGCAGCAGCAGTAGCAGCACTATGAGGAAGTTGTGACAATTTAAAGATTAAATAGATCAATGGCACCCAGTGAAACTAGCAGGCAGAAAGAGAGTTGCTTTGTGCTTTCCCAAATAAAGACCTGAAGTCCAAAAGTTAGTTTACAATTAAGGAATCAGAAATTGGTGTATGTTATCTTCCCAGTTTTTACTTAAAGGTACAGAGTTTCAAGTAGTTCTGAAACCCATAAGTGAGTTGTCTAAGAAATAATTCCTAGTTTTTATCTCAAAACCAGATTATTTTGAAGTGTTTCATATCCAGATGATACTCAACGCCAGGTGATAGCAAGAAACTAGAATTATTGTTAATCTTGTCAGATGTAAATATGGCTTTGTGGTGATGAAAGACAGTATTTTTCAGAGATGTATTTGGAAATACACATGAGTGAAATACAAGAACTCTGGAATTTGTTTTAAAACACTTTAAAGACAGCAGCAGCAATAGAGATGGGTAAAGCAGGTGTATATTTTGAAATTCTGATTAAGGGGTACACCCTGTACTATACTCTTATACTTTTATAATATACATTCAAAGTGTGTCATGATAAAAATCTTTAAAGTAAATAAAAAAGAAATAGAACTATGTAGAATTAAACAATTTTATACTGTTTGATGTTTCAAAATGGATGATTCAAAAGAGTCTCCTTTTGCTGAGATCTTTATACTCACTGGACATTTAGAGTTTAGGATATGGGTACAAGTATGGGGATTAAACTATTCATTCTTATTAAAATGCAGATACTTAAAAAAACACTCAAGTGTTCCCTTTAGATACATGGATGAGATTCAACTTCAACAAGGAAAGATACTTCAGGGAATACTAGTTTTGGTCAGTAAATAGATGAGAATTAAACAGCTATTACTTTTCTATAGAAACATAATATTTAATAAGATTTATTTTTCTAATTGGGCTAAAAATTCAGCACTAAGTGTGGCTCATTAAAAATGTTGTCCAGGTTTCTCTTTATTCAAATAGGAGTAGGTGTATTTGTACATAGAACAAATGTCAAAAAACATCTTTTTCTTTTTATTGACACAAACAAAAGGCTGCTTTAAAAAATGGGCTCACAGTCTGGCTTTTGCACCTGTCTGAACTGTTCAGGAAGAACTCTGGCTGGATCCTGAAGTGAGTTCAACTTATGTCCACCCAAAACAGCAATTGCTTAGAAATAAGACTTTTAAGATTTCTCCTGTTCAAGCTTAAATTTTTTTAACAAAGGGTAAATCTCTAATGGTAGCAAGGAGTTGTTTTAAAACTTTACAAATTAACAGCATAGTTTTCTTTCTCAGGTAAGCAGAGTTTTTATATTTTTCTACTTATTCATATTGTTCTCTTGAAAATGAATGTTTCATTCTTCTAGGAAAATATACTGGAAATATGATGACACTTTGCAAAGCTATTACTAGAAACAGGTCATACCATGTATATAAAGTAAATTAATAATTTGAAATATGATTAAATATTTACATGAAAAATATTCTTTGCATACCTGTTAAGTTAGTGAAGTGTGAAAGTTGCTCAGTCGTGTCCAATTCTTTGCAATCCCATGGACTATACAGTCCATGGAATTCTCCAGGCCAGAATACTGGGGTGGGTAGTCATTCCCTTCTCTAGGGGATCTTCCCAACCCAGGAATCAAACTTGGTCTCCCACATTGCAGGCAGATTCTTTATCAGCTGAGCCACAGGGAAGCCCTTGCATATTCAAAGGATGCAATATTTTGCAGACACTAAATTCAAGCTTCAAAGAATATCTAAAGACTAGGAAAATGCTTATGGTATATATTAAGGAAAATAGTTTATTTATAACCACAAAATTTGGTCTAATTTTGGAGAAAAAAAATCCATATATGGAAAATAGAAGCAAAATAATAATAGTAACCAAAATCTAAAAGACACTTAAACGACGTTTGCTCCTTGGAAGAAAAGTTATGACCAACCTAGATAGCATATTAAAAAGCAGAGACATTACTTTGCCAACAAAGGTCCGTCTAGTCAAGGCTATGGTTTTTCCTGTGGTCATGTATGGATGTGAGAGTTGGACTATAAAGAAAGCTGAGCACTGAAGAACTGATGCTTTGAACTGTGGTGTTGGAGAAGACTTCTGACGTCCCTTGGACTGCAAGGAGATCCAACCAGTCCATTCTGAAGGAGATCAGTCCTGGGTATTCACTGGAAGGACTCATGCTGAAGCTGAAACTCCAATACTCTGGCCACCTGTTGTGAAGAACTGACTCATCTGAAAAGACCCTGATGCTAGGAATGATTGAAGGTGGGAGGAGAAGGGGACAACAGAGGATGAGATGGCTGGATGGCATCACTGACTCAATGGACATGAGTTTGAGTAAACTCTGGGAGTTGGCGATGGACAGGGAGGCCTGGTGTGCTGCAGTCCATGGGGTTGCAAAGAGTGGGACACGACTGAGTGACTGAACTGACTGAACCAAAATCTTGGGTTGCGTGATTCCCTTAAACCAAATTTTCAGCATTCAGATTTTCCATGGGAATACATTTTCATTTAAGTGAGGAAAAATTTACTTATAGTACTATGATGACTATATGACTTCTTTCAGGATTGCTGACACAAACCACAATCAAACAGAATGAAATTTGGCACCAAACATGTTTTTTACTCCACATTATTTACCTATCAGAAGCAGGAAAAATGTTGCCCCCCCAAAAAATTTTTAACTCCTGGATTGATTCTGGGTCTCCTGGGATAATCTCAACATAAGTTTTTTTTTTTTTTTTAGGACTGGTAATATTTCACTTCAGAATAAGTTCCTGTTTTTAAGATGCTCTCAAATATATGTTATATATATGTATATATATATAAAACTCAAATATAATTATATATATTTAACCAGTTATAGTTTATTGCCTTGTACAAAATACAGATATTTGTGCTTCTAAGTAAAAAAGCATCACACTATTCTTTATTATATAAAAGTCTCAGATAATTGACATGGCAGTCCCACTCATCAAGGGAAACTCCTTCTTTCTACTATACCTAGTAGTGGCATAAGCAGATTGTTATGGCTCTCAGATCATAAAGAAACACTCCCTAGTTTCAATAAGGTGGGCAGGTCCATAAAGAAAATGCATCAAGTGATTTATGTTTAGACACTATAAATAATGCATACAACACACAAGGAATTCTCTGGTGGCTCAGATGGTAAAGAGTCTGTCTGCAATGTGGGAGACCAAAGTTTGATCCCTGGTTCGGGAAGATCCCTTGGAGAAGGAAATGGAAACCCACTTCAGTATTCTTGCCTGGAAAATCCCAAGAACAGAGGAGCCTGGCGGGCTACAGTCCATAGGTCCCAAAGAATCGGACATGACTGAGCAACTTCACGTTCACTTTCTTTCACAACACTCTTAAGAGAATCTTTTAGGGCATGGGCCATGATTTCTAAAAATTTATAATCAAGTCTATAGCACTGGGCATATAGTAGAAACCTAAGAAATGCTTGAAGAATAAATGACATTTTCCCAGGTGTCCCAGGTGGTGTTAGTGGTAAAGAACCCTCCTGCCAATGCAGGAGACTCGGGTTTGATACCTTGGTCGGGAAGATCCCCTGGAGGAGGGCATGGCAACCTACTCCAGTATTCTTGCCTGGAGAACCCCATGGACAGAGGAGCCTGGAGGGCTACAGTCCTTAGGGTCACAAAGAGTTGGACAAGACTGAAGCCACTTGGCATGCAGGCATGGAGGCAATTTCATTTGCCTACTGTTCAGAAGCACAGTTTAAAATGGTGGTGTGGCAGAAGGCTTTGATACTGTAAGAGTTGCAGGAGTGACTGTGGCTCCCTCCCGTCCTGTAAGCACTCCCTTGCTTTTGCGTGAATGTTTACAAAATTCATTGATAGAACTAAGCATTATGATGTAATCAGTCGGTACCAAATGGCACTCCTCGATCCAGCAACCATGTTATAATTGTGTTGTGTTCCTTGGCTCCTAATTCAATGGTTTGCACCTAAGGAACCAAGAAATGCCCCAGATGAACAGTTTAGCTTATCTAATAAGGTGACTTTATTTCCTGCCATGGCAATATTCTCAATTAAGAAAATATCAGTCTTGCATGTGTAATACATTCACTTTCAACTCAGTAAGTAGCTAAAAGTGGTGTCCTCTGACTACTTCCCAAGTGCAAAATAAATAAATTAAAAAAATTAAAAATAGAGATTATAGATATATATTTTTTAGCCCCTAATGAGACCAAGGAGATAGAATAACAGTCTGTGAAAATATGAAGGGTGTCTTTAAAGACTGGCCATTGCAATACAGTGCCCACAAGAAGAGTCTGGGTGGCTTAAAGAAATGCTAACAATTTATAATGAAAAGTAAGGCTGCTTTCCAACCTGTTTCTGAGCCTTTCATGTCTAATAGCTGATAAGCGGTAACATAGCTATTCTTTGCAGATGTCCATGATCAGAATTTCATTTCTGTAGCTCAGAAGGTTCAAAGATCATGTTTCTGTACAAAGCAGTAGAAATTTCTAGACTGGATTAGATATATGTAAACTCTGACATTTAATAATCAATGTTTCTTAGGGCATAGAAGAGGGGTCAAGACCATTTTATTCTCAAATTAATTTTCCTGTCAGTACATACATGTTTCTATTCTTAAGCAAATGCAAATGGGAGAAGAAAGTAGTATTCTTGAGAGAAAACTATCTCAACACTTTAAACAAAGTCCACAGAGAAAACCACAGTGGAGAGCTAGAAAATAAATTGTGCTCCATGTTTCCTTGTAAAATCCACATATAAATATGTGTATCTACATTTTAAAAAAGGTAAAGATAAGATGATTAAAAAAAAAAAAAAACCAACTCTGCATGCCAGGAAGTGCTAGCTTTGAACCTTTGTGTTTTTAACCAAATTACAAGTATTATTTATTTGAAAAGGTGCAAGGAGATCCAACCAGTCCATTCTGAAGGAGATCAGCCCTGGGATTTCTTTGGAAGGAATGATGCTAAAGCTGAAACTCCAGTACTTTGGCCACCTCATGCGAAGAGCTGACTCATTGGAAAAGACTCTGATGCTGGGAGGGATTGGGGGCAGAAGGAGAAGAGGACAACAGAGGATGAGATGGCTGGATGGCATCACTGACTCGATGGATGTGAGTCTGGGTGAACTCCGAGAGTCGGTGATGGACAGGGAGGCCTGGCCTGCTGTGATTTATGGGGTTGCAAAGAGTTGGACACGACAGAGCGACTGAACTGAACTGAACTGATGAGAATATATACTGTGAAACAACTTCAGCTCTGAAACATATAAGGAAACCCCCAAAAGTCCCAAGCATACGATAAAACACTAAACTTAATCACTTTTAAAATTTCTCTTTTTCTCATGAAATGTTTAAAGTGCTGTTATAGAAAGGTAAACATTAAAAATGAATATATTTGGATTCAAAACTAGATTTTGTTTTTTACTCAAAGCTCTAAAGTATTTGACAATTTGATACCATATTTTATTAGCCTCAATTTATTTAAAAATTCTAATTTTATATCCAAGAAGTATATTCTTTTTGTCTGCCAACTTTTGATTAATTAGTAAATTTGGAGAGTGTGCTTATGATTGATATCCCTGATTCTGAATTAATGAATTATTTAGAAAATGGCAGTGTTTAAATTGGGTTTCCCGGTGGCTCAGTGGTAAAAGAGTCCGCCACAATGCAGGAAATGTGGGTTGGATTCCTGGGTCAGGAAGGTCCTCTGGAGAAGAAAATGACAACCCAATCCAGGATTCTTGCCTAGAAATCCCATGGATAGTGTTTAAATTAGGAAGTGCCAGCATCAACAATGGCACCTACTGAATGCAAATACAGATCATCCTCCGCTTATGATGGGGTTGTGTGTGTACGAAGTCACTTCAGTCGTGTCTGACTCTTTGTGACCCCATGGACTGTAGCCGTCCAGGCTCCTCTGTCCATGGGATTCTCCAGGCAAGAATACTAGAGTGGGTTGCCATGTCCTTCTCCAGGAGATCTTTCTGACCCAGGGATCCAACCCTCCTCTCTCACGTCTCCTCTGTTGACAGGTAGCTTCTTACCACTAGCACCACGTGGGAAGCCGTAATGGGGTTACATCCTCATAAACCCATCAGAAGTGGAAAATAACCCTGAAGAAAATGCATTTAACACACCTGAGCTAGGAAACATTATAGCTTAGTCTGCTGCTGCTGCTGCTGCTAAGTCACATCAGTCGTGTCCAATTCTGTGCGACCTCATAGATGGCAGCCCACCAGGTTCCCCGTCCCTGGGATTCTCCAGGCAAGAACACTGGAGTGGGTTGCCATTGCCTTCTCCAATGCATGAAAGTAAAAAGTGAAAGTGAAGTCGCTCAGTCATACCCGACTCCTAGCAATGCCATGGACTGCAGCCCACCAGGCTCCTCCGTCCATGGGATTTTCCAGGCAAGAGTACTGGAGTGGGGTGCCATTGCCTTCTCCAATAGCTTAGTCTAGTGTACCTTAAACCTTAAATATGCTCAGAACACTTATTTTAGCCTGCAGTTGGGCAAAACTATCTAACACAAAGCCTATTTTGTAATAAAGTATTGAATTCCTCATGTAATTTATTGAATACTATACTAAAAGTGAAAAACTGAATGCCTGTAAGCATATGGGTTGTTCACTCTCATGATCTCGTGGCTGATGGAGCTGAGGCTTGCTACCCCTGCTACTGCACACCTTGTGAAAGTATCATATCCCATGTCACTAGCCAGGGAAAAGATTAACATTCAAAACTGAAAGTATGGTTTCTATTCAATGTGTATTTTTTTTACACCATCGTCAAGTTGAAAAATGTTAAGTGGAACCACTGTAAATTGGGGACCAAATGCAATCAGTTTCAGCAATCCAACAATCAACTATACCATATTAACTACAAGACAGAGAGTAAAAGATGCTAGATTGTCATTAAATAGTATCTCTTGAACATTTTCTACATGTCAGAAGTTAAAATAGCCACCAGGCAACCCAATGACCAGACACATAATGTGAGCAATAGGGATAATATTTATATAAAAGATACAGGGCATGGAACCCCCTCTGTGTTCCTTAAGGTCAGTGGATGATTTAATAATGACTCTGTCACCTTTATCCGGAGAATGGGCAATGGCACCCCACTCCAGTATTCTGGCCTGGAAAATCCCATGGATAGAGGAGCCTGGTAGGCTGCAGTCCATGGGGTCGCTAAGAGTCAGACACGACTGAGCGACTTCACTTTCACCTTTCACTTTCATGCATTGGAGAAGGATATGGCAACCCACTCCGGTGTTCTTGCCTGGAGAATCCCAGGGATGGCTGAGCCTGGCGGGCTGCCGTCTATGGGGTCGCACAGAGTCGGACACAACTGAAGCGACTTAGCAGCAGCAGCAATCACCTTTATCAATTCCTTACGCTTGACATATTAAGTAATGGATATTCATTTTGTTTGGGGTTCGGGTAAAAGGGGTGAGTCAAATGAAATAAATATTTGAAGTTTACTTGAAAATTTACTTGAAAATAAATAAAATTTAATTTTTTACTTGAAATAAATACAAACTCACATTCTCTTTCTTATCTCCTCTAATTATTTTTACTCTCTATATTACCAATTGTGGAGCAAAGAAATAAGTCAGTTTTATAAAGTTAATTTTATCCCCAATCTCTATGGTATGGCTGCCTGGATTTGAAGACGGCTACAGAGAATGACGACTGAAAACCTACCGCCATGTAACTGATGCTCCTACCCATCCTCAGTGCAGGGCAAGAGTGTTCTTTGATGTATGCCTACTATTTGTGTTCTGTTACTATTTCTGACCCTGCCTCTTGGGTTCATTGCCTTTGCTCAGAAAAAGGCATCCAAGAGTTTAAATTACACTTTTGTGAGATGTTTTAAAGAAAGTACTAATCATACATTAGTTTAGTTACGGCCATTGCTCTTTTGATATAATCAAGACAATACAACTCAAAAGTTGTCATAATCTTAACTGCCGCCCATTGTACTGAGGTCACAATTACGTAAGAACCACTTCAACAGCTCAACTAAACTATGGATATATTTAGTCCCTACTCTCACAGGCTTTTAAAAGAGCAAATTATAATACAAACTTTGAAATCTGTTAAAATGACATTGTTCATAAATGTCGCAACTGCTCCTAACCACATTAACTAAAACAATATGATAAATGTACCTGAGCCCACACACTCTTTGGCTTCCCTGGTGGCTTAGATGGTAAAGAACATGCCTGCAATGCAGGAGACCTGGGTTTGATCCCTGGGTGGGGAAGATACTCTGGAGAAGGGAATGGCTACCCACTCCAGTATTCTTGCCTGGAGAATTCCATGGACAGAGGAGCCTGGCAGGCTACAGTCTGTGAAGCTGCAAAGAGTTGGACACGACGGAGTGACTAACACTGCACTGTACACCCCTTAATTATAATGAATAACCTTTAGAATAAAATATTAATAATTGTTTTTTCACACTAATAATTTCATCTTTTCTACTGTTAATTTTCTCTCAGTTATTACCATTATGTTATTTGGTTTTAATATAGTACTATTACATTTAAGCCAATATAATATTTTCTTTTAAAAACAAATCTATGTAGTAAACTGGCAACATTTCAACCTTTTAAACAGATCAAGTTGCACAGAGAATTTAAGTGATCAAAATAAATTACGACTGCAAGTCAAAATTCAAACTGGCAAAACACTTGGGTAAAAAAATAACACAAACCTTCCTGTTTTAGGGATCCAACTAGATTGTGTTACACTTTTATATAACCACCAAAGGAAGAACTATAGAAAATACAAAACCCAGGAAACCCTAGAAAACTAGATCATAATAACTATTCTCTGGATGGCTTCCTCTTTAGACATCACAGTATCTCACTTGAAACCTTGCACTGGGCTTGGCACTTGTTCACCTGAGGTGTTAAATGCAGCCTCTGTTTCCCTGCCTACTTGCACTTTTCATAGGAAGAGGAGTCCCTTTCCAAACAAGGCTACCTTTGTAACAAATCAAGAAAGGAAACAAACCGTGCACCTGGCAACTTCCAACCACTTCCAGGGAGAGACGGCAAAACTCTCCAATGCTCTTATAAACACATATTATGGAAAATACTATTTTAGAAAACGTTTCCCTTTTCGAAAACTTGCCATCTTATTAAATATTCCCTGCCTCTCTTTTGGAGTAGAAGCAGGTGTGGAAAGGGCCCTCTAAGTATAATTCTCTTCAGAAGTTCCACCGAGAGGCAGTTACCATCCCCTGCAAAGGCTCTGCAGCTGCGAAGGCGGGACTCTGAGCGCCAGAGGCAAAGAGGTTAGGGGGCGCCAGGTACCCGAAATCGGGCCGAGTTAAAAGCAGCTCGCACGGGGGTCGGTTGGGCGGGGAAGTCTGCATAGACCTCTCCCCACCTTACGCCCCCAAATTTCTCTTCCTTTCCAAATCCTCCTCTCCTTTCCCTCACACGCCCCTATATCCTCTTCTCCCTTCCCTTTCACGCCCCGCGAGTCTTCCTCAAACGGTCTCCTAGAGTCATCCGAATTCTCTCTCTCCTTTCGCGTTTTAACTGACTTTCCCCTTACAGTAGCTCCTCTCAAGATCTCCGAGTTCCCGGGCGACCGCGGACTCCCGCCCCCGACACTCACGAGAAGAAGGGATCATCCTCAAAGCTGCTGCTCAGCATCCCGAACATCCTGGCCCTGTCTCCGGCAGCGGCGTCCGCGGACAGATTAGCAAACGATGTAACTCGCCGCGGCTGCGACCCGAGCCAGCCTGACCAGCACTGTCAACGCTTGTCTCCCAGCCGCAAAGGCCGTGGCCGTCGCGAAAGGCGGTGCTTGACGCGGAGCTGCTTTCCTATTGGGCACAGATCCCAAAACGTCACCAAGACGAGGCGGGGAAACAGTGTGCCGCTGCCATGGCAACCGCAAGCAACACGGTGGAGGCTAGAGGCTTGGCCAAGCGCCAGCCGGGGAACCCAACATTAAGCCTCCCGTGGGACAAGAGAGCTTGTTCTCTGGGCTGCAGGAACACAGAAATTAGTCTACCCTCTGTGTGACCTTGGGTAAATCACCCTCAGCCTCGAAAAGGCTCTTTTCGGGAAAACGGAGATGGGTCAGGATTTGGGCTACACTGCATCCAAAGACCCATTTACCGGCCTCACGATCCACAGCAGAGTCCACAGCAGGTGGTTGACCTAACGCTGTGAACAATAAGAAAAGATGTGCAAAAAGGTTTTGAGTACATTTAGTAAATAGTGTGACTCAGTACTTGAGGGAAATGGGATGAGGCCTATTAGATTTCAACAAATTTGTCTTTTGTGAGCCTAACCTGAAAGTAGTGTTTCCCAAGTGGGAAATGCTTACGTTTTACGTATACATGGTATTTAAAAAATAAGATGAGAATGTTGCTCTCTTCCATCCTCTTTCAAGTCCGTTTCAAGGAGCAAGTCTCACTTTGGTGCTGGTGTGTCTCTTCAACACTTCTCCAGCATTCCTTAACCTAAGAGCAGGACTCAGGCCCAAGGCCTGCAGCAAGCAGCCATAGTCAACTAAAATTCCATTACTGTATATTTTTGTTTTAATTATATTTATATATGAGCCTTCTGTTTATGGCAAGGAAAGTGGTCTTAAATTTAAACAGTAACTTTAAATGAAAGTTTAAAAGTTTCAACATTTAAGTGAAACCATGTGCTAATTTCAGGAAATAGTACAGGTGAGATGTGGATATGTTGGGGGGGGG
This sequence comes from Bos mutus, assembly GCF_027580195.1. Taxonomy (NCBI): domain Eukaryota; kingdom Metazoa; phylum Chordata; class Mammalia; order Artiodactyla; family Bovidae; genus Bos; species Bos mutus. Next base: position 107,808,380 of record NC_091617.1, read on the forward strand.
GCGGTGGGAGGGGAGGGTATCATGACAGTGGTTCTCACATTATGGTTCTCACATTTCCAGTACTGAGCTTGGAAACAGTCCTTAAGCGTTGCTGCTGCTGCTACTGCTAAGTCACTTCAGTCGTGTCCGACTCTGTGTGACCCCAGAGACGGCAGCCCACCAGGCTCCCCCGTCCCTGGGATTCTCCAGGCAAGAACACTGGAGTGAGTTGCCATTTCCTTCTCAATGCATGAAAGTGAAAAGTGAAAGTGAAGTCTCTCAGTTGTGTCTGACTCTAGCGACCCCATGGACTGCAGCCTACCAGGCTCCTCCATCCATGGGATTTTCCAGGCAAGAGTACTGGAGTGGGGTGCCATTGCCTTCTCCGTGAAGCATTGCAGGAGCCTATAAAAATATGGAGGAGAGTGAACATTAGAGAAAGAGAAGAATGATTAGGTGTCTAAGAACAGAGAAAATGCATGTTGCATGTCCATCCTTAACTAAGTGGGCTACCCAGCCTCTTAGGGCTACCCTAAGAGGGCTGTCACATGGAGATAGAGTGTTATCCATAGCTGCACAGGGCCTCCTGGGATTGGGCCAGCAGAGTGGCACTCTGCCAGCATGAAGAAGTGTGCAGGGCCTGATTTGGAGGTGGCAGGAATACTCAGAGTTATTTTGGGAGCCGGAAATTTAATCCTTTGGACCTTTTACCTCCACACCTTTAGCCAAGTTCTTTGATTCCCACCCCCCACCCCATCCTGAGACTGATGGCATGAGGTTGGGCAGCCTTTACAGCCCAGGTTAAGACCTCATAGCCCTTCGGAGAAAGAGGATATTTTTTTTTCTCCAGCCTCAGAATAAAGTTCAGAGAGCATATACATATTAGGGATATTCTTAATTAGTTTCAAGGCAAAACAATTATTTTAGAAGAACTGAAATTATTTTCTGTTTAAAATAATACAACCCAAGATGTTAAGGAGGCTACATTAAAATAAAAAACTTAAATGAAATGGGGAAAGTTATTGGTGATCAATGATAGCATTAAAATAGTTTTGAATTAAGGTCAAACAAAGCAGTTTGTGGGAAGTTTTCCCCTTTTGTTCCCATGGGGAAATTTTTCTTAGCATTGCACTGTTGAAACATTTAAGCTTTAGTCCAAGCATAGGTTAGTTCAGGGTGTTATCCGGAGCTTCTAAAAGCAGTTTGGGCCTAACGGCAAACACTTAAAAAATGTTAGTAGAGGAAAAGGGAGAGTGGATGCTAAAGAGACCTCATCAGTTTCAGATCAGATGGGTAACAGGTAAAAGCTGGAGCAGGGAAAAATAGAATTGCAAAGCAGGACTGTGGGGAGAGGGCCCTGCACTGTCTTATAAATAGAATCACAATAGATCATGTGTACTGATTGTGTGCCAGGTACTATGGTAGGCCCTTCATATACATTAACTCATTAAATCCTCACAATTTTTATGGAGTAGTGATTGTTTTATCTTCATTTATAGGTAATGCAACCAAGATACAGGGAAGCTAAGAAAGTTTCCAAACTTCACACAGCCAGAAATTGAACTGGGCAGAGTGCCTGGAGTTTTTGCTAGGAGGTGCTGTTTTCATGGAATGTGGGTGATGGGCCACACTGAGAGATGCAGATGAAAGCAGGTTATTATTTCTCAAAATCATGTAAACAAACTAAATAATGGGCTCATACTAAAAAGTGTAAAATTCAGTGGGGATATATTAAAATCAACATAACTTTACAAATATCCATTGAATGCCTACCCTAGTCAGACACTTATCTATACACTGAGGTGTTGGTGAACAAAACAGACAAAAATTCCTGTTGTCTTGGAGTTTATATCTTGTGAATGGGCAAATGAAAAATGACATCACAGAAAGTAGTATGTACGTTAAAAGGTGCTAGGTGTTACGAGCAAAAACTGAGCAGGGTAAGGGGACTGGAGGAATGCAGTTTTAAACAAGGAGATCTGTGTAGATCTCATTGAGATGGTGAGGTTGAGCAGACTCACTAGAAGGAAGTGGACATCTATGAGAAGAGCATTCCAGGCCAATGCAAAGGCCCCGAGGTAGCATGTGCCTGGTGTATATAATGCACAATCCATTCATAGGTCAGAGGAGTAAGATGGGCCAAGTAAAGTGAAAATAACCTACTAGCATAATAGCTCCTGTTTGTACTTATGTTCCAGGCATTGCATTCAGTGCTTCACATACATTTTCTTAATCCTTATAACAACTTTGTATACTAAGATGTTATCTCCATATTACATATGGAAAACCCAGAGAGATTTGGTGATTGCCTAGTCAACTCAGGACTTCCCTGGTGGCTCAGACAGTAACATCTGTCTACAATGCAGGAGACCTGGGTTTGATCCCTGGGTCGGGAAGATCCTCTGGAGAAGGAAATGACAATCCACTCCAGTACTATTGCCTGGAAAATCCCATGGACAGAGGAGCCTGATAGGATGCAGTCCATGGGGTCGAAAAGAGTCGGACACGACTGAGCAATTTCACTTCACTTCACTTAGTCAACTCAAATCCAAATTAGTCCTATTCCAAAGTGTATATTCTTGCCATCACCCTAATATATCTCCCTATAAAAATTAATTATTTATTGAGCACCTCTATGTAGTAGACATGGCACTAGTGGTAAAGAACCACCTGCCAATGCAGGAAACAGAGGAGACATGGGTTTGATCCCTGGGTTGGGAAGATCCCCTGGAAGAAGACATGGCAACCCATTCCAGTATTCTTGCCTGGAGAATCCCATGGACAGAGGAGCCTGGCAGGCAAGAGTCCACAGGGTAGCAAAAAGTTAGATAAGACTGAAGAGATTTGGCATGCATGCATGTACTAGGCATTTTTATGTATATAACCTCTAACCTCACTACAGCTTACATTTGGAAGGTCACTGACCAAGTTCAAAGAACACAGTGAAGGACATGAGACCCAAGCCAACCCTATAACTCTATTAAAAACATTGAGAGTTTAAAATGAGTGCAATTGTATGGAAGTTTGAACATTCTTTGGCATTGCACTTCTTTGGGATTGGAATGAAAACTGACCTTTTCCAGTCCTGTGGCCACAGCTGAGTATTCCAAATTTGCTGACATATTGAGTACAGCAGTATAATAGCATCGTCTTTTAGGATTTGAAATACCTAAGCTGGGATTCCATTACCTTCACTAACTTTGTTCGTAGTGATGCTTCCTAAGGCCCACTTGACTTCATACTCCAGGATGTCTGGCTCCAGGTGAGTGACAACACCATCCTGGTTATCTGAGCCATTAAGACCTATTTTGTGTAGTTCTTGTGTATTCTTGCCACCTCTTCTTAATGTCTTCTGCTTCTGTTAGGTCCTTACCATTTCTGTCCTTTTTTGTGCCCATTCTTGGTTGAAATGTTCCCTTGATATCTCCAGTTTTCTTGAAGAAATTTCTAGTCTTCGCATTCTATTGTTTTCCTCTATTTCTTTACATTGTTCCCTTAAGAAGGCCTTCTTATCTCTCCCTTCTATTTTCTGGAACTCTGTATTCTTTCGCTTTCTCCTTTGCCATTTACTTCTCTTCTTTTCTCAGCTATTTGTAGTTTCCTCAAACAACCACTTTGCTTTCTTGCATTTCTTTTTCTTGAGGATGGTTTTGGTCACTGCCTCCTGTACAACACTAAAGCATCTGATTGTGTGGATCGCAACAAACTGTGGCAAATTCTTAAAGATATTGGAACACCAGACCAACTTACCTACCTCCTGAGAAACCTGTGTGCAGGTCAAGAAGCAACAGTGAGAACCAGAAATGGAACAAAGAACTGGTTCAAAATTGGGAAAGCAGTACGACAAGGCTATATATTGTCACCCTGCTTATTTAACTTCTGTGCAGAGTAAATCATGACAAATTATGAGCTGGATGAGAAACAAGCTGAAATCAAGATTGCTGGGAGAAATATCAACAACCTTGGATATGGAGATGCTACCACTCTATGGGCAGAGAGCGAAGAGGAACTAAATAGCCTTTTGATGAGGGTGAAAGAGGAGAGTGAAAAGGCTGGCTTGAAACTCAACATTAAAAAAAACTAAGATCATGGCATCTGGCCCCATCACTTTATGGCAATTGGAAGGATAAAAAGTGGAAGCAGTGACAGATTTTATTTTCTTGGGCTCCAAAACCACTGGAGACAGTGACTGCAGCCATGAAATTAAAAGACACTTGCTCCCTGGAAGAAAAGCTATGACAAACCTAGACAGCATATTAAAAAGCAGAAACATTACTTTGCTGACAAAGGTCCATCTAGTCAAAGCTATGGTTTTTCCAGTAGCCATGTATGGATGTGACAGTTGGCCTATAAAGAAAGCTGAGCGCAGAAGAATTGATGCTTTTGAAATGTGGTGTTGGAAAAGACTCTTGAGAGTCCCTTGGACTGCAAGGAGATCCAGCCAGTCCATCCAAAAGGAAATCAGCCCTGAATATTCATTGGAAGGGCTGATGTTGAAGCTGAAACTCTAATACTTTGGCCACCTGATGCAAAGAACCGACTCACTGGAAAAGACCCTGATTCTGGGAAAGATTAAAGGTGGGAGGAGAAGGGGATTACAGAGGATGAGATGGTTGGATGACATCACCGACTCAATGGACATGAGTTTGAGTAAACTTCGGGAGTTGGTGATGGACAGGGAGGTCTGGCATGCTGCAGTCCATGGAGTCGAAAAGAGTTGGAACGACTTACTGACTGAACGACAACAATAACAAAGAGTTTGAATTCACTGTGTCCTCTTTTCTTTTTTTATCCCTTAATTCATCAGTTCAGTTCAGTTCAGTTGCTCAGTCATATCCGACTCTTTGAGACCCCATGGACTGCAGCACACCAGGCCTCCCAATCTATCACCAATTCATGGAGTTTACTCAGACTCATGTCCATTGAGTCCGTGATGCCATCCAGCCATCTCATCCTGTCATCCCCTTCTCCTCCCACCTTCAATCATTCCCAGCATCTTCAAATGAGTCAGTTCTTTGTAACAGGTGGCCAAAGTATTGGAGTTTCAGCTTCAGCATGAGTCCTTCCAATGAATATTCAGGACTGATTTCCTTTAGGATGGACTGGTTGGATCTCCTTGCAGTCCAAGGGAATCTTCAGAATCCTCTCCAACACCACAGTTCAGAAGCATCAATTCTTCAGCGATCAGCTTTCTTTGTAGTACAACTCTTACATCCATACATGACCCCTGGAAAAACCATAGCTTTGACTAGACGGACCTTTGTTGGCAAAGTAATGTCTCTGCTTTTGAATATGCTGTCTAGGTTGGTCATAACTTTCCTTCCAAGGAGCAAGTGTCTTTTAATTTTATGGCTGCAGTCACCATCTGTAGTGATTTTGGAACCTCAGAAAATAAAGTCTGTCACTGTTTCCAGTGTTTCCCCATCTATTTGCCATGAAGTGATGGGACCAGATGCCATGATCTTCGTTTTCTGGATGTTGAGCTTTAAGCCAACTTTTTCACTCTCCACTTTCACTTTCATCAAGAGGCTCTTTAGTTCTTCATTTTCTGCCGTAAGGGTGGTGTCATCTGCATATTTGAGGTTATTGATATTCCTCCTGGCAATCTTGATTCCAGCTTGTGCTTCATCCAGTCCAGTGTTTCTCCTGATGTATTCTACATAGAAGTTAAATAAGCAGGGTGACAATATATAGCCTTGATGTACTCCTTTCCCAATTTGGAACCAGTCTGTTGTTCCATGTCCAGTACTAACTGTTGCTTCCTGACCTGCATACAAATTTCTCAAGAGGCAGGTCAGGTGGTCTGGTATTCCCATGTCTTTCAGAATTTTCCACAGTTTATTGTGATCCACACAGTCAAAGGCTTTGGCATAGTCAATAAAGCAGAAATCGATGTTTTTCTGGAACTCTCTTGCTTTTTCGATGATCCAGCGGATATTGGCAATTTGATTTCTGGTTCCTCTGCCTTTTCTAAAACCAGATTGAACATCTGGTAGTTCACAGTTCACGTATTGTTGAAGCCTGGCTTGGAGAATTTTGAGCATTACTTTACTAGCATGTGAGATCTGTGCAATTGTGTGGTAGTTTGAGCATTCTTTGCTATTGCCTGTCTTTGGGATTGGAGTGAAAACTTACATTTTCCAGTCTTGTGCCACTGCTGAGTTTTCCAAATTTGCTGGCATATTGAGTGCAGCACTTTCACAGCATCATCCATTAGGATTTGAAATAGCTCAACTGGAATTCCATCACCTCCACTAGCTTTGTTCGTAGTGATGCTTCCTAAGGCCCACTTGACTTCACGCTCCAGGATGTCTGGTTCTAGGTGAGTAATCACATCATTGTGATTATCTGAGTCATGAATATCTTTTTTTACAGTTCTTCTGTGCATTCTTGCCACTGCTTCTTAATATCTTCTGTTTCTGTTAGGTCCATACCATTTCCGTCCTTTATTGAGCTCATCTGTGCATGAAATATTCCCTTGGATCTCTAATTTTCCTGAAGAGATCTCTGCTGCTGCTGCTGCTGCTAAGTTGCTTCAGTCGTGTCCGACTCCGTGCGACCCCAGAGACGGCAGCCCACCAGGCTCCCCCGTCCCTGGGATTCTCCAGGCAAGAACACTGAAGTGGGTTGCCATTTCCTTCTCCAATGCATGAAAGTGAAAAGTGAAAGTGTAGTCGCTCAGTCATGTCCGACTCCTAGCGACCCCATGGACTGCAGCCTACCAGGCTCCTCTATCCATGGGATTTTCCAGGCAAGAATACTGGAGTGGGGTGCCATTGCCTTCTCTGGAAGAGATCGCTAGTCTTTCCCATTCTATTGTTTTCCTCTATTTCTTTGCAATGCTCATTGAGGAAGGCTTTCTTATCTCTCCTTGCTATTCTTTGGAACTCTGCATTTAAATGGCTGTATATTTCCTTTTCTCCTTTGCTTTTCGCTTCTCTTCTTTTCACAGCTGTTTGTAAGGCCTCCTCAGACAGCAATTTTGCTTTTCTTTTTTTCATTTCTTTTTCTTGGGGATGGTCTTGATTCCTGTCTCCTGTACAATGTAACGAACCTCTGTCCATAGTTCATCAGGCATTCTATCAGATGTAGTCCCTTAAATCTATTTCTCACTTCCACTGTATAATTGTAAGGGATTTGATTTAGGTCATACCTGAATGGTCTAGTGGTTTTCCATACTTTCTTCAATTTAAGTCTGAATATGGCAATAAGGAGTTCATACATCAACTACTTATAAAAAACCAACTATATCCTGGGCACTATTCTAGGCATTGAATATACAAAACTCCTGGCCTTCTTGGAGCTTACTCTCCAGTAGATGGTTCTTTCACCAGCTAATTCTGCAGTTACTATTATTATAGCACCTCAGAATTTTCAAGATGTTTTTGAAGACTTTATCTCAAGTGCCCAAGAAGAAGTGAACAGGCTCTTGAGTGCTGTACTTTCAGACTTAATTCTAGTTCTCCAGAACGATGGGTGTTAGGCCATAATAAACCCCTTACTATAGTTACTTTCAATGTGTCTAGGGTTTCATTTGCTTTAAACTGTGCAGAGATTCTGGGACATTATAACGTGAGAGAATTTGAAACGATGTCTGTTGGACACTGTGAAACTACTATCGAGATATTTCACATACTTTTTTTCAATATTGTGCTACATTCCTTTAGGGGATGCCATAGCTTTGGAAAGCTAGGTTTTTAGATGTTCCCAGGCGATGGCACCCCACTCCAGTACTCTTGCCTGGAAAATCCCATGGATGGAGGAGCCTGGTGGGCTGTAGTCCATGGGGTCACCAAGAGTCAGACATGACTGCGCAACTTCACTTTCACTTTTCACTTTCATGCATTGGAGAAGGAAATGGCAACCCACTCCAGTATTCTTGCCTGGAGAATCCCAGGGACAGGGGAGCCTGGTGGCCTGCTGTCTATGGGGTCGCACAGAGTCGGACACGACTGAAGCGACTTAGCAGCAGCAGCAGCAGCAGCAGCATGATGATAAGGAAGTACTTTCTGAAAATCAATATGAAACAGGATATGTTGTTGGCAAATCTCAGTCTGTTCCCAATGTTTGAAATGTTGAGCTTGCTAAACAGGTACACATTGGTCAGTATGATTATTTAGAATCATAAAAAATTATTTTTTTTTCAATTTATTCATTTTTTAAAAGGCTACTGAGTTTTCAGGACATACATACTTAGGTTGTTGGTAATAAACAGAACCAACTACTGAGTAGTTTTTCAGATCTAGGGGAAACTGTAAATATTACTGAGGCAGGAAGGGATCATGAACTGAGATCATTTGGGGTAAGATTGAAGGCAGGAGGAGAAGGGGATGACAGAGGATGAGATGGTTGGATGGCATCACAGACTCGGACATGAGTTTGAGCAAGCTCCCGGAGTTGGTGATGGACAGGGAAGCCTGGCATGCTGCAGCCCATGGGATTGCAAAGAGTTGGACACAACTGAATGACTGAACTGAACTGGGAACATCTGTCCTAACCCCATGATCTTTTTTTTTTTTTTTCTTCAAATTTTGTATCACAAATCCAATTTTATTAAAAGGTGTGATTCATTTTCCTTTTAGAGTACATCCTCTTTTCAACCAGCTGTCTTACCAGCCCTCATACAGGTTTGCATTATACCTTTATGAGAAATGGGGAAATCATACATAGTGCTACATGACCTATAAAACAAAAGCATAGGTCCAAGGTCTTCAAAATCCCTGGTGGGGCCACCTCTGATCCATATGGCACCATTGTTCAAATTAGGAACAGGCATCTCTCTCTCTCAAGATACTTCCATTAAGGAGACAATCATTTATAAGTCTACAATGTGTACAATATGACTAGTGCCATGCTCAGGAGTCACCCACTTAGTAATGGACACCCCAGTCCCAAGCCTGAATTCTACTCATAAGAAGTTAATGTACCCAGCTCATTCACAAACTCATGAGTAAGAAATGTAATTTTATTTTTCTGTAGCTGACCTTAGTCTATGTTCTGTGCTCCCATCTACCAGGGGTGACCCTTCCCACTCCCAGGAAGACAATGCCAAAGTGGAGTTGGTTGCCAACCATGCTGCATCCCTGAAGGCAGCTTTATACCCTCACTGGATGGAACCAGGACACTAAGCATCTCACAGTCTGGCACAGGGAAGAACTGTCTTGTCCTAAATGCCAATAGGATTCTTCTCCCTTTGAGAAACATGCTCTCTAGAGCAAGTTTTTCTTCCAGTGAAGTAACAGAGCAAATTGACTTCATGGAGAAAAACTTTCCATGTCAAATCCTCCTTTTCGGTGCTTGCTACTGAGGTGACAGCCAGGAGTTTTGTTCACACCAAACCAAGAACAAGCAGCACACTTTCTCAGTTTTGTTCACACCAAACCATGAATAAGCAGCACACTTTCCAAGTTGTGTTTACTTTTATATCTCGTTTTCTCTGTGGAGACATATATTCATGGCTGGCTATTTATTATGCACAAATTGTAACTGAGTCGTATTTTACTTGGAAAAATATTGAGAAAATATCACCTTTGGGGTATTGGTTACAAGAGATATGCCTTTGCCAAAGTTGCTGTAGTTGGCTCTTGAGAGCAGAAATAGAGGCTTTAGTCCCTGCTATGCTATGCTAAGTCCCTTCAGTCATGTTCAACTCTTCGCGACCCCATGGACTGTAGCTTGCCAGGCTCCTCCATCCATGGGATTCCCCAGGCAAGAATACTGGAGTGGGTTGCCATTTCCTTCTCCAGGGGGCCTTCCTGACCCATGTCTCTTGCTTCTGCAATGGCAAGCAGGTTCTTTACCAAGAGCATAACCTGGGAAGCCCATTAGTCCCTGGGTGGGGTCCTAACATTCAGGTGGCAGTCAGGGAGAGTTCTGCTCTAGAAGGACAGAGAGGATGGAGGTGCTAGAAAACACTGGGGAGGGAGTGAGGGCTCACTGTAGGGTCAGTTCAGTTCAGTCACTCAGTCGTGTCCGACTCTTTGCGACCCCATGAATCGCAGAACACCAGGCCTCCCTGTCCATCACAAACTCCCAGAGTTCATTCAGACTCAGGGCTGAACCAAAGATTATACTATTGCTAAATATGGGCAAGTTTTGGCCTTTCCCACATTTCTTAGATGTAAATGTTTGAGGCTTGGATATTTTGAAGCATGTGCCATTTTAAAAATATAGCATGTCTACATTTTTAAGCACATCTATATTTTTAAAATATAAACATAGATAAGGGCTCACTTCCATTTAGTGACAGTTTCCATCTATAAATTTTCTACCAAAAGTTTTACAAAATTTATCCCAACCTGTACTCTCATTAATGGTGCAAGGGAGGCACCATCTCCATTTTGCAGAAGAGATGGATTCAGGGAGATGGAGTGATTTGCTAGGTCCTCTAGCTGATGACTGGTAGAATAGGGATTCTGATCCAGATCAGACCACTTCAAGGTCATTTTCTACTCACTACACCTCTAGGCAGTTCACATAATGAAAAAAGAACTTGGTGGTGTGAAATGGCATACACGTGAAGCTCCTACGGCTGTCTGAACATTGATATAGGTTGTTTGGTTTAAGTATATCAAAAGATTTTTGAATTTTCCTGAAAAACAAACAGTAACAAAAATGTTATTTAATGAATAAAACAAAAGTTATTACTCCAAAGAATCTGAGTGACAATGTAAAGTACAAATATATTACAATAACTTTTTTTTCTGTGACAAACTTCCAGAGAGTCTATAATGGAGCCACATGTAGTTTCAAAAATCCACAAAGACTAACAGTTTTTTTTAATTTACTTTTTAGTTGAGGTATAAATATGGTAAACTCCAATAAGCTTAAATGTACAGTTCAATAAGATTTACATATGAATCAGTTCAGTTCCGTCGCTCAGTCATGTCCAACTCTTTGCGACCCTATGAATCGCAGCACGCCAGGCCTCCCTGTCCATCACCATCTCCCGGAGTTCACTCAGACTCACGTCCATCGAGTCAGTGATGCCATCCAGCCATCTCATGCTCTGTCATCCCCTTCTCCTCCTGCCCCCAATCCCTCCCAGCATTAGAGTCTTTTCCAATGAGTCAACTCTTTGCATGAGGTGGCCAAAGTACTGGAGTTTCAGCTTGAGCATCATTCCTTCCAAAGAAGTCCCTGGGCTGATCTCCTTTAGAATGGACTGGTTGGATCTCCTGAATAACCCTATGTAAACACCACCCAGCTGAAGATACAAAACATTTTAAAATTTCATGTTCCCTCCCAGATCATCTCTCTCAAAGGTAACTAGCATCTTGAGATTTTCTTCTTTTGCTTAACATGTTTGAAAAATTCACTTGTATTGTTGCATATAGCAGTGGTTTATTCTTTTTCATTGCTCTGTAGTATTTTATTGTAGGAATTTACCATAAGTAATTTACCCATCTACTGCTGAAAAAGTTTTTTTTTTTTTTTTGATGTTTAAGACTAACACTGCCATGGCCTTCTTATACATGACTTGATTAATTTTTTAAATTTTCTGGTTAGGCTGAACAGCTAATGGGATCTTAGTTACTCAACCAGGGATTGAACCCTGGGCCCTAGCAGTGAAAGTGCCGAGTTCTAACTGTTGGACTTCCAGGGAATTCCCAGGACTTGATTAATTTAAAAAATCAGTTTAACATTCAGTTCTTAAAATCTTTATTTTCATTGAAATTTGGAAAACTTTCTACAGACAATAATTTCATAAGGAGGATTTTTCTATTGAGTCAACTCTTTGATGTTTGCAACTGTCTATTTCTTTTGTGTCTAGAATAGAAGAAGCACTTTGCTGCTTTTTTTAAAAAAAATGAAAAATTTTAGAATCATGATGCCTAAAACAAGTTGAATAGTAGGTAGCATTCTTTAAGAAATACTGTTGAGGTCATCTGTTCTCAGGAACTTTTTAATGTGACTGTCTAAAGCATTATTTCAAAAGTTATTTTTAAACCTTTGATAAGATTTGGAGAGAATTCAAGCTGTGGGTGGATGTCCCACTGTGAAGGCAATCATATGAGAAGACTGTCAGGGCTTGAGGGGATTATTTTGGAAAACTTTAAAAACTTGAATGCCTTCATCTTTGTCATATGCTTAGATGCTTTTACTATTTGAAATGGTAGGAAAAATTTTGCTTCATCTTAGAGGAAGTGTTTTTAATCTCAGAGCCATGCAAGTTTTAAAGCTACCTGGGATAAATATTTTGGGATAACATGATAAAAGGGTGACAAGGAGTTAATAATAAGTAGATTGGAGAAGGCAATGGCATCCCACTCCAGTACTCTTGCCTGGAAAATCCCATGGATGGAGGAGTCTGGTAGGCTAGAGTCTATGGGATCACTAAGAGTCGGACACAACTGAGCGACTTCACTTTCACTTACATGCATTGGAGAAGGAAATGGCAACCCACTCCAGTGTTCTTGCCTGGAGAATTCCAGGGACGGGGGAGCCTGGTGGGCTGCCGTCTATGGGGTCGCACAGAGTCGGACACGACTGAAGCGAGTTAGCAGCAGCAGCAGCAGCAGCTCCAAGCTATACCTGGTTTCTTCCTAATTCGTATCTCCCTCAGACCTGGAAGCCCCTGGACCCTGATGAGAGAAACTGAGGTGGGCCAGGCCTGGGTTTGCTGGTGGGCAGAATGCTGTGGTCTGCTGAGTGTTCTTAATAATAAAAGCTAAAACCTACTATGTGCTAGGCACATTAATTCACAGCAGTTCTGTCACTATTTTATAGAATTAAGTAAACACAGGCTTTAGAGAGTTAAATATAATTTGTGCAAGAGCTATTGCTAACAAGTAGTAGAGGTGGGACTGGACATCAGGTTGTCTGGCTTTAGAACCTGGGCTCTTACTCAGTGCACTGGCTGTAACTCCCACTGTCTAGCACATAGGAGACTAGCTGTCTCTACATCCAACTGAGGGTGGGGCTTTACCTAGAGCCCACATCAGAAACACAAGACCAATAAGGGCCAGGTAAGTAAGAAAAGTGGGAAAAGTGTAACAGGTAAGACAGTGGAGAGAATAACAACAAACATGTACTGAGCTTCCACTGTGCACCAGGCACTTTAAGTGCTTGACCTGTTTTAACTCTCTTAGTCTTTCAAACAGTCTAATGAGATAGGTGCTATTATTACACCCATTTTACATAAGAGGAAGGAAAGGGTCAGTGAAGAGAAATCACGTGCTCAAGGTCACACAGCGGGAAGTGGGACCCGGCGAGTCTTGCTGGGCACCTGTGCTGTATGGCCATGGGCTCCTAGAGGGTCCTGCATGCTGGGGCACTGAATGGATTTGTCTCTAGCAGACCAGATTGCCCTGCAGAAATTCACGTCCACTGGTAGTATGGGATTTCATATGAAATCTTCCCATTTTTTAAAGTGAGCAATTAATTAAAAACAAGATACCTTAGAAGGCAAACAAAACAAGCCTGTGGGCTGAATCTGGCCCAAGCCTGTGATCTAGTTACTGTGAAAGTGAGCTGTCATGGCAGGAAAGGATACTTGAGCCTGGTAGCATCTGCGTACACTGGCTTCTGAATGTAGCTCAAAACCACACTGACAGCAAGGCCTGTCCTGTGAGAACTGAGAAGCACCCCGACTCCCAGACAAAGGCCTTTGTAAGTGGATGCCAGTCACCACAAATCTTACAATATTGATACTATGAAGCACTAGCTTCATTTCTGCAAGGTATTTAGATTATAAACATAATGTTTTCATCTGGTTTGCATAAGCTTGGCACAAGTTGATTATCAGTTTCGGGTATTACATTACCTTTCTAGTTCTGTGTCTTAAAGTAGATCTGAAATCATCTTGCCTGTTCTCTAAAAAGTTCACATTCCAGTTTTTCAAACTGAAGTACTTGTAGGTTTTGACTCCAGCTCTCAGTAAACCCCTCCCTCAATGGGAGTTAAGGGAAGAGCCAGTCTCCTCTGTGCCAGTGGGACAGCAGTCTTGCTCAAGACTGTCCTCCCTGTAGAGCTTTGGAAAAATCAGACTCTCATAATATATGCAATAAAATATCAAAAGCCTATTTACCCATAGAAAAACAAGCTGTTAAACTAAATGTGACTGGATGCCTCCAAGAGTTTTTTCCCTCTTAACATTGTTCGCTTATTTGTTACTTGTTTTGTCACTGTTCAGCATGTATGGGAGAGCCATAGGTTTTAAACAAAAAGCTTAACAGACAACATATTTGGAATTTAATTTGTTTTCTTCATTTTCTCCCCTTCAAATCCTTATATTCATACTGGGCATGTACTCTAGGTTCTTGGGAAAAAAGGTGTTTAAGGGTTGTATTACTTTCGTAGAGCTAATACTGCAAGCTAGGTGGCTGAAACAACAGACGTTTAGTCTCTCACAGTTCTGGAGGATAGCGGGCAAGCTGTCAGTAGGGCCATGCTGGCTTGGAAGGCTCTGGGGAAGAATTCTTGCTGCTCCTTGGCTTGTCCCCATCTCTCTAGTCTCTGCCTCAGTCATCACATGGCCTGCTCCCCGTGTGTTTCTGAATCCAAATTCCCCTTTTCTTATAAGGATTCCAGGCACTGGATTTGGGGCCCATCCTAATCCAGTGTGACTTGATTACAACTGCAAGGACCCTAATTCCAAATAAGGTCATACTCACAGGTTCCAGGTGGACATGAATTTTGGGGAGATGCTCTTCAACCCAGTGCATGCATTATTAGTACCTTGTACAAAAATAATCAGAATAGGTAGAGAAAAATTCTCAGGATTAATCACTATATAAGACTGGGAATGCCAAGTCACTTTAGTTGTGTCCAACTGTTTGTGACCCCATGGACTGTAGCCCACCAGGCTCTTGTCCATGGGATTCTCTAGACAAGAATTCTGGAGTGGTTGCCACTTCCTCCTCCAGGGGATCTTCCCAACCCAGGGATTAAACCTGTCTTCTGCCCCTCTTACATTGTAGGTGGATTTTTTACCGCTGAGCCACAGGAGGAGCCAAAGATTGGGAATATATGCCAACATCAGCTGACAAGTTTGCAGGTGTGTAATTCTGCAGAACTTTACAGCATGCGTTTACGATATTAACCTCATTCCTTCTAACTTCCTGCTGTCTCTACTTTCATTTTCTTCTTGGCCCTAGTTTCTTCACTGACTTGTTACAATTTCTCTTTATCTGGTCATATCCTTTGAATTATAAAATACTTGATGCTTCTCTGGAACAAAGAATGATAGGGATAAATAAATAAAATAATAACATAACCACCATTAATTTGATGGTAGTGTTGAGATACTGGCCTCCATTTAAGAATAAACTCATTATGAGAAGCCTTCTGACATGATAAAATGCCAGTGTAGATCTCGGAGTGATGTCTCTAATTGCCTAGACCTTTTTACACTAGGTATCTGCATGAGTTATAACTCTTTTGTGAAGATAAAAAGGATATTGTAAGAAATAGCCCCAGTGCTATAAGAGCTGTCAGACTGGAGGGCATTGCAAATGAGATTAATGATGTCTGCCTTAATATAAGAAGATTTAGCATAACCAAGATTATGGATCCTGCAGAAACCTGCCAGCACTCATTTATCTGGGATAAATATTATTTTTAATTAAAGTCCTAAGGTAGGTTATTCTTGAGCTAATGAGATCTATAGTGATTACCTTTGGGAATTAATTTTCTTCCTTAATTCTCAGTCATTTTGATGATTATCACTTTTTCAGTGTTATGGCAGTCAGCTTGTAGGTCATGCTATTTCTAGCTAAAGGTGCTAGTATTTAGCTAGAACAAATAACCCAGTATTTGGTTTTATGTAGCACTCTCATTTTCTAATTATATTTACCATTTAACCCAAATACTGTTACAGATTTGTCTGTCCAACTGAGCTGTATATGATGAGTCAACATTATAAAATCAGATCACTCACAAGAGCATAAAGATTCAATCTAAGTGAAATGATAAGGAATATAAAATCAGAAAATAGGGCACTGCTATTTTTTAACTATTTAATTGATTCTAGTTCTTTGCTAGGCACTGTGCCGAGTGTTGTAAACACATCAACTCTAAACCACATACAGACTCTGCAAAATAGGAATTATTATTTGCTTATTAGATATGGAATAAATGCTTAGGAAACAGGAGGTTTAACTCTATAGCTCATGTTCATACACCACACAGCTTCTCTGCTATTGCGGCAATCACCCAGCTTTCAGCAGACCTCCACATAAACATTAGTGTTTGTCCAGTGTATGGTTTAACCAAGTTTTCAGTGACTCTATACGGTTGGTGTTCTGGTTACTCTAGCTGTGTAACAAACCACCCTAAAACCTTGTGGTATGGGGTGACATTTTATTATGCTCATAGATGCTGTGGGTAAGGAGTATAGACTGGGAAATGAAGATGGCTTGCCTGTAGAGCCTCAGCTGGAGGGGACTGTGGCTGGAGGAGTCTACATCCACATGCTGGTTGTTGGCTAGAACTTCAGCTGGAACTGAACACCAGAACACCAACAATGTAGACCCTCCCTATGGCCTGGGTTTTCTTGGGACATGGCCACCCCTGAGTCATTGGTCATCTTGTATGGCAGCTCAGGGCTCTGGGGTGAGTATCCCAAGTGAATTAGGCATAAGCTTTTTGTGAATTAGTCTTGCAAGTTATGCTGTGTCACTTCTGATACATTCTGTTGGTTAAAAGCAAGTCACTAAGATTGACCCAGATTCAAGAAAGAGGTTATAGACTCCCACCCCTCAATGAGAGGTGTCAAGGAATTTGAGGACATGCTTTAAAGCCATCACAGTAGGTAAAAAATATTCTATTACATATTGTTACCTGTCACTGATGTGTTGGAGTTAAGGTTCTCATCTATCACTCTGCCCCTTCCTGCTGGCTAACTCGGTTCCTAGACATATAAGCAAGGGCATGCTCCAGGTAAATGCACCTCTATTCCTAGTTGGGATTTCTGATCCTAATTTCTAGCTGATATATGGCCTTAATACATTGACCTGGGAAGAGCTGAAGCACTGGCAGTCCCCTTCTCAACTTTTTCTTCTAAGACCGAGAGAGCCAGACTGTGCTTCTCGTTTACCTTAGATGGTTTTGCTTGGCTTTTCAGGAGCTAGAGCTGAAAAAAATCCAAATTTATTGTTTCACTCACCTGAGATCACACACCTGGTTAATTCAATTTTTAGTAAATTAAAATATTTGTTGACAGGAAGACCCTGCTGGGGTAGATAGAAATCATTAAGAAAAGGTTGGCTGATAACTGCAGAATTAGAATTGAATTGAGCATTTTCCATGTGTTTACAACCTAAGATGAATGAAAATTTCTTTTTTGTCCTTTAAAGGAGAAAAAGTTGAATAGACATGAAAACTACCTAAATGGGAAAGGAGGTGATTATGACCAAGGGTTAAATTGATGATTTGGTGCCTCTTTTTCCCTGAGGCTTCACTTCAAGATAATCATACCATTTTGACATAGGCTGAAACGTTCATGCCAGACCTCTCTAAATCGGATACATTCGGGCTCAGAGAACCACTCTTCAATGACTAGTGTTGGTCTGGAATAGAGAGCTGAGGAGCAATGGTGATTAGGAATCTCAGAGTTGAGATGCTACTCACTTCGTGTGTGAAGTGTTTGCACATAAAGCTGCCACTGTCACAGCTTAATGTATCTTCATGAAAAGATGGCTTGTTGAGTAGCTTTTGGAGAGCTGGAGAAAGGAGTATGCCCTAGGTTCATCCACCTAGAGCATGTTATCCAGAGTGAAGTTAAGTCAGAAAGAGAAAAACACATATCATATATTAACACATATAGATGGAACCTAGAAAAATGGTACTGATGAGTCTTTTGCAGGGCAGCAGTAGAGACTCAAAGACTTGTGGACACAGCAGGGGGAGGGGAGGGTGGGATGAAGTGAGAGAGCAGCAGTGAAATATATACATTACCCTATATAAAACAGACAGCCAGTGGGAATTTGCTGTATGATGCAGGGAGCTCAATCCTGTGCTCTGTGACAACCTAGAGGGGTGGGGTAGGGTGGAAGGAGGGAGGAAGGTTCAAGAGGGAGGGGACATATGTATACTTATGGTGGATTCATGTTGTTGTATGGCAGAAATCAACACAATATTGTAAAGCAATTATCCTTCAATTACAAAAAAAAGAGTATGCCAGTCAGCAGCATTTGATGGAACTATTTTCTGAACAAGCAGAAATTTGAGTGTGTAGATATGCTATGTAGCTGGATTTCTTTAGGATTTTCTATATTGTTAAAGGAGATTTCTTAACCTCTCTTGTGACAGGGGAGTTGTCGGCTGACCAAGTTCTAGTGGATGAGGTATAAGCTTCCAAGTTTCTTTTATTTTCCACTTCTGAGTCTTGTTAAAAGAAAGGGAGTAAGTATATCTTTCACACTGCCTGGAATGTAGGCAGTGGGATGTGAATATGATGGCTAGAGCTGCACTGAACCACACTGTGGAAGCCACTGACAGAGAGGAGGATGTTAGAACAAGAGCCTGGTTCTTGCCATATGAAGCCACCATACCCGCCTTTCAATGTCTCTCCCTTGAGAGAGAAATAAATGTGTTTTTTTTTTATTCTATTTAAGCTACTGTTTGTTGTTAACTGTTGTCATTGTGTATGAAGGCAAAACTAAATGGTGTACTTAATTAATCCTAATTGATCCACTGCCCTTGCAAATAGTTTTACCAGCTTTGGTCCCAGCAGAAAACAAATGAAATACACTAAAGAGTTTAATGAAGGCATTATATACAGAGATGTGAATAGGGTTAAAGGAGTCAATCAGGGACTGACACCAGTCTCCAGGTCACAAGGGGCAGGGAGGAAGCTGTACCTGTAACAGGGTGACAGCTGTACCCTTGAGAGAGGGGCTAGCCTGCAGGAGTTGTGGCCTTAGGAAACCAGCTACAGCAGAAACAGCAGGGTATGGAGACCCAATTCTCTCTTCCTTCCTGTGATTTTCTGTTAGAGCCTGCTATTGCTTGAACCCAATCAGAAGCCAGAGGGCAAGGAAAACTGGGTGATTCAGTCTGTAAAGGACAGCTTCCTGGGACACTGCAGAGGAAAAAAAAAAAAAAAAAAAGAAGAGAGTGAAGAATGAATCTGAATGAGCGATGGAGAGAACAAGCTATATACAATGTCCCCTCATTATAAACTGACTTTTTAATTCTTAAATGATTCGAAGAACAGATTGAGATGATGATTTGCATGAAATTGTCCAATTTGAAAGTTTACTTACTGTTGTTATTTACTGGTTTATGGCTCAGCAATTACACTTTTAGGAAGCTATGCAACTGTTACAAAGAATGAGGTACAGGTAGACTGCTCTGGAAAGTTCTCTAAAGCATGTGATCATGGAAAAAAAATTAACTGCAGACAAATCTGTTTTCCTGGTCCAAAAAGAGAGCCCATGTGTCAATATCTCAATAGAAATGCATTTGTTCAAGTACAGGGCTAGGCTGGGAGGACTTTTTCTCCCAGTCTAGTGGTCACCAGGTGTTCTGTGACAACCTAGAGGGGTGGGATGGGGTGGGAGGTGGGAGCAACATTCAAGAGGGTGGGGACATACATATACCTATGGCTGATTCATGTCGATACATGGCAGAAACCAACACAGTATTGCAAAGCAATTATCCTCTAATTAAAAATAAATTTAAAAATTTTTAAAAAGAGAGAAAAAAAATAATGGTCACTAGGTAGGGAGAGACAATGCAGCTGACCAAGAAAAACTGGTTCCATATGGATGACTTTCCTTTTGTGTTTTGTTGGTATTTTTCAATGAAAAAAATCCAAATCACAAAAGTGTGGAAGATATCACTTAACAAAAAGCTTAATTCTTGATATAAATCTCATTTTATGTATTCTTTTACTAGCAAATGGTCAAATTTAATAAATTGTATGTGATCATTTGCCAGCTGGCATAAATTATATAATTTATAGAAAAATATATAAATGAATATTGAGAATATTTTGAAGTACTTAGCAGAAAGAGAATTAGTTTAGTAAAATGGTGGCCGTTCATATTTAATTTACAAATTCCACATCTGAATTAGAATCCAACATTCAGGAACTTCCCTGATAGTCAAGTGGTTATGACTTTGACTTCCAATGCAGGAGGTGTGGGTTTGACCTGGCCAGGGAGAGGTTGGGGAGAGGAGATCCCACATGCTCCTGGTTTAAAAAAAAAAAAAAAGAAAACAAAAAACACCACCCAAAACTTAAAACAAAAGCAACATTGTATCAAATTCAATAGATTTTGAAAATGATCCACATTTAAAGAAATCTTAAAAAAAAAAAAAGAATCCAATATTCAAATCTCCCATTGACATTTAAACAGTATATTTTAAATTTCCCAAAGTAAAAATACATTTCAAATCTATGCTATCTTTGTTAGTAAAAAGAGATCTTTATCATGGATTGTGATAAATTCTAAAATAGGTTTCTCAAAAAATAAGAAGATAATTCTTTGAAAGAGTTTTGTAACCCTTTCAAAATTCTCTGAAAGTCTGTGTAAATGCCTTTCAAAGGGATTTAAAAATTAACTGAACAATGTCTTTTGGGAATTATATTACACTATTATGGCAAGATAAACATACTTAGAAAGTGGAACTTTAAGAACCCCAAACAGAAACGGAGTCTCTGGGAATTTCTAGACTGTGTCAAATACTAACCTATTTACCAATCATTTGTCACCTTCTCTTATTAAGTTAACCATAAAGAAGGTGAGTTAAAAGTCTCTGAGCACCTTTGTTGAAAACGGCCCACATGACCTCGGAAACACAAGTGTGCTTGTGGGAGAACAAATGTTAATACGAAAATGGTTTACTTCCTGAAAGTTCAAGTGTTTTAGATGGAATAGCTATTATATAACACAGGCACTGGGCTGCTAATTATGCTTTATGGTAGTTAAAAAAATTTTTTTTAATAATCTACCTTGAACATGGAGAAAGTATATTTATTGAAGATTATAACCTTGGATGACTTCTCGTTTCCACTGCATGTGGTAACTGCAACCAATTCAAATATACAGCATTATCAAAAAAGTATTTTTTCAAACTATTAATAAGTGAGTTATCTAGATTTGCTGCAGCAGAAAGAGGAAAGAAAAAAGCTACAATGGGGCTAAATAATCCAGTTAAAAAATCTACCTGTTCTTTAATATAGTCATTCAATCCATTGTACTGGTATGTCGAAAATATTTATTTACTTCTCAATTATTGTTTTCAGTTCCATTTTAAGCTTATGATATTTTCATAGAACAGGCACAGGTAGATAAACTATAGCTATGGATTTTATTCAAGATGTGGGATTTTGGCAGTTAATTATTTAAAAGATTATGAAGGGAGCATGTACTATACTAGGTTTTTTTTACATTGGGATTTAAGCCTGAGTACTATGTTACAAGATGTGAAGAAGAAAGGGTCAATTCAGTTCATCATTCTCTCTTAGCACTGCTGCAGGATCATTTTGCCATTCAAGACCTAAAAATAAAATGGTACATTGTTGAGTTGAAAGTGTTGTCTTACTATGCTGGTAGAGTCTACTTCTTGAAACGGACCTGTCGTTTGCGAGGAGAGCAGTCACAGCATCCATGTGTGGACCCTAAATGACCACATCTGTATCACTTAAAATATTATTTCTATAATTTAAAAATTGGACCAGAAAGAAAGTCTGGGCAAGTGAAACTAGTGTCCTGGCTTAAACTCTGGTCCCACTGTTGCTCATCACTAATGCAACAGAGAAGGCCCTGTGTACTCTCTATTTCCTCACGGTATCCAAAGGCTTTGGTCAGTTCAGAGACATGCGGAGATACAAATCACAGAAACCAAACTCATTTGGCAACAAAACTTGTGTTTTTTTTAATTTAATTTTTTAAATAGTTTTTTTTTGGCGTTGTAAAAGTACACACAATTACTCTCTTACCCATTTTTAAGTGTACAGTTCAGTGTTATTAAACATATTCACATTGCTGTGCATCCATCTATGCCTGTAACCCTTTTCATGTTATAAAACTGGAACTATTCCCATTAAAGAATAGCCCCATCTCCCTTCCCCACTAGGCCCTGGTAACCACCATTATACTTTCTGCTTTTATGACTTTAATTACTCATATAAGTAGAATCACATAGTATTTGTCTTTTTGTGACTGGATTATTTCTCTTAGCATAATGTGTTCAAGGTTCATCAATGTTGTAGCAGATTGCACAATTTTCTTCCTCTTACACTAAGTGCCAAGTCACTTCAGTCATATCCAACTCTTCGCAACCCCATGCACTGTAGCCTGCCAGGCTCCTCTGTCCATGGGATTCTCCAGACAAGAACTCTCCAGACAAGAGTGGGTTGCTGTGTCCTCCTCCAGGGGATCTCCTTGAACCAGGGATTGAACCCACGTCTCCTATGTCTCCTGCATTGGCAGGAGGGTTCTTTACCACTAGTGCCACTTGGGAAGCCCAAGGTACAGAGATATCTTTTTGTTTTTGGAGTGCCCAGGCCTAATATAGCTCATTTTTTATCTGGACATGATTGTCTACTTCCAGGATTTATAATGTGTCCCATGTATTTAACTTGTTGCTTTGAGATTTTGTGCCTTTTTCTGGGAGACCCAATAACCCTGGGTCCCAAGGAAATTAGGAATTTCAATGGTGTTCTGATCTGAGGCCTCCATGGAGGGGCTACATATTCACATGTCTAAATACTGTAGAATAGCCCCTTCTTTTAGGTGTAGTTTCCTTAGTTCCTTTCCCAGGGCCTGGGCAAACAAGTGTGGGCTGTCCCCAAACCCATAAGGCAATACTGTCCAGGTGTACTGTTACATCTGGCCCAAGCGGGAGTTAGTCCATTCAAAGGCCAACATATTATTCTTCCCCTTTAAGGTTGAGGAATATTCCATTGTATATATACACATTCATATATACTACAATTTTACTTCATCCATCCCTGGATAACTTGGGTTGCTTCCATATTTTGGCTATTATGAATAATGCTGCTATGACTGTGGGTGTACAAATACCTCTTCAAGACTCTGCTTTCGATTCTTTTGGGTATATACCTGGACACCGATTTATTTTCGGCTCCAAATAGTCTGAGTAATATAAATAGGCATATTGTTAAACAGACTGCTCATTTCAGATGGGCAAATTCATTTTTCCTTCATTGAAAAAATATTTATTGAGAGCTGTCTTTGTGTCAGGCAAGGGCTAGATTCTTGATCATAGGATCAATGATAGCAAAAATAAGTTGGAAATACAAGATGACAGAGCATTTTCTTTGATTTGGAAAAAAAACTCCACCAAACAGAATGCTGATCAACGTCCATCTCTATGATAAAAGTGAAGATGAGTAGACAATTCACAGAGTTCTTTCTTACCTCCATTTTTATTTCTGTTCTTCTGTAAAGACTCAGATGTCTTCTTATCAAGATGAGTTGCTTTTCCATTATTCCATAAGGAAGTTCCAAAGAGTAATAAGTAGGGTTACATTTAAAGAATGGCATTTAAAATTTTTGAAATAATCCAAGAGCTGTATCTATTGAGTAATGGCCAAGAGATGGTTCAAAACCTCTTTTGTCACACTCACAAAGAATTTTGGGGTGGCGAGGCAGGGGGGAAGGAAGGAGTAACATGGGTATAAGAATTCCAGATCAATTCATCCATAGTTTAGTGACCAAAAATGTCCAGTGTCTAGTTTCATTTCTAGCTTTTGTTACTATCTTAGCTGCTCACTTAAAGATTTTCACTTGATATCCAAACCAAAGGGAAGTCTGGCAAGGGGTTTAACCATATGCAAATGGATTGTATCATTTCTCTCCAAAACAATGTCTTCTATAACAGTACACGCTGGGAAACCAAACAGGGTCAGGAAACACACAGCGGCCCCATGGCTGTGCAAGCCTTACTGGCAGATGCGATTCATTCTCAGAAGCACTCAAAGTCTCCGTCAGCTACCATTGCACGTGTCACACAAGCATGGTGGTGACAGAAGACAGTGGCCAAATTGGCTTACTCCTCTGATTCTCCACCAAAAGGAAGCAATGATCAGAGAAGGCTAGAGGGTAACCAGGAACCTAAGATTTTGCCACGACTTTTAATAAGATGGAGAGGGAACGGCCATTTGGGTCTTTTACATGAGGGACTCTTCCCAGGGTGGGAAGTGCAACAGTTTCCAGCCTCCTTGAGCAGCTATCAGGAAGATGGAAATGGATAGCTGAGAGATCCTGTGGCTCCAGGGGCTTTTCATACTTCAAGTCTCCATTTAGCTGTGATCTCACCCATGAAGTCTTCCTTAATTTTCTAACTTACATTAACTTCCTTAATTTTCCAACTTTCTTCTTTGCAACCATGTCCTCTCCCTGTCACTAAGTATTATATCTTTTATGTCATACATATGTCTAGGCTTCATAACTAAACCTCCTGAAGGCAGGATCCCCATTGGATTCGCCATGTATACCCAATCACCCTTACTCTGTCCAGCAAAAACTAGGTAGTTAGAAAAATGTTAATGAGTAAGTAGATAAGTCTGACTGAAGAAGACCTGAGATTCCTCGAGTAAGCAGACAGTAGGTTACTAACTGCAGAGCATCTGGTGCTTCTTGTGGTCTTGGCAGAGAGGGAGATCAGGGAAATCCAGGGACAAAGCTGGGGTCTACTGGCCACGGCAGTTCAAGCACAGACACAAGGAGTACACTGAAGCTGGAGTGTAGCTTCTCAAATAATTACACATGCAACCATTTGTTCCATATTTCATTAAGATGGGCCGCCATGACAAAATGCTCCCTTGGCATAAATAGTACACTTTTTCTATCAAGGGCTTTCTTTTGTGTTACTTTACTGAAAAATCAAAGTAGGCATTTCTGCTATCAGTATCCTCATTTCACCTGCTGGGATGCTAAAGAGAAGTAGGTGAATGACTCAAAGTGCTTTCTTCTCATATCCTTGGGCATTTGCTTCCTCCTGACTAGAGAAGGCCACAGAAAAAAATGTTCTTCTTCCATTTTCCCTGAGAACACACTTGTTCAGAAATGAAAACTTGTATATATAGTTCTCATCATTTTGTATGAAGTCAACGTTTCAAGAAGTACGTTGAGATCTCATGTAAGTCGAAATTGTTGCCAGTAATCAACTGGTATGAAAGGAACTGTTCTGTTTTATAGATTCATTATATTAGGATATTAAAGAAGGCCTGCATGGATCGCCTACCTTGAATTTGGTGATATATTTGATAGTGGTCTATGAAGTCTTTTTCATTAAATTTGATTTCACTTATGTGGTAACACTGTAGTCTTCAACAGGAATTTGGGTAAACAAAGTTAATAATACATTAAAATAAATCACATTGGAAATCAGGAAGAAGGGGAATAGTCATTTGCCACGGGCCTTCGAATTCCCTGGATCCACCGGGGCTGGACCCTGGCAGTCATTGAGTTCCTGCAGGGACTAAAGTTTAGTTAATTAAAAAAATAACGATTCTCTATCTCATGAAAAATTTAGTTTTAAAATATAAATCTGCTGCTGCTGCTAAGTTGCTTCAGTCATGTCCGACTCTGTGCGACCCCATAGATGGCAGCCCACCAGGCTTCCCCATCCCTGGGATTCTCCAGGCAAGAACACTGGAGTGGGTTGCCATTTTCCTTCTCCAGTGCGTGAAAGTGAAAAGTGAAAGTGAAGTCGCTCAGTCGTGTCCGACTCTAGTGACCCCATGGACTGCAGCCTACCAGGCTCCTCTGTCCATGGTATATTCCAGGCAAGAGTACTGGAGTGGGGTGCCATTGCCTTCTCCGAAAATATAAATCTACTGCAGTTCAAACCTCTGTATTTAGACTACTTGCCAAAGAGGAACTCTGAGGTTAAGTATAATTAAAGTGGATCATAGTATTTTCACTATTTTATATATGAGGAATATCAGGCATTCTGAGAAAAAATGCCTAGTCCACCTTCTCTGGAGAATCATTAGTGGCCCAAATGACAAACCGTATTCTTTCCCAGACCACTAAAAAATACTTCCCCAAAGGGTGATAGTTCTGTTACTATTTATGTTATGTAATAATGAAATATAAAATTATTCAGTAACTGTGGTCCCTTTTTAAAGTCACTAAAATTTTGTATATGTTAAAAATCATGCAAACCTGAGCTCATACTGGGCACTTTACTTATAACTAAGGAAAAATATCCACTAGTGTATATTGAGAGAATGGAAACATGTTTGCATGGAAAGCAAGTATTTTGTCATTAGTCTGTTTCCAACCCTTTTGTAATTGATTTTAAGTTATTTAGAGTTTTCATTTTTAACAGGGATTACAATTTTAACAGTTTCAGAAATATAAAAAGATGGCATCAAAATGTCCTATATATTGGTAATCTGAGCCCAAGAACTTTTCATGCTTAGCTTCTGTTCTTAGCTTCACAGATACAAAATTGAGCAGAATAGAAAAGGGAAATATTCATGTCAGCTGTTGAAAACTAGTTTGTAAGACAGGCCTAAAAGCGTTTATCTCTGGCATGTTCAGTATGGAATGCATAGCTGATTTTCATTCAGCCACCAGAGAAAGGCATTCTACAATGACAGATAGCCTTATCAAACTTACAATTAGCTGGATTCTTCTGCAGTATACAGCAGTTGGTTAAGTAAGGCTGAAGTGAGAGCTCTTACCAGTTTTGTCAGAAATGATTCTCCATCATGAATATTTGGTCAACTGGTTAGGTCTAGTGTGAATGTGTAATTTTCAAAAGAAGGAGCTGAGAACTGCTAACATGTCCCAAAGAAGCACCTATTAAAAGCTGATCTCAAAGCAAACAAACCATCAATTTATTTAATTTTCAAGTAGCTTTTTCACTAAATGTATTATTTCTTTAAGATTACCACGGCTCATTCTGCTTCGATTGTTTACAGTGCTTGTTATTGTGCTTAAAATTTTGCAGTAAGGTGAAATAAAACATTCCAAACAGTTTTAAAATACATGGAAGATGAAATCTCACACTTATACAGCATATAGTTTGATTCTTTTATATTCACGACTAATCAAAATTGTGTCTTAAAACAGCAACTTGATATTTTTCAAACTGTACTCAGAAACACTACTGTATACCATCTATTTTAATACTAATACTTCTAGGATTAGCTTTATTAACAGTATGACATTTTCATGCATTCTTAAACTTTATACTAGTTTCAATATTCACAATGTTTAAGTTCAAATCAACTAGTAGAGCCTACATGAGAAAAGAATGAAATGAGATTACCCTTTTTATATAATCAGCTAAATTATTTTTAAGAGTAAAAAGTTAATACTAGGATTTAAAAACCTAAATTTCCAATGTTACTGTTAATTCAACCACATGAATATTACTTTAGGCCACAGGACTGCCCATTAGCCTTTCTTGTCGGAGAGCGATTAATCTCTTGAACCATTTTTCCTCAGCATCAGCTTTCTCAATAAATAACTGAAATGAAAAAAAAAAGAAGAAGAAAAATATCACTGTCTGCCAAATAACTTGGATTTGATCTTACAAATCATCTTTATAGAATACATCCTTTAGCACAACATTTAGATACTACTTAACTCTTGATGACTTCTTAACTGAAGATCATCTATTTGGAATAACCCTTGGAAAGTTTGGAAGGACTAATATAAAAATCATTAGCAATTTTACATTTCATTTTGTAAAGTTTATTTCCTACAAACTTTCTGAGAGACAGAGTGGTACGACCCTAATTCACAGAAGACAGCACAATATGACATTAAAGACATGCCCACAGTCAATAAGCCAATAAGTCAATAAGCAGAGCCAGAATTAGATCTTTTAGTGCCAGATGAAAAAATGAAACAAAACTCTTCTTTTTTGTCTATTTTTCTTAACCACATAAAGAATCTTCTAGAAATCAGGTAACATAGGGTGGCCCAAACCAGATTCAAATACTGGTAACAGCTCTAAGGGCTGGGGGTGAGCTGTCTTATGTTTGGCAAATATGAACATATGAATCCATTTTCTTCAATGGTCTTCTTGTCACCAGCCCAAAAGAACAGCAGTCTGAGTTAACTTCAGTGAACTAGACTTAAACTGACATTCTTAAAGCTTAAGGGTCTTACATTTGGATGAGCCAGAGAATTGTCATCTTGGTACTTGATAGCAGTAGGGATGCTGCTTGGGTCTATTTCCTTTTCATTACTCGGTGGATCAGCCACCACTGATGCGGGTCCTGATGTGGTTGCTGCATGCTTCACTTCACTAGCTTCCACTGCCTGAAACATAAAACACTTTAGATTTTGAATAATAATTGCTCAACTGGCCTCCTTTGAGATGATACTAACCGCAACATGGCCCTAGGATACTGAATAACAGACTACTCCTCAAACAAGCAAACAAATACAAAGAAATTGTGAAAATGTTATTCTTTCAATCAACATATTTTTCTTAAGAAATTTGTACTTATGAGTCTATACTATTGAAAAAGTATATACATTACACAGATGTAAATTCTATTAATCGAAACACGTGGGCAACAAATCTCCATTGAGCTGGTCTCTTTAGGTATAAAAAGCAAATCTAAAGATTTTTATTACTATTTCTTAAATAAGTGCCTTCAGTTCAGTTCAGTCGCTCAGCTGTGCACGACTCTTTGTGATCCCATGAATTGCAGCACGCCAGGCCTCCCTGTCCATCATCAACTCCCAGAGTTCACTCAAACTCCTGTCCATCGAGTCGGTGATGCTATCCAGCCATCTCATCCTCTGTTGTCCCCTTCTCCTCCTGCCCCCAATCCCTCCCAGCATCAGAGTCTTTTAACTGCCTTACTGAAATATAATTCCATATCACAATTCATATCGCTTTTATTACATCAGCAGAGTTCTGAAACTATCACTCCAAACAACTTTAGAACATTTGTATAACCCTCCTAAAAAAACACATACCCATTAGCAGTCACTGCTCCCCATTTCTCCCCAACTCTGACATCCCTAGGCAACCACTTATTTACTTTCTGTCTTTATGGATTTGTCTATTCTGTACATTTTATATAAAAGGAATCATACAATATGTGTTTTTTTGTGTGTGTGTGACTGGCTTCTTTCATTTAACATGTATATCAGTATTTCATTCCTGTTTGTGGTTGATCCTATTCCACTGTATAAAATATTATAGGCCAGGTACTGTGCTTGGTACCAGGGACAAAAGACTAATAAATCATTGTGCCTGCTTGGAAAGAACCAAGAGTGTAGTGCTGCTCAGGTTAATTTCAACATCTCCTTCCCTGAGCTAAGAGGCCAGGGAAGTGCCTAATTAACAGCAAGGCTGCAGGGATAATATGAAATGAATGATGAGATAAACTAGATGAGAAGTTGGAATTAAAAGTTAAAATTAAAAAACTCTAGATGATTGACTAGCCTTTTTTTTTCTACACCCATTGTTCTAAACCTATAGCTTTTCAATTTCCATGTTTTGTTGACTTTCCTACTTCTGAACATCCACTTCTCTGAATGAAGTGTAAAAAAGATGTCACTGGGGAAAACATCTAGAAAATGAAATACGCATGAATTAGTTATTAGAATGATTTATCTCAGAGTTGGAGATTAGTCTCTTTAACCAGTACTTACTAAGCACTACTAATTGCTCAGCACTGGGTACACCAGGGAGAATAAGAAGACATGTTCCATGTCCGAACTGAAGATGACATTTTGCTGAAGGGGTGACAGATCTCTAACAAAAAAATACCAAAATATATATATAAAGACAAATTGCAACAAGTTACAACAGAGCTGTTTAAAGAAATATTTGGTAAATTTGATTTGGAAGTTTTTTTCTTTTATTTTGCAGCCAATATATTTTCCCCCAGACCTCTAACATTACTACATCTCCAAAATACTGGTCACAGAAGACTCATAGCCCTAAGGGATATGACACTGACTTTTTATAAAACTGAAGGCATGTAACAGTAAAACCCCATATTCCGCAGAGAGGGAAGTGGGGAAGTATCCTAGCCCAGTGAGGTCCAAGACACAATTTTTAAAAATTATATGTTGCCATACAGGGAATAAAAGAGTATGCATACGTGCATGCCTAATCATTTCAGTCATGTCTGACTGTGCGATCCCACGGGCTGTAGCCCGCCAGGCTCCTCTGTCCATGGAATTCTCCAAGCAAAAATACTGAAGTGGGCATACTGTTCTGCGTAACCAGGCCAGGCTATGACAGGGCTCAGCTAGGAGACTGGCTGTCCATATTGAACAACCTTGAAAAATTGTGAAGTGTTGTTATTCTAGTTGCCAAAGATGCGGACTGCACATATTCAGGTGG
Source organism: Bos mutus (assembly GCF_027580195.1). Taxonomy (NCBI): domain Eukaryota; kingdom Metazoa; phylum Chordata; class Mammalia; order Artiodactyla; family Bovidae; genus Bos; species Bos mutus. The sequence goes on from NC_091617.1 coordinate 107,838,614, forward strand.
CAGAGATAACATTCTATTATAAAAATCAGGTAATCTGATTTTGTTTTTACCTACACAGTATGCTTATATATACATAAGGTATAAAAAGAAAACAAAGTTCTCAATGGTTAGGATCAGAACATAAAAGTTATTATCTAATAATGGCTAATTTAAAAATGCGTGAGGAAAATGATTAATTGCTTCTTTAAGTGAGGAAAGCTGTTTTAGAGAAAATTTGACTTAAAAAAACCCCTCAATATGGCCAGCCCACGATCAAACATCTGGCTTCAAGTAGCACTGCCACCTGGTGGTTCAGTTTGGAACAATTTGTTTTAATCTGCACTTTGTAAGTAAAAGAACAAATGACCACGCTGCTTAGTTAGGTACCCTTTTTGAATACTGGTGGATATCAGCCAAATACAAGGTTAGGACTGAATAACTGATAATAAGTTTATCTGGGAGAGCAGTCTGAAAACAAGTTGCATCTTGGTTCCTCAAGTTGATGATGTATAAGGAACTATCAGATTGTCTATCTACTCACATTAGAGAAATAGGATGGTAGAGAGTTAAAACTAGTTAAATCACTGTGTTGCAGGAGACACACCATCTAGCATGTCACTGGTGATAGCCACTTTTCTGGTAATATCTCCCTAGTTAAATTAGTGGAATTTATACAGCTGAAGACTCTACCAATGGAAGGGGTCATTAGGTTACACAAAAGCCTTCTTTAGAGATACAAATTTTATACCAAACGTGTGTCGAATTGTCCAGGAGAAAAGGATGTTGAAACTCGGGTCATAATTTAATTTTCAAGAAAAGGATAGCCCATAAGATCTCCCCATGACCTGGATGAAATGGTCCTCTAGATAATTTACCTCCCTTTGCTAAGTCATCTCCTGATAAATAATTCATCTTCTTGGACATCCTGAATCTTTACCTCATATTGCAGACACAGACATTTTAGCAAATGGAAGGGATATCACTTTCTAAACTAATAAATTGGCCCACTGTTTTCTATTACAGTCCAGTGCGAATTTATGCTTTGCTGGCCCATCACTGCTCTTCTGATGATTTTGATATGTGACGACTAATACAAGTCCAGGTTTGGATAGCTAATATTTTATTAGCCTTACTGTACATTTACCAAGGTAAATGCCATCTTCTGAGGCTTTTTAGCATATTCCCCTGTTAGGGTCACTTCAAGGCATGCTTTCTTTATAACTTAACAGGGAATATGCATTGAGTTACAATTATGAGAGACATTTAATCAGTAGGAAAAAAGTGGGTTCTGGTGTTGGACAAATTTGGTTTTGATGCTGCTTTCAATCATTTATTAGATTTAACAATGGATTATAAAATTTGCTGAACCTCAGTTATAAATGTTACTAGGATACTAGTTAAATTATAAAAGTTAAATGTCTAGTATAATCGTAGCCATTATAATGGTAATTATTATTTTAGTTGTTATTTAAATATATATGAAAAAGTGGGGCTGGGATACAACATTGCTTTATACCATTTGCTTAGTGCTTTAACATTTCCAAATGGCTGTGTCGAAACAAACAGGTTTCAAGCTGATGTCTATACACGAAACCAGTAAGTTACTGTGTAAAGTAATTTTAAAACTCTTTGCTTGGTAATACAGTAGATCACCAAGCCTCAAGTAAGGAGAATTTTAGGTCTAGAGAACATAAAAAATTACATAAAACAATCTCTGGCATAACTAAAATGGAAATTTTTGTGTCTAAAATCGCTCTGAAGGAAGTCGCACACACATCCAGCACTTGGTCTTCAGTGATATAAGGTGGATTAGTAGCAGGAAGACGAGGTGTGGCAACAGCTTTCATTTCTTGAATACTTATATATGCCAGGCATGTGGTTAACTGTTTTATGTAAATATCTTGTTCATCCTCATAAAAACCTCTGCTACAGGTATTATCCCCATTTTAAGAGAAGAGAGTCAAGGTGTAATGAAACCATTACATAGTTGAAGGATATAGTCAGCAAATGGCAGAATCAGAATGTGGCTCCACGTCTGACCCTCATCTCATGCTTTTGACCACTGCTTTCTAATTGCTAAATGCAAGATTTATTGTAATCTGGTTTGCATTTTAGAGGAAATAAATAAAATTATTGGTAAAATATTTAAACTAAACATATTTCTAAGTGGCTCAACTCACAGTGCTGGATTAATATTTTGAGGCTGCTTCTGCTTCTCTGTCATTCTTATCCAGCCAAGAGCTAGCCTGTTCCAATTTTATATCTTTCTATGAATTATTGTTAAGGGGAAATTCTTTTTAAAAGATAGTTGAGACAGAAGGTGGGTTTCCCTCACACAGATTTCTTAAGGTTGCTTACAAAATGAAGAGACCCCCTAGGGGTTCCATCCTTGTCCTCTTAATCCTTAACTGTGGCATCTGAATTGGAAGTATAAGAAAAGCCATATTGAAACTGAGTAAATTCCAACTCAGCACTAAAAACTAAAGCAAATAAAAGCTGATTATTAAAATAATTAATAATGGTGGTCCCTCTGATGATAGAGATAGGTGAAATTCCTTTATATTGCTTTCATAGGAAGCCCATTTAACTACACAAAGGGTTTGTTATAAATTTGGGAAGAACAGTTTTTCTCTTGGATTTAATCAGTTATCTTAAGATTAATAACCATAGGAAATAATATTTTAAAACTTCTCTTGGGAATATAACAAGGTAGAAAAATTACTAATTCTGAAATTAAAATATATAGATATTACATTTATACATTTCAGAAGTCTTTTAAGAAATTCTGAAGAATTTCTGTGTTTATCAGCAAGGTCTCTGATTTGTGAGCAAGGAGACTCAGGGAAACTAAGAGGCGTATCAGAAAAACATAAATGAAGTAAAGTTTATACTTAAGACGGATTGAATACCTACAGTAGAACTTTTCAAGTTTTGTATACATACACTATACATACTTGGTGTGTAGAACATACTTAGATATTAAATAATTTAGATGCTAGTCTATAATTTAAAAATAAACATTTAATGGATTAAGAAACATGTTAGATATTTGATAATCATTATATTTAATTCTCAGTTACTCTAAAAAGTAGATATTATTAGCTTAATGTTATGAATTTGGAAACAGAGGCTTAGAAAGAGGTTGAGGTTTGCTCTAGATCATAAATTATGGTAGGAAGTGTAAAAGTTAAGTTCAAAGTCAGATCTTGAGTCCAAAGTTCATGCTCTTTCCACTATATTAAACAGGGTTTGGATCAATTTCCTCAATCACTGTCAATTTTACTAGTTACTGGAAGAACTGCTATTATCTTGGAAGAGAGGAACAGAACTGCAAATAAATTTATTATATTAATAATTAATACCAAGTGGGAAAAAGTTATTTAGAAGAAAACTCAGTGTGTTAACCATAGAGGAATAAATAGTTCCACAGAAAGAAAATGCTAGTTTATCTTAAGTGTGTCCGGTGAGAACTGGGAAGTCAAGGTGAACTCTAGAAAACAAATACTACTGAAGTCAACTTCAAAATAAATTACAATTCTCCTAGGAGAAGTGAATGACCCCATAACATGTACAAGTAAGATATTAAATAAAATGGGCAGCTATATTTATGAATGTGCATTTCACAGCTCCTTTTTCTTCAGAGATTGTGGTGGCAAACTACAAAATGTTCACACGAAATCAGCAAAATAACAGGGCAGGGGCATGGACTAACCAAGGTTGTCTAGTACATCCTGGCATCTTGCACATGCTCAATTCATGTCTCCAGAATGAATCATTTTAAAATATATATGGTAACTGAAAAGCCATCCATCTCACTAACAATAAAATAAAATGCTAACAGAACAACAAAAGGTCAATTTTTACCTATTAGGTCAGTAAACATGAAAAAGTCTGACTTAAAAAGTTAGGTGTTAACCAGGCTGTGAGAGGCACACTTCTCCCTGTACTTGGGGGTGGAATTTGAACTGATACAGTATTTTGGGAGAATGACTTTGGAAATAGGTACAAAAATAAACAATATTAACCTTTAACAAATAACTCCATCTTGAAAAATTTATCCTCTGGTGATAATAATGGATATTCACAAACATATATATAATACCTCCAAACGTACAACTGTTTAAATATCTACTTATCAGAGGAAACAAAATGAACGAATTATGATATTGGGTTGGCCAAAAAGTTCATTTGGGTTTTCCCGTACCATCTTACAAAAGAATCTGAATGAACTTTTTGGCCAATCCAATACATTCATCAGGAGAATGCCATACACACAGTCATTAATATATCTACAGATGCAGAATATTTTTGAATAAGTAGTAACTATACTACATCTTCATTATATGTGTGATATTAAAGAATACATGTATTTCACAGTAGACAGCCTTTTCTTCCTAAAAGAACACAAATTCCAAAAAATAACCCTGATAATGATTGAAAGAATAAATCAAATACTCAACAGAAATAAAATGCCAACGAAAGCTCCTTTTATTAGAGTTGAGTAAGTGATACCCATATATAGACAAAGAGTGTAGATAGATATACGTTACTATTTGGGCAATAATTTTATTGTTGAAGTTCTTTTCTAACTTTTCTCTAGCAATGTCAATTCAAAAAGCAGGTGTATCCATTTGAAAAGAAAATGGTGTATGTTCACAAAATGCACATTACTGCTATAGAACTGTCATGTTGACATTTTACTTTGTCTTCTTGGTGAATTTTAAAATAAAAATACCATCAGAAACATTTTTACAGGTTTTTTTTTTTTTTTAACAATTTAAACAAACTGATTCTCACCGATTTTTCTCTCAATAACATGCTGACACTCTCTTGCCCTACTTCATCTACTAGAAGAACTTATATTTAAGTAAAATCCATTAATAAAGCTTCTCTTTAGTTGGAATGTAAAGGCTTATTCATAATGCCTGGATGAAAACTTACCTTTTTGATTTCTTTACTTGATCTGAATGTTTGCTGAACAAAAGAATCACTTTCAATGGCTTCAATTTCTTTGACTCTTTTTACTTGTTCTACCAGGGTGGTTTGGTCTAAAAGAGAGCATATAATGTCCATGTATTTTGATGTGTAAGCTTGTTAACAGCACTATACCTAAACAATGTTCCTTCTATGAAGTAATATTATGACTTACAAAATTTAACTGGATTAAAAAAAAAAGACATTATGGTTAAGTTATAACAGAAACATTTTACCCCTAGAGATCCACAAATAGAACATTCCTTCTCCAAGGGATCTTCCTGACACAGGGACTGAACCCGGGTCTCATGCACTGCAGGCAGATTCTTTACTAACTGAGCTGCCAGGGAAGGCTCTGGTATAACAATATATAATTATATTTACATTAATTATATGTTAATTTTAATTATATATTAATTTTCTTCTTATTATTTAATCTATCAATGGGTTTCCCTTCCATGGAGTCGTAAAGTCAGACATGACTGAGTGACTGAACAACAAGAACATGGCATTATGCTGCTGCTGCTGCTAAGTCGCTTCAGTCGTGTCTGACTCTGTGTGACCCCATAGCAGTCCACCAGGCTCCTCCATCCCTGGGATTCTCCAGGCAAGAATACTGGAGTTGGTTGCCGTTTCCTTTTCCAATGCATACATGCATGCTAAGTCGCTTCAGTCATGTCCAACTCTATGCGACCCTATGGACAGCAGCCCACCAGGCTCCTCTGTCCACAGGATTCTCTAGGCAAGAATACTGGAGTGGGTTGCCATTTCCTTCTCCAGTGGCATTATGTGTGGGATTTAATTTTAAATACTTCAGGTCCACTCCTCCCCAAAATTGAAGTAGGCATTGATATATTGGTGGTTTAGTTGCTACATCATGTCCAACTCTTGTGACCCCATGAACTGTAGCCTGCCAGGCTTCCCTGTCCTTCACTATTTCCCGGAGTTTACTGAAACTCATGTTCATTGAGTTGGTGATGCCATCGAACCATCTCATCCTCTGAACCCCACTTCTCCTCTTACCCTCAATCTTTCCCAACAGCAGGGTCTTTTCCAGTGAGTCAATTCTTGCCATGTTACCCCTAAATATTTTAGTAGGCATCTCAGATAAGGGCTTAAGGAAAAAAACTAGCAACATAACTATAATACTATCTTTAAGTCCAAGATTATTAGGAACAATTCCTTAATATTGTCCTGTATAGTCCATGTTTAATTTTTACTGATTGCCCAAGAAAAGTGTTTTTTTTTTCTTTTTTTACAGTTGGTTCATCTGAAACAGGATCTAAACAAAGTCCACATATTACACTTAGTCAACAAGTATCTTAAATTCCGTTTAATCACAAACAGTCCACCAACCCTTCCTTTCATTGTCATTTATTTATTGGAGAAAATGGATCATTTAGCCTCCAAAATTGTCTATATTCTGGATTTTGCTGATTTTATTATCATGGTGTCATTTAACATGTTCTTCTCTCCTTCATATTTTCTGTAAACCAGCAGTTAGATCTAGCCAGGCTTAAGTATGAGGTTCAGTTTCTTCTGGTCAAGCATACATCACAGGTAGTGCTGTGTAATTCCAAATACATCAGATTAGGATGTGCTTCTTCCACTTTTAATGATGTTAAGCTTGATCAGTGTGTTCAAGATGATGTCAGTCCTACCGTATTATTAAGTTCTCCACTAAACTTTCACTTAATGGTTTTAGCAGACATTAATGATTGTTGCTTAAATCCATTATTTTATTAGGCACTGCAAAATGGTGATTTTTTTTTCTAATTCTATTATTTGTACCATATTTATTAACTCTGGTCTAAAGAACTTCCCTCATTGACTATTTTATGATTGAAATATAGTCTGTACAGGAAAAAGCAGAGTGTTTAATTCTCTTTATTGATCAATTCTGGTCCAAAGGTGACCATTATGAGCTCATGAATAATTATATATTAATGCATTTCAGTCCATAGGCATCATCTTCGCATTTTGATTCTACCTTTGCCAAGTGGGAGCCTCTTGGATATGAAGAGTGGGAGAGTGGGAGCACTCTTCTGATATGACCTCTTTTGTTAAGACTGGTAAGAGGTCCCATATAATCACGATGGTATGATCACTCATATAGAGCCAGAAATCCTGGAGTGTGAAGTCAAGTGGGCTTTGGGAAGGATCACTACAAACAAAGCTACTGGAGGTGATGGAATTCCAGTTAAGCTATTTCAATTCCTAAAAGATGATGCTGTGAAAGTGTTGCACTCAACATGCCAGCAAATTTGGAAAACTCCGCAGTGGCCACAGGACTGAAAAGATCAGTTTTCATTCCAATTCCAAAGAAAGGCAATGCACAGAATGTTCAAACTACTGCACAATTGCACTCATCTCACATGCTAGTAAAGTAATGCTCAAAATTCTCCAAGGCAGGCTTCAACAGTATGTGAACTGTGAACTTTCAGATGTTCAAGCTGGTTTTAGAAAAGGCAGAGGAACCAGAGATCAAATTGCCAACATCCACTGGATCATGGAAAAAGCAAGAAAGTTCCAGAAAAACATCTATTTCTGCTTTATTTCTGCACTATTTCTACTTTCTATGTCAAAGCCTTTGACTGTGTGGATCACAATAAACTGTGGAAAATCCTGAAAGAGATGGGAATACCAGACCACCTGACCTGCCCTCTTGAAAAATCTGTATGCAGGTCAGGAAGCAACAGTTAGAACTGGACATGGAACAACAGATTGGCTCCCAATTGGGAAAGGAGTACGTCAAGGCTGTATATTGTCACCTTGCTTGCTTAACTTATATGCAGAGTACATCATGAGAAATGCTAGGCTAGAGGAAGCACAAGCTGGAATCAAGATTCCCAGAAGAAATATCAATAACCTCAGATATGCAGATGACACCACCCTTATGGGAGAAAACGAAGAACTAGAGTCTTTTGATGAAAGTGAAAGAGGAGAGTGAAAAAGTTGGCTTAAGGTTCAACATTCAGAAAACTAAGATCATGGCATTTGGTCCCATCACTTCATGGCAAATAGATGGGGAAACAGTGGAAACAGTGTCAGACTTTATTTTTTGAGGCTCCAAAATCACTGCAGATGGCGACCGCAGCCATGAAATTAAAAGATGCTTGCTCCTTGGAAGAAAAGTTATGACCAACCTAGACAGCATATTGAAAAGCAGAGACATTACTTTGCCAACAAAGGTCCATCTAGTCAAGGCTATGGTTTTTCCAGTAGTCATGTACGGATGTAAGAGTTGGATATAAAGAAAGCTGAGTGCTGAACAATTGATGCTTTTGAACTGTGGTGTTGGAGAAGACTGTTGAGAGTCCCTCAGACTGCAAGGAGATCAAACCAGTCCATCTTAAAGGAAATTAGTCCTGAATATTCATTGGAAGGACTGATGCTGAAGCCCAAACTCCAATACTTTGGCCACCTGATGTGAAGAACTGACTCATTTGAAAAGACCCTGATGCTGGGAAAGATTGAAGGTTGAAGGAGAAGGGCACGATAGAGAAAGAGATGGTTGGATGGCATCACTGACTCAATGGACATGAGTTTGAGTAAATTCTGAGAGTTGGTGATGGACAGGGAGGCCTGGTGTGCTGCAGTCCATGGGGTCGTAAAGAGTTGGACATGACTGAGCGACTGAACTGAAGAGGTCCCAGGTTCATCCTGTACAGTTCCTGTCTTAGACTTGCGATCAGCCATTTCCCCAAGAGGCTTGGATTTCTTTTAGTGGGAAATGACATTTATTTAAAGACAATAACCTGAGCAGTAGGGGTTCCCGTTGTTTTTGGATTGTCATTGCTTCTCATATTTTTCAGTGGGTGGGATAGGAAATATGTATTTTTAGGAGAGAAAAAACAAATATAAGTTTATGCTGATATTACCAGCTGAATTCAAGATTATAATACTTTTTTGAGTCTTTTATATTTGTATATCATTCCTCTTATTCTAAGAATATTGCTGCTGCTGCTGCTGCTGCTAAGTTGCTTCAGTCATGTCTGACTCTGTGCAACCCCAGAGACGGCAGCCCACCAGGCTCCCCCATCCCTGGGATTCTCCAGGCAAGAACACTGGAGTGGGTTGCCATTTCCTTCTCCAAAGCATGAAAGTGAAAAGTGAAAGGCAAGTCGCTCTTAGCGACCCCATGAACTGCAGCCTACGAGGCTCCTCCATCCATGGGATTTCCTAGGCAAGAGTACTGGAGTGGGGTGCCAGTGCCTTCTCCACTAAGAATATTACTTAGGCTTTAAAGATATGATCAAAAGGACTTACTTGTTCTTTCTGAGTTGCCTTTGTATTAGCTTCAAAATAATAAGATAAACACTACTATTGAGATGAATTATGCAATTTAAAATTGATGGTTCTTTTTGATTTTAGGATTTGTTCCACTGATGAACTGTCAAAACACTATAAAGTCACTTGGAGAAATAATTCTCCATGTGATTATGTTACCAACTTGATATATAACAGTTAGGTTCATTTGTTTCAGCTTTTTAAAAAGTTTTTAAATCTTTTGCTCTGTTGTTTTCATAATTAATATTTTGTTTTTTGATTCCATAAAACATTCTTGTAAAGTCAAAATTAAAACATCATTCAGAAAAGTCTAGGTTTCCTTTCTGACCCCATTCCCCTCGTTCTTCCCCTAATCCACAGGCAATCATTTTTTATTAGGTTTTGATTTTTACCCTTCCATTGCTTATTTTTGAAAATATGAGCATACATATTCTCTTCTTTCTTACACACAATTAGCATGCTATACATTTCTATGTATATTACTTCTCTAACTTAGCACTATGTCTTTTAGCATAGAGACTTGCTCATTCTGTTACAGATATACAGTAACCTACTATATGGTTGCATAATAGTTTTTTTCCTACCAATACCTATTGATGGTCATTTGAGTTGTTCCCAGTTGTTTGCCTTTATAATTAGTGCTTTAATAAACAGCCACAGTCATGTGTCGTTTCATATTTTTGTATTTTTTTCACATGCCAGATGGACAGGAAAAAATGCAACTTTATGGATCACACACTCATGATTAGTCTAAGCTGAAATGAATACACAGCTGAATTAGGAGCTACTGAACACTCAGCCAAGGTATCTAAAAATGCTGGGATTTTAGCCTTTATGAATAACTGAATTTACTTAAAAAGCAATTGTAACAACTGGTTTAACAAGATAGAGCTACTTGCATCAAAGCAACTTCTACATACTAAGCTGCAAAAGTAAATCTGGTTGAATATGCTAAAAAATAAAAATTAACATTTTATGAAAAATCTTTGGTTCAATTTTTGGCCAACACAAATTATAAGTATATAGTCTTATGCAAGTTCCAGTTTATTTAAGAGAAAGACAGTCCTTCTGAAGATGTGTCCCTGACAGCTCTAACCAGTCTTTTCTCATGTGAGAAATCCTGCATGGAATGCGTGGAAATAATAGCTTCAGAGACAACACTTCCATCTTTGGAAGAATATATTTTCCAACATAAAAGCAAACACTGTCAGAGTGTCACGGAAGAGCAAATAGTTCCACATGCTTTAGAATAAAACCTCCTGTGGACTTTAATTATGCAATGTACAAATTGAGCATGCGAAACAAGAGAAGATTCTTTGCCCAGCTAACTTATTAATATTAACACATCCTGTACCAGAGAATAGTATTTTACTATTTACGTGTATATAGCACAGAAAAATCATAAAAGATACCATTCCAGGTGATTCAACTTTAATTTTTCAATATGAAAACACGTTTGTTTGCATAGGTCTTAATTACTCTCACAATTATTTCATAATCATTAGTTCCCAACCAAAAACACTATCTCTGACTTTAGGATGATGTCTTCTAAGTATCAACTCTTTGACCCTTCGGATTTTTTTCTCTAACATATTCTCTCATTTGGATTTACAAAGCACATCATTAGTATTAGATGTCAGAGGTGAGCTCACAAACAGTACTTGATGTAAAGCTTCCAGTGTTTGTAGCTTTAAATATGGGCATACAACCAGCTCCTAACACAAATAAAAGTGTTATCATAGAAGCTAGCCAAAGAGCCAGTATGTTTAACAAAATAGCACTGGAGAAATTATAAAGGATGGAAAGAAGATTAGAAGAAAAACAGAACATTATCTTTGTGTTTCTTTAAAGATGAGGGCTAACAAAGTGACAGGACAGACAGGGAAAGCCTGTCTGCCTGACTTACAATACGAAAATAAACCAACATAGGTTTTACCTTTCAATGCGGGGGGCCATTTTACTAGTGATATTTAAAGAGTGTGATATTTAAATTAAAGAGTAAGAGTGATATATAAATTACAATTTGAAAGATTCATAGGATATTTACATTTCCAGCCTTATAAATAGCTCAGCTCCATGCTGTTTGAAAACAGGCATAAAACATGTTTTAAATTGCTTCATACTCAAAATTCTAAGATCAATGCCCACAAATGTATGTCTTAGGTATAACCCAGTCATTTTGGGAAGCAGAATAAAACACATAATATATAGTAAATTGTTTTAAATTCAGGCTCTTAAGTTTTACATGCCAATTTGTCATTTAAAATTTCTATACCAATTTTAAGACTAGGAAAAATGTGGATTAAAACTGATTATTGTTTATATGCTTGGCATGAGGGCCTAGCATACAAAGTATCCTGCATTTACCAGCCGTAAGGTCAAAATGAAGACAAGTGACAATGTTACTGGGAGAATAAAAATTATAGGATGTTTTAAAATATTAACATGATAAACATGAAGTAAACATTTATATTTGCACTTGATGTTTTTGATAAATACATTATTGGTAAACAAGATGACTTTCATAGGTTGCTTTCAAGAAGTCTGTAGAATATTTCATATTTCATAGTAAAAGAAAAAATAATAGAGTCAAAGTTAAGTCACTAGAGACTAAAAAAGTCAGGTATTAACTCATTTGCTGAATGGAATATTATTTTGTTCCTCTTAAGATGACAATTAAAATCAAATATTTTGTTACCATTGATCTTATAAAAATTAGGCTCATCTGCTACTTAAAGTTGTATTTAACAATTTCACATGACACACAATTTTCTTTGAAAATATTATCAAATGGTACACAAATTTAAGATTGGTAAATAATGATGACAAGGTCCGATATAAATTTTTATTTGAAAAGACAAAATGTAAATCTGTAAACTATTTGCAGATTACAAACAAGCCCATCTCTAAACTGGCAGCAATGCCAGGCTGAAAACAGCAGATGGCACTATTTCCCAAGATGTAATCATGTGCTAGGGGACAGCATGAGTTTCATGAAAGGTATCTTGACTCCTTTTGAATATTAATAATTTATGAATTTCCCCAAAGTTAAAATGCATTTTATTTTATAAAGAGTTTGGGTTGGTTGGCTTCATAGTTACTGAGTTAGTTATGCTGCTTTTCTCTCCCAAAAGGGAAAAAAATTATATACTAATATACGGCTACAAATACATAAATAATACAATAGAATATCTTATTTTCATTTTAAATGGACTAAAATTTTAGTCAAGAAGGGAAATATCTGAAAAATCCCTTTTATGGTATAATACAGACACTGAAAACAAAACAAAGTCCTTGAAATGTAAAGTATTTTCAAGTGTTTTAATAGAAGGAAAAAAAGCAAACAGTAACAAACTGGTTATTCAATAAATAAGCAAATAAAGATGGCTAGTCAATAAAATTCATAAACAAATAAAACATCCTGTAAAGCTTACTTGGAATTCTATAGTTAAAGCAACTTCTCATGAACAAAAATTTTAATTAAACAGCCACTGGTTTCCCTCCAAAACAGTGTATTTTAAATAAGTTTCTTTCACAAAGCATACAAAATATATATTATAAATCCGTCCAACACTAACACTAACTGATATCCATAAATAATGTGAAAGATGAGAAAACTTCTTAAGTAGAATGTGGCTTGTCTACCAGTCTTCTGGAAGCTTATGGTACAGTACCAAGTTATATCTGCCAATGAGGCTCCTGGAGTACTCTAGTAACAAACCCCCTTGGATGGGGTCCAAGACAGACTTACAACAAACTGCTATCCATATCAAATTAAGTAACAGGAATATTTTTAATGTGACTGAACCAGTGAAGAATTTCTGATAAACATTTTAATAAGTGCAAGTGAACTGAGAATCAGACTAGGTTTTATGAAAAACAAAACCCTTACTGAAAATCTACACAAATTCCACCTCATTTAGTTCTTCTCACCTAGAATGCTCTTAACTTTTTCTATCACTTTCCCTTGGCATCTGTGAGAAAAGGACATCTTCCATAATTCATTTGGCTCTCAGCATATGTTACCTTGCACTGATATTAATCTCTTCATAAGCAAAAGCTTCATTTCCCCCAGCTATAGGGACATATCTTTTTGTGTCAACTTCAGCAGTTAGCATGGTGTGCTCTATGATTTAGTAAGCAGTCAATAAATACTTGCTGAAACTTAAAAATTAAAAGGCATGCTTCCCAGGTGGTGCCAGTGGTGAAGAACCCACCTGCCAATGCAGGAGATGTAAGAGACGTGGGTTCGGTCCCTGGGTCGGGAAGATCCCCTGGAGGAGGAAATGGCAACCCACTCCAGTATTCTTCCTGGAGAATTCCACTGACAGAGGAGGCTAGCGGGCCACAGGCCACAGAGTCACAAGAGTCGGACACGAATGAAGTGACTTAGCATGCACACAACGTGACTATTAAAAAAAAAATCATGGGGGAGCAATGTCAAATTATAAGAAATTTGTAACTTAAGAAATTAAATGTCTCTAATTAGTTATAACGGCTCTGAGTCCAGACTATCTGAATTAAACCCTGTCTCTGCTACTTACTAGCTTTATGACCTTTGGGCAAGTGGGCTGTGATGGTCTGTTTTCTCCTCTGTGACATAGGGAAAATAGCTGAAACATCATCGGATGGCTGAGACATTGCTTGTCTCCTTTCTTCCCTCTCTTTCTTTCTCCTTTCCTACTTCCAAATAGTTGAGCACATTTAGGCAAGTGTTCTGCATACCAGAGTTTAGAGACAAGAGTTTCTTCCCTCATGGAACTTATGTTTCAATGGGAGAGATGATTAATACACATGCAAATAGACAATGTAATATCAAGGAAAATAGAGGGCTACAAAAGGAGGCATAGGGCTCAGGAAGCAATAAAAGCACTGAATAACTGAGAGCTAGTACTAGAGCACTGATTTAGTAATTGTACTAAAGACATAGAAGTTAGCTAAAAAGTGAGTATAAACCTCTCAATTTCTGGCCATATGGAATCCTAATGGATGTCTAGTAACACACACTCCCTATAAGAGTAGTCCTCTGGTAGAAATCATGTTTTAAAACAGATATATATTAGTGTAGTGTTTGTAAGTCTACAGACCCTTGTTTTGATCATCAATATCTGGAATGCCTTTCTAGTGAGGAAGGTCACAGAGGCTAATTTTAAATATTAAAATGGTTGTTAAATAGGTCAGATGAGCTGTTATGGTAGCAGGAGCAGTCATCATGGCAGTAACAGAAGCTTACATTTATGGCATTAAGTGCTAAGCAGATTCACATGGATCACCTCATTTAATGATCATGACCATCAAAGATGGTAGTGTTAATATTTCCATTGTACAGATGAGAAACTGAGGCTAAGTAGCTTGGCCAAGGTCACACAGCTGGTTGGTGGTAGAAGTGGGATCCAATCCCTGAACTGTGATCCAGTCATTATTTACTAGTCAAATAAAGTCTTTATTCCCTCCTGCCAGGTAACATACTCTTTTCCCCACCTTCTTAACCATTTACTAGTATAATAAATGTCCTTAGTATTGTCCTTATTCTGCATTTTAATGCTTATTCCTTCAGTAAAATACAACATAGCTTTATTAGTAGAAGAGACACCATAAATATCATCTTGGTCTTCTGGCATTATCTTGAGCTAGATTACAGATGTATATTTTTGGAACCTTTCTTACTCAAATAAATTTTTAAAGAATTATATATGTCACATTCTGAAAATCTTTATTAATGAATAAAAGAAACAAAACTTTTAGAAAACCTATCATTCTTTCATTTAAGCCTGAAGATAATCTGAGTAGTAAATTACTACTTGAGAGCTGTTATTTATTTATTGTGCAGTAACTGTTGCTACAAAAAACTAGAATGGTTTCTGAGAATTTGACTACACAAAATATTAATAGACTACTGCCTTATGCTTGTCTCAAATGTAATAAACATGGGTAGTTAAATTCACTTTAATAAAAGTAATAATTCCAACAAAGCTAAAGCTACTGGATAGAAGAAAGGAATATAATTTGAAGTATACTGGATTAACAGGGCAGAATACAGACTCTGAAGTTGTTATTTGTTGTCCATTTTAATTTCAGAATTCTTATTGACTCTAATTAAAATTCTGTAGATGGAAGAGTTGTGTTTCTGAGGCACTTGCAGTGAATGCTGTCTGCCAGCCATCTCCAAACACCCCATAACCACACACAACTCGCCTGTCAGGAGAGCTAATGCAGACATCGCAGGGCACACCACATTTGTCACTGTGGCTAATATCAGAGATACGCAGCTCTTTTTTCTTAGCACACAAAAGCAAGATATGTAATTCAATGCTCAATTTACCCTTGTCTCGCAGGAGATTTTTCCCCGCTAATTGATAGAAATTAAGCCATTAATCAAGCCACTAGCCATCATTCAAACCAGAGAAGATGAATACAAACTTTCATCATAACCACCTTCCCCATTTTAGTGTTCATTAGCATTAATTTTTAATGCAATTATGCTATTCTTTTACGCTGAGCTCATAAATTACTGCTCTTTTGTTGCTGGCTGGCCTTGTAAAATCCAAACTAATGCTTTGTGCTCTGATCTTAAAGGCAATTACTAGATTCTTCTATCTTTTATATCTTTGCATCCCCAATAACCTATATATATGCACACATATAAAATAACACCCATGACTGACTATACCTGTTTACTTTTTTAATGCCTCTATATAAAATCTCTGAGAACATATAAATGTAGTAAAATGCACCTAAAGTAAATAAACACATATCCCCCCACGTACATAAAAAATACAGATGTTAATTATTATAAAGTAAGATCACATATACTCATATTATATTTTGGGTTCAATATAGATATTGCTACAGTTTCCCATGATTAAAGAGTAATATATCATTTGCAGTAAAGGTATAATTTTTATAACAAATTTGAGAAAATAAGAACATTAATATTGACTATTATACACATTTATAAGGGTCAAAAAACTACTAAAAACAGAAAGAATAACAATGAAATACTAAAATCCCTTAGTTCTTTATCTAAGGTTATCATTTTATGTTTAAATTCTTATTTAAAAAAAAACTATGCTGAAACTGGAAAGTTAATAAGATTTAAATGAAGAGTAATAAAAGGTCAAAGAACCATTTACCCAAAAATGTTTGTAAGTGCATATAATAACTCCATAGTCTTAAATTTTGCAAAGTTAATGCATCAGTTTATTACAGAATGACAGTAAAAGGAAAAGACAAATTTTCCATAAATAAATATTAAATCCAGAGACAGAGTATCCACTCAGTTCTCCAACCCAGAGAAAACGAAAAGATGTACCCTCCTTATAGTACTCCCCCCCACCCCCCCAACAAAGCAATGGTTATGCTCACTCCAAGGTGTGGAGGAGATAAAAAAAAAATTGCAACTCTCTTCTTCATATCACCCCAGTAATGGTTTTTGTCTTTGTTTGCAAGTTTTTACGTTCTGGCCTCCCACATGCTAGAGAAGGGTGCATATGTGGCATTCAGATTAATGAAATAAAACTTAATGGAAAAATTTCAGCTATACTGGCATTGGTGTCAGGACCCTTTGGACTTGTACAGCTGCCACGTACCCTAACACCACAGGACTGTGGTAGACAGTCTATTCAGGAGTCCTCTACCAAAAATAAAGGGTTTGAACTATTAACTTCTTAAGAATGAAGAAGGTGATGATCAGCTTGACTTCATCTTATGTTTCCTCTCATAGCTAGTTCTTTATTAGATTTCATCTTTAATAGAAAGTTATACATGGTTTAGAAGCAATGAAGTTTATTCTTTAAGGACTTAATGCTATGAACCTGGGTACTTGATATGCCAGGATAAGTGGACAGCCTAAATTCAAGTCTTTTGTGATCCATTCCTTTATGATGTCAGAAGTAAATAGGTACCTAACATATTTGAATATCACAGTTGTCAAGATAAAATTTATGAGTTCTAATACATTTTCTTAAAAGCATTTTATGTTTGGACTCATAAGCCATGGCTCTACCTACTCTAATTTCCCTAAACATATTGATAAAAATGCTGGGGTTCAGAAACAGGAATTGAAATTAACTTAGCCAACATCTATTTAATGCCTCTATCTGCCAGATGCTAGTCTGGTGCCAGAGATTTCTGGTTGAAATGACATTTGATTTTGCTCTCTCAGAGCTCATGGGAAAAATCGAATTTTTATTTATAATTTTTATTTGCAAGTAATTATGAGCTGAAGGTACAGTGGATAGGTACAAGGATTTGTATATTTACAAAGTAGCTTTGCATCTGTTATTTCATTTGACACTGAATCAGATATAATTTTTGGTAATATATAATATCCCCGTTTTTCAAATTGGGTATGTGACACTCAAAGTTTAAGAGATACTGTAAGAAGCAGAGTGGGGATATGAAACCAAGTCTTTGAACTTCACATTTTGTATGTTTCCCATTGCACCAAGTGTCTCTTTAGCCTTTGAAACTCTGATAACCTTACATGCCTTAAATGATGAATAGCTATGATTGCTTACGTGTATTTCATATTCTTATCAAATATATATACAATTTAATCTTTTAAACAGAGATGGGGTAGGGGGAATAGTAGTGGATGGTAGAAGACCTTAATTTCTCTTTCTTAAAAGCAGAATATTTTGCTATAATATTAAGGAAGTACAGGATACAAAATCAATAGTTTTAAAGAAACTACTAAATACTTCAAATTGAGCTTCACTGAAATATAATTTACATATTATGTATAATGATTATACTCACTTTAAGTATACAATTCAATGAGTTTTGATAAATGTAAACCACCTGTGTAAACAATACCCAAATAAAAATATAGAACACTTTGATCACTACCAACATTTCTTTGTGCCTCTCTCTGTGGTCAATTTCTATCTGTACCCTGACCCCAGACAATCACAGATCTGCTTTCTGCCAAAAAGGATTAGTCTCCATTTTCTAGAATTTCATATAAACTGTTATATTTTTTCATGTCTGATGTCTTTCACTCTCCATATTTTTGTGATAGCTCCAGGTTGCTGGGTACCTCTGTTGTTGTTTTTTTAATTACTGATAGAATTTTATTACATGAATATGTAACTCATATACAACAATATATATATTCAGTTCAGTTCAGTTCAGTAGCTCAGTTGTGTCCGACTCTTCGCGACCCCATGAATCGAAGCACGCCAGGCCTCCCTGTCCATCACCAACTCCTGGAGTTCACCCAGACCCACGTCCATCGAGTCAGTGATGCCATCCAGCCATCTCATCCTCTGTCGTCCCCTTCTCCTCTTGCCCCCAATCCCTCCCAGCATCAGAGTCTTTTCCAATGAGTCAACTCTTCGCATGAGGTGGCCAAAGTACTGGAGTTTCAGCTTTAGCATCATTCCCTCCAAAGAAATCCCAGGGCTGATCTCCTTCAGAATGGACTGATTGGATCTCCTTGAAGTCCAAGGGACTCTCAAGAGTCTTGTCCAACACCACGGTTCAAAAGCATCAATTCTTCAGTGCTCAGCCTTCTTCAGAGTCCAACTCTCACATCCATACATGACCACTGGAAAAACCATAGCCTTGACTAGATGAACCTTTGTTGGCAAAGTAATGTCTCTGCTTTTGAATATGCTGTCTAGGTTGGTCATAACTTTCTTTCCAAGGAGTAAGTGTCTTTTAATTTCATGGCTGCAGTCACCATCTGCAGTGATTTTGGAGCCCCCTAAAATAAAGTCTGACACTGTTTCCAATGTTTCCCCATCTATTTGCCATGAAGTGGTGGGACCGGATGTCATGATCTTCATTTTCTGAATGTTGAGCTTTAAGCCAACTTTTTCACTCTCCTCTTTTACTTTCATCAAGAGGCTCTTTAATTCTTCTTCACTTTCTCCCATAAGGGTGGTGTCATCTGCATATCTGAGGTTATTGAGATTTCTCCTGGCAATGTTGATTCCAGCTTGTGCTTCTTCCAGCCCAGCGTTTCTCATGATGTACTCTGAATATAAGTTAAATAAACAGGGTGATAATATACAGCCTTGACGTACTCCTTTTCCTATTTGGAAGAAGTTTGTTGATCCATGTCCAGTTCTAACTGTTGCTTCCTGACCTGCATACAGATTTCTCAAGAGGCAGGTCAGGTGGTCTGGTATTCCCATCTCTTTCAGGATTTTCCACAGTTTATTGTGATCCACACAGTCAAAGGCTTTGGCATAGTCAATAAAGCAGAAATAGATGTTTTTCTGGAACTCTTTTGCTTTTTCAGTGATCCAGCAGATGTTGGCAATTTGATCTCTGGTTCCTCTGCCTTTTCTAAAACCAGCTTGAAAATCAGGAAGTTCACGGTTCACGTATTGCTGAAGTATATAGAATTCTATTATATGAATATATCCACAATTTGTCTATTCATTCACCTGTTGATAGAATTTGGGTTGTTTCCATTTTCCGGTTTTGAGAATAAAGCTGCTATAACAATTATGCACAAGTTTTTGTGTGGACATGTTTTCACTTTTCTTGGGTAAATATGTAATATTGGAAAGGCTAGATTATATGGTGGGCTTGGATTTCTCTGATGGCTAATGACATTGAGTATTTTTAGCACTTATTGACCATTCACTTCTTTGTTAAAGTTGGTGTTCAAACCTTTTGCTCATTATTTAATTAAGTTGTCTTATTATTTGACAGTTTTAAGAGTTTTAAGAGTTCTTTGTACATCTTTTGTCAACATTCCAATATTTTCTATCATTCTATGACTTGTTTTTTGTTCTTAATGGAATCTTTCAAAGAGTACAAACTTTTAATAAAAAAATTCAATTTATTATTAAAAAATAGTTTGTGCTATTTGTGTCTATCAAAGAAATATGTGCCTGCTTCAAGACTGCAGCTTGTCTAGGAAGGGGATGGGACTAGATTCTAAAATTTATTTGGGACCATGGGAATGATAGTTGGGAAGAAAACTATTTGCACACGACAGATTTCTAGATACTTTTTGCTGCTAGTTTTATGTAATATTTATTGAACATTTTGACAAATATTTATTTTTGTAAGCCTAAAAGTGATTCTTTGAAAGTTTAAAGAAACTTGACCAAAAGACAGTACAAAAACACTGGCACTTGAATGTTGAATGTCACCGTATGCGTGAAATTATATATTTCGGGGTAGTGTGAGCTTTTAATGTTAAGTCATATTAAACTCTTAAGTCAAATTAAGCAGACCCGGCATTGGCAGTGTAGCCATAACTTTCCGATGTTAGTAAAAACAAAAATGGCGACTTTAAATTAAATCATGCCAAGGTTTTGATACACTCGTCTTAAGATATTAATGAAACACTTCAAAACACTGATACGAAGTGTCCATATTCAAATATTGTGTGTTTTTGTTTCGTTGTGTGTATTTTTTTTTTCCAGTGAATGTCTGGCTCATTGCAATCCTGAAACATGTGGTTATCTTTGTTGTATTGGCATAATCAGTGACTTGTACATTCAGCGATAGCATTTGAGCAAGTTTTATCAGCAAGCAATATTTTCAGTTAATAAATAAGGTTTCAAAAATCATGTAAGAATGACGTTAAACTTGCTGAATGTAAAGATTGAACCTCAAGTCACTGTAGCTTTAGTAATTGCTTATTGTATTAGTTTAGATGCTAGCACTGCATGTGCTGTGCATATTCTGATTTTATTAAAATAAAAGTTGAACTGCACAGTCAAAAAAAAAAAAAAAAAAGACTGCAAAGACTTGAAAAAGATCCTATATTTTCTTCTAGAAGTTTTACAGTTTTAGTTTTTATATTTAGGTCTATAATATATTTCAAGTTACTTCTTATGTATAGCATGAGATAAGGGCCAATGTTCATTTCTCCCCATAAGGATATTCAGTATTTTTCAGCAACATTTACTGAAAAGATTTCCCTTTCTCTACTGAATTGCCTTGGTAATTTTATTGAGAATAAATTTGTCATACATTTGATGGCTAATTTCTGGCCTTTCTAGTCTGTTCCATTTACCTATAAGTCTATCCTTACAGTAATCCACAATCTTGATTACCATAGTTTTATAGTAAGTCTTGAAGTCAGGGAGTGTGAGTCATTTGACCAGTTATTTTTAAAAACTGCTTTAATTATTTGAATTTTATGTAAAATTGATTCTCAGTAGAAACTTTGCTCCTAACACTTTACATTGAATTTTAGCATGAGGATGCAAAATATAATTTATAATGAAATTCCGTTTCAGGAATAAGTTGAAATACATGATTAATCAAATTAGACATGCTCTCAATATTAATTAGGTACAATATTTAAAACAAGAAAAGAGATTATTGTCAAATATTTAAACCAATTTTAAAAAGTTTTTATGAAATGATCAAGTTGTAAAATTGTTATTTATCATGAATAGTTACTGCCATTGTAAATTTTTATTTTTGGCGATGCTTTACAGCCTGAAGGAATCCTAGTTCCCTGACCAGGGACTGAACCCAGGCCCCAGCAGTTAGAGCACCAAGTCCCAACCATTGGACTGCCAGGGAATTCCCTTTTGTGAATTTTTATTTATTCTGATTTTGAAGTCAATAATTGAGCCATATCCATATTATTTTACTCAGAAATTGCCACATAAGAAGATAACGGTGGCCTGAATGACTAAAAACGTGTAGATGGCAAGATTTTTTTGGAGGGGGATTGTCACTGAATGTAGTCTGAAAAATGCATTTTATTGGTGTAACCAATAAAAGAAAAACCAGAAGGAAGAAAAAAGAATGACAGATGAATAAAACAGGCAATTTTTTAGTAAGTGTAAACAACCAAGGATAAGTGTATATGTTCAACAGTCTGAAAGACTAAAACTTGGATAAACTCTAACTGCTCAGGGAACCGAACAGGGGCACAGAGATCCCAAACCAAATACATAAATAGTCTCTACTTTTCAAACTATCACCTAAGAAGCAACATACAAACACATCCTAAACTGAACTCTGAAGTTTGCAATTATAATATCCTCTCTGTTTGGCCCATCACCCTGCCAGTATTTTGTTCTCATGATAGTTTTTCCTTTCAAAAAGATGCAAGTAAGATTCTTGGCTCTAATCAAGAAAAGCCTTAAGTGCCATGTCATCTATATTATTAAATTAGGGTGCGTTGAAATTAGGGTATGTTGAAATACAGTTGGTTGAGCTGTTATCAAGAAAAGCACATGATTCTTATTTGGTTTGCTTTACTGCTGCTAACTTGGGGTAGGACTAAAACCTAAACAATGTTATGAAAATTATATGATAGTAAGTAGGCGCTATGAATCACATGCACAGCTGTATAATGTTTTCAATTAAAGTATCCTGGTGAGATAACCTAATGATTTGATTTTGAAAATTCTACTTTAAGAAAAAGAACGTAGAAAGCATTTAAATTGGAAATCTTACATCAGTAATGACCATACTTTTATAAAAATGGAGATAAGTTTCCATAATTTTAACCTGTTTTCAATGTAATATCAATAAAGCAAATCATACTTAATTCCCACATTTTCACAGTAAACTGACACACAGAGTCATTCAAATATGATGAAGAACAAAGTATAAACGAAGAAATAAAGGAATTAACAAGTAGGGAAATGAGATAATACTAGCCTATGCCTCCATGACTTTGAGGGAAATCAGCTATATGAAAAAAGTAATATTAATACTAACCATTAATTTGCTTCTAAGAGTGTTTTTCCATAACAAACATAAAGCTGTAAGTCATAAAGCTGCAAAATATTAGGCAGGTCCATCTCTATTTACAGATGAAGTGACTGAAAATAAGTGCTCTAAGTTCTAGCTTCACAACTAACTATACTATCTTGGGCAAGTATTCCCACTAAATTTCCATATTCTCTTCTGAGTTAAGATAGTCAAAGTAAAAGTCGCTCAGTTGTGTCAAACTCTTTTTGACCCCATGGACTATACAGTCCATGGAATTCTCCGGGCCAGAATACTGGTGTGGGTAGCCTTTCCCTTCTATAGGGGATCTTCCCAACCCAGGAATTGAACCCAGGTCTCCCACATTGCAGGCAGATTCTTTACCAGCTGAGCCACAAGGGAAGTCCAAGAATACTGGAGTGGGTAGCCTATCCCTTCTTCAGCAAATCTTCCTGACCCAGGAATTGAACCGGGGTCTCCTGCATTGCAGGTGGATTCTTTACTACTGAGCTATCAGGGAAGCCCTGAATCAAGACAGGATGTCTACTAAAGTGCTCTGGTTGGAAGAAGCACTTCAGCAGAGATGAGTTTATTGTTCCATAGAAGAGAAGAGGGCCCTACTGCTGCTGCTAAGTCGCTTCAGTCGTGTCCGACTCTGTGCGACCCCAGATATGGCAGCCCACCAGGCTCCCCTGTCCCTGGGATTCTCCAGGCAAGAACACTGGAGTGGGTCGCCATTTCCTTCTCCAATGCATGAAAGTGAAAAGTGAAAGTGAAGCCGCTCAGTTGTGTCCGACTCCTAGCGACCCCATGGACTGCAGCCTACCAGGGTCCTCCGTCCATGGGATTTTCCAGGCAAGAGTACTGCAGTGGGGTGCCACTGCCTTCTCCAGAGCGTCCTACAGCACTCACAAATTAGGAGGAAGGAGAAATCCAAGAGATGAGGAACTGAGGAAAGGATGAGGACTGTGTAGAGGCTTTTGTTGCTGTTCAATCACTCAGTCATGTCTGACTCTGCAACTCCATAGACTGCAGCACGCCAGGCTCACCTGTCCTTCACTATCTCCCGGAGTTTGCTCAAACTCATGTTCATTGAGTCGGTGATGCCATCCAAACATCTCATCCTGTCACCTCCTTCTCCTCATGCCCTCAGTCTTTCCCAGCATCAGGGTCTTTTTCAATGAGTCAGCTCTTTACATCAGGTGATCAAAGTATTGGAGCTTCAGTTCAGCATCAGTCCTTCCAATGAATATTAAGAGTTGATTTCCATTAGAATTGACTGGTTTGGTCTCCTTGCTGTCCAAGTCTTCACCAGCACCACACTTTGAAAGCAACAGTTCTTTGATGCCCAGTCTTCTTTATGGTCCAACTCTCACATCCATACATGACTACTGGAAAAACCATAGCTTTGACTATATGGACCTTTGTTGGCAAAGTGATGTTTCTGTTTTTTAATATGCTGTCTAGGTTTGTCATAGCTTTTCTTCCAAGGAGCAAGTGTCTTTTAGTTTCATGGCTGCAGTCACTATCTGCAATGATTTTGGACCCCCTCAAAATAGTCTGTCAAAGTTTCCATTTTTTCCCCATCTATGTGCCATGAAGTGATGGGACTAGATGCCATGATCTTAGTGTTTTGAGTGTTCAGTTTTAAGCCAGCTTTTTTACTCTCCCCTTCCACCTTCATCAAGAGGTTCTTTAGTTACTCTTCGTTTTCTGCAGTTAGGTGGTATCATCTGCTTATGTGAGGTTATTGATACTTCTCCTGGCAATTTAGACTCCAGCTTGTGATTCATCCAGTCTGGCATTGTGCATGATGTTCTCTGCATGTAAGTTAAATAAGCAGGGTGACAATATACAGCCTTGACATACTCCTTTCCAAACACTGAACCAGTTCATTGTTCCATGTCCAGTTCTGTTTCTTCTTGACCTGCACACAGGTTTGCAGTAGGCAGGTAAGGTGCTCTGGTATTCCCATCACTTTAAGAATTTTCCACAGTTTGTTGTGATCCACTGCTAAGAGTCAAGACATGACTGAGCGACTTCACTTTCACTTTTCACTTTCATGCATTGGAGAAGGAAATGGCAACCCACTCCAGTGTTCTGGCCTGGAGAATCCCAGGAATGGGGGAGCCCGATGGGCTGCAATTTATAGGGTCACACAGAGTCGGACATGACTGAAGTGACTTAGCAGCAGCAGCAGCAGCACACAGTCAAAGGCTTTTGGCACAGTCAATGAAGCAGAAGTAGATGTTTTCCTGGAATTCTCTTTTCTATGATCCAATGGATGAGGCTAAACCCTGGGAATAGGGTAGGACAAGCAGTTCTGAGGATGTGAGCAAGGGACAAGACAAGAAAGGAAAGTGAGATTGTGACAGAACATTTACAATAGTTCTGGGCTTCATGTGGAGATCTGCCCATGACAGCCCAGTGTGGGAGGACAGTGGCTCTAGAGCATAATCTTTAACCATGGGAACATCATTTCTGAGCCATCTATGTTTCATACATTTTAATCCTCATGTGATTGGTGCTCTAAAGATCGATCTGTGATCGCCAGGAAGAGGGAGTTGGCTGTGTTAGTGGTAATCATTCTGTAGTATCTCAAAATTTAACCAGAAAAATCAATACTGGGTCCATACAAGTGGAGAAATTTATCACCTCTTAAGGCAGATAACACCACCCTTATGGCAGAAAGTGAAGAGGAACTAAAAAGCCTCTTGATGAAAGTGAAAGAGGAGAGTGAAAAAGTTGGCTTAAAGCTCAACATTCAGAAAATGAAGATCATGGCATCTGGTCCCATCACTTCATGGGAAATAGATGGGGAAACAGTGGAATCAGTGTCAGACTTTATTTTGGGGGGCTCCAAAATCACTGCAGACGGTGACTGCAGCCATGAAATTAAAAGACGCTTACTCCTTGGAAGGAAAGTTATGACCAACCTAGATAGCATATTCAAAAGCAGAGACATTACTTTGCCAACAAGGGTCTGTCTAGTCAAGGCTATGGTTTTTCCAGTGGTCATGTATGGATGTGAGAGTTGGACTGTGAAGAAAGCTGAGTGCCAAAGAATTGATGCTTTTGAACTGTGGTGTTGGAGAAGACTCTTGAGAGTCCCTTGGACTGCAAGGAGATCCAACCAGTCCATTCTGAAGGAGATCAGCCCTGGGATTTCTTTGGAGGGAATGATGCTAAAGCTGAAACTCCAGTACTTTGGCCACCTCATGTGAAGAGTTGACTTATTGGAAAAGACTCTGATGTTGGGAGGGATTTGGGGCAGGAGGAGAAGGGGACGACCGAGGAAAAGAGGGCTGGATGGCATCACTGACTTGATGGACGTGAGTCTGAGTGAACTCCGGGAGTTGGTGATGGACAGGGAGGCCTGGCGTGCTGCGGTTCATGGGGTCGCAAAGAGTCGGACATGACTGAGCGACTGAACTGAACTGAACTGAACTGAAGGTACATTTGCCACTTTGTAATTGAAACCATCAGGGAATATTAGTGATGTTGAGTATAAGTAAATTTTAAATTAAAAAAAAAGTAGGAATAAAATTCTAACCCATGAAGACCACAACTGACTTAAAATATAATTTTATATATACACACAAATGGCATCCCTCATGTCTCAGTGGTAAAGAATCCACCTGCAAAGCAGAAGACACAGGAGACGCGGGTTCGATTCCTGGGTTAGGAAGATGTCTTGGAGGAGGGCATGGCAACACACTCCAGTATTCTTGCCTGAAGAATCACATGGACAGAGGAGCCCGGTGCGTTATAGTCTACAGGGCTGCAAAGAGTCGGACATGATTGAAGCAACTTAGCACGCAGCACACACATACATGCATAAACACTTCCAGGCCTACTTGAACTCATTTAATAATCACAAAACTGATATCATATAATAATATTAGCACTAAAAATAAACCTTTGAAAATGAAACCACTGCAAATCCACAATTAATTTAAAACATTCAAGAAGAGTTTTACAGGCTGACTCAGGGTTTAATCCTGACAGCCAGATGGATATAGGAGGTCAATAATCCCAAAGCAATGAGACAGTGAAACAAGTCAAACAAGTGAAACAAGCAAGCCAGTGAAACAAATCCCTGGAAGCAATTACTGTCCAACATGTCAGAAAGCCAAAATAGTCCAAAAATGGATTTAAAAGATAAATTTCAATGTCTCCCTGCTGTCTTTCTAAAAATCTTGTTTAGTAAATAAACCCAGTTACTACCTCAAACAACACTCACTCACTGCAAAAAGTTTTTAAAACTGATGAGAGAAGGAAGGTTCCTTCTTAATAAAATAAGTTTATTTATTCCTCCATGTGCTGATTGTGAGGGAGAACATATTTATTTCTCTGTGTCTGTCCAGTCAGAGGTACTGTAAAGCTGTAAGTTCTTGGAGAATTGGATCTGGTCCAAAGGTTTATCAAACATCCTGAAATTTTGCTATAAAGTAGCAATGGGCCAAACAGTGTGAAGCAGAGAACCGAACATTATGTTTGAAAGTCTAACAAGAACAGTGTTTGAGCCACGCTAACATTTGCAAAAACTCTAGTAGTTATCTGTTGAATGACGAGCTAAATAAAGTCAGGCTACTGTTGC
This sequence comes from Bos mutus, assembly GCF_027580195.1. Taxonomy (NCBI): domain Eukaryota; kingdom Metazoa; phylum Chordata; class Mammalia; order Artiodactyla; family Bovidae; genus Bos; species Bos mutus. Next base: position 107,866,104 of record NC_091617.1, read on the forward strand.
TAAAAATGTGGCATTCTTTTATTGAGGAGGGAAGTGCCTTGAAGACTCTCAGTTTTTTGGAAAATGGCAGATACTTGTTTACTGCTTTTAAAAATTTCTAGAAAGCACATAAAATTTACCTTTTCATTGTCCTTGAAATTACTAAGGGGCGAGCTTCATAGTAGCAGGATTCTATTTGTATTCCGACCCATTATTCAACAGAGGTGACAAGTTCCGTATTCTTGAAACTTTAAAAATTTGGCTTCTATGACACCTTTCACGTCTGGCTTTCTCCTCACTGGTCACAATTCTTCATTTTCCTATAAAGGCCCCTCTAAATGTTAGAGTGTTCCAGTGCTCAGACTGGACCCCTTCCTCTTACCTTTGTGTTCTTTCTCTAGGTGATGCATAGTTATGCTGCTGCTGAGTTGCTTCAGTTGTGTCCGACTCTATGCAGCCCTATGGACTGTAGCCCACCAGGCTCCCTGTCCATGGGATTCTCCAGGCAAGAATACTGGAGTGGGCTGCCATGCCCTCCTTCAGGGGATCTTCCTGACTCAGGGATAGAACCTGTCCCATGTCTCTTATGTATACCTGCACTGGCAAGCAGATTCTTTACCACTACTGCCATGTGGGAAGCCTGACCCATAGCCATAAATACAATCTATACGCTGATGACCCTCAAATCTTTAGATCTTGACATCTTCACCAAACTTCAGATCTTGACTTTTCTCTCTTACTTCCTAAATTTAAATTATCACTTTCCATTAGCTTCCTATCTCATCTAGAATAACATTCAAACTCCCTGGTGGCTCAGATGGTAAAGAATCTGCCTGCAATGTAGGGACTGGGTTCAGACCCTGAGTTGGGAAAATCCCCTGGAGAAGGGAATGGCTACCCACTCCAGTATTCTTGCCTGGAGAATTCCATGGGAAGAGGAATCTGGTGGGCTACAGTCCATGGGGCCACAAAGAGTCAGACATGACTTTCACGCTCTTATATTAATAAAACTCTACATAATCTGAATCCTGATAAACTCTTCAACTAAATCTCTAACCCCTGCCCTAGCCATGCTGGCCTTCTTTGTGTTTCTTAAGAATTCTAAACTTGCTTCCCCGTTACCATCTTTTTTAAAATTTATAATTTTATTTATTTATTTATTTTGGGCTGTGTTGGGTCTTCATTGCTGCATGGGCTTTTCTCTAGTTGCAGCAAGCAGGGGCTACCTTCTCATTGCAGGGTGAGGGGTTCTCATTGCAGTGGCTTCTCTTGTTGCAGGTCACGGGCTGCAGGGCTTCAGTAGTTGTGGCTCCTGGACTCTAGAGCACAGGCTCAGTAGTTGTGGCACAAGGACTTAGTTTCTCTGCACCATGTGGGATCTTCCCAGATCCTGTGGGGATCGAACCTGTGTCCCCTGCATTGGCAGGCAGATTCTTTACCACTGAGCCACCAGGAAAGCACCCCCTGTCCCTGCCCTTACAACCTTTATAGAAGCTATTCCCTCCACCTAGAATGGTCTTTGCATGACAGTCACCTTTTTGTTCAGATTTAGTTTAAATGCCAGCTTCTTAAGGAGGCCCTCCCAGAGTAATCAGTCTAAAGTAGCCAATGGTCATTCTCTAGCACATCAAGAGAGAGTAAAGAAACTAGTTAACTGTGAGGTTATTATAGGAGTCTAGGCAAGAGATGATGACTGCCCAGATCAGGGGTGGCAAGGAAGATGGGGACATATTTTAAGTAAAGAATAGATATGAATTTTGTGCAGAGTGATGCAAAGAGAAGATGATTTTCAATTTTCTGGATCAAGTAACTAATAAACAGTGATATTAATAAAGACAAAGAAGACTTGGAGGTGGAATTAGGAGTTCAGCTTTAAAGATGATGACTTTGAGATGCTTCTGTGTTTTAAAAAGAATGTCTCTAGTTCTGGAGTTCAAAGAGAAAGTCTGGGTTGATGATGTATATTTGGAAGTAATAAGCATGCTATACTTAATAAGCATAATATATTTATAACATATTTATATTTTATATAAATGTTATCAGTTTATATTCACTTGAGAAAAATACAGACAGAAAAGAACTAAGTTCCAATGAATACCAATGCTTGCAGATTGGGTAGAAGGAAGACAGAGAGCTGGCCAGGGCTGGCAGGAAAATCAGATAAGTATTATGCTATATTTAAGTGACAAAAAGGGATGTTTCTAGAAGTGTGGTGAGCTGCATTAAAAGCTGCTACAGGGTCTAGTGGAGAAAAATTTCACTAGACTTGGTAAATTAGATAGGTTTGGTGATTTTAAAAACAGCAGTTTTAATTGAGTGATGTGGTAAGTCACAGTGGAGCGAGAAGACATTGAAGAATTCTGTTTCTTAGATAATGGAGGACAGTTTAGTTCAGTTCAGTTCAGTCACTCAGTTGTGTCTGACTCTTTGCGACCCCATGGACTGCAGCACGTCAGGCTTCCCTGTCCATCACCAACTGCCAGAGCTGGCATCATGGGGATGCCATCCAACCATCTCATCCTGTGTCGTCTCCTTCTCCTTCTGCCTTCAATCTTTCCCAGCATCTGGGTCTTTTCAAATGAGTCAGTTCTTCGCATCACATGGCCAAAGTATTGGAATTCCAGTTTCAGCATCAGTCCTTCCAATGAATATTTAGGACTGATTTCCTTTAGGATGGACTGGTTGGATCTCCTTGCAGTCCAAGGGATTCTCAAGAGTCTTCTCCAACACCACAGTTCAAAAGCATCAATTCTTCGGTGCTCAGCTTTCTTTATAGTCCAACTCTCACATCCATACATGACTACTGGAAAAACCATAGCTTTGACTAGACAGACCTTTCTTGGCAAAGTAATGTCTCTGCTTTTTAATATGCCATCTAGGTTGGTCATAGCTTTTCTTCCAAGGAGCAAGCGTCTTTTAATTTCATGGCTGTAGTCACCATCTGCAGTGATTTTGGAGTCCCAAGAAATAAAGTCTGTCACTGTTTCCATTGTTTCCCCATCTATCTGCCATGAAGTGATGGGACTGGATGCCATGATCTTAGTTTTCTGAATGTTGAGTTTTAAGCCAACTTTTTCACTCTCCTCTTTCACTTTCATAAAGAGGCTCTTTAAATTCTTCTTCGCTTTCTGCTATAACAAGATTCTCTAAATGATACCTCTGCTAAGCCCAGGAACAAATAATAATGGATAAAATATTAAAAAAAATTAAATTAAACGCATTGCTGAGATCATGTGAAGTAAGAAATCCACAAAGATCCAAAAGAAAGGTTAGAATCTTAGTAGTCCTCTAATTCATAGAGAAACTGAATCATTTGTGAAATAATTTTTATAAACACTAGGCTGAGAAGGTTTTACAGAAAAATTCTACCAAACTTTCAAGGAAAAGATAATTTTGACGTTATACCAACTGACTTACTAACTCATTTTATTAGGCTAGCACAAACATGTTTTCAAAAACAGTCAAGAACAGAACAAAAAAGAAATTGTAGAAACAAATCATGAATGCAGACGCAAAAAGGGTAAGAGAGGAAAAAATACACACATATGCTTGTACAGAAATATATATATACATGTGAATGTTTAATATATAAACATTTAATCAAGGAATGTAAAAAAAGATAATACACCAAAATCATGTAGGATTAGAGATTTGGTTCAACTTTACAATATGACCCCAACAGCTTTCTCCTGGTTTGTTGTATATAATCAATGAGGAGAGATTAATATTTTTCAGTTAAATATCATTGATCCATAGTGGGGAGAAATACAATATATAAGTAAGCAAATCATATATATTTACATATATGAATAGAGAACATACTTGGAGAGAAATGCAAAATATCATACATAGACATATTTTTAAAAGCAGAGGGAAACAAGATGACATTTATTAAGTATAACAAATATAACACAGACTTTAGTTATATGCCATGGAGAGATGAGTCAGAAAAATAAGGAATGGGGAGAAACAGATACAGAAAGAGGGTGAGGAGGCAAATGTGACACAGACCAAAAAAAAAAAAAAGGCAAGAAAAAAAACAGGAAAGAGAAATAAAAAGATGAGAAAGAGAGAAGAAAGAAAATAAATAGGATGGGGAGAGAGGAAAGATTTTTGACCTTATGACAGGGTATCAGATGGATGGGTCAAGTATAGCTTGACCAATATGTAAAGTAGAGCTTGATCAGTATGTAAAGCTGGGAAAAGATCTAAGATACAGTCCTCACAGAAAGACCAGTGTTAAAAAAAACAAGCAAAGGACCAATACAAATATCCTAAATGTACTGGATTAAAAGATATTATAAGAATTCTTATAAAAAATTTTTTTTTATATCACTACCTGGTGGCCCAGTGGTAAAGAATCTGCCTGCCAATGTAAGAGACGCGAGTTGGATCCCTGATCCAGAAGGATCCCACCTGCTGTGGGGCAACTAAGCCAATGTGCCACAATGACTGAGCCTGTGCTCTGGAGCCCGGCAGCCACAAGTACTGTGCTCCGCAAGTGAGGCCACTGCCACGAGAAGCCTGTGCAGCAACTACAGAGTAGCCCCCACTGAGTGCAACTAGAGAAAAGTCTGTACAGCAGGGAAGACCCAGGGCAGCCAAAAATAAAAATCAATGCAGAAACGCTAAAAACGTTTTTGATTAATATGTGGAAATTCTAGCATTCTTGAAATACTTCCATTCTTTTTTTTTTTTTCCTGAATAGAGAACAATCCTATTCTCTTGCTATTCAAACAAAGCAAGAACTATCACATTTTACTTTATACACAAAAAAGGACATCTACTCTCACCAAGTACCATTATTCTTTTATGGACTTTCAAGACCATAAAATGTTTGCTTTAGAACAGACAGTCATAGTATTGCCTAAAAAAAAAAAAAAAACTCTGCTGTGGGTAAACCTCTAGCCCTAAAAAATTTCTAGAGGGTTTTTCTTCGTTAAGAAAGGATTTGTAAATCTCTGCGTGATAAGACCTCCATTCCTCAAGCACACCATTTCCCTACATGAATCATTTGGTTTCGGCCATGCTAAGCTTTATTCAGTTCTCAGTTATTTGAGAAACCATATTTTCTTGTCTCTAGGTTTCACAAATGCTGTACTGTATCTGGAACACTCCTAATGTTTCCCCATTTCATCTTACTTGTTCTTTAACTCTCAGCTCAGAATTTACTTTATCTAAAACCCCTCCCTTTGCCTGTAAGTCTGATTCCTACAAGCTTCTACATCTTTTCAAGTTCTTCCCTCAGGTTAAAGTAAATTTTACTTTTGCAAAATTCAGCTCAAATGCCACTCCCTATGAAGCCTTCCCCAATCTTTACTGATTAAAGTGAAATGTTTCTTTGAACCCCCAACACAGCACTTATTTTATTCTCCTTATTCAGTTCAGTTCACCTGCTCAGTCATGTCCAACTCTTTGTGACTCCATGAACCACAGCATGCCAGGCTTCCTTGTCCATCACCAACTCCAGGAGTCTACCCAAACCCGTGTCCATTGTGTCGGTGATGCCATCCAACCTTCTCCTTCTCTGTCATCCCCTTCTCCTCCTGCCCTCAATCTTTCCCAGCATCAGGGTCTTTTCAAATGAGTCAGCTCTCAGCATCAGGTGGCCAAAGTACTACTGGAGTTTCAGCTTCAACATCGGTCCCTCCAATGAACACCCAGGACTGATCTCCTTTAGGATAGACTGGTTGGATCTCCTTGCAGTCCAACGGACTCTCAAGAGTCTTCTCCAACACCACAGTTCAAAAGCATCAATTCTTCAGTGCTCAGCTTTATTTAGAGTCCAACTGTCACATCCATACATGACTTCTGGAAAAACCATAGTCTTGACTAGATGGACCTTTGTTGGCAAAGCTACGTCTCTGCTTTTTAATATGCTGTCTAGGTTGGTTATAACCTTCCTTCCAAGGAGCAAGCGTCTTTTAATTTCATGGCTGCAATGACCATCCTCAGTGATTTTGGAGCCCCCCAAAAATAAAGTCAGCCACTGTTTCCCCATCTATTTGCCATGAAGTGATGGGACCAGGTGCCATTATCTTAGTTTTCTGAATGTTGAGCTTTAAGCCAACTTTTTCACTCTCCTCTTTCACTTTCATCAAGTGGCTCTTTAGTTCTTCTTCACTTTCTGCCATAAGGGTGGTGTCATCTGCATATCTTAGGTTATTGATATTTTTCCTGGCAATCTTGATTCCAGCTTGTGCTTCCTCTAGCCCAGTGTTTCTCATGATGTACTCTGCATAGAAGTTAAATAAGCAGGGTGACAAGATACAGCCTTGACGTACTCCTTTTCCTATTTGGAACCAGTCTGTTGTTCCATGTCCAGTTCTAACTGTTGCTTCCTGACCTGTATACAGGTTTCTCAAGAGGCAGTTCAGGTGGTCTGGTATTCCCATCTCTTTCAGAATTTTCCACAGTTTATTGTGATCCACACAGTCAAAGGCTTTGGCATAGTCAATAAAGCAGAAATAGATGTTTTTCTGGAACTCTCTTGCTTTTTCAGTGATCCAGCAGATGTTGGCAATTTGATCTCTGGTTCCTCTTCCTTTTCTAAAACCAGCTTGAACATCTGGGAGTTCACGGTTCATGTATTGCTGAAGCCTGGCTTGGAGAATTTTGAGCATTACTTTACTAGCGTGTGAGATGAGTGCAATTGTGCAGTAGTTAATACTCTCCTTATATTACTGCTTTATACATGTTTTCCACCACTAGCTGATATACTACAAAGGGGCCCAGATATATGTCCCTATACGGTATTTAGCACACAGGGCAGATTCAGACAACATAAGCTGGCTAAAGGAATGGATAAGACGAAATTAATCCTAGGGCAGAAGCTGACCGGAGAGCTGGAGTCCAAGCTTTGGGTAATGAGGCAGCTAATCTAGGAACAATACTTCCTAGGTGGTAGGCGCTTCCAACTGGATGGAAATACCACAAATTATAAGCAATATGAATCCCACAAGACAAAAACTGCATCATAAAAATATGCTGTGGTAGCTATACACTCATGAAATAATATAAGAAACTTCTGGCAGTAATCTGGTAATAGATTTTGACTGAATTGATTACTCACTGACAGTACTCAACATAGTCCTGCAAATGCATCAATTATGTAATGAACAGCTATTAAGTTTATTGATTTTCTGATTTCCATTGATAGCTAACAGGCCAAAGCTACACATCGATATTTGTGTTAGTAATCCCCAAGAGCTAACAATTTTTACAAATGAAAACATTAAAAGTCTGAAGAGTCCAAATTAATGGAAATTTGAAGACCAAACCTCAGAATTTAAATGAAATACCTAACAAATGAATCTAATACACTTAATAACAGTGAAGTCACTGTTGATAACTTTTTTCTCTAATACATTTTAAAGGTTTCTTTTACCCTATTGATGGGATCATTTCCTAATAAATATAATCTCTATTTCATTCCACAATCAAAATTTTGAAGGTCCATAGCTTCCAGCTAACACCTAAATAGATTTTACTAAGTGCTTTCATATAGTTAATCCTTACGAAATTCTTGTGAGACAGGAATTGTTTTGTTTTTATTTTTACATAGAGAACTGAAGTTCAGCATGATTAAAAATAATATGGCCAAAGTCATTAAATTATTAAGTAGAAAAGCCAGTAAGCAAATGTAGCGAAATAAAAGAGCAAAGAACCTTTCATTGTTTAACACCACTTTTTTCACTGCATGCTGCTAAGTCACTTCAGTCGTGTCCAACTCTGTGTGACCCCATAGATGGCAGCCCACCAGGCTCCCCCGTCCCTGGGATTCTCCAGGCAAGAACACTGGAGTAGGTTGCCATTTCCTTCTCCAATGTGTGAAAGTGAAAAGTGAAAGTGAAGTCGCTCAGTCGTGTCCGACTCTTAGTGACCCCATGGACTGCAGCCCATCAGGCTCCATATTACCTTATATTACCTTACATTTGTTGACTGTACAATTACCAATTTTACAGTATGTATTCTATTCTGTATTCTGCTTTTTCATTCTTACTTAACAAATCCTCTTAATGTCACAGACCCTCTCTGGCAAAGTGTGGTAAATTTCCCAAAGACTCAGGCTATCTCACTGAATGCTTTCATGGGTTCTTGTTGCCCTCATACTATCTTCCAATGCTTATTCCAGTGGTTTTTTCAAAGTGAAGTATTAAGGGCAAAGCATTAGCAACACCTGGAAGGTTTTTAGAAATTCAGTAATCAGTGCCCTTCCCAGACCTACTGAATCAGAAGCTCTGGGAGTGGTGCTATAAATTTCCAGCTGATTTCGAGGCACACGAAAATTTGAGGACAACTGATATATTCAAATAGGAACCTGATCTCTCAAGTACACAAAAATGTGCCAGATACCTAAAAATCAAAGCTAAGTTCTTATTCCTAGGAAGAACAGCATTCATGAAACAAAGCTTAAGCCCCAACTGTACCTCGAGATATATATATTATGAGGATTATGACACTAATATTTAATATCCAGGACAAAGAAGCTAGGTGAGAGGAGCATTAGGGGCACAGATACCACACATACACAAAAAAGTAATCCCAGATAATTTTTCTTTCATGTATCCTTTGTCTTTATAACATATATATGTAGATATATACATGTGCTTGTGTGCAGATATAGATAGTATATATATATGTGTGAATTATATTTGTAACTATATTTTGCTATTAGAATTACTTTATTGTGCTGGTTTATGATTTAAGCCAGCGGTCAGCACCCATTTCCTAAAAAGGGCCAGACAGTAAATATACTAGGCTTTGGAGGCCATATGGCCCTGTCATAACTACTAGATTCTGGTGTTGTAGGACAAAAGAAAGACTATAAAGAAAGTTGAGCGCCGAAGAATTGATGCTTTTGAACTGCGGTGTTGGAGAAGACTCTTGAGAGTCCCTTGGACTGCAAGGAGATCCAACGAGTCCATCCTAAAGGAAATCAGTCCTGAATGTTCACTGGAAGGACTGATGTTGAAGCTGAAACTCCAATACTTTGGCCACCTGATGTGAAGAGCTGACTCATTGGAAAAGACCCTGATGCTGGGAGGGATTGAAGGCGGGAGGAGAAGGGGAAGACAGAGGATGAGATGGTTGGATGGCATCACCAACTCAATGGACATGAGTTTGAGTAAACTCTGGGAGTTGGTGATGGACGAGGAAGCCTGGCGTGCTGCAGTCCATGGGGTCACCAAGAGTAGGACACAACTGAGCCACTGAACTGAACTGAGGACAAAAGCAGTCACAGATAATATGTAAACTGTGAGTATGGCTTTTGTTCTTCCTGTACTCTATTTACAAAACCAGGTGGTGGGCTGGATTTGGCAGGTCAGCTGTAATGTGCTCACCTCTGATTTAAACTGTCATTAAAACACATTTCCATTACCTGAGCTTCCTGAGTGACTAAGGGCAGTGTGTGCATAATCAGGAACCAAACACTGCATGAATAATTCACACTGGAGATACGGCTTTATATGAAGAAAATACATATAATGTGAGAGAAATTAAGATTATGCATATATGTTTAAAGGTGCCCACAAAATTCAGTTTCAAAGATGGACACTCTTTGAGGGGAAAGAGCTTAGAAATGTCTATTTGTACCTAATAAGGTGTTATATACTTAATAAGTATTCATTAATATCTGTTGATTTAATGACTAGTGGGCTTTGTGACAATAAATATTCTTTCATCAACTACTGCTATTCAGAGCTAAGTTTATTCTTTTATAATGGTTACTTAGACAACATATAAAAAATCATGCGTTTGGGATATATAAACGGAGTATTAATCCTGGTTCTTGTCCTGTTAGTACAGTGAGTATAGAAAAATTATTCAACCTTTCCAAGACTCAGTTTCCTTACCTGTAAACTGTTATCTCCTGAGCAGATTCTTGTGAACATAAAACTAAATGAGAGAATGCCGGTAAGGGACAGAGCTTGGCATATTATAGGTTTCTTTGCCTTGATTGGATCATCTTGCTCCCCTGTTAGCTGAGTAGGCTTTGAGAATACAAAAATTTTAATTGTTCCCTAACTGCATTCATGGAAAAGAAATGCAGAAAAGCAAAATGGCTGTCTGGGGAGGCCTTATAAATAGCTGTGAAAAGAAGAGAAGCGAAAAGCAAAGGAGAAAAGGCAAAATATAAGCATCTGAATGCAGAGTTCCAAAGAATAGCAAGAAGAGATAAGAAAGCCTTCCTTAGCGATCAATGAAAAGAAATAGAGGAAAACAACAGAATGGGAAAGACTAGAGATCTCTTCAAGAAAATTAGAGATACCAAGGGAACATTTCATGCAAAGATGGGCTCGATAAAGGACAGAAATGGTATGGACCTAACAGAAACAGAAGATATTAAGAAGAGGTGGCAAGAATACACAGAAGAACTTTACAAAAAAGATCTTCATGACCCAGATAATCACAATGGTGTGATCACTCACCTAGAGCCAGACATCCTGGAATGTGAAGTCAAGTGGGCCTTAGAAAGCATCACTATGAACAAAGCTAGTGGAGGTGATGGAATTCCAGTTGAGCTATTTCAAATCCTGAAAGATGATGCTGTGAAAGTGCTGTACTCAATATGCCAGCAAATTTGGAAAACTCAGCAGTGGCCACAGGACTGGAAAAGGTCAGTTTTCATTCCAATCCCAAAGAAAGGCAATGCCAAAGAATGCCCAAACTACTGCACAATTGCACTCATCTCACATGCTAGTAAAGTAATGCTCAAAATTCTCTAAGCCAGGCTTCATCAATACGTGAACCGTGAACTTCCTGATGTTCAAGCTGGTTTTAGAAAAGGCAGAGGAACCAGAGATCAAATTGCCAACATCCGCTAGATCATGGAAAAAGCAAGAGAGTTCCAGAAAAACATCTATTTCTGCTTTGTTGACTATGCCAAAGCCTTTGACTGTGTGGATCACAATAAACTGTGGAAAATTCTGAAAGAGATGGGAATACCAGACCACCTGATCTGCCTCTTGAGAAATTTGTATGCAGGTCAGGAAGCAAAAGTTAGAACTGGACATGGAACAACAGACTGGTTCCAAATAGGAAAAGGAGTACGTCAAGGCTGTATCTTGTCACCCTGCTTATTTAACTTATATGCAGAGTACATCATGAGAAACGCTGGGCTGGAAGAAACACAAGCTGGAATCAAGATTGCTGGGAGAAATCTCAACAACCTCAGATATGCAGATGACACCACCCTTATGGCAGAAAGTGAAGAGGAACTCAAAAGCCTCTTGATAAAAGTGAAAGAGGAGAGTGAAAAAGTTGGCTTAAAGCTCAACATTCAGAAAACGAAGATCATGGCATCCGGTCCCATCACTTCATGGGAAATAGATGGGGAAACAGTGGAATCAGTGTCAGACTTTATCTTTTTGGGCTCCAAAATCACTGCAGATGGTGACTGCAGCCATGAAATTAAAAGATGCTTACTCCTTGGAAGGAAAGTTATGACCAACCTAGATAGCATATTCAAAAGCAGAGACGTTACTTTGCCAACAAAGGTTCATCTAGTCCAGGCTATGGTTTTTCCAGTGGTCATGTATGGATGTGAGAGTTGGACTGTGAAGAAGGCTGAGCACTGAAGAATTGATGCTTTTGAACCGTGGTGTTGGACAAGACTCTTGAGAATCCCTTGGACTGCAAGGAGATCCAACCAGTCCATTCTGAAGGAGATCAGCCCTGGGATTTCTTTGGAAGGAATGATGCTAAAGCTGAAACTCCAGTACTTTGGCCTCCTCATGCGAAGAGTTGACTCATTGGAAAAGACTCTGATGCGGGGAGGGATTGGGGGCAGGAGGAGAAGGGGATGACAGAGGATGAGATGGCTGGATGGCATCACTGACTCGATGGACATGAGTCTGAGTGAACTCTGGGAGTTTCTGATGGACAGGGAGGCCTGGTGTGCTGCGATTCATAGGGTCGCAAAGAGTCGGACACGACTGAGTGACTGAACTGAACTGAACTGCATTCAAGACAAGGGAGAATATCATAATACTGAATTCATAAAATAATTTCAAGAATTCCACTGCTAAAACTTTTAAATAAACCCTCTTCACCCTTTATTTTTACCATCTCAGGTGTGATTTTCCTTCCAGTATTAAATCTTTCATAATGACTTCTCTAGATAGATCAAAAAGTCTATTTTCTCTAACCTGACCCATATATGGAGTATCTCTTTAAAAAAGAAAGTGGTTTGTGTAGGAACTCCAAAAGGGAGGTATGGGACAAAACTATTTCCTATATTCTTTGCTTGGACCTCTCTTTCCATTTTTACCAGCATCCCCTCACCCCCATCAGAAAACAAATTAAAAGTCCAAACTTCAAAATACAAATACAGGACTTGACTAAAACTGCTTCAAAGGCTTCTAGTCCTGGGCTGAGAGAACAAAAGTTTATTGGCTCTTCCAATCAAGGTACTCACTCAGCAATTGCTTAGCTCTGAACAATGAGCTTACTGCTTCAGAACAGTAGCCGATGATTAGGGCTTCTTGTGGCATTTGTTGAAAGGGATTTAACAAGTCTTTTGTTACTTCAATCTGCTTCCCAGAATTTCCTGTCTGTGCTAAAGATAACTGAAGGTGTGACTGTTGTAAAGTCCTGGGAGTCAGGTCAGGAACCACTGAGTAGAGTGAATTAACGTACAATACTAGACTGCCTTTTTCTGCCTATTGCTATAGTAAGGGTTGTTTCTCCAGAAGTTTTCCTGTTAGAAATGGCCACTCTTTCAAGCAAGGTGATCTTTAGAACTTCCTTCTCAGAACCATATTCTTTGAAACATCTTCCACCCCTTGACCTAGTCTCACTTCTTCCCTTTCGCCACAGCACATTTCTGTTGAGTTGAGATGGGGGTTTGAGGAGATGGGGCAAAATGAATTCTTAGTTGTAAAGTAAGACAGCAAAAAGATAGCAGAACTAGGTATTTTTAGGATATCTCCTAGATCTATCATTTTGTGACTTAATTCTAAAGGTAAAGGGATGAAACAAAATGGCACTTGGAAGAAAAAGGTAACTTGAAAAGTATCTAAGAATAGAAGCCATTTAACCAGAGTTTACTGGCAATTTACTTAGAGGAAAAAAAAAAGGAAGGGAAAATAACAAGCAAACACCCCCCAGCCCCGTTTCCCCCGTAGCCTGTTTCTGGAGTATGTCCTAGAGCAGAACACATTTAGATCAATTTCCTATACCACTTGCAGCTATCTAGAGAGCATTCTGTAATGAAAACTACCCAAGAGCAGCTCTGGCTAAATTTGTTCAGAATTGTCCAGTTTCAGAATGAGAGTACTATTTGATTGAAAACACACTGTAACTGTAAAAACTGTCATTATTTATTTAGCACTATTTAACACTACATTATCTAACACTACTAGGAAAGGCTTGTATTAAATAAATACAACTTAAAAGCTTTTTTTTTTTTTTAAACAAACTTCATGAAGAAATACTTACTACCGAGAGATGAAAAATTCTCTTCACCATATCAAAATAGCACCCTTATTTTTGTATTATACAAAGAAAGCAAAACTCCTGCATAAAGAACATAAGAACGTTTTATTCAGAATGTTCCAACTTATACCACCAGGTGTCAAAGTACTAAAGGTTTCCACTGTTGGCATGTTCTGTGATCTCAGGGGTGTGTGTGTGTGTGTGTGTGTTAGTCACTCAGTCATGTCCGACTCTTCGTGACCCCCATGGACTACAGCCCACCAGGCTCCTCTGTCCGTGGAATTCTCCAGATAAGAATACTGGACTGGGTTGTCATTTCCTTCTCCAGGGGAGTGAACCTGGGTCTTCTGTATTATAGCAGATCTTTACCATCTGAGTCACCAAGGAAGTCCTTCTTTGATCATACGTGAAAATTACAAACTTACCTTTACTCTCATTATTTTGGCATATAATTTGACAATTAAAGATGACAGTATTTGTCTAATAATGTTAAAATTGTTATATACTCAAAGTGGTTAACTAAATCAATCTAAACTTTTAAGCTATAAAGTCCCATTTCAGTTGGTAATCAGTTAAAAACATAGAATTTTAACATGGTCACATATTGAAATCCTTAACATTCTTCACTGGGATCTAAAGAGCAGAGAAAATCAAAACAAAACCCAAAACAAAAAACCTGGCATTCTCATAATCCTGGATAATTCTGAAATTAACTGAACTATGTGGCTGTGAAAAAGCCAGTTTAAGTTACCCCACAAATATGGTATTCTATACCTACTTAATTAGGAACCTACATTAAGAACACTTCTCAATTTTGAATTTACCATAAAAAAAAAGTCTAATAGGTACAGAAGTTTGCAGTAAAAGGGTTGCTATAGCTATTATTTATTTCTTTTAGAGTTCTTTCTTCTGGCCCATCTCCTAGTAGACAACAGGAAATGAGATATTTATTATATAAATCACATTACTGAGAAAACCATGATAAAATTACCAGTTTCAGCTGATCTCAAAATAGAGCAGCAAAAGATAATCATTGAAAAACAAAAGTTTTATATCATTTAATGTGCTGACCTCACTTAAGTTTCAGAATAATAAATGATGTCTCCACTCCCCCCCACCCTCCCATTATTAGAGAGGTTTGTCTTCAACTGCTAAAATTACACTTAGTGAATCTGTTATATTAAATTAGTGCTCAATGCCGCTGTTAATCTTTGTCCCATTAAGTTAAAAACGCAATGCGTTTAATAGCTGCACAATCTTCACAATCTTAGCTGTACATGTATAATATGAACACTAATCAAGATCACTCAGCAGGTCAGCAGATTGAGATCAGAGTCAGTCTCCATCTCCTGGGCTCCAGGCAGAAATTTCTCTCTATTCACCTACAGGTCTATTACATATGATCTCAACATTGTCCCATACCGTAAGTATATACATTATGGAGTCTAATGTTTACTTTATCTAAATTAAATAGTTACGGATGACACCCATACCTTGTTTGATAATTCACTCTTCATTTGCTTCTAATAAAAATATTAAATACTACTACAAAGAAGGACTGTATAAATATATAAACAAAAGAACAACACATCACTAAAAGCTGCTTTCATTTTGTGCACAAGGTGCCTGTTTTGTCTCATTTCAAATACATAGGATAATTTTAAAAATTATACTAAAAATAATTTCAGTTTTTATTATTTAAAATGTTTTGGTTGTATAGTTGATTCACAATATTGCATTAGCTTCAAGTGTACAATAGTCATTCAATATTTTTACAGATTATACTCCATTTCAAGTTATTATAAACAATGGCTATGATTTCCTGCACTGTATACTATATCCTTGCTGCTTATTTATTTTATACATAGCACTTTGTGTCTCTCATTCCACAGCCCTATCTCATCCCTTTGACCTTCCCTTTCCCAACTGGTAATCACTAGCTTGTCTTTATATGTGTGAGTCTGTTTGTGTTTTGTTATATACATTTAGTTTTTAGATTCTACCTATGTGATAACATAGAGTATTTGTTGTTCTTTGTTCTATTTATTAACAATTCTTAAACTAATAAAGAAATAGATTTTCAATTAAAAACAAGCACAGCACTTTCATTTTCATTGTAACTAGTTCAGTTATATTAATAGTTACCCACTAACTCCTTTTACTTTTTTTCAGGACATAATAGACACTGTTCTTTGTTTTTTTTTTGTGATAAGAAAACACTTTTATACGTTATCTCCATATTCCCTAGTTCAGAAACTCAACTACGTTATCTTTCAGAAAGTTAATAAGATGCCAAACCCTTTTCCTATTTTACCATGAAATCATCTTAATTGTTTTAACCTATTATAAATGGTACTAAAAAGCTGTAACAGTTTAATGCTGATTGAAATATGAATATATAATTTCTTGTTAAGGATAAATGGAGTTTGACCCAAGATTAACAACTCAACCAACAATATCTTGCATAAAATAAATATATATTTTATATCATAAATATCATGCTAAGTTCTAAATTACCTTTACATACTTACTGATCTTCTATTGCTTTGTTCCTTCTATATACTATAAAATATTATGGCATCATGGATACACCACAGCTTTATTTTATATTGTTCTATACATCTTCCTAATTTGTCCCACATTCTTTTTTTCTTATAAAATGTCAATAAAAAGATTAAGCATACATATACAAAGATCATAGCTAATGCCAGATGTTGAGAGAGTCTCCTGAGACCAAAGATTCCACACCAGGTGGTTGAGCCGGCCTAATGAAGCAGCACATGGTCATGAGGGACACAAAGGGTGGACTTGGAGGGACCTGCTCTCATTTGGTTATTTATGAAAGTATAGAGAAGGATTTCAAATCATAGTAAAAATGAAATTAAATCAAAGCCACTCATTTATACAGCAGTTTTTGTTGCTGTTGTTGTTAAAGGTTTTAAGTATATTCTAGTGACAAGATATCATTAAATATATTTCCAACTCCTCTACAAGTGGTAAAAATGAAAATAAATAATTTTTCTTTAAGTGGATTAAAATACAAACACCATTTCTTAAAATTTAATGTTTCTTATATTGAAAGACTTAAAAATGTGATTTCAGGTCAATGCTATTTCAACTAACTTTAGTAAATGGACAGACCATAAAGCATGACCTTAGGCAATAACTAATGAACCTGAGAGCATTTTAATATATTTTCTTATCACCAAGTGAAGCACTTTAAGTTATTACAGCTAGGCTGCATGACCTCATGCAATCGAATCATGCTAGAGCCAAATAGGCTAATGTCTTTGATAGCAATTAGATAAAGGTAGGATGTTAACTTTTACTTTAAGAAGTGTTAAACAAAGAGACTCATCTCCAGACTTAACTTAGTTAGAAATAAACTACTCATTTAGCAGTAGAGGTTAATGTGGGAATGGACTCTTTCACCTGTCAAAAACAAAATTAATTTTAGTTTCAAAATTATCAGGGAATTTTATTTCTATAACAGATAGCTTGCTAGAGGTACTAAAGTTTCAAATAACATCTTAATATACTCTAATATCTCATACTTAAGCAACTCCTCTTTATGTCTACAATTTCCAACATGCTCAGCATGGGCTGAGAAATAGGCTCCTGTTAGTCATCATCACGAAGTACTGCTGAGCTGACCATGGCAGGTCACAACAGAGAAATTAAATGATAAAACTGTACAATAAAATAATGTGATACAGGTACTAATATATTTCATCAAATCTAAGATACCATTGATTATAGTACACAATTCTCTTATACCTCAGTAAGAAAGAAAAAGCTGTCCATCTATGGCACTATGCTTTCTTAATACTTAGAATTCTTTATCTCTACGTATTAAAAGAGCTCTTTTAGGTTGAAAATAGCACTGAAACATGTATATTACCACATGTGAAATAGATCGCCAGTCCAGGTTCGATGCATGAGACAGGGTGCTCAGGGCCAGTGCACTGGGATGACCCTGAGGGATGGGATGGGGAGGGAGGCTGGGGTGGGGTTCAGGATGGGGGACACATGTACACCCATGGCTGATTCATGTCCATGTATGGCAAAAACCACTACACTACCACTACAACATTGTAAAGTAATTAGCCTCCAATTAAAATAAATACATTTATTAAAAAAATTATCTATGACTCTTGCACATACACAAAAAGACAAAGAGAAACAAACTGGCTACGGTATTCTCAAAACTTTTCCATATTCAAAATACAACTTTTCTGAATCTTTCAACTTAAGAATTGTAGATGACTATACGTTTGCTTAAAATAATGTTCTCTCTGCTATCAGGGATATTTGTGAGGTGGCCTTTCTTAAGAGGGTGCTCCACTATTATTTCTGGGTTTTCCTCCAAATTACTGACATTCATTCTGTAAGTTTTGTTGGAAAATTTTTTTAAAAAATTGGAAATTTTGACACTTTCAAACTTGTGCCATTGAATATTTAAATAATCAGTGACTAGTTAAAAAGAAATATGAATAAATATGAACACATGACTATCTATCCATTCTTGTATGTGGTAAATCATGATTGTGACTAGTTAGTTCAACTGCATAAGAGCTGTTGTGTCCAAATGCTTGTT
The DNA here is from genome assembly GCF_027580195.1 of Bos mutus. Classification (NCBI taxonomy): domain Eukaryota; kingdom Metazoa; phylum Chordata; class Mammalia; order Artiodactyla; family Bovidae; genus Bos; species Bos mutus. The sequence goes on from NC_091617.1 coordinate 107,884,120, forward strand.
TGTGCAGCAGTGCTGGTTAAAAATCAGAAGCACTCGGGAAACTTGAAGAAAATATATAGGCTCTCGGTTTGACTTCCTCAAAATTCAGAAAAAATATAAAGTGCTTGGAGTTGAAATATTTTAAAAATTGCTCTCAGGTGATTCTGATGTATGCCAGGCTTGGGAAGCAGTGGTACAGTTTAGAGCATGTTGCTGCGGAAGTCAAGATCAAGGTCCAACTGCTAGGTGGGCTAATTGACAGTAACAGTAAAAAGAGCTCTAGATATAAAGTTAGGATATGAATTTTCAAATTCCAGCTAGTTACTACTTATTAGTTGTAGGACCTTGAGTAAGTCACTAAATTGTCATGTTTCCTTATTTATATAATGAAAATACATAATTCATAGGGTTGTTGTGGGACTGAAATTAGATAACCTATGTTTAGGTACTAGCACTGGTAACAGCACTGGGTATAAACTCAAAAACTGTTCTCTCAGCTCCCCCACCACCTACATGTTTACTCCAGGCTTGTTCATATTGACAGATTTGAAAAATGTAAGCAATTTCCTCAAGGCATTCCCCAATTCTCTCAGCTGCAAGTAATCTCCCTCTTCTCACAGGCAGTCTACCTGTATTCCTTTACTGAAGCTTATTTCTGCTTTGCTTTATACTAATTTATGCACATGACATATCATCTCTAATAGGCTGCAAACTTTACTAGAGCAAGAACCATGTCTTATTTATCTTTAGAGCCCTAGCATTTAGCCTGGTGCTTGAAACAGACTTGGGGGTTTGCTAATGGAAGAATATGAATGAAACAGGAAGGCAGAGATCCAGTTTGCATACTGACCTCTCCCTTTAAACAGCCATTAAGTGTAAGTGGTCACTGCTGTGAATCAACACTAGAAGTCAGGTGAAGGAGCATCAGAATGTGATTTATCAATTAGTCATTAGAAAATCAACTAACATTTACTTGAAGGTTAGCAGACAAAGACATTTAAAGAAAGGGTAATGTATTGCCATTTTCTTAGTGCAAAAATATCTGTAATTGTTCTGGGGAAGGGATGAGGATGTAGTATAGGACTGCATAATACCTGAAGAAATAACCATTGATTGACAAACCATTGGTTGACAAACGGTCCATTTTTCACTGGATGAAAGAAAAATAAATTTTTTCTGTTATGCTTAAAAATAAGCTTTTTAAGATCATGTCCTAAGTTTCTTTAAGTCCATGGAATTCTCCAGGCCAGAATACTGGAGTGGGTAAGCTGTTCCCTTCTCCAGGGGATCTTCCCAACCCAGGGATCAAACCCAGGTCTCCCGCATTGCAGGCAGATTCTTTACTAGCTGAGCTACCAGAGAAGCCTTTAAGTACTGTATGGATAATTTACACACATGTAGACGTCACATCAACCCAGGTAGAAAACTTTTTTATTGAAGCTAGAATTTTTTATTGTAAATTTTATTGTTTTATAGGAAAATGTCTTTAAATAAAAACTTCAGAATAGTGAAGTTCATGCTCATCTAACTTAAAAGAGTCAACCTGTACTGGAAAATGATGAGCTCACGTAAATCTACCACATGACTAGAAATAATTCACAAACCTTCTAATGTAACTTTGAGGTGGAAGAGTCACCAGTTTCAAAAAGTAGCCAGACAGTTACTGTCAGATGTGAGGGGGGAAAAAAAATCTACAAAACTTCAGAGCTCATACACTGAGGAAGTAAGGGGGTTCCTGATTGCAAAGTGTAATCTCTTTCTAGCCACATGCGTTTTAATCCATAGGAAAGGACACAATCAGAAGCAGACCTCTGGTGGCATGTGAAGTTTTAGTGCTTAGTGAGAGAACAGCTGGTATTCATGATCTTAATATATTTATATTATATCCTTTGTGGAAGATTGTAAAAGATATATTAGAATCAGAAGTAAGCTTCGCTTAACATAAAATATTTGCCTTTAGCACCATTGTTTCAGAGGGATTTAAATGTTCATTAGTTTTTAGAAATAAAAGCATCTGAATATTAAAAATGAGGAATTATTTCAGTTATTCACCAAAAATATGATCTACAATTAACTTCAAGTAATGATTGATGACACAAACAAGTGGACTTTTTAGTAAACAAGATACACAAAGCAGCCAACAATCATCATTCTTAGGTTATCAGGGGAACACAATTAAAATCTTTCTGAATCACACTGATAAAATATACATATAATAACATGGATTGGTAATGAGTAAATATTGAGGAATTAAACTGCAAAATAATAAAACCAGTTGAAAAATGGGCTCTGTAGATTCAGGACCAGGTTAAATTTGTTCAACATTTTTGTAAAATATTTAGCTTTCAATACTAGATTAAGAAAAACTACCACATAGAAAACTGCATCTTCTATTTTATGTTCTAGTGAATGTATTTGCTTGCTGTAACTGGAAAAGCTAAAACTATAACATTTCCATTTCTCATAAGAATTATAGTAAATATTCAATCCAGTTACTGATGAGTTTTCTTGCCATTCTCACATTTGAGGTTTCCCACAACAATGTCTACCTATTTATTTATCTATACTCCTATTTACAACTAGTAATTAATAACTTCTATGAACTAGTATTTTTCCAAATGTTGCTAAAGAATTTTGTAGATTATTTTGGAATCAAGCATTGAATATTTGATTAAAAAATGGCTACCTTTGAAAAACACAAAAATATACTGCTGCTAGAGAACTGCCTGAAGAGATCAGAATGTACTATATATTTTTAAAACTAGTATGCAGAGCTTAATCATAATTCTCTTACATGACAGCCTATCTATTTTACATTTTACAGACCAGCAAATCTTCATAATGGTATATGTAGATTTCACTCTATATTTTGAACATCTTATATACCAAAGGTTTACTTATTTTCATTTAAAAATGACAGTGAAATTCCCCTAATAGCCAATAACATCATTTTTGTTTGTACTCACTCATTCTTTCTGCCCACGTGGCCCTCACTTCTAAGCCCATTCAAAATGATGTTTTCCAAGCATGTGCCACATGACTTGTTCATATAAATGGAGCAAATTAAACTGTCTCCACATATATCCTATCACATTTGTAGCCCTGATTTCTCTCTTTAACACGTGGCCAAGACACCGTATTATCTGCCTGCAGAGGTTGACCTCAGGATATTAGATTCTGCCACATAGCTCTCTTGTACTAAACCGAGGGGAAACACTTAATCACCCCTGCCTTTTCAGGAAAAAATCAACTTTAAATTTACCATGATGAAAAATCAATAAACCAGTAATTGCTTGGCTTATCATTGCGTGGAGGAACAAATTGGGAAGCGAAGCTTAGCGTCCACACAGATTTCAGTGAGACACATGGAGTTTCAGGATCACTAAGCTAGAAAAGGAAAAGGTCTCAGAGTGATAATTAAATCTACTCATGCTGATTTTCTGCCAAATTTATTTCCCAAGAGTATATAAAAATGTTTCACTGCTTACTAGTCAGCCATAACTAATCAAATCAACATTAGACAAACATATACAAGAAACAAAAATTGCAAATTCAAGACTGTAGACATCAGAATAATGTAATCTTGAGAATGAATATTAATATAAAGTTACTTTTAAGATAAAAAATTTACTTGTATTTCTTTTTAAAGATTCAAGGTGTATTTCTTTGCTATGTAAACGGCCATTAAAATTTTATTTCATCATCTAATACAACATTCTACTTACTTCATACCTTTTCAACTCTAAATTGGAAATGTTTTTAATTAAGCAGTAATACTTAAAAATAAATCTTAAAAATATTTAATGAAACATTAAATATTTTAAATTCCAAGAATGATCTTTCTAGCTCATTTTACTTCAGTGCTCTGTGCTTTACTGTACAAATACATGCTATCACATCTAAACTGGTCCATTATTCTTACACATTTTCACCATATTAATTATGAACTGCCAGACCTGTTGTCTAAATTAGGCTTTACAAGTAAACACAGATCTACTGTTTGAAATAAACTGAGGAATATGTATCACCTTCCCTATATGGAAGACACATGCCAACTGAAAATAAAACTGTAAATGTTTAAAGGTTTAAAAAATTCTTACTACTAATAGACCTAATTTAATGCAGCAAATTAGCATAGTTCCAATGGAAGTGCAAATGTAATCATACTCAAACATTCATATTAAGAAGAAGGAAGATGAAGCTTTTCTTTTTCTTTTTCTTTTGTTAAAAAATGATTTTATGTGTGTCCTTCAACTGGCTACTGGGACTATGATAATTAAAACATTTAAAACAGCACAAGCCCCCCAGTCTCTAATCTGAAGCTCAGGTCAGCTGTCTGTAGATTCTAATTTGTCCTCCATTTGTATTCATGACAAGAACATACTGAATATTTAACAGCAAACCAGCAGGAGGGGGTATTGTGGGCTTAGAGGTTAAATAATTTGATTTCTGTGCAGATTACATGTAACATCCAACATCTAATCTCACACCTGATTTGGCAATACAATTACAATAAAAATAACATAGGAACAATACAACTATAAAGTGGAGAAATAAGAACTTTTTTCTAAAGGGTTGAGAAACAGTAAGTTTACTTTAAGTATTACATTTATTATATTACTAAGGCCCAAGTTTTCAAAAACAAAAGCAAAAATGACTTAACAAAGCATGATAGTTGAGAAAAGTATATTCTATCTTCTTTTATATGAGCACTGTAGACTCCATCTATTTTAACTCACTAAAAAGCAGTGACATTTGCAAATAAAATATAGGGATATGGAGGGGACTTTAAGAAGTCTTCTAGTCCATTCTCCTGCCTTTAGGCAGGACTACACTGAAACAGAAGCTTTGTTTTGATCTAAGATAAACTTCCATCTGTTGAAAAAATCCAAGAGCTGTTTCAGGAGAACTGCTGCTTCTCAATACTGGATAAGAGAAAAACAATTAAGTGGGAAACTAGAAGTTGAAAACTCAATGTCTTTATAACATCTTGGATTTGATTATAAAGTAACATATAAAATTGAATTAAAGAGTAATATTTGCTGGATCAAGATTTATGTCACATAGGCAAAACAAAGATTATTAGACTTAACTAATCATATGAAAATATACAGAAATGCAATACATTTGATTTTATAGTTTTCAACCTTTTGGTTGGAAGGTCTATTCTTTGGATACAATCCTCTGCAACTATATTGATCTATTTGGTTTTTCTTCTACTGAGTGGCAGCTTTCTCTTCATCAGAGTGAATTTTATCATACTAATTTGTTAATTCACTATTGAAAAAGAATATTAATTTCAATGAAACTGAGGAGAAAAACAAACATAAGCTTACTCAGACAACAAACAGGAAATAAAAACACTAAAGGTTTTATTAAGTTGATCTTCTAGATTGATAAGATTCAATGTTATTTTTTTAAAATGAACTCTTTAGAGTTTTTGGAATTCCTTGAGGAGTCATCATTTTTAATTATTACACTAATTGCCCTGTGCTGGGTGCTGGGCAGACCAAAGCCAACAAACAAGCATGGTCTCTGCTCTCTTGTGGGTCACATTCTAGTGGAACAAACATCATCATTATCCTCACTATTAATATTAAAATGATTAAAATTAGGGAGCTGATCCAATTATAAAATGGAAAAAGTACAGCAAGAAAAATAGGACATGTTTATACTTTCATGAAACTTTTAACATTTGTATACAGATTCACATTTAAAATACTATCAGTCTTTTTTTTTTTTAGTTATTTTGGCTTGACTGTTGTCTTTCTTTAGTTCATGACCAAGTAGTTCTGTGGGCAGCTTTGCCTCACTTCTTTTAGGGACTGGAAACTTCATTGCAGCTGATATGGATAAGGACAAAACAAAAACAAAAAACCTTCAATGCTGTCAACCAACCTGAGTTCCAAACTCACAGACTTTTTTGAACCGTGTGATTTAGTTTCTGTTCTGTTATGCGATTTGGGCAAATAACAACCATTTGGGACTCAATTTCCCAATGTGTGACATGAGAGGCCTGGACTAGAAAATCATTAAGGTTTATTAAGCTTTGAATAAGCAACTATGATTTGTCTTAGTGTCCTGCTATGTGAACTATGTGAATGGAACAATATAGGTACCAGGGCTGCACACAGCAGGATCACCTACTGTAGTTTGATGAGGATTAGGGAGCGGTGGTAACTACCCGACACCTAACATGATTTAGACAGAGGATCAGAAAGAGCAGTCTATGATGATGAAGGGTATTGTGAAAACTTTCTCTGGGGCTGAGTCAAGAGGACAATATGACACTGCTTTCTAGAAGTCCACAAACCAGCCTATGAGAAAAAAGCTCAAACACCTCCTTCCTCAAATAGCAAGGAGGTTTTCTGCTTCTAAAGGCTATTTCTAAGAGTTAGAACTGTTCTTCCCTCTAAATTTTTGTTTGAAAATCTTGACTTGTTGAATTAGATTCAAATTAGCAGTTTTAAGGGGCTGTAGTACATTTCCCCAGAGATTCATGGAGTTCCTACTTAAACATACCTGTGATGATAGGTTCTGGATTATGCAGATTACAACATCCCTGGAATCACTTTGTAATAATGAATTAAACCATGTTTAAAGGCAAAATGCTACTGCTGCTGCTAAGTTGCTTCAGTCGTGTCTGACTCTGTGCGACCGCACAGACGGCAGCCAACCAGGCTCCCCTGTCCCTAGGACTCTCCAGGCAAGAATATTGGAGTGGGTTGCCATTTCCTTCTCCAACACATGCATGAATGTTAAGTTGCCTCAGTCGTGTCCGACTCTGTGCGACCCCATAGATGGCAGCCAACCAGGCTCCTCCATCCCTAGGAATCTCCAGGCAAGAATACTGGAGTGGGTTGCCATTTCCTTCTCCAAAAGGCAAAATAAGGCTCTGTAATTAGTCCTAGATTTTAAAGAGAGTTTCTATTATAAAAATGCCTAAAAATTTTATTCTGAAGAAATAAAATTAAGGTAGTATTTGTCAGGAAACAAAAATGAAACCGAGACAATACATATGCATTTTTTGTTTTTCTGATTGATACCTTCCCAGGTAAAACAGTTCATGGACAAATTCATGTTAAATGCATAAATTAAATATGGGTTTTAGCATACTGCAGTTATGCCCAAATGTCAGCTAGTGATAAACAGGCTATGAAAGTGAAAATTGCTGAGTTTGTCTGACTCTTTGCGACCCCATGGACTATACAGTTCATGGAATTCTCCAGGCCAGAATACTGGAGTGCGTAGCCTTTCCCTTCACCAGGGGATCTTCCCAACCCCGGGATCAAACCCAGGTCTTCCACACTGCAGGGGGATTCTTTACTAGATGAGGAACAAGGGAAGCCCAAGAATACTTCTGACCCAGGAACTGAACTGGGGTCTCCTGCATTGCGGGTGGATTCTTTGCCAACTGAGCTATACAGTTCCAGTTTGGTCGCTCAGGCGTGTCCGACTCTTTGCGACACCGTGAATCACAGCACGCCAGGCCTCCAGGTCCATCACCAACTCCCGGAATTTACTCAAACTCATGTCCATCCAGTCAGTGATGCCATCCAGCCATCTCACCCTCTGTCATCCCCTTCTCCTCCTGCCCCCACTCCCTCCCAGCATCAGGGTCTTTTCCAATGAGTCAACTCTTCGCATGAGGTGGCCAAAGTACCGGAGTTTCAGCTTTAGCATCATTCCGTCCAATGAACACCCAGGACTGATCTCCTTTAGAATGGACTGGTAGGATCTCCTTGCAGTCCAAGGGACTCTCAAGAGTCTTCTCCAATACCATAGTTCAAAAGCATCAATTCTTCGGCGCTCAGCTTTCTTCACAGTCCAACTCTCACACCCATACACGACCACTGGAAAAACCATAGCCTTGACTAGACAGATCTTAGCTGGCAAAATAACGTCTCTGCTTTTTAAGTATGCTGTCTAGGTTGGTCATAGCTTTTCTTCCGAGGAGCAAGTGTCTTTTAATTTCAAGGCTGCAGTCACCATCTGCAGTGATTTTAGAGCGCAAGAAAAAAAAGTCTCTCCTCTTTCTATTGTTTCCCCATCTATTTGCCATGACGTGATGGGACCAGATGCCGTGATTACTAGCCATAAAAAGGAATGCATTTGAGTCAGTTCTAATGAAGTGGATGAACCTAGAGCCTATTATACAGAGTGAAGTAAATCAGAAAGAGAAAAACAAATGATGTATATTGTCGCATATATATGGAATCTAGAAAGATGGTACTGATGAACCTATTTGCGTGGCAGCAATGGAGATGCAGACTTGTGGACACAGGGGGAGAAGGGCAGGGGGGATGAATGGAGAGAGCAGCATGGAAACATATACATTACTGTAAGTAAAACAGATAGCCAGTGGGGATTTGCTGCATGAGGCAGGGAGCTCAAGCTGGTGCTCTGTGACAACCTAGAGGAGTGGGATGGGAAGGGAGGTGAGAGAGAGCTTCAAGAGGGAGGGGACATATGTATACCTATGGCTGACTCATCTTGATGTATGGCAGAAACCAACACAATATTGTAAAGCAATTATCCTTCAATTAAAAATAAATAAATTTAAACAAATAAACATGAATCAAAAAAGGAAATAACTGAGGGTAAGGGAGAGAGAGGTCATAAAAGTGATCTCCTATCTCTGAAGATATACAAGAATGTCCTTACCAATTAAAAAATAATTCTAGACAGGTAATATATGGCTCTGTACAGATATAAAAACTAAACATCAAAGCAAATAGACTGGAAACTTACGTACATGGGAGGAAGGGAAGGGGAGTAGTGACAACTGTGTTTGTATGATGTTTAAGAAAGTCTCAATATTCATTATGGCTAAAAATTAATTTTTTCAGTTTTAATAAATTAGGCTTTTTTCTTATTCCTTGCCATCTCTGCCAAAGAAATTACCACTGTTTTGGTTTTTTGTAAGTTTATAGTGGTAGGATGGAATTTGGTAACAATGTAAAATGATTCTGATATTTTGGAGAAAATGCTAATGTTTTCTAACTTGCCAGTGTGATTGTAATAAGATGCTACAGAATACAAATTCACAAATATGATCTGGCAAGAGATTAAATTGTCTGCATTTTCTGTATCTCTTATTTTGACGAATTATCAGATACAACACAAACCATTCAAAATTTAAGAATATTGATTTATAGGACCGGAATTTATCAAGAAAAAAAGAAACCATTAACTTTGAAAGGTATACTCTTTGAAATGTGTATTCTTCATTCAAACTCTGCTCAAATGTCACCTTATTATAATTTTCCTGAAGACACTATATAAAGACATCCCTCCCCAAACTTTTCTCTCACCATGTTCTACTATACTCCCTACCACTTATCATATCTTCATGTATTGCATATTTGCTTAATTGTTCATTATCTGTCTCTCCCCACTAGGATGTGCTCCATGCTTTGCTTTCTTCTATAGTCCAAGACAAGAATAGTGCCTGGCGTGTAGGAGGTGGCTCAATTGCATATGCTTGTTGAATAAATGAATGATTTACAGTTGTGATAAATGCTACTAACAGACAGCAAGGGGTGGTAGAAGATAATATCACAATGAGACTTGATTGAATTGTGAGGTAAGGACACAGTTCCTCTGAAGATACAACATTTAAGTTAATACCTGAAGTGCTGGCATGTATTAGCCCAATAAAGAAGAGGCAGAACTTTTCAGCTTTTCTGGTAGAGGGAAGAGCATAGGTGGAGGTCCTAAAGAAGGACAGTCTCTTTTCCTTTTTATTTTGAACACCAGATGTCCAACTGAAACTTAGCAAACATTTCCTGTCTATCTCCCAGCCTAATGTCTGGACATTTACATTTTCAAAGGTAAAAAATTCCATTTCACAGAAATGTAGTTTCTTGTATTCATGTTGTAACATGTATCAGTAGTTTATTCCCTTTTTGTTACTAAACAGCATCCTATGAGATGGATGTGAAAACATCTTATTTACCCATTTACTAGTTGATGGATATTTGAATTGCTTCTACTTTTGGGCTATTGTGAATAATACTGCTACAAATACTTATTTTTTATTATTTTTGTATAGACATGTTTCATTTCTCTTGGATTAAATATCTCCATGAGTGAAAGTGCTGAGTCATATAGTAAACGTGTGTTTAACTTTTTAAGAAACCACCACAAACTGTTTTCCAAAGGGTACTGTTTTATAATCTCATAAGCAATGTTCTACATTCTCTCCAGTTTCTCCATATCACGAATAGTACTTGTTATTGTCTTATTGATTATAGCCATATAGTGCATGTGAAGTGGTATCTCACTGTAGTATAAATTTGCATTGAGGCTACAAAATAAAGCACTAATTTATCTTTTTATGAAAAAATTAAAATGAGGATAACCACTCAGAAAACCTTCTTTTATTAAGGATTAACTAGATGACTCCCTGGAGAAGGCAATGGCACCCCACTCCAGTACTCTTGCCTGGAAAATCCCATGGACGGAGGGGCCTGGTGGGCTGCCGTCTATGGGGTCACACAGAGTCGGACACGACTGAAGCGACTTAGAAGCAGCAGCAGATGACTCCCACAACTGCAATTTGTGGGTGTGTAAATGAATTCTTTTTTTTTTTTTTTTTGCCCTAGTCCACTTTTTTCAGTAGAACTCGGTTTTCAGACAGTTCTATTTTCAGATGAACAACATCAATTCTAATGCTTTATGATTTTTTATGAGCCATTCTTCAAGTGTTTTTACCATTCCTGAAGTATATGAATTGACTAGGAAGAACTAAGAGCAAATCAAAAAGTTTCTCCAAACTTCAGTTCATATCATGGGCTGAAGGAAGCCATGAAACATTATCAAATTCTGGTGAAGGATTCCTAAAGAAAATATAATTTTGGAAATAGATTGCCATTTAAAACACAGACCTAATGTTGTGACAAAAATATGAACCAGTTAAAAAAATGTGACTATTCTGAATTTGTGTTCAGATTAATGAATTAATACTACTTCGGGAAAACACTCTGTTTTCTCTGTAACATATTTAAAGGAAAGTTCTAAACATTTCCAGAAGTTACAAAAAAAGTTAGATGGGGCAATTTGCTGGTTGTTAAAATACCGAAAAGGGTTACATTTCAACCCTGAGTATATCCAACTTCAGGGTAGTATTTTCACTCTGTTCCATTAGCTGAAAAAACAAGCAAAGAATCGTCTACTACAGCAGAGTCAGTTATTGAAACTTGTACAGAAGCAACTACGGTCCATTAAGAAAATTTCTTTTTTGGAGTTCATATTAAACATTAATTTCTCAATTATAAAATGGGATTAATACCTTCTACCTTGTGGAATTGAGTAGAGTAAGTTAAATAAAATATATCGTAAAAGTTCACTGATTTCCTCTCTGGCCTAAACTGCTCAGTCATGTCTGACTCTTTGCGACCCCATGGACTGTAGCCTACCAGTCTTCTCTGTCCATCGGATTTTCCAGGCAAGGGTACTGGAGTGGGTTACCATTTCCTTTTCCAGGAGATCTTTCCGACCTAGGGATTGAACCCGGGTCTCCCGCATTGTAGGCAGATGCTTTACCATCTGAGCCATCTGCTTAAGCATAAACATTAATTTCTCAATTATAAAATGGGATTAATACTTTCTACCTTGTGGAATTGAGTAGAGTAAGTTAAATAACATACACTTGTAAAAGTTCACTGATTCCCTCTCTGGCCTAAACTGTCCCTTTTTCATCATGGTTTATAGCTCTGGAAATACTAATTCTTTAAGATTGCACAGGGAAGCTCTTTATAAACAAAAGGAATGACTTTCCATGTATGTAGTGGCAGTAGCAAGTACCTGTATGGGTCTAGCACTAAGCTCCCACACCTGGATTGCTTCCTATAGCTGAGTATATATCTCTGACAAAATATTCTAACAATCTAAATATCCCCAGACATTGAAATTCTTAAGTCATAGCACATCTGTAAATCTGGAATATTATATAAACATTAAAATGTTTTCAAAGAGCTATTATTAGCGTGAGAAAATAACTATATAGATTAGTGAATTATGTAGAATATAGAATTGTATATATCTGGGTCTGGAGACGGAAAAGAGAGATCGATTTGTGGAGTGGGAGGCAGGGTAAGGTGTGCTTGTACTTCATTGGCAACTTTTTACTATGTAAAAATTTAGGGTCTACAGAATGTGGCCACCTCTGCACAGTGAGATCTCTCTTCTCTTATTTCTTTTTTTTTTTTCTCCTCTTATTTCTTACAATACATAGTCGATACATTAAACTAACACTGTACTTGCTACATGATCTCATTATAAAGAAACAAACATTCAGTTCAGTTCGGTTCAGTCACTCAGTCACTTCCGACTCTGCGACCCCATGAATCACAGCCCGCCAGGACTCCCTGTCCATCACAAACTCCCGGAGTTCACTCAGACTCACGTCCATCGAGTCAGTGATGCCATCCAGCCATCTCATTCTCTGTCGTCCCCTTCTCCTCCTGCCCCCAATCCCTCCCAGCATCAGAGTCTTTTCCAATGAGTCAACTCTTCGCATGAGGTGGCCAAAGTATTGGAGTTTCAGCTTTAACATCATTCCTTCCAAAGAAATCCCAGGGCTGATCTCCTTCAGAATGGACTGGTTGGATCTCCTTGCAGTCCAAGGGACTCTCAAGAGTCTTCTCCAACACCACAGATCAAGAGCATCAATTCTTCAGGGCTCAGCCTTCTTCACAGTCCAACTCTCACATCCATACATGACCACTGGAAAAACCATAGCTTTGACTAGACGGACCTTTGTTGGCAAAGTAACATCTCTGCTTTTTAATATGCTATCTAGGTTGGTCATAACTTTCCTTCCAAGGAGTAAGCGTCTTTTAATTTCATGGCTGCAGTCACCATCTGCAGTGATTTTGGAGCCCCCAAAAATAAAGTCTGACACTGTTTCTACTGTTTCCCCATCTATTTGCCATGAAGTGATGGGACTGGATGCCATGATCTTCGTTTTCTGAATGTTGAGCTTTACGCCAACTTTTTCACTCTCCTCTTTCACTTTCATCAAGAGGCTTTTTAGTTCCTCTTCACTTTCTGCCATAAGGGTGCTGTCATCTGCATATCTGAGGTTATTGAGATTTCTCCCAGCAATCTTGATTGCAGCTTGTGTTTCTTCCAGCCCAGCATTTCTCATGATGTACTCTGCATAGAAGTTAAATAAACAGGGTGACAATATACAGCCTTGATGTACTCCTTTTCCTATTTGGAACCAGTCTGTTGTTCCATGTCCAGTTCTAACTGTTGCTTCCTGACCTGCATATAGGTTTCTCAAGAGGCAGGTCACATGGTCTGGGATTCCTATCTCTTTCAGAATTTTCCACAGTTGACTGTGATCTACACAGTCAAAAGCTTTGGCATGGTCAATAAAGTAGAAATAGAGGTTTTTCTGGAACTCTCTTGCTTTTTCGATGATCCAGTGGATGTTGGCAATTTGGTCTCTGGTTCCTCTGCCTTTTTTAAAACCAGCTTGAACATCAGGAAGTTCACGATTCACATATTGCTGAAGCCTGGCTTGGAGAATTTTGAGCATTACTTTACTAGCGTGTGAGATGAGTGCAATTGTGCAGTAGTTTGAGCATTCTTTGGCATTGCCTTTCTTTGGGATTGCAATGAAAACTGACCTTTTCCAGTCCTGTGGCCACTGCTGAGTTTTCCAAATTTGCTGGCATATTGAGTGCAGCACTTTCACAGCATTATCTTTCAGGATTTGAAATAGCTCAACTGGAATTCCATCACATCTACTAGCTTTGTTTGTAGTGATGCTTTCTAAGGCCCACTTGATTTAACATGCCAGGATGTCTGGCTCTAGGTCAATGATCACACCATCATGATTATCTGGGTCATGAAGATCTTTTTTGTACAGTTCTTCTGTGTATTCCTGCCACCTCTTCTTAATATCTTCCACTTCTGTTAGGTCCATACCATTTCTGTCCTTTATTGAGCCCATCTTTGCATGAAATGTTCCCTTGGTATCTCTAATTTTCTTGAAGAGATCTCTAGTCTTTCCCATTCTGTTGTTTTCCTCTATTTCTTTGCATTGATCGCTGAGGAAGGCTTTCTTATCTCTTCTTGCTATTCTTTGGAACTCTGCATTCAGATGCTTATATCTTTCCTTTTCTCCTTTGCTTTTCGCTTCTCTTCTTTTCACAGCTATTTGTAAGGCTTCCCCAGACAGCCATTTTGCTTTTTTGCATTTCTTTTCTATGGGGATGGTCTTGATCCCTGTCTCCTGTACAATGTCACGAACCTCAGTCCATAGTTCATCAGGCACTCTATCTATCAGATCTAGGCCCTTAAATCTATTTCTCACTTCCACTGTATAAACATAAGGGATTTGATTTAGGTCATACCTGAATGGTCTAGTGGTTTTCCCTACTTTCTTCAGTTTAAGTCTGAATTTGGCAAAAGGAGCTCATGATTGGAACCACAGTCAGCTCCTGGTCTTGTTTTTGCTGACTGTATAGAGCTTCTCCGTCTTTGGCTGCAAAGAATATAATCAATCTGATTTCGGTGTTGACCATCTGGTGATGTCCATGTGTAAAGTCTTCTATTGTGTGTTTGGAAGAGGGTGTTTGCTATGACCAGTGTGTTCTCTTGGCGAAACTCTATTAGCCTTTGCCCTGCTTCATTCCGTATTCCAAGGCCAAATTTGCCTGTTACTCCAGGTGTTTCTAGACTTCCTACTTTTGCATTCCAGTCTCCTATAATGAAAAGGACATCTTTTTTGGGTGTTAGTTCTAAAAGGTCTTGTAGGTCTTCATAGAACCGTTCAACTTCAGCTTCTTCAGTGTTACTGGTTGGGGCATAGACTTGGATTACTGTGATATTGAATGGTTTGCCTGGGAAACAAGCAGAGATCATTCTGTCGTTTTTGAGACTGCATCCAAGTACTGCATTTTGCACTCTTTTGTTGACCATGTTTGTTTTGTTGAAACAAACATTAGGAGGGTATAAAAAATATTAGCCTAAATTCTCTCTCTGGGTGATGGGATTATGTGTATTGATTTCCTCCTTTATATTTTATAAACTGTTCACATTTTCTACAATAAGTTCATATTACTATTATAAAAATGTAATTGTATTTAAAAGGATGTCTCTAGGTAAAACAAAATGCAATACAAAGTTTTAAGAAACAGATTTACAACATATATTCCAAGTAGTAAAATAAATCTAATTAAAAAAATTAACATTTAAAATTTGGTGATTTAAATCTCTTTAGCTTGATGTTTCACATCCCCAAAAGATATATGAATATAAACTAGTTTTGTGGGGAGGGAGGTAATACAATAAAATCCTTTTCAAAAAAGGTACCACCATAGGATAGAACAGTGGAAGATTATATTAAGCTCCTGGGCTCTGGTATTAGATTTGTACTTAAATACTGGCTTCACCAGTTTAATGACTGTGTGATTTACTATCATCACTTATTCCCGTGGAATTAAAATGTCATTTTTATTTCAAAGGACATATACTTTAAATAATATGGCTAGAAAGAAACCACATCTTTTCTATTTTCTTTCAAAAGTTTAGTTGTTCCAGATGTGGATTTTCATTTCTGAGATAAGTTTTTTTAATATTTTATTCATAAATTGAAATGGTTGCATGCAAAGAAATAAATGAATATACAAAGGCTCCTGACACATAATTAGATGAATTCAGGCCATTTCCATAAATTGAATTCAAGTTTATAATCTAAATCATCATGAAGTCAGATTTGGCTCAGTTATCAAATTCACATTAAGATGGATTCCATTAGCAGTTAGTAATCTGTGCTGGACTGGTTCAAAATTGGGAAAGGAGAAAGTCAATGAAATGAAAATTAAGAAAGAAGAAAGTCAAAGAAATGTCTCTTTGTTTATTTAACTTTTATGCAGAGTACAGCAAGCAAAATGACGGGCTGGATGACTCACAAGCTGGAATCAAGATTGCCAGGAGAAATATCAACAATCTCACATATGCAGATGATACCACTTTAATGGCAGAAAGTAAAGAGCCTCTTGATGAAGGTGAAAGAGGAGAGTGGAAAAGCTGGCTTAAAACTCAACATTCACAAAACAAAAGATCATGGCATCCTGCCCCATCACTTCATGGCAAATAGATGGAGAAAAAGTGGAAAGAGTGACAGATTTCTTTTTCTTGGGCTCCAAACTCACTGTGGATGGTGACTGTAGCCATGAAATTAAAAGATGCTTGATTCTTGGAAGAAAAGCTATGACAAACCTAGATGGTATATTCAAAAGCAGAGACATCACTTTACCAACAAAGGTTCATATAGTCAGAGCTATGGTTTTTTCAGTAGTCATGTATGGATGTGAGAGCTGGACAATAAAAAAGACTGAGTGCGAAGAATTGATGCTTTTAAATTGTGATGCTGGGGAAAACTCTTGAGAGTCCCTTGGACAAACAAAGGGTCAAACCAGCCAATCTAAAAGGAAATCAACCCTGAGTATTCATTGGAAGGACTGATGCTGAAGCTGAAGCTCCAACAGTTTGGCTACTGATGTGAAGAGCTGACTCACTGGAAAAGACCCTGATGCTGGAAAGGATTGAAGGAAGGAGGAGAAGGGAACAACAGAGGATGAGATGGTTGGATGGTATCACTGACTCAACAGACGTAAGTTTGAGCAAACCCGGGGAGATAGTGAAGGACAAGGAAGCTTGGCGTGCTGTAGTTCATGGGGTCACAAAGAGTCGGATGTGACTGAGCGACTGAACAACAACTGCTTGGTTTTCCAGTTTAGGATTCTGATTCTTATTACATGACCTTTTTGAATCTCAACTCTCCTCTAAAGTTTGGTTCTACTTCAACCCTACTTGCTTTACGTAATGCCTAATATCCAATTTCACAATGATTCTTTTTTTCTTGACATCAAAGATGATTTGCATTGGGTCTTGCTGATCATCCTGGATTAATAATAGGGCATAGTAAGGTACAAATGTCCAGAATTGGCCGGATCATGATTTGGTGTAAACAAACTTAGCTTCTTCTATTCAAACACAGTGGCTACTTGTCTAATCATACTAACCTTGCACAAGTTTAATCAGGGTTTACATAAACTATTTGCTTTGAAAACTATTCTCTATTCCATTTCTTCTTACATCAAGTAATAGCTGTAATTTAGAAAACATTTTCATCATATGTTATATTAATCCTCTAATTTTCCTGTTTAGCAACATGATTTAGAAAATGAAGGACATAGCCCTATTAATCCCAGAAAAATAAACATATATATATATATATACTTTCAGAAAAGGTCAATTACCGTAAAAATATCACATAAATATATTTCTAGTAGTAGAGAAAAAGAAGGCTGATTTTCTGTAAAACTTTTTGGTAATAGAATTATTCTTGGATGTCCATCCGAACTTCTAAGAGCAGGATTACAGCTTGTTAGTCTGCCAGTAAGCCTAAAAGTATGTTTTGGGAAATAAAATATACGGAGGATAAAATATTCTATTTAGAAACTAGGTCCAACTTCATTATTTATTATACATATTGATTAACGTGTAATCAATAATTTAATGCCCTTAAAATATTTATCTCTGAATATATTATAGCCATACATCTTGTGGTCAAAGGCAGATTATAAGGTATGCTGTAGGAGATAAACATTTACACCCTCTAATTGGATTTTGTCCATATTTCTTTTATTAGAGCAAATACTTTGCTATAGCAAACATATACTGATATCATTAAAGGTATTAGTAAGACTTGAGGGAATTCCCTTGTGGTCCAGTGGTAGGACTCTGAGCTTTCACTGCAAGGGGACATGGGATTGATCCCTGATCAGGGAACCAAGATTCCATGTGCTGCTGAGTGTGGTATCCTCTTCCCCAAGAAAAAAACTTGAGCCTTACTAACATTAACAGTTGTAAGTTGCAAAAATTATTTGCATTTCATCTGTTTTCTGTTAACAGGTAATTACTGTTTTCAAATACTAATACTATAATCAAGGCAGAGTTCTTAACTTAGGCTAAGCCATCATCATTCTTATATTAAATACAACCTGATTCATGCTAATCTGCTAACTTGCTAATTGCTCTTCCTGTGTGAACACTGGCTTATGTTTGATCTTCGGCAAATAGATATGTCTCATTATTACTGCTAAAAATTAAATGTTAGGTAACTTGACATGTAGATAATGTTGCCAGCTTATTCAAGTAAACATCAGTTTTCTCCTCAATAAAGTCAAGATCTTTCAAACCCAGTGTAAAAGCAGATTTATATTTATAATTATTTATAGATTGTTTCCATACTGTTTCATTTCCCTGAGAAGATGTTGTAGTATAATACTCAACACAGCACAGTATTAATTGATCCATTTTCAGCTGGACAAACATCTTTTGTGTTGATAACATACTACTATCATAGCCAAAAACTGTAAAAAAGAAGCTGTATCTTTCGGATTATAACTATAGGAAGGAACAGGTGGATAAAATCACTTATTTCTGTAATATCACTACGCTTCATACAACGAAACTGATACACAAAAGGTGATTTGCAGAAAATTTTAAAATAAAAAGGAAAGTTGTCATTTACAAGTAATAACTGTGACCTACATATTTTTGGGTATTTTTCTCATTATTTAGAGAAAAACTCACAAAAATAACTCACTGAAAATGTTATCCACTATTTCACTATTTAGCCTTGGGCTAAATAAACATTTACGGTTGGGCTGAGGAATGATATCAGCAGCATAAGATGTCCTTCCATTTTGTCTAACAACTAATCAGGCACCTATCCATGAATGAAAGCACCTTAATGGGAGGTGTAGAATCCAGCACCATATGCCAAAGGGCCTGGGAAGACTCTTACCCACTTGTGTATCTGGTAATAGACAGATCTCATTATGGATGTGAAACTAACAGGAGCTGGAGAATCCACCACAACTCCTCCAGGCCACAGCCTGGGAAAAACCTGGAGACTTGAACAGAAACCCACGGAGAGAGATTCTGTAGAAGTTCAGCTTTCCCAAGGGGAGATTTCAGCATGTTGCTGGAGAAACAACAAAAGAGTTTGGATGCACTGGAGAGAGAAAGAGGAGCTTGCCTTGCTCACTCAAGGCAACACTGCACCACTGAACTGGCAACGACTTCTCTTGTGATGGAGAGGGAGAGCAGTAAGTGAATGTTCAGCATCCACAGCTGTGTGGGATGCTGTTGGAGAAACCTGTATCTCATCAGCAGTACCCAGAGGACAGAGGTAGGAACTCCATGACTCATTGGAGGAAGGAAATCAGGAAAGAGGCAGATAAGAATGTCAGAGAGCATGAGAGGGATGCAATTATGGGGGACTCCATTCAGGACTTCAGGGCTAAGTTCCTTGTGTGCACTCCCAAGTGTGCTCATTCATTGGTAAATCAATGAGAGCTCATTCATTGGTAAATGAAGTGCTCTCAGAAAAATAGACCAGGTCTGCGAACAAAGAGAAATCACAAACGAGCTATAGCACCATCTTTGAAAAACAAAAGAGAAGTTTCCAGCAACCAGCCTGGTGAACAGTAAGAATGAGAGAAACATAAAAGCTTAAGGATTCTACCATAAGAGAGAGTAAGGAGCAGGTGTATCCATACGAGATCAGAGAAAGTTCCAGATATAATAGGACCAAAACCCAGTATATTCCATCTGAAGGCAACTAGTAAAGATTTTGGAAGGTGTCTCCTACTTTAAATGCAAAAGCAGTAATGCAAAACTACAATAAAAATGAAAAATCAATGAAACATACCACTGAGAGGTAAAAAGAATCCTCCAATAACTGAGCACACTGGAATTTCATGATCTGATATAGAATTCAAAACAGTTGTTTTGAAAAAATTCAATGAGCTACATGAAAACAAAGAAAAACAATTCAACAAAATCAGAAAACAATACATGAACAAATGTGAAATTTAAAAGACAGAAATCATTAAAAAAAAGAAACAAACACAAAAAAATTCTGGAGCTGAAGAATTAAATGGATGGAATGAAAAAAAAAATTATAGAAAGCATCCATATTATAGTAGACCAAGCAGAAGATAGAATAAGTGAATTAGAGGTTGCTGCTGCTGCTGCTGCTGCTAAGTCGCTTCAGTCGTGTCCAACTCTGCGACCCCATAGACGGCAGCCCACCAGGCTCCCCCATCCCTGGGATTCTCCAGACAAGAATACTGGAATGGGTTGCCATTTCCTTCTCCAATGCATGAAAGTGAAAAGCGAAAGTGAAGTCGCTCAGTCACGTCCGACTCCTAGTGACCCCATGGACTGCAGCCTACCAGGCTCCTCTGTCCATGGGATTCGCCAGGCAAGAGTACTGGAGTAGGGTGCCATTGCGGAATTCTGAAACAACAGTTATTGGACAAAAAAGAAAATAGAATGAAAAAGAGCAAAGAAAGCCTACATGATATGGAACTCCATCAAATGTACAAATATTAGAGTAATTAGGGTTCCAGAGGAAAAAGAGGGTAGAAAATTTGGTTAAAGTAATAATAGCTGAGAACCCCCCATACTTGGGGAGAGACTTAGGTATTCATGTTTATGAAGCTAACAGATTAACCCATCCTCCATAAAAAAAGACTTTATCCAAGACATAGTACAATGAAATTGTCAAAATCAAAGATAAAGAGAATTCTGAAGGCAGCCAGAGAGGAGAGAAAAAACAAAACAAAACACCAAACATTATAACCTACAAAGGAATGTCCCATCAGGCTATCAGCAGAGTTGTCAGCAGAAACTCTACAGGCCAGGAAAGAGTAGACTGGCATATTTAAGGTGTTGAAGGGAAACAAAACAAAACAAAACAAAAACCTGCCAGCCAAGAATACTGTACACAGAAAAGCTATCCTTCAGATGCAAAGAAGGAATAGACTTGCCAAGAGAAATGAAAGCTAAGGAAGTATATCACCACTAGATCTGCCTTGCAAAAAATGCTGAAAGGAGCTTTTCAAGATGAAAAAAAAAAAAAGGATGTTACTCAGTGACATGAAGACATATGAATGTATTCAACATACTGGTAAAGGTAAATAGTGAGATTTCACAAACCTAATTTTGTAGTAGGATGGTATATTAAGCATTTAACTATATTAAATATAAAGGTCAAAGGAAATGAGTATTAAAAATAACTACAGTATAACTTGTTAAAATACATAATATAAAAAGAGGTAAATTGTAACATCAAATTTACAACAGGGGAGATTAAAACGGTGAAGCTTTAGTATGTGATCAGTGTTAAGTTGTTCAGTTGCTAAGTCGTGTCTCACTCTTTGCAACCTCATGAACTACAGCACACCAAGCTTTCCTGTCCTTCACTATCTCCCTGAGTCTGGTCAAACTAATGTCCATTGAGTGGATGATGCCATCCAACCACCTCATCCTCTGTCATTCCCTTCTCCTGCCTTTAGTCTTTCCCAGCACCAGGGTCTTTTCCAATGAGGGTTAAGTTGCTATCAGCTTAAAATAGATTGTTTTGCTATATGATGTTTTATATAAGCCTCATGGTGACCATAAAGGAAAAAACTAGAGTAGATTCATAAAAGGTAAAGGAAGGGGATGTTTGGCTCTAGTTGAGTGTGAGTGATCACACCATCATGATTATCTGGGTTGTGAAGATCTTTTTTGTACAGTTCTTTGTGTATTCTTGCCACCTCTTCTTAATATCTTCTACTTCTGTTAGGTCCATACCATTTCTGTCCTTTATTGAGCCCATCTTTGCATGAAATGTTCCCTTGGTATCTCTAATTTTCTTGAAGAGATCTCTAGTCTTTTCCATTCTATTGTTTTCCTCTATTTCTTTGCATTGATCCCTGAGGAAGGCTTTCTTATCTGTCTTTGCTATTCTTTGGAATTCTGCATTCAAATGAGTATATCTTTCCTTTTCTCCTTTGCCTTTCACTTCTCTTCTTTCAATAGCTGTTTGTAAGGCATTCTCGGATAACCATTTTGGCTTTTTCCGCTTCTTTTTCTTGGGGATGGTCTTGATTCCGGCCTCCTGTACAATGTCATGAACCTCCGTTTTTGTTCATCAGGCACTCTGTCTATCAGATCTAGTCCCTTAAATCTATTTCTCACTGCCACTGTATAGTGATAAGGGATTTGATTTAGGCCATACCTGAACGGTCTAGTGGTTTTCCCCACTTTCTTCAATTTAACTCTGAATTTGGCAATAAGGAGTTCATGACTTAAGCCACAGTCAGCTCCTGGTCTTGTTTTTGTTGACTGTATAGAGCTTCTCCATCTTTGGCTGCAAAGAATATAATCAATCTGATTTCGGTGTTGACCATTTGGTGATGTCCATGTGTAGAGTCTTCTCTTGTGTTGTTGTTGGAAGAGGGTGCTTGCTATGACCAGTGCGTTCTCTTGGCAAAACTCTGTTAGCCTTTGCCCTGCTTCATTCTGTACTCCAAGGCCAAATTTGCCTGTTACTCCAGGTGTTTCTTGACTTCCTACTTTTGCATTCCAGTCACCTATAACGAAAAGGATATCTTTTGGGGGTGTTAGTTCTAAAAGGTCTTGTAGGTCTTCATAGAACCATTCAACTTCAGCTTCTTCAGCATTACTGGTCGGGGCATAGACTTGGATTACTGTGATATTGAATGGTTTGCCTTGTAAATGAACAGAGATCATTTTGTCTTTATTGAGATTACATCCAAGTACTGCATTTCGGACTCTTTGTTGACTACAAGGGCTACTCCATCTCTTCTAAGGGATTCCTGCCCACAGTACTAGACATAATGGTTATTTGAGTTAAATTCACCCATTCCAGCCCATCTTAGTTCACTGATTCCTACAATGTTGATGTTCACTCTTGCCATCTCCTGTTTGACCACTTCCAATTGCCTTGATTCATGGACCTAACATTCCAGGTTCCTATGCAATATTGCTCTTTAGAGCATCGAACCTTGATTCTATCACTAGTCCCATCCACAACGGGGTGTTGTTTTTGCTTTGGTTCCAACCCTTCATTCTTTCTGGAGTTATTTCTCCACTGATCTCCAGTAGCATATTGGGCACCTACCGACCTGGGGACTTCACCTTTCAGTGTCCTATCTTTTTGCTATTTCATACTGTTCATGGGGTTCAGATAATGATGATGGTGCAATCACTCACACTCACCTAGAGCCAGACATCCTGGAATGTGAAGTCAAGTGGGCCTTAGGAAGCATCAGGATGAAGAAAGCTAGTGGAGGTGATGGAATTCCAGTTGAGATATTTCAAATCCTGAAAGTTGATGCTGTGGAAGTGCTGCACTCAATATGCTAGCAAATTTGGAAAACTCACCAGTGGCCACAGGACAGGAAAAGGTCAGTTTTCATTCCAATCCCAAAGAAAGGCAATGCCAAAGAATGCTCAAACTACCACATAATTGCACTCATCTCACACGCTAGTAAAGTAATGCTCAAAATTCTCCAAGTCAGGCTTCAGCAACACATGAACCATGAACTTCCAGATGTTCAAGCTGGTTTTAGAAAAGGCAGAGGAACCAGAGATCAAATTGCCAACATCTGCTGGATTACTGAAAAAGCAAGGGAGTTCTAGACAAACATCTACTTCTGCTTTATTGACTATGCCAAAGCCTTTGACTGTGTGGATCACAATAAACTGTGGAAAATTCTGAAAGAGATGGGAATCCAGACCACCTGACCTGCCTCTTGAGAAACCTGTATACAGGTCAGGAAGCAACAGTTAGAACTGGACATGGAACAAAACTGGTTCCAAATAGGAAAAGGAGTACATCAAGGCTGTATATTGTCACCCTGCTTGTTTAACTTATATGTAGAGTACATCATTGTTGGAGAACACTCTTGAGAGTCCCTTGGACTGTAAGGAGATCCAACCAGTCCATCCTAAAGGAGATCAGTCCTGGGTGTTCATTGGAAGGACTGATGTTGAAGCTGAAACTTCAGTACTTTGGCCACCTCATGCGAAGAGCTGACTCATTTGGAAAGACCCTGATGCTGGGAAAGATTGCAGGCAGGAGGAGAAGGGGATGACATAGGATGAAATGGCTGGATGGCATCACTGACTCAATGGACATGGGTTTGGGTAGACTCCGGCAGTTGGTGATTGACAGGGAGGCCTGGTGTGCTGTGGTTCATGGGGTTGCAAAGAGTTAGACACGACTGAGAGACTGAACTGAACTGAAAGGAAGGGAAAACAGAATAAACCATCATGGAAAATCACAAACAGAGGGAAAAAGAAACAATGCAACTACAAAACAGCCAGAGAACAACAAATAAGATGGCATTAGTAAGTCTATCTGTGCTTACCTGCTCAGTCCTGTCCAACTCTTTGCAACCACATGGACCTTAGCCCACCAGGGTCCTCTGTCCATGGGATTCTTGAGGCAAATACTGGAGTAGGTTGCCATGACCTCCTCCAGGGGATCTTCACAACCCAGGGATCAAACCTGCATCTCCTGCATTGCAGGCAGATTCTTTACTGCTGAGCCACCGGGAAAGTCCTTAGAAAGTCTACACATATCAATAATTACTCTAAATGTAAATGGACTGAATTCACCAATCAAAAAGCATGGAGTGGATGGATGAATTAAAAAAAGAAAAAGACCCATGTATACACTACAAGTCTACAGGAGACTCACTTCTTTTTTTTTATTTAAATTTTAATTGGAGGGAAATTATTTTACAATATTGTATTGGTTTTGCCATACATCAACATGAATCTGCCACGGGTGTGCACGTGTTCCCCATCCTGAACCCCCCTCCCACCTCCCTCCCCATACTATCCCTCTGGGTTATCCCAATGCACCAGCCCTGAGCATCCTGTATCCTGCATCAAACCTAGACTGGCACTTCGTTTCTTATATGATATTATACACGTTTCAATGCCATTTCCCCAAATCATCCCACCCTCTCCCTCTCCCACAGAATCCAAAAGACTGTTCTATATATCGGTGTCTCTTTTGCTGTCTCACATACAGGGTTATCATTACCATCTTTCTAAATTCCATATATATGTGTTAGTATACTGTATTGGTGTTTTTCTTTCTGGCTTACTTCACTCTGTATAATAGGCTCCAGTTTCATCCACCTCATTAGAACTGATTCAAATGTATTCTTTTTAATGGCTGAGTAATACTCCATTGTGTATATGTACCACTGCTTTCTTATCCATTCATCTGCTGATGGACATCTAGGTTGCTTCCATGTCCTGCCTATTATAAACAGTGCTGCGATGAACATTGGGGTACACGTGTCTCTTTCCCTTCTGGTTTCCTCAGTGTGTATGCCCAGCAGTGGGATTGCTGGATCATAAGGCAGTTCTATTTCCAGTTTTTTAAGGAATCTCCACACTGTTTCCATAGTGGCTGTACTAGTTTGCATTCCCACCAACAGTGTAAGAGCGTTCCCTTTTCTCCACACCCTCTCCAGCATTTATTGCTTATAGACTTTTGGATTGCAACCATTCTGACTGGCATGAAATGGTACCTCATTGTGGTTTTGATTTGCACTTCTCTGATAATGAGTGATTTGAGCATCTTTTCATGTGTTTGTTAGCCAAATGTATGTCTTCTTTGGAGAAATGTCTATTTAGTTCTTTGGCCCATTTTTTGATTGGGTCGTTTATTTTTCTGGAATTGAGCTGCAGGAGTTGCTTATATATTTTTGAGATTAATTCTTTGTCAGTTGCTTCATTTGCTATTATTTTCTCCCATTCTGAAAACTGTCTTTTCACCTTGCTTATAGTTTCCCTTGTTGTGCAGAAGCTTTTAATTTTAATTAGGTCCCATTTGTTTATTTTTGCTTTAATTTCCAATATTCTGGGAGGTAGGTCATAGAGGATTCTGCTATGATTTATGTTGGATAGTGTTTTGCCTATGTTCTCTCTAGGAGTTTTATAGTTTCTGGTCTTACGTTTAGATCTTTAATCCATTTTGAGTTTATTTTTGTGTATGGTGTTAGAAAGTGGTCTAGTTTCATTCTTTTACAAGTGGTTGACCAGATTTCCCAGCACCACTTGTTAAAGAGATTGTCTTTAATCCATTGTATATTCTTGCCTCCTTTGTCAAAGAAAAGGTGTCCGTAGGTGCGTGGATTTATCTCTGGGCTTTCTATTTTGTTCCATTGATCTATATTTCTGTCTTTGTGCCAGTACCATACTGTCTTGATGACTGTGACTTTGTAGTAGAGCCTGAAGTCAGGCAGGTTGATTCCTCCAGTTCCATTCTTCTTTCTCAAGATTGCTTTGGCTATTCGAGGTGTTTTGTATTTCCATACAAATTGTGAAATTATTTGTTCTAGCTCTGTGAAAAATGCCGTTGGTAGCTTGATAAGGATTGCATTGAATCTATAGATTGCTTTGGGTAGTATACAGGAGACTCACTTCTGATCTAAGGACATACACAGGCTCAAAGTGAAGGGATGAAAAAGATATTCCAGGCAAATAAAAACCAAAAGACAACAGGAGTGGCTATACTTATATCAAATAAAACACTTTAAGCAAAAAAACAATAACAAGAAACAAAGAACATAATGTCAACTAATGTCTCAATGGGTCAAGAAGATATAACAATCATAAATATATACCATCATGACAATTTTTTTTTGGATATGACACCAAAAGCACAAATAATAAAAGCAAAAATCAAGTGGGAATGTAACAAACTAAAAAGTTTCTATACAACAAAAGAAATAATCAACACAATGAAAAGGCAACCTACAAAATGGGAGAAAATATCTGTAAGCCATAAATTGGCTAAGGGATTAATATCCAATATATATAGTAAGGAAATCATATAACTTAGTAAGAGAAAAATAATCTGATTTGAAAATGAGTCAATGAGTTCCTCAGTGAGTTTGTTGAGGAATTCCATAGATATTTCTCCAAAGAAGACACCCACATAGCCAGTAGGTACATGAAAAGGTACTTGACATCACTAATCATTAGGGAAATGAAAACCAAAACCATACTGAAGTAGCACCTCACACCTGTCAGAATGGTGACAATCAAGAACACAAGAGATAACAAGTGTTGACAAGAATGGGGAGAAAAAAGAACTTTTTTGTGCATTGGTGGTGAGAATGTAAATTGGTCCAGCCACTATGGAGAATAGTAAGGAGGTTCCTCAAAAAATTAAAAATAGTACATATAATCCAGGAATTCCACTTCTGAGCACATATCCAAAATAAATGAAAACAGAGTATTGAAAAGGTATCTTCATTTCCAGTTTTATTGCCGCATTATTCCTGATAGCCAAGATACACAAACACCCTAAGTGCCTGTTAATGAATAAATAGATAAAAAAGATGTGACTTATATACATTCAATGAAATATTATTCAGCCACTAGAAAGAGAGAAATCCTGCCATTTGTGACAACTCAAGGAAGGACCTTGAGTTCATTACTATTTGACTGAGATAAGTCAAATAGAGAAAGACAAAAACCATATGATATCATTTATATGTGAAATATAAAACTCATTTATTTAATTCTTCCTTTTTAGGTCTTCGTTGCTTTGCATGGGCTTTCTCTAGGTGCAGCAAGTAGCGGTTACTCTTTAGATGCAGTGTCTGAGCTCCTCATTGTGGTGGTTTCTCTTGCGGAGCACAGGCTGTAGGTGCACAGGCTTCAGGAGTTGCAGCATGTGGGTTCGGTAGGTGCAGCTTTTAGGCTCTAGAGCTCAGGCTCAGTAATTGTGGTGCACAGGCTTAGTTGTTGTGCAACATGTGGAATCTTCCCAAATCAGGGATCAAACCCACATTCCCTGCACTGGCAGGTGGATTCTTATCCATTGAGCCACCAGGGAAGACCCCAAAGAGCCAAACTCATAAAAATAGTGGTTACAAGGGGCTTGGGTTGGGAGATGTTATAAGGGTACAATCTTGCAACTAGTAGACAAATAAGTTCTGGAGACATAATAAACAGTGTTCATTCGAGTGTTTTTCTTCTAGTCTATCTTCCAGTTCTTTAACTCCTTTTTTTTCCTCTGCCTAGATGACGCTTAAGTCTTCATTAAGTTCTTGATTTCAATTAATGTATTTTTCAGTTTATACTTTCTTTTAACTTTTTTAGTTTCCATTTCTTATCTAAAATTCTCAGTATCATCTTTTATTTCCATGAATATATTAAGCAGAGGAATGTTAAAATCTGCAACAACTCAATTATCTTGATCCTCTATAAATCTGTCCCTATGGACTGCTGTTTCTCTGTCCTCTTGTTTCTCATTGTTCTTCACCTTGTCTTGTTTTTTCATATGCCTGGTGATTCTTAATGGATGTCATATAGAAACAATTGTAAAGATAATTTGAGGATTAGGATAATGCCACCTTCTTCCAGAAAAGGTTTATATATGGTTTGGTAATTAGCTAGGGGTACTGGCAACCTTGACTCATCTTAATTCAATCAGGAATTGAGATGATTCAAAACTGGGCTTCAGCCCCCATGGGTGCCTGACTATTTCTGGTTCATCCTTACTTTTAAGGAATAATCTATTAAAATCCCAACCCAAAGCCTGGTGGTTTTATCAGAGTCTTCTCTTCCCTGACAGGTCCTGAACTCTAGATTTTGTCTCTATAGCTTCATAAAGCTCTCAAAATCTCTGCTCAGATTCTTAGCTTTGCAGTGACCTTTATAAGAATTGACATCACCTTTTTAAGAATGCTACTACTGGAATAATTCTAGGGGAAAACTAGCTCCAACTGTGTGCTCACATTATTTTCTTTAAAGAGGGACCCATACTTCTCCTCTAGGCTCTCTCTCATATCTTCAAACATATCTTTTAATATTTTGATCAGATTTTCTGTGTTCTCAGAGGAAGGTGAGATCAAATAAGATCATCCTACCACATCATCTTTATCCCATAAATCTTGATATGTGGTCTTATATTTTCCACTGTGATTTCCTTTTTTCATTATGGATCACTGAAGAGAGCTAGTTAAAGTATTTTAAAAATTAATACTAAAAGAGCAATTACTACCATTTTATAATGTCTATAAAATGGTTTCATATCTACTGTATCACAACCACATCCTAAGATGGTAGAGAGATTATCATTCTTATTTATTTTTTCATCCTTATTTATTAACAGACACAAAGAGTGGACTTAAAGGGACCACTTAAGATGATACAGAGGATGAGAAAACATTACTATCCTTGTTTGAATTTATTTTATTGCTGGCATGTTTGTGTCTTCCTCCTCTACAGTGTGAGCTCTTCCAATGTAGGGGCCTCAATTTCTTTTTTCATTGCTCTCTTCATATGATTTAAACAGTACCCAGCATGTACCAGACAGTCAGTATATTTTTTAAATTGATAAAAGGCATAAAAGGAATGAATAATAAAAGAATGATACTCTTTGTATGGCAGTTCTGAGTAACGAAAATTTATGTTTATGCAGTCCTATGGAGTTATGAAATGATTTTTTAAACACTTTATACATTTCTATTTATAACAATTCTAGATAGATTTTTATTATCTTTACCACTTTAGAGTCACAGTGAAGTTAAGAGACTCAGTCACAGAATCAGTAAATGGCAGGGCTAGGACTCTGAACCTCATTCTCTTACTTCAGCTACAAAAAGATGGGGCTGTTTCCACTACAGTATAATTGACTCCTTATATTGTAATGGCTTCCTCAGATTTCTTCCAGACTACACACCTGTGGACATTCAATATGTATGTCAGCTTTCTAATGTTTAATTTATAGTGGAAATAGCTGGTTGAAAAGAAAGCTGTAGTTTCATTTGGTCTTGAAATTTATGTGTGTAGAGCAGAGAAAATATTTAAATTGGTAAGCAAACACATGATGGTCATTCATTGGAGGTCTAAAAACGGTTAAATAGGTATCAATATTTACCTGATGGTTAGATAGGAATGCAGTAGACAAGTGTGAATTCGTATACACAAACACCTTACTGAAAATAAGTAAAATGTTATCTAGATTGGCTTCCAAGCCTGTACAGAGTACAGCTGCGCATATGAAGCACAAACATTATTCAGTTCAGTTCAGTTCAGTAGCTCAGTTGTGTCCAACTCTTTGAACCCCATGAACTGCAGCACGCCAGGCCTCCCTGTCCATCACCAACTCCCGGAGTTCACTCAAACTCACGTCCATCGAGTCAGTGATGCCATCCAGCCATCTCATCCTCTGTCGTCCCCTTCTCCTCCTGCCCCCAATCCCTCCCAGCATCAGGGTCTTTTCCAAGGAGTCAACTCTTCACATGAGGTGGCCAAAGTACTGGAGTTTCAGCTTTAGCATCATTCCTTCCAAAGAACACCCAGGACCTATCTCCTTTAGAATGGACTGGTTGGATCTCCTTGCAGTTCAAGGGACTCTCAAGAGTCTTCTCCAACACCACACTTCAAAAGCATCAATTTTTCGGCACTCAGCTTTCTTCACAGTCCAACTCTCACATCCATACATGACCACTGGAAAGACCATAGCCTTGACTAGATGGACCTTTGTTGGCAAAGTAATATCTCTGCTTTTGAGTTAGTGAGCTATAATATAAGGAAGGACGGTTTTCACTGCTAAAAAGTTAGTTAAAAATGAACTAGCACACATCACACATTTATTGGACGTGTCAAAACTGAGGAACAAATAGCTGATGTCATGTAAACATGACAGATAAAACTATATGCAAAAGAAAGGTTAAAAATATTTAACAATCCAGTTCTTGCAGACAAGGAATCAAGTGGACAAGAAAGGACAAATCACTGTTGAGGGAAATAAGACAGATGGCTAGACTAAGTAACTGACTGTTCTTGAGTGATTTTTAGACTAAATAAGAACTTGAAGGATAAAAATATGGAATAAAGCAATGGATCCTAGCTAAGCAGATTAATTTTCTTCTTAAAGAAATCAGTTCTCTAACATTAGAGCTACTGTGTTAAAAGGCTATACAGATGTATAAAAAATACATTATGAAATATGTAGAATTATTAAATCTGATACATGGGAGTACAAATTTCCTAAAGGAGTATTTAAAATCTTGGAAAGGAACTATCTAATAAAGTAAGATGGGGGTGGGGGGTGGTAAACTTTCAAATTCTTCTTTGCACCTAAGAAGAAAATCATACTGTGTATTATTACATTGTACAGCCAATTCAGGAGAGAGCTAGAAAGGACAATCCTTATTTCTCTCTAACTTACTTATGTCAACATGCCAACTGTATAAACACTGACTGCTAAATGATACCCTTGTGTCTGTTAACCCTTCTAACTTCACTCCAACCTTCTTATAATGGGTGTCCAGAAGGAATAAAGGGTGCCTCAGAACCCCAAACATTTATCTTCTCTGGTCTTAGGCAAGGAGTCACAGTGGAGGGAAAGAGGGATTGTAACAGTTCTCTCTCGGGGTGTCACAAGATATGGTACCAAGTGTGCTTTGTGCTAGGGACCTCAAAGCGTGGGGGAGCCAGGACCTCTGAGAAAGAGGAGGTTTAGCTCTGGGTCCAGGCTCTGAAGGATGGAGTGGACTTGACAAATGAGTGTCTCCCACTGACCAGCCAGTCACTGGGGAGAAAAGCAAGTAGAGACTACGGGAAAAGTCCATAGATGCCTTGACAAAACGTGCCTCCAACTGGAGAACTTCACCTTCTGGGGTCCCAGAAACCCAAATGAGGCAACATAAAATGGGTACAGATCTATCTGAGGACATAAGAAAAACAGTAAACAAGCACTTAAGAGTTAGAGGGTGAGATCCAGAGAAGAAGGCAAAGGATAGAGGGCGAGCAATTTAAATCACACTATATTTGAAGACTGATTGTAAGGATGCAGGATGTTTAAAGAGGGGGAATGGGTTTGTGCACTGTTTTCACTACTTACTAGCCACAGAGCAAGTTATTAAGCCTTAGTTTTCTATCCTCCCTACAATACGGGGATAATGGCACAAACCTCACAGAGTTCACAAGGATTAAGAGAGTTAAAATATGTTAAGTATATGAACATTGCCTGGCACCCCCTTTTTTCTTTTGCATTACTAGTACTTTTTACCCCCAGCTTTGCTAAAGGATTAACAACAACAGAAAAGAAGAAATTAAGGCTAATCTATTTACTTTTTGTCAAGTAGACATGGAAAAGGTTTGATGGGTTTCAACTTAAACAAATGAGATTTGAGGATTCTTCTAAGTCTTCACTTGAATTATTTAATATTATGTTTGTATTATCACTATCCACCATTTCCACAAATAATTTAGAATGGGTTGCCTAACACTGCAACAACAAAAATATTTTAAGTAGAAAACTAACAAATGGAGAGATTTATTTTGAATAAACACAAGGAGGGGGACAGGAGGTGCAATTTAAAAACCAATATACTGAGAGGAGCCAAGATGGCGGAGGAGTAGGACGGGGAGAACACTTTCTCCTCCACAAATTCATCAAAAGAGCATTTAAACGTCGAGTAAATTCCACAAAACAACTTCTGAATGCCGGCAGAGGACATCAGGCACCCAGAAAAGCAATCCAACTCTTCGAAAGGAGGTAGGAAAAAAATATAAAAGACAAAAAAAGAGACAAAAGAGGGAGGGACGGAGTTCCGTCCCGGGAAGGGAGTCTTAAAAAGAGAGAAGTTTCCAAACACCAGGAAACCTTCTCACTGCCCGAATCTGTGCCGAGCTTTGGAAGCACAGAGGGCAACATAACAGGAAGAAAAAATAAATAAACAATTAAAACTCGAGGATTGCGAGTCCTACGGTAACTCCCCCAGCGGAGAAGCAGCGCAGACGCCTGCACGCGCCATTAGCAAGCGGGGGCTGGGCAGGGAGGCGCAGCGCGGGCTGCATCGCTTAGAGTAAGAATCTGGCCTGAATACCCTGAGCACTATCTGAGCGAAATAATTTGGGCTAGCAAACCAGACTGTGGGATATCTACCACGCGAAAAGCCAGCCCTAACCTAAGACCGCCAGGCCCGCGCACGGAACAAAGAACTGAACAGAGATAGCCGGCTGCAGACCTTCCCCCTCCAGTGACAGGCAGCCAGAGCCGGAAGGGGGCAATCGCAGCCCCAGAGAGACATTATCTATAAAACTGTAAGCAGGCTTCTTTGCTAACTAAAACTTCTTGGGGGTCTGGACGGTTAACATCTGCCTGAGAAGGTGCGCCGGTTTTACACCCAGATAACCGAGTGGTGGGGAGGCGATAAGTCTCAGCATTGGCGCTCGCCAAACACCTCATCACTTGAGCTGCTCGGACCTGGGAAGAGCACAAAACTCAGGCCCAACTGAGTCTGCGCCTCTGAGGACTACCCGAGTGCCTGAACCTGAGCGGCTTGGACCTGGGAGGTGCATGCAGCCCAGGGCCGGCCTCGGATTGTTCCCGGCGGAACAACCTAGAGCCCGAGCAGTGTGGGCAGGGAGGCTACACGCGCCGTGAGCGGGGGCAGACCCAGTGTGGCTGAGGCGCTGCGAGCGCACGCCAGTGTTATTTGTTTGCATCCCTCCCTCCCTCCCCCCAGCAGCGACTGAACAAAGAGAAGAAATACAGCTCCACCCATCAGAACACCGACACAAGCTTCCCTAACCAGGAAACCTTGACAAGCCACCTGTACAAACCCACACACAGCGAGGAAAAGCCACAATAAAGAGAACTCCACAAACTGCCAGAATACAGAAAGGACACCCCAAACTCAGCAATTTAAACAAGATGAAGAGACAGAGGAATAGCCAGCAGATAAAGGAACAGGATAAATGCCCACTAAACCAAACAAAAGAGGAAGAGATAGGGAATCTTCCTGATAAAGAATTCCGAATAATGATAGTGAAATTGATCCAAAATCTTGAAATTAAAATGAAATCACAGATAAATAGCTTGGAGACAAGGATTGAGAAGATGCAAGAAAGGTTTAACAAGGACCTAGAAGAAATAAAAAAGAGTCAATATATAATGAATAATGCAATAAATGAAATTAAAAACACTCTGGAGGCAACAAATAGTAGAATAACAGAGGCAGAAGATAGGATTAGTGAATTAGAAGATAGAATGGTAGAAATAAATGAATCAGAGAGAATAAAAGAAAAACGAATTAAAAGAAATGAGGACAATCTCAGAGACCTCCAGGACAATATTAAACGCTACAACATTCAATCATAGGGGTTCCAGAAGAAGAAGACAAAAAGAATGACCATGAGAAAATACTTGAGGAGATAATAGTTGAAAACTTCCCTAAACTGGGGAAGGAAATAATCACCCAAGTCCAAGAAACCCAGAGAATCCCAAACAGGATAAACCCAAGGCGAAACACCCCAAGACACATATTAATCAAATTAACAAAGATCAAACACAAAGAACAAATATTAAAAGCAGCAAGGGAAAAACAACAAATAACACACAAGGGGATTCCCATAAGGATAACAGCTGATCTTTCAATAGAAACTCTTAAAGCCAGGAGGGAATGGCAAGACATACTTAAAATGATGAAAGAAAATAACCTACAGCCCAGATTATTGTATCCAGCAAGGATTTCATTTAAGTATGAAGGAGAAATCAAAAGCTTCTCAGACAAGCAAAAGCTGAGAGAATTCTGCACCACCAAACCAGCTCTCCAACAAATACTAAAGGATATTCTCTAGACAGGAAACACAAAAATGGTGTATAAATTCGAACCCCAAACAATAAAGTAAATGGCAACGGGATCATACTTATCAGTAATTACCTTAAACGTAAATGGGTTGAATGCCCCAACCGAAAGACAAAGACTGGCTGAATGGATACAAAAACAAGACCCCTACATATGTTGTCTACAGGAGACCCACCTCAAAACAGGGGACACATACAGACTGAAAGTGAAGGGCTGGAAAAAGATTTTCCATGCAAATAGGGACCAAAAGAAAGCAGGAGTAGCAATACTCATATCAGATAAAATAGACTTTAAAACAAAGGCTGTGAAAAGAGACAAAGAAGGTCACTACATAATGATCAAAGGATCAATCCAAGAAGAAGATATAACAATTATAAATATATATGCACCCAACACGGAGCACCGCAGTATGTAAGACAAATGCTAACAAGTATGAAAGGAGAAATTAACAATAACACAATAATAGTGGGAGACTTTAATACCCCACTCACACCTATGGATAGATCAACTAAACAGAAAATTAACAAGGAAACACAAACTTTAAATGATACAATAGACCAGTTAGACCTAATTGATATCTATAGGACATTTCATCCCAAAACAATGAATTTCACCTTTTTCTCAAGCGCACATGGAACCTTCTCCAGGATAGATCACATCCTGGGCCATAAAGCTAGCCTTGGTAAATTCAAAAAAATAGAAATCATTCCAAGCATCTTTTCTGACCACAATGCAGTAAGATTAGATCTCAATTACAGGAGAAAAACTATTAAAAATTCCAACATATGGAGGATGAACAACACCCTGCTGAATAACCAACAAATCACAGAAGAAATCAAAAAAGAAATCAAAATTTGCATAGAAACGAATGAAAATGAAAACACAACAACCCCAAACCTGTGGGACACAGTAAAAGCAGTCCTAAGGGGAAAGTTCATAGCAATACAGGCACACCTCAAGAAACAAGAAAAAAGTCAAATAAATAACCTAACTCTACACCTAAAGCAACTAGAAAAGGAAGAAATGAAGAACCCCAGGGTTAGTAGAAGGAAAGAAATCTTAAAAAATTAGAGCAGAAATAAATGCAAAAGAAACAAAAGAGACCATAGCAAAAATCAACAAAGCCAAAAGCTGGTTCTTTGAAAGGATAAATAAAATTGATAAACCATTAGCCAGACTCATCAAGAAACAAAGGGAGAAAAATCAAATCAATAAAATTAGAAACGAAAATGGAGAGATCACAACAGACAACACAGAAATACAAAGGATCATAAGAGACTATTATCAACCATTATATGCCAATAAAATGGACAACGAGGAAGAAATGGACAAATTCTTAGAAAAGTACAACTTTCCAAAATGAAACCAGGAAGAAATAGAAAACCTTAACAGACCCATCACAAGCACGGAAATTGAAACTGTAATCAAAAATCTTCCAGCAAACAAAAGCCCAGGTCCAGACGGCTTCACAGCTGAATTCTACCAAAAATTTAGAGAAGAGCTAACACCTATCCTGCTCAAACTCTTCCAGAAAATTTCAGAGGAAGGTAAACTTCCAAACTCATTCTATGAGGCCACCATCACCCTAATACCAAAACCTGACAAAGATCCCACAAAAAAAGAAAACTACAGGCCAATATCACTGATGAACATAGATGCAAAAATCCTAAACAAAATTCTAGCAGTCAGAATCCAACAACACATTAAAAAGATCATACACCATGACCAAGTGGGCTTTATCCCAGGGATGCAAGGATTCTTCAATATCTGCAAATCAATCAGTGTAATACACCACATTAACAAATTGAAAAACAAAAACCATATGATTATCTCAATAGATGCAGAGAAAGCCTTTGAGAAAATTCAACACCCATTTATGATAAAAACTCTCCAGAAAGCAGGAATAGAAGGAACATACCTCAACATAATAAAAGCTATATATGACAAACCCACAGCAAACATTATCCTCAATGGTGAAAAATTGAAAGCATTTCCTCTAAAGTCAGGAACAAGACAAGGGTGCCCACTTTCACCATTACTATTCAACATAGTTTTGGAAGTTTTGGCCACAGCAATCAGAGCAGAAAAAGAAATAAAAGGAATCCAAATTGGAAAAGAAGAAGAAAAACTCTCACTATTTGCAGATGACATGATCCTCTACATAGAAAACCCTAAAGACTCCACCAGAAAATTACTAGAACTAATCAATGATTATAGTAAAGTTGCAGGATATAAAATCAACACACAGAAATCCCTTGCATTCCTATACACTAACAATGAGAAAACAGAAAGAGAAATTAAGAAACAATTCCATTCACCATTGCAATGAAAAGAATAAAATACTTAGGAATATATCTACCTAAAGAAACTAAAGACCTATATATAGAAAACTATAAAACACTGGTGAAAGAAATCAAAGAGGACACTAATAGATGGAGAAATATACCATGTTCATGGATTGGAAGAATCAATATAGTGAAAATGAGTATACTACCCAAAGCAATTTATAGATTCAATGCAATCCCTATCAAGCTACCAACAGTATTCTTCACAGAGCTAGAACAAATAATTTCACAATTTATATGGAAATACAAAAAACCTCAAATAGCCGAAGCGATCTTGAGAAAGAAAAATGGAACTGGAGGAATCAACCTACTTGACTTCAGGCTCTACTACAAAGCCACAGTTATCAAGACAGTATGGTACTGGCACAAAGACAGAAATATAGATCAATGGAACAAAATAGAAAGCCCAGAGATAAATCCACGCACATATGGACACCTTATCTTTGACAAAGGAGGCAAGAATATACAATGGATTAAAGACAATCTCTTTAACAAGTGGTGCTGGGAAATCTGGTCAACCACTTGTAAAAGAATGAAACTAGAACACTTTCTAATACCATATACAAAAATAAACTCAAAATGGATTAAAGATCTCAACGTAAGACCAGAAACTATAAAACTCCTACAGGAGAACATAGGCAAAACACTCTCTGACATACATCACAGCAGGATCCTCTATGACCCACCTCCCAGAATATTGGAAATAAAAGCAAAATAAACAAATGGGACCTAATTAAACTTAAAAGCTTCTGCACATCAAAGGAAACTATTAGCAAGGTGAAAAGACAGCCTTCAGAATGGGAGAAAATAATAGCAAATGAAGCAACCGACAAACAACTAATCTCAAAAATATACAAGCAACTCCTACAGCTCAACTCCAGAAAAATAAATGACCCAATCAAAAAATGGGCCAAAGATCTAAATAGACATTTCTCCAAAGAAGACATACAGATGGCTAACAAACACATGAAAAGATGCTCAACATCACTCATTATCAGAGAAATGCAAATCAAAACCACTATGAGGTACCATTTCACACCAGTCAGAATGGCTGCGATCCAAAAGTCTACAAATAATAAATGCTGGAGAGGGTGTGGAGAAAAGGGAACGCTCTTACACTGTTGGTGGGAATGCAAACTAGTACAGCCACTATGGAAACAGTGTGGAGATTCCTTAAAAAACTGGAAATAGAACTGCCTTATGATCCAGCAATCCCACTGCTGGGCATACACACTGAGGAAACCAGAAGGGAAAGAGACACGTGTACCCCAATGTTCATCGCAGCACTGTTTATAATAGCCAGGACATGGAAGCAACCTAGATGTCCATCAGCAGATGAATGGATAAGAAAGCTGTGGTATATATACACAATGGAGTATTACTCAGCCATTAAAAAGAATACATTTGAATCAGTTCTAATGAGGTGGATGAAACTGGAGCCTATTATACAGAGTGAAGTAAGCCAGAAGGAAAAACACCAATACAGTATACTAACGCATATATATGGAATTTACAAAGATGGTAACGATAACCCTGTATACGAGACAGCAAAAGAGACACTGATGTATAGAATAGTCTTTTGGACTCTGTGGGAAAGGGAGAGGGTGGGAAGATTTGGGAGAATGGCATTGAAACATGTGAAATGTCATGTATGAAACGAGATGCCAGTCCAGGTTCAATGCACGATGCTGGATGCTTGGGGCTGGTGCACTGGGACAACCCAGAGGGAGGGTATGGGGAGGGAGGAGGGAGGAGGGTTCAGGATGGGGAACACATGTATACCTGTGGTGGATTAAAAAAAAATTAAAAGAAAAAAAAAAAAAAAAAACAAAAAAAAACCCCAATATACTTATGCCAGGCCTCCAAGTTGGCTCAGTGGGTAAAGAACCCGGCTGCAATGCAGGAGACATAAGAGACGTGGGTTCAGTCTCTGGACTGGGAAGATCCCCTGGAGAAGGGCATGGCAAACCACTCTAGCATTCTTGTCTGGAGAATCCCATGGACAGAGGAACCTGGCAGGCTACAGTTCACTGGGTCGCAAGGAGTCAGACACAACTGAAGGGACTGAGTGTGCATGCACTCATACTTATGCCATAAATAAGAAATTCATGTTAGAAGTCAAAATGCACAGAAAAACAGTAATGCTTATAAATGGATTTAAAACATAATTAGAACCCTTAAGTGCAGACTAAAGATAAAAAGCAGAAAACCTGAGCAGTTATACTCAAGCATTCAATAATACAAAAATAAACCAAAAGGAGAAAAGTTGAAATGATTTTTAATTATATGTTAATCAAACATTTTCAAACACAGAGAGAGAAAAAGTCAAACATTTATTAGATCAAAGAATAAGCAGGAAAACTGAACTGAAAGATTTCATTTTTCCTAAAATATAGTACAGAATTAGGAAAAAAAGTGCTTATTTTTAAAGAAGGAAACTATAAAGCCAAACTTTATTGTTGAATGAAGTAATGTAACCTTTATATAATTCAACAAAAATGGAAAGAGTTGGAGAGTAAATGGTTCAAAAAAAAGAGAGTTTATGTAAATATGCAGTGATATTCGATACACGGAAAATCAGCTGGGCTGTGTAAGGACCACCAAGGGCAGTTTAAATGGGGTCTCACTGTTTAAAGAGTGGAAGACAAAGAGTTACCCTGGACAAGTTTCGGCGAATAGCCTGACTTTCATCTTGGATACAGTACTTGCAAACATAATTATGATATTGATTTAAGAACACTCAAAGAAAAGGATTGCGTAATAGAATGTATTTGCAAGGCACAGATCTTGCTATGCTAATACAATCATTTTTTGAGATGACAGAGAATGGATAAAGGGAGCTGGGTGGATCACATTTATCTACATTTTAAGAATGCTTTGAACCATGTGCTGCATATCAGCATGCTGAGAAATTAAGAGATGACTTGTATAAGTGATGTGATAGACTGAATTATTAGAGGCTTATAGTTAGAAATAAAAGATTATTATTCTTTCAGATGCAGAAATATATACACATACATATACAGATGCATCTCAGGTTTCAATTTGCAGCTGGACTAATTATATGAAATAAAATAAATGAAGCTTATGCATTAATCATTTTCAGGGAAGTTTAACTTGATAGCATTCAAGCATCTAGACAACCCACAAGAAAAAAATTCTAGAAACAACAACAAAAATCTGGCTAATAATTTACTTTCATTCACAAAATACAGGGCAAAGGAAACATACTGAATGAAACACACCTTTAACCTTTTAACATTAGTGTCATATAGGTTGCCTTACCAGTAGAATTTTTCTTCAACATTTGTGGTAATAATTTTCCCACATTTTTCCGGATAAACAGAAAATTCAGTTAGCTCAGGTAAAAACTTGGCAAGTCCATACTAGCAAATATTGATAGTATTTTGAAATTCATTGATTTCTTTTTGATTAGTTGTAACTCTTTAGAAAAGTAGTCCGAGTGAAGTCCTGTCTTAGCGTAAAGACCTAACAGGGTTAGATTATACTTTCCATGATGTTATTTGGGATCAACTTCAAGCTCAGGATAAGTTACTTAAGCAGGATTTAAAAGAAGGAAAGGTAAACTGGTCATTCATTCATTTATGCAGTAATTAAGAAACTGTGTATCTACTACATGTTAAGCACTGTGGATACTAAATCCTCTACAATCCTAGAATTTATACTCTGGTTAGAATGACAGGCTTATAAAGATGCTAATTAAAACAGCTATGAATGGAGGGAGGTGCTTTTCTAACAATTCATGGGTATTGAAATGGGAACGGCTAAGTGCAAGGTCAACTGACTTAGTGAAAATCAAAGTGAAAAAATATTTTCAAAAGAATTACCATATTACCTTCAAGTATCTATAGTTACTTAAATTCTTTTAATTAAATTTATTTATTTTTAATTGAAGGATAATTGCTTTATAGTATTGTGTTGGTTTCTGCCATACATCAACATGAATCAGCCATAGGTATACCTATGTTTCCTCCCTCTTAAACATCTCTCCCACCTCCCTCCTCATCCCATCCCTCTAGGTTGTTATAGAGCCCTGGTTTGAATTCCCTGAGTCATACAGCAAATTTCCATTGGCGTATTCTTAAAAAAATCTTTTAAAAGATGTTTAGAGCTAATTTAATGGGAAAAAAAAAAAAGGACAGACTCTTAGAAATATTGATTGTCATCGTGTTACACAAGGGGCTCTGAAATTTTAAAAAGTTTCTTTCAGCATTTAAAAGCAGTATTTTGGAACACATTATCAGGCTTCAATTCCTTGAAAGCTTCCAGAAGAAACAGTTACTAGAGGAAGCATTCATATTATATATTTTTTTCATAACAATAAATCACCCAGCAATTTCAATATCCGTGGTTACCATATCAATGTCATCTGCTTTCAACTGGTTATGACTCCAATTAAGATTTGAATTAATGGAATCAGACTAATAACTATTGCAATATATATTTACTGTGTTGGTTGATAATAAGTGCCACACTTGTAATTTATAGCACCACAATGTTTTATAAGGGCTATTATGTCATTAATTAGTTACATTGATCAGAATACCACATAACACAGCAGTACTAAAATATTACAATTTGCTTAGACTATTTTACATTTAGTATTATATCTATTTGTACTACATATGACCATAAGCATAACTGAAATCAGATTGTTTCCATGAACAAAACCAAAATGTGCATTTTAGAAAGCCAAAAGAAGAGAATTCTACTGAGGAATTTTGCCAGCAGAATTCATTCATTTTTTTCAATATACCATAAAATTAGTTGATCTAGGACAAGAGCATAAAGTCAGGACTTACAG
The DNA here is from genome assembly GCF_027580195.1 of Bos mutus. NCBI lineage: Eukaryota > Metazoa > Chordata > Mammalia > Artiodactyla > Bovidae > Bos > Bos mutus. Next base: position 107,925,798 of record NC_091617.1, read on the forward strand.
GAGTCAAGGTAAGAACTCTATATACACATTTAGTTGGAATCTCCTAATCTGTAGGGTTCTGTCACTTGAATCTACAGTTGCCCCCCCAACCCCTGCTTTGAGGGCTTGGTTCTGATGGAATGGTGCTTTTAAGAATTCTACATCATCATACTAAAACATTTTAGGTTCTATAAGGTCTCAGCTTCTAATTTTAAGTTGGGGGGGTGTAAAATTTTTTGTGGTTGTCATAGTAAAAGGAAGGCAATACGGAAAAATTCTCAATTTTCAGATTTAGACAACAGCACTCAAAGACAATAGCTGGAGGAGGGCAGGAGGAGAAGAGGACGACAGAGGATGATATGGTTAGATGGCATCACTGACTCAATGTTTGGGTGGACTCTGGAAGTTGGTGATGGACAGGGAGGCCTGGCATGCTACTGTTCATGGGGTTGCAAAGAGTCGGACATGACTGAGCGACTAAACTGAACTGACTCAAAGACAGTATTTTGGAACACATTATCAGGCTTCAACTCCTTAAAAGCTCACAGAAGAATTAAACTCTGCTAATTAGCCAACAGAGTGATATGATTACCAGTCCAAGTGGATCATCAACTTAACTGACTGAGAAAGAGTTGCCTGGATCTTGCTTTAAGCACTGAAATTTATGACAGTATATATAAAGCCTCTGAGAATGAAAAATGCAAAATTTTCACTCACATACATCACAGCAAACTGAAGGATAAACACAATTTGTTAGGGGAGATAAAAATGTGTTACATTTCTGTGTGTAATATTTTTAGGGGGTGGCTTCAATGTTATTTAAAGAAATAATCTACAAAAATTATGATGAATTTCTAAATCTGAATTATGACTGACATTTCTGACATTTCCTAATTTATTGTTCCATCTTAACAGCATTTTTATTTAAAATTTTATTGGCAAGAACACTTTTCTTCATCACTGCTAAAATATTTCAAAATGTACCCATAAGATCAATCCATTTTTATGACTAATTTTGATAATTAAAGATAAAAGTTAGAAGGAAGAAACTAACACTAGTTCCACTGTATGATTTTGTATCTTTTCTGTTTCCCCAGATACTTATCACTGCTGCTGCTGCTGCTACTAAGTTGCTGCAGTCGTGTCCGACTCTGTGCGACCCCACAGACGGCAGCCCACCAGGCTGCCCCGTCCCTGGGATCCTCCAGGCAAGAACACTAGAGTGGGTTGCCATTTCCTTCTCCAGTGCATGAAAGTGAAAAGTGAAAGTGAAGTCGCTCAGTCATGTCCAACTCTTAGCGACCCCATGGACCGCAGCCTACCAGGCTCCTCTGTCCTTGGGATTTTCCGCTTCTAAACTAACCTTATTCTGGCAAACATCAGTGTCCAAGACACTGAATATAGTGTAACATCGTGTCATAGTTTAGGTTCGTAAAGTAGCAGGAGGTACCCCCTAAAGCACTTAATGATGTTTTATGCTTTATTCAGAGAATGAAGAGAATCACGTCAAATAGTGACTCTTCACTGTGACTGCTTTGAAACAAAATGAATACATGTCTTTACCTTCCTCCTTTCTTCTCTTTGCTTCTTCTTCATTTCTTTCTTTGGCTTTCAATGCTTCATCAGCTTTTGCTGAAAAAAAAAAAAAAAAACCAATAAAATTTCTGTGTTTATTTTATGCCTATATTGTGAATGAAAATACTGGGAGAAGGAGAAATAAATTTATTACATATTTTTTGTGCAGTAGCCAGAAGGAAAAAAATGGCTGAAAATCTGAAATATACCTTTTACAATCTTTATTCAGATTATTTACAATATTTATTTAGAATCTTTGAGGCTTAGTTCAACATAATCTCTGCACCAAAAAGAAAATTAATTTAAGCAACGTATGTCTAATGATGGCATAAAAACTGGGAAAAATTGTTGGTCATTAAAAGTCATCTGACTTGTCAGTGAAATGCATCTGTTTTAAACTTTGGAGAAAAGTTAAGCTACAATCCACATTTTAAGTATAAGAAGCTTGCTATATCTTTGGAACAGTATCAAATTAGGTAGCATATTATTTTTTTCACTGCATATCATAGTAGCAGTTCTTTATTCATGTTATGACAGCATTTGGTAAAAAGAATCTTTTTCCCTCTAGAAACTTCTTCCCTTATTACTTAATTATCTACTAGTTGCTCAACTGCAGGGGGTTTCAAACACTTTACTACAGATGTTAGAGAAGATTAAAAATATACAGCACGGTAACAAGGGACTATCAATATACTCTGTAAATTAATTAAATTTCTGTTCCAGCACATCATTTATTCCAAAGCATTAACGTCTCAAAGGAGCGATTCTCCTTTATTGCCGGCTTACTGCCTGATGAGTGAACTAAGTGAAAATAAGTCTCTAATAGCATTATAGTTGATGAAATATTAAGTTAAAAAAAGTATTGCCTCGTCAAAAGAAAAAGAAATCAAACTGCGCCAGCATTAAACTTTGGATGAGCCTTTATTATAATGATAACAGCAATGTAAACAGTGATTTAAAAATTAAACACACTTACTTTTCAATTTTTTGCTGCATATATTTTTCCTATGCAAAATCAACATATCTTTTTGAAGTATAAAACCTGGCTTAAAAGAGTAATTTAAAGAAAATACACAGCACATACTTGACTATTTTTCTTCAAAAATTTGACTTTTCTTCACTGTCAACACTGACACTTTCTTAAAATATAAAACTTATATAATGGTGTTGTGAAGTGCTATATCCAATTACACAGACATCTGTTTCCATTTACAAGCTTTAATACATACTTAGACTGCATTTAAAGTCATGAAATATTAAAACTTTTATGCCACTCGGTATCATTGCAAGAATCTATTAAATTAGATAATAAAAACAAACCACCAGTAACTCTAAAGACTTTTACTTCATTTACACTTTATTCTCCCTGGTAGAAGGACAAGGATAATAGAAATTCCATTTAAATTCAATTTTGGTTATATGTGTAATTGTAGATATACCCCTTGAGTCATGTAAAATGCTCAGCTTATGTTTCTTTCAAATTATCCCGCTCAGATTCACATTCTACTCCTTACAACCATCTTCAATATGTATTAGCAGAGCTCATTAGACTGAAATTTAATAATGCAAACATCAGGTGGATTTCAAGAACCTCCATTAACAACGTAAGATGGATTGCTTATATATAGCTCTTGGGCCAACTGGGCACAATTTAAATTCAATAAACTACCCTGCCTAAATCTGATTTATCTATTTCACTAGGCTGGTCTGTCCTTTCTTACTGATTTGTTGGGCAATTCATTGGAATATTGTTTTATATGGTTTTCTTTAAACTGCAAATGGCTGTTGTGCTGTGGTTAAATATTTTATGTAATTGAGCTTCACATTGTCAATCAAGATTCCCAAGTATGTGCTTGTGTATATAATTTAAAAAAAAACAACTTTGAATTATTAAAAAATATTAAAAACACATTTGAAAAATTTTATCAATAATCAATACAGGTATGTTCTCTACAAAGGATATCAATGAATTCACTTGAATAAAATTTATTTATTCAAACTGAGTCATTAAGATCAAACTCCTCCTCGATTACTAAGGGAATTTGGAAGTAATTCCAAATTATTTTCTTCCTTTCTCACTGCTTTATGGTATTATTGTGTATATGTGAAAAGGGAAGAATATATGGTCATTCACGACATGACTTAGTTTATCCTGAAATTTCTAATATTCTCTAAAGGTGGCAATCCCATTTTACAGATGGCGGGTATGGAATATCTTTAGCTGTACCACAAAATTTGATACCAAAGAACACAACTGGTAAGTGGTAAGAGCTATTCTTATAACTAATGATCAGTCCTTTTGGATTTTACAGCAGAGCATTTACCAAAAGTCCTTATATTTTTCACTAGTCTTGCACATAACTTTCAATGCCTTGGCTCTTCCAAACTCCGCAGGCTATTGGTGCCCTCCTGTTTTTCCTTCCTTCCCTGCCCAACCTGAACTCCAAGATTATCATTTCAATTCCACATTTATAAACACCCTCTTTTCCCTGATTACTTTGTTGCTGTGCTAAGCTGCTATCAACATATCTGACCATTTTTACTTTTGCCATATAAGCTCCCTACAAAATGGTATATAAATGTTATTGACTATAATGATTTAGAAATTATCTGAATCCTTCCATGTTGCTCCTTCTTAATCAGCATCCACAGCCAATTTCTATTCTTGTTTCCTACAATTTACTAAACTTTCTCCACTGGAAGTGCCAATAATCTCACACCAGCTCACCTGACTCCCTTATATTGTCTCAGCTTCACTCCCGTTCACCTCTAAACTTTTATGTGCATCATTCCTTATCTCTTTTTTTTTTGCCTTGTTTCAAAAAGTAAATCCATCCACTTATGCTTTAGAACCTATTCCTTTCTGTATCCTTTAGGGTTCTTTCTGCTTCTCAAGGTTCAAAATCACTCTTCTCTATCCTCAGATGATAAATACATTCAAGTTTCACAAATCCTGTACAATATTTACTCTTCTGTCAACCACGTTACTGACTTTTCTTGTTCCTATTAGATTTTTGCCCCAAAGCTTTTGTAATGGTCCCCCCAAACTCTATCACAGCCAAATCTAATGGTTATTTCAGCTTTATCCTTTCATCATCTCTCCATCTTTTTTTAAACAGCTAACCAACCACATCTTTATTCAAATGCTTTCCTAATTCTAACAATCCTTTGTCAGCCTTTTCTGGCTGCTGTCTCTTTTGCCCACCTTTCATTTCTTGGAGTTCTGTTGTTTCGCAGCCTTGTAGGTCATCTAACATGTAATCTATGTATTTGTCATAACTCCAGTTCTGGCCTCTTTTCAGACAATCAGAACATTTTCCCCAACTACTTCCTGAATACCTCCACATAGATATTTCAAAATTGTGTCCACAACTGAACTCATAATCTTTCCCTCAAACTTGATCCTCTTTTCTAGCAAATAGCTGTTTTCTCTCTCAGATTAGAAACCTTTGTGCCACTATCCTCCAAATCATATCCTCATGCAGTACAGACTGACTAGGAGTTCCATCAGATTCCACTCCACGGATTATCTCCAGAATTCATCCAGTCCTTTGCATTTTCATTACCAGTATTCATATTTAGGCCTCATCTCTTTTTACACTGAATAAAAAAGGAGCTCCTATTTCATCTCTGTACTTTTAATACTGTCCCTCTAATGAACCCTTTATATTATGACCAGAGCAAGGAACATGTTCCTTTTACGCATCTCCAGCAGCAAGCACAGTAATATCTAGAACATAAAATGCTCAATAATTACAAAATAAATAAATCTAGCATTCTAAATACAATTATATCACACTACCTCTGAAGGTACCCTGTTGTGCATATATATGTAAATCCAATCTTCTTAGCATACTATCTAAGGCCTTTCACAGTCTGATCTCAATGAGCTTTCTAGCCTTATCATTCACCTTTTTTTTTTTCTTTTTCTCTTGGCCACACCACGCTGACTTACTTCCCTAAGGATTGAACCTATGTACCCTGCTGTGGAAGTGCAAAGTCTTAACCACTGGACCCAAGGAAGTTCATCATTCACCAATTCTCTTTCACCACTTCAAGGATGCATGGGCTTGTGAGGCCACACTGCGTTTTGTTTGTATTACCATGACTTGTTCTTGCTGGGGTGCTCACCTCATTGTCTCATTGAGAAAATCTTATCAGAAACTTTTAGTTCAAATGTCACTCTCTTCTGTGAATCCTTCCCTGATTAATACTCCTTGTTTTCAAATGGATCTGACTGCTCTCTACTTTCTTCTTAGGCACTTCACTACCTTCCTTAACGGAATGAACAATACTTTATTCCTACAGGAGAGAAAATATTCTTCTCTTTGAGTGCAGGGCACAAAGTGTGACAGAAATCTTTCTTCATGAGTCTTTACTCAGACTACACTTTTCTAATCTTTCTTGGAGAATTTACTTTCATTCAAGCCAATGAAATGTGAGTATAAGTGGAAGTGTATCATGTCTCCATATCCGGCCCATAAAAACTCTCACACAATCCTCAGTCTCTTGCCCTATCCACTGGCTGAACAGAGGACCAGTAGAAGGACAACCACAAGATAAAAGAGATCTCATCACCAAATTTCTGCAAGGAGCAGTGCTCTCCTAATCTCTTTCTCCTTTGAAAAAAAATGATCCCATTTACTGAACAAAATAAAGAACATGAATATACTTGTAAATGAATAAAAAGAGGACAGGAGTATGTATGGAAAACATTTAATTTACTAGCCTAAGCTTCAATGTGGCAGAGCAGGGTTTCTACCCAAATCCAACAGGTGTGCTCTTTAGTATATTTGCTGTTGTTTAGTTGGTAGGCAGCGTTCAACTCTTTGTGATCCCCGTGAACTGTAGCCTGACAGGCTTCCCTGTCCTTCACCGTTCCCCTGAGTTTGCTCAAGCTTGTGTCCATTGTGTCAATGATACCATCCAACCATCTCATCCTCTGTCATCCCATTCTCCTCCCACCTTCAATCTTTCCCAGCATCAGGGTCTCTTCCAATGAGTTGGCTCTTTGCATCAGATGGCCAAAGTACTGGAGCTTCGGCTTCAGCATCAGTCCTTCCAATGAATATTCAGGATTGATATTCTTTAGGATTGACTGGTTTGAACTTCTTGCTGTCCCAGGGACTCTCAAGAGTCTTCTCTAGCACCATAGTTCAAAAGAGTCAATTCTTCGGTGTTCAGCCTTCTTTATGGTCCAACTCTCACATCTGCTTACAAATAACTGTGAAAAGATGAGAAGCGAAAGGCAAAGGAGAAAAGGAAAGATATACCCATTTAAACGCAGAGTTCCAAAGAATAGCAAGGAGAGATAAGAAAGCCTTCCTCAGTGATCAATGCAAAGAAATAGAGGAAAACAACAGAATGGGAAAGACTAGGTATCTCTTCAAGAAAATTACAGAGGGCACAATCACAAAGATGGGCTCGATAAAGGACAGAAATGGTATAGACCTAACAGAAGCAGAAGATATTAAGAAGAGGTGGCAAGAATAAACAGAAGACTCTTTCCCATCTTGCAAGATGGCGGGTGAAAAGGCTGAGAAGCCAGATACTAAGGAGAAAAAACCTGAAGCCAAGAAGGCTGATGCTGGCAAGAAGGCTAAAAAGGTGGAAAAGGTGAAGAAAGTTAAGAAGGGGAAGCCCCACTGCAGCCGAAATCCTGTCCTGGTCAGAGGAATTGGCAGATATTCCCGATCAGCCATGTACTCCAGAAAGGCCTTGTACAAGAGAAAGTATTCAGCAGCTAAATCCAAGGTCGAAAAGAAAAAGAAGGTTTGTGTTCTTGCTACTGTCACAAAACCAGTTGGTGGAGACAAGAATGGTGGCACCCGAGTGGTCAAACTTCGCAAAATGCCTAGGTATTACCCTACTGAAGATGTGCCTCGAAAACTGTTGAGTCATGGCAAAAAACCCTTCAGTAAGCATGTGAGGAAGCTGCGTGCCAGCATCACTCCTGGGACCATCCTGATCATCCTCACTGGGCGCCACAGAGGCAAGAGGGTCGTTTTCCTGAAGCAGCTGGGCAGTGGCTTGCTACTTGTGACTGGGCCTCTATCCCTCAATCGAGTTCCTCTGCGTAGAACACACCAGAAATTTGTCATTGCCACCTCCACCAAAATCGATATCAGTGGTGTGAAAATCCCAGAACATCTCACTGACACTTACTTCAAGAAGAAGAAGCTGCGTAAACCCAGACACCAGGAGGGCGAGATCTTCGACACAGAGAGAGAGAAATACGAGATCACAGAGCAGCGCAAGGTCGATCAGAAAGCTGTGGACTCACAAATTCTGCGAAGAATCAAAGCTGTCCCTCAGCTCCAGGGCTACCTCCGCTCCGTGTTTGCTCTCACAAATGGAATTTATCCTCACAAAGTAGTGTTCTGAACTTCTTGCAAAGAACCTAATTAAATAACTTGTCATTTCCAAAAAAAAAAAAAAAGAATAAACAGAAGAACTAAACAGAAAAGATCTTCACGACCCAGATAATCACAATGGTGTGATCACTCACTTAGAGCCAGAAATCCTGGAATGTGAAGTCAAGTGAGCCTTAGGAAGCATCACTACCAACAAAGCTAGGGGAGGTGATGGATTCCAGTTGAGCCATTTCAAACCCTAAAAGATAATGCTGTGAAAGTGCTGCACTCAACATGCCAGCAAATTTGGAAAACTCAGCAGTGGCCACAGGACGGGAAAAGGTCAGTTTTCATTCCAATCCCAAAGAAAGGCAATGCCAAAGAATGCTCAAACTACTGCAAAATTGCACGCATCTCACATGCTAGTAAAGTAATGCTCAAAATTCTCTAAGCCAGGCTTCAACAAACACAAACCACGAACTTCCAGATGTTGAAGCTGGATTAGAAAAGGGAGAGGAACCACAGATCAAATTGCCAACATCCACTGGATCACTGAAAAAGCAAGAGAGTTCCAGAAAAACATCTACTTCTGCTTTACTGACTATGCCAAAGCCTTTGACTGTGTGGATCACAAGAAACTGTGGAAAATCCTGAAAGAGATGGGAATACCAGACCACCTGACCTGCCTCTTGAGAAATCTGTATGCAGGTCAGGAAGCAACAGTTAGAACTGGACATGGAACAAGACTGGTTCCAAACAGGAAAAGGAGTACATCAAGGTTATATACTATCACCCTGGTTGTTTAATTTATATGCAGAGTATATCATGAGAAACGCTGGGCTGGATGCTGCTGCTGCTGCTAAGTCGCTTCAGTTGTGTTCCGACTCTGTGCGACCCCAAAGATGGCAGCCTACCAGGCTCCGCCATCCCTGGGATTCTCCAGGCAAGAGTACTGGAGTGGGTTGCCATCGCCTTCTCTGGGGCTGGATGAAGCACAAGCTAAAATCAAGATTGCCAGGAGAAATATCAATAACCTCAGATATGCAGATGACACCACCCTTATGGCAGAAAGTGAAGAACTAAAAAGCCTCTTGACGAAAGTGAAAGAGGAAAAAAGTTGACTTGAAACTCAACATTCAGAAAACTAAGATCATGGCATCTGGTCCCATCACTGCATGGCAATTAGATGGGGAACAGTGCAAACAGTGACAAACTATTTTTTGGGAGTCCAAAATCACTACAGATGGTAACTGCAACCATTAAATTAAAAGATGCTTGCTCCCTGGAAGAAAAGTTATGACTAACATAGATAGCATATTACAAAGCAGAGACATTACTTTACCAACAGAGGTCCGTCTAGCCAAAGCTATGGTTTTTCCAGTAGTCATGTGTGGATATGAGAGTTGGACTCTTAAAGAAAGCTGAGCACCAAAGAATTGGTGCTTTTGAACTATGGTGCTGGAGAAGAGTTTTGAGAATCCCTTGGACTGCAAGGAGATCCAACCAGTCCATCCTAAAGGAAATCAGTCCTGAATATTCATTGGAAGGACTGATGCTGAAGCTGAAACTCCAGTACTTTGGCCACCTGATGGAAAGAACTGAATCATGTGAAAAGACCCTGGTGCTGGGAAAGATTGAAGGCAGGAGGAGAAGGGGACGACAGAGGATGAGATGGTGGGGTGGCATCACCAATTGAATGGACATGAGTTTGAGTAGGCTCTGGGAGTCGGTGATGGACAGGGAGGCCTGGCATGCTCCAGTTCATGGGGTCGCAAACAGTCAGACATGACTGAGTGACTGAACTGAACTGAACTCACATCTATATATGACTACTGGAAAAACTATAGCTCTGACACTATGGACTTTGTCAGCAAAGTGATGTCTCTGCTTCTTAAACACTGTCTAGGATTGTCATTGCTTTTCTTCTAAGGAGCAAGCATCTTTTAATTTCATGGCTGCAGTCACCGTCAGCAGTAATTTTGGAGCCCAAGAAAATAAAAGTCTGTCACTCCACTTCCCCCATCTATTTGTCATGAAGTGACGGGACTGAATGCCATGATCTTCATTTTTTGAATGCTGACTTTTAAGCCAGCTTTTCCACTCTCGTCTTTTACCTTCTTATAGTGGTTCCTTAGTTCCTCTTCACTTTCTGCCATAGGGTGGTGTCATCTGCATATCTGAGGTTGTTGATCTTTCTCCCTGCAATCTTGATTCCAGCTTGTGCTTCATCCAGCCTGGCATTTTGCATTATATACTCTTTTTGCATTATATACTCTTTTTGCATTATATACTCATTTTGCATTATATATACATATAAGTTAAATAAGCAGGTTGACAACATACAGCCTTGATGTACTCCTTTTCCAGTTCTGAACCAGTCCATAGTTCCATGTCCGGTTCTAACTGTTGCTTCCTAACTCGCATACAGGTTTCTCAGGAGGCAGGTAAGGTGGTCTGGTGTTCCTGTCTCTTTAAGAACTTTCCACAGTTTGTTGTGATCCACACAGTCAAAGGGTTTAGCATAGTCAATTAAGCAGAAGTAGATGTTTTTCTGGAATTCTCTTTTTCTAGGATCCAATGGATGTGGCAATTTGATCTCTGTACCCTAATATTCCATCTACAAGGTGAAAAAAATTATTTTCTCAAGATAGTGAAATTTTGTGATGTTCTAATGTCAGTTTTGGGAGCCAGAGAGAAATGTTCCAATGAACTGCAAATATAAACACCTAGCAAAATGTATTTTCCTGCTTATTTCAGTTTAAAATAATTTTTGGTGCTTCTTGCACTAACAGTAAGTAAATGACCAAGACATTAGGGTATTTCACAGGCACAGCCATGTCAAAATATCTTAAGCATCTATTGCAACACACGATGGTTTATTATCAGGATACCAGTATTATATCTGGCATTGTCCATCCCAGCCTTCACATGTATATAGACTTTTCTGAATTAGCTATTAACACACATTTGAGAAAGCTTTCAAATAACTTACTATTTCTACTACATTTACCATGGCACATATTTACTCAGTTCAAACATTTTCATATGCTTACAAAAAAGGTGTGAGTAAAAGAGACACGATGTAAATAAACAATTAAGTGTCATTTCTCCCCAAATTCTAAGTACAGTAAGGTATGTTATCTAGGTGAGTTATTACTATACATATTTTATTGAAGAAGAAATAAAAGGTCCAAGAAAGTTAAATAACTAGCCAAAGGTCAGAACGACTAAGATTCAGAGCCTGGAAATGCTAGTTAAATGCTTTTTAAAAGTCTATTTCTTACCTCTTCACTCATCTTGAAGCAAAGTAACCAAAATTAGAGAATAATGAACTGCTTCCATGCTGTTTACTGTTTACGGAGAAACTGTCTACGGAGAAACATTTATCTGAATATACTTTATTCAAAATCACATGCAAAATCTGAAGAGGCCTTTTGCTTTGTAATAACCATTAATATTTGTTTGCCTTATTTGTTTCATATATTTAAGGTGGTTAAAAAATATATCTAGAGTTTCTCCTCATAGTACTATGTTAAATCTCATAAGCATTTGAGGCTGAAGCAAATTTCAGTAATTCTGAGATTCCATCCACATGTCCTTCTGCCAAAATACAGTAGATCTTCTAAAGTGATACAGTGATTAGTTCTATCTATTAAGTATGATTCTGATTTCAAAGTGTTATAGTACCATTTTTCAATAATTTTCATCTTTTTTCTTGTGTCTTTTTTGTCTTTTTTTTTGTGACACATTTTTCTTGTGTCTCCTGTGTTTCACAAATTTTTGTGTCACTGCAGTAAATGATGGCTCTAAGTATGAAACACCTAAGTAAGGCATTACTAATTTTCATGCTCTGTGTCTGTGAGAGAGACAATTAGCTAAGACTGAAAAGTGACATTTACATTTAGAATTTAATTTCACCTGTTGATGGTTAAAGCAGTTTTCATTTTATTCTAGAGAAGAAAAACCAGGTGATGGTACAGGTTAGCTCAGCTGTTCCAGGGTCTCTTTCCAGGTTTAAAGGAAAGGGGAGAGTGATAATAAGTGTCTGTTGGAAGAAGTACAAAGGTGTAAATGATGAAATAGATTTTCAAATCTATCAGCTCATCTGTTAGCAAGAACTACTATTTTTTATATTTTTAATGCCTCGTGCCAAAGCCTTTGACTCTGTGGATTACAATAAACTGTGGAAAATTCTGAAAGAGATGGGAATACCAGACCATCTGAACTGCCTCTTGAGAAACCTGTATGCAGGTCAGGAAGCAACAGTTAGAACTGGACATGGAACAACAGACTGGTTCCAAATAGGAAAAGGAGTACTTCAAGGCTGTATATTGTCATCCTGTTTACTTAATTTCTATGAAGAGTACATCATGAGAAACGCTGGGCTGGAAGAAGCACAAGCTGGAATCAAGATTGCCAGGAGAAATATCAATAACCTCAGATATGCAGATGCCACCACCCTTGTGGCAGAAAGTGAAGAAGAACTAAAGAGTCTCTTGATGAAAGTGAAAGAGGAGAGTGAAAAAGTTGGCTTAAAGCTCAATATTCAGAAAATGAAGATCATGGCATCCAGTCCCATCACTTCATGGCAAATAGATGGGGAAACAGTGATTAACTTTATTTTTCTGGGCTCCAAAATCACTGCAGATGGTGACTGCAGCCATGAAATTAAAAGATGCTTACTCCTTGGAAGGAAAGTTATGACCAACCTAGACAGCATATTCAAAAGCAGAGACATTACTTTGCCAACAAGGGTCTGTCTAGTCAAGGCTATGGTTTTTCCAGTAGTCATATTCGGATGTGAGAGTTGGACTATAAAGAAAGCTGAGCAAAACCAATACAATATTGTAAAGTAATTAGCCTCCAATTAAAATAAATAAATTTATATTTAAAAAAAAAAAAGCTGAGCACCGAAGAATTGATGCTTTTGAACTGTGGTGTAGGAGAAGACTCTTGAGAGTCCCTTGGACTGCAAGAAGATCCAACCAGTCCATCCTAAAGGAGATCAGTCCTGGGTGTTCATTGGAAGGACTGATGCTGAAGCTGAAACGCCAATACTTTGGCCACCTGATGCAAAGAGCTGACTCATTTGAAAAGACCCTGATGCTGGGAAAGATTGAGGGCAGGAGGAGAAGGGGACGACAGAGGATGAGATGGTTGCATGGCATCACAGACTCAATGGACACAGGTTTGGGTGAACTCTGTGAGGTGGTGATGGACAGGGAGGCCTGGCGTGCTGTGGTTCATGGGGTCACAAAGAGTCAGACACAACTGAGTGACTGAACTGAATTGAGGAAAAAAGTATCACTGTTAGTAGGAAGAAAACAACTTTTAATTATTAGCTTTTAAAAATGGTGGTGGTTGGTGTTTATAAATATATAAAGAAGTTTATATATTTATATATAAACTTTATAAATACATAAAGAAGTTTATAAATATATGTGAAATATTATATTAATTTTGGATCAAGGGTGACATATATACCTCAAAATAAATAATTATAAATCTAACAACTTGGTTGAAAAGGATTAAAGTTTTGAATTCAAGAAAATGATGTTACTAGTAATACCACACTTGCAAAAACCTTATTCTTCTTCACATATTTGAAAACAGCAACCCCCAGAGGTTTCTAAAAGTCTAGAACTAGGAACTTAAACATGACAAAAGAAAAAAAATATTTAGACCATAGTATATTTGTATTAGATAAGAAATGGTTAAGGATGACTTTCAGAGAGAAAAATTATAATATGAAAATGTAATGTTAAAAGCATCCTAATAGGCTATTATCTTCAAGGCTTCTTCAGATGTTTTTGCTGGGTTTTACCTCTAGTTTTTGTACTTATCTAGACCACAGCACAGTAGAATAATCTAAAAACTCACTAGTTAATACTATCGAATTCATTTATAGATTTACAAATGAACATAGCTGCTGCTTCTGCATATTTAAAAAACTTATATAATTATGGTTATAAAACTCTTTTACAGTGCCTCTGCCTCCTTTGCACACATAGCACAGAAAAGAGATTCATTAATTGTAAGTTCTTATTCCTTACCAAGTTGTACCATCAGTAAACACTTTCAGGGACTTCTCTGGAGTTCCAGTGGTTAAAAACCCACCTGCCAGTGCAGGGAACACAGGGTCAATCTCTGGTACAGGAGGATCCCACAAGCAGAGGGACAGCTAAGCCTAGGCTCCCCAACAAGAGAAGCCACCTCATTGAGAAGCCAGTGCACTGCAACTAGAGTAGCCCCCACTTGCCACAACCAGAGAAAGCCCACACATAGAAATGAAGACCCAGCGCAGCCAAAAGTAAATAGACTTAAAATAAACACTTCCAATTCAAATGGTGACAGAGACAGACATACTGTCTTGCATGGCTTACTACTACTAAGTCACTTCAGTCGTGTCCGACTCTGTGCGACCCCATGGACTGCAGCCCACCAGGCTCTGCCGTCCCTGGGATTCTCCAGGCAAGAACACTGGAGTGGATTGCCATTTCCTTCTCCAATGCATGAAAGTGGAAAGTGAAAGTGAAGTCACTCAGTCGTGTCCAACTCTTAGCAACCCCATGGACTGCAGCCTACCAGGCTCCTCGGTCCATGGGATTTTCCAGACAACAGTACTGGAGTGGGGTGCCTCTGACCAAAAAGGCATCCATGTAAAAACGGTTAGTCATTTCCCATATTTGAAATGATTATTCTGAATCTGCCTCAAATAGCATCAGGGTCAATAGTGACTACAACTGGAAAACTATTGTACAAACATGAAATTTCAATTATTACATAGCTATTGCAAAAAAAAAAAAGCCATCTTTCAACATGAGTAAATGCTCTAAAATATTAATTTTTGCTAGATCACCTTACAAGCAGGTTTTTTTCATTAGTTCCTTCAAGTGTCCAGATTTACAAAAAAGATAAAACAGATGACAGAGAAAATTCTCCAGCAGAATACTGCACCCTAATCACTGAGCTAAGTGCTGAAGACTGAGAAATGAAAAGTTTAAATTAACACTGGGAAACATAAAACCAAACACACACACCTGTGTACAGGTACTCTGGAAGTAATGAAGAATGAGGATATGGTCGAGGAAGACTTCCAGGAAGAGGTGATACTTGGGCTGCCTATTGTAGGATAACTTAGTTAGGAGGACAGGACAATCATTTGGTTCATGAAATCTAAATGCACCAGCTCAAGTATATTTTATGTTTCGTTTTATGGTTACAATCCAGTTCAGATGGGCCTTGGAAAAAACAGTAGTAGAAATCCCGGAGGTATGCTGTCATAGGATCCAAGGAGGGACTTTTGACTAGGAATTAGTTACCCAAAACAAATCTAATCGTACTAGTACTGCTTAATAAAGGATAGCTTGTTCTTTTTAACTTAAGTTATTAAGTCAGAAAGTCATGAATGGACACATGACTATGTTCATAAAGGGTGCTGTCTACTGCCAGGAAGACCCTATCAATTTAAAATGATCGTAAGTCAAGAATGAAGTAAAAGTACAAATCACATGTGATGCATATTCTCAGAAAATCATCAATGTCTGAAGCTAGAAGGAATCTTCAATAAGACACATAGTATGTTCCATGGCATACTAATTTCTCATGATTCTTCATTTAAATAAGGTTTCACAACATTGGACCTTAGACTAGATGCAGTACTGAACCTCTCCTCCTGGAAAGCTACAGTGCTCATCAACAAAATCAAAGCTCAGAGATATTCTGCAGATTGAAATATCTGTTTAACTTAGTTTATCCTATGTTTCCCCAACTTGATTTTACTAAAGGGTGATTCTTTTCCTGTAATATAAATAAACAAAGAACATATTTTGGGAAACGCTAATCTAGTCTATGATGCTGTGAAAGTGCTGCACTCAATATGCCAGCAAATTTGGAAAACTCAGCAGTGGCCACAGGACTGGAAAAGGTCAGTTCCCAAAGAAAGGCAATGCCAAAGAACGCTCAAACTACTGCACAATTGCACTCATCTCACACGCTAGTAAAGTAATGCTCAAAATTCTCCAAGCCAGGCTTCAGCAATATGTGAACCGTGAACTTCCTGATGTTCAAGCTGGTTTTAGAAAAGCCAGAGGAACCAGAGATCAAATTGCCAACATCTGCTGGATCATGGATAAAGCAAGAGAGTTCCAGAAAAACATCTATTTCTGCTTTATTGACTATGCCAAAGCCTTTGACTGTGTGGATCACAATCAACTGTGGAAAATTCTGAAAGAGATGGGAATACCAGACCACCTGATCTGCCTCTTGAGAAACTTGTATGCAGGTCAGGAAGCAATAGTTAGAACTGGACATGGAACAACAGACTGGTTCCAGATAGGAAAAGGAGTTCGTCAAGGCTGTATATTGTCACCCTGTTTATTTAACTTATATGCAAAGTACATCATGAAAAACGCTGGACTGGAAGAAACACAAGCTGGAATCAAGATTGCCGGGAGAAATCTCAATAACCTCAGATATGCAGATGACACCACCCTTATGGTAGAAAGTGAAGAGGAACTAAAAAGCCTCTTGATGAAAGTGAAAGAGGAGAGTGAAAAAGTTGGCTTAAAGCTCAACAGTCAGAAAACGAAGATCACGGCATCCAGTCCCATCACTTCATGGGAAATAGATGGGGAAACAGTGGAATCAGTGTCAGACTTTATTTTTCTGGGCTCTGAATTCACTGCAGATGGTGACTGCAGCCATGAAATTAAAAGACGCTTACTCCTTGGAAGGAAAGTTATGACCAACCTAGATAGCATATTCAAAAGCAGAGACATTACTTTGCCAACAAAGGTCTGTCTAGTCAAGGCTATGGTTTTTCCATTGGTCATGTATGGATGTGAGAGTTGGACTGTGAAGAAGGCTGAGCACCAAAGAATTGATGCTTTTGAAGTGTGGTGTTGGAGAAGACTCTTGAGAGTCCCTTGGACTGCAAGGAGATCCAACCAGTCCATTCTGAAGGAGATCAGCCCTGGGTGTTCTTTGGAAGGAATGATGCTAAAGCTGAAACTCCAGTCCTTTGGCCACCTCGTGTGAAGAGTTGACTCATTGGAAAAGATTCTGATGCTGGGAGGGATTGGGGGCAGCAGGAGAAGGGGATGACAGAGGATGAGATGGCTGGATGGCATCACTGACTCGATGGACGTGAGTCTGAGTGAACTCCGGGAGTTGGTGACGGACAAGGAGGCCTGGCGTGCTGCGATTCATGGGGTTGCAAAGAGTCTGACACGACTGAATCTGATCTGATCTGATGGTAGTTAGAATGTCCTTTACTAAAATCTTAAGGACAAGTTTTTAAAAATTGAAAACAGTCCAATAACGAAATGGGGATACAGAACTGCTGTGATGTCCAGTCTCTCAAAGAAAAGCAGTACTAGATCCTTTTTTTCTTTTTTACAGAATGCTGATAGGGAAAATAAAAATCTTATCATTCTGTGTTTCTTCGACTTATCGTACATCCATCAACTGGATGTCAGTTTGAAGTCAGCGGGGCACCATTATAACTTCCATTCCAAGAAAGATGCTTCAGCATTTCAGAAAAACTCTGGGGTTTGGAGCAATAGAATTATTCCATTTGAGAGGAATTATATTCAAGACTCATTAATTGATTTGTAATGTCTATTCTTTTGAGTAACTTCGGATATCCTACCAACATATATTTTTAAAGAGTAACTAAGGGAAGCAATCCTTTCAAAAATAAAGATCAAAGTCCAGAAATGGCAATGCTTAACTGTACATGTCAGAAATCAATGATGAGATGCAATAGTTTTCCATATCAAAAAAATGATGCCATTATTTCTTTTCTAATTTTTACTTTACTCTTACATTACAAAGGGTGTTTTTTTAAATAGAATTATATATATTTTCATTTATATCATTTGTTTTCATGGCTTCAATTCTTAAGGGAAACAAAAACTTGGGCAAGCCTATCGTGTGTCAGATATTATACTAAGTATTTTCAGATATAGTTATTTCACAGAATTCTCAAAAAGTTTCAAAGGGGCTGAATAAGTTGCTAAATGTTACAAACCTGAGAGATAGGTGAGTCAAGAATTAAAACAGGTCTATATGGTTTTCTTTTCATTACACTATAGTGATTTTGTAAAAATAGTATGGAAGTAACTTATCTAAAACAAACCTAATCCTACTACTAGTGCTGCTTAATAAAGGACAGTCTTGTTCTTTTTTAGTTAAATTATTAAGTCAGAAGGGTCATGAATGCAATGAAATTGTATAAAAGTATGAAAGCAAATAATTTAGGGTGAAATTGCTGTGCTATTAATAAATTTTGAAGTTGACTGTTTTCTTTCAGGAATACGAAATGCTCAGTATTTAAGTGCATGCCATGATTTTGGTTGCCTCAACTTGAGAGACTCATCATTTAAGTCTGAGGCCAAAAGCTGGATTTCAGTGCTGTAATACATACACCTCTATACTAAAAATGCTAACATCTCTGATAAAATGCACACTATTACTGCTGAGTCCACAAATTTTCCCCAAAGGAGTTTTATGCCATTTCCTGATTTATCCTGTTAAAAGCATGTTTTAAATGCACTTTTATATACCATATTCTGATAGAGGGGGTTGCATGGCTGCCCTACTAATTGAGAAGCCCATATAATGCTATAGAATACCGCAAGTTCAATTCAGAATTAATAAAACAGATTTTGTTGGATGGCAAACTTTCTTGGAAGCACCCTGGAGGTGTGACCTGGTTTTGGGACAGCCTCTGAGATTTCTACTCCCCAGATCTGTGAAAATTAGGCACGTAATGAAACTCTTGCATTTACTCCCCAGGTGAACTGCAAACGACCAATGCATGATCTTTACCAGCCTATTAATTAAGAGGCATGTTCTTTTCTCTCACAGGATAGGTGAATTAAACAACAGCAGCACAGTTTAAGATAGAAGAAACAAGGAAAGAAAACCATATCCCTTAAAAATTACAGTCATGATCTATACCAATATTCAGGCAACTAAATTCAGTCCCAAACAGAAAGAAGGGACTATAAACGAAGATCACAGAAGTAATAGGTCAGAAATTTCCTGGATTAGGAGTGAATGAGAAATGTAAAAATCATATAAGAAATTTAAGATCTATATAAGAAACTTCAAAAGCATTTCTTTCTATTATAGGCAAATTTCTATTAGCAAGTTGGTGTATGGAGTGGGTTGCCATTTCCTTCTCCAGGGGATCTTCCCAACCCAGGGATCAAACCCGGGTCTCCTGCATTCCAGGCAGACACTTTAACCTCTGAGCCACCAAGGAAGCCCTAATAAAGCACACTATACATAAAAACATAAAGGTCTTCAGCATTCTTTGTATTGTTTTTTTGATAAAACACATTATATCTACATATTTTATAGGTAATAAAATAAAATACATACATAAAATGGAAGAAATTCATATATTCAGGAAAATAGAAATATGGTACCTCTTTTGAAAATCTTCTCTTATTTCAATTCTACATAGCAGTATAAAACAAAAGAAATACTTCCAATGATATTACAATATAAAAATAGAATAGAAAAAATTTTATAATGAAGATCTTAGAGCCATTTTATCAGTCTATGATGGTGAGAGTTTGTCTTCCAAAACTGGAATGTGCATTTAAAAACAGACACTACTAGTGACTTTCTAGTCTCAGTATCAGTCATTATCAGTATTTAACAACCTCTCTTTTGTTGCTAGATATTTTCATTAGGCAGCTTCCCACATGGTGCTAGTGGTAAAGAATCCCTTTGCCAAGGCAGGAGATATAAGAGATGTGGGATATAAGAGATCCCTGGGGTCAGGAAGATCCCTTGGAGGAGGGCATGGAAACCCACCCCAGAATTCTTGCCTGGAGAATCCCATGGACAGTGGAGCATGGTGGGCTATAGTCTATAGGGCTGCAAAGAGTCGGACATGACTGAAGCAACAGAGCATGCATGCATGCATTTTCAAATAGGCATTCATTTCAGTCGCTCAGTCATGTCCAACTCTTTGTGACCCCATGGACTGCAGCACCAGGCTTCCCTGTCCATCATCAACTCCTGTAGCCTACTTAAACTCAAGTCCATTGCGTCGGTGATGCCATCCAACCATCTCATCCTTTGTCGTCCCCTTCTTCTCCCGTCTTCAATCTTTCCCAGCATCAGGGTCTTTTCAATTGAGTCGGTTCTTCACATCAGGTGGCCAA
Source organism: Bos mutus (assembly GCF_027580195.1). Lineage (NCBI taxonomy): Eukaryota > Metazoa > Chordata > Mammalia > Artiodactyla > Bovidae > Bos > Bos mutus. The sequence continues at coordinate 107,945,890 of NC_091617.1, forward strand.
AGTACTGGAGTTTCAGCTTTAGCATCAGTCCTTCCAATGAACACCCAGGACTGATCTCCTTTAGGATGGACTGGTTGGATCTCCTTGCAGTCCAAGGGACTCTCAAGAGTCTTCTCCAACACCACAGTTCTAAAGCATCAATTCTTCAGTGCTCAGCTTTTTTTTATAGTTCAACTCTCACATCCATACACGACTACTAGAAAAACCACAGCTTTGGCTAGACGGACCTTTGTTGGTAAAGTAATGTCTATATGCTTTTAATATGCTGTCTAGGTTGGTCATAGCTTTTTTTCCAAGGAGTAAGCGTTTTTTAATTTCATGGCTGCAGTCACCATCTTCAGTGATTTTGGAGCCCCCAAAAATAAAGTCTGTCACTGTTTTTCCATCTATTTGCCATGAAGTGATGGGACCAGATGCCATGATCTTATTTTTCTGAATGTTGAGCTTTAAGCCAACTTTTTCACTCTCCTCTTTCCCTTTATTCAAGAGGCTCTTTAGTTCTTCTTTACTTTCTGCCATAAGGGTGGTGTCAAGTTACTGCAATTTTATTTAAGGTAGTGAGAAACTTTAGCATGTATAAGCATTACATGGAAAGTTGTTAAAACAGATTCCTGGCCTGAGGTGGACTGAAATTTTTTGCATTTAAACAAGACTCAATATGTGATTTATTTTTATTTAGAAAATTTAAAATTCATTTTATCCCAAATATAATTTTTTTTTTGGTGGACCTAAGAATTACTTAAAATAATGCTTTTAAAATTGCATGCTTTCCTGGTGGCTCAGAGGTTAAAGCATCTGCCTCCAATGTGGAAGACCAGGTTCGATCCCTGGGTCAGGAAGATACCCTGGAGAAGGAAATGGTAACCCACTGCAGTATTCTTGCCTGGAGACTCCCATGGATGGAGAAGCCTGGTAGGCTGCAGTCCACGGGGTCACAAAGAGTCGGACACGACTGAGGAACTTCACTTCACTTATACTCAGGTCTATTTTAATTTCATTCTCATCAAAGAATGTAACATATGAAAATTTTTGATACATGTTTAGGTTTACTTTCCTAACTCATATATGGTTAATTTTATAAATGTTTAATCAGCACCTGAAAAGAATATATATTTCCTAACTCTTGAAGTCTCATACGTGTTTATTAGAGCAAGCAAATCTATTAGTTTGTTGTTGTTTTGTTAAGTTTATCTCCTATCAATAACGGCAAGGTTCAAAGTTTATCTTTGTAATTGTGTCAATATTTGCTTTAAAATATTTTGAGACTATGTTATCAGATGCACAGAAACCAGATGCACTAACTTGATGCAAATAACTTACCAATACAGTGTATTCTGAGGAAGGGACTTAACAACTTAATGAAGTAAACATGGGAATCAAACAAAGCAAAATGATCTATAAATGGAAAGCTTCTTTACCAAAAGCTTGAAGCATCCCAGTGAAGGATATGCTGAATCAGGATTCATGAAGCCACACTCTTATGCCAATGAAACCACTGTCCTATTAAGCAAATTTGGAGAAGTGCTTGAGAAATCCCAGCAGCAAGATATAGATCATATTACCAATCCTTCTCTTCTGTTTAGAGCAAGATATGAAAGAACTGCCATGTGGACAAGCTATGAGGAAATTTTCTTCTTTTTATTCTGTTATTTCTAAGATTGTACATCTTCAAAAATATTTTGAATGAACTTTCCTTCTTTAGCTCATTACTTGAACCACAGTACTCAATATACTGCTATATAGTAGATGCTCAATAAATATATGACTCAATGAAGACTGCCAAGAAACCAAGAGATGAAAATATTCCTCATACCCGATTTAGAGAAGCACAGAAACTGAGAGATTTAGAGAGTGGCTTAATGATGAAAACTTAAGTCTTGAGTAATTTTGGTTTGTTTAGTGAAGGCACTCCTGGACCAGTTGCTTTTCTTTGTCTCAGATGCATCAAGGACTGGAAGCCAAGCGAGGACATTCAGACTACTTTTCTGAGGGCATCTGATGTGGAAAAGCCTGTAACATAGGCTCAGTGGAAGCTATCACCTTCCCTAGAATGTGCTCTCAAAAAATGGTCAGAAAAACCTCATTTTCCTTAGCATGACCTACAGCACCCTTCACTAAGTGGTCCCAGTCTTTATTTTCCAGTCAGCCACCACTTCATCCCGTATACTTTTTCTCCAAACAATCTGAAAAAAAGCATCAATTCTTCAGCGCTCAGCTTTCTTCACAGTCCAACTCTCACATCCATACTTGATCACTGGAAAAACCATAGCCTTGACTAGACGGACCTTTGTTGGCAAAATAATATCTCTGCTTTTCAATATACTATCTAGGTTGGTCATAACTTTCCTTCCAAGGAGTAAGCATCTTTTAATTTCATGGCTGCAGTCACCATCTGCAGTGATTCACCTTAGCATCCTCAAACATTCAGTTCATTGCCAATGAATGTTTACTAAATTAAACTTTTGTCAGACTATTTTCAATTTTTCAAAAAAGTAAACAGCGGTAAGACAATGAGCTACAATAGCCAAAGTCATTTATAGCTTCAAAATAGCAAGTATTTATACTGATGTCTGGTTACATATAACAACACACTACTCTAAGAATCTGGTATAATAATGTATTGTATCAGATCCCCAACCAAAAGCTTTTAGATATATTAAAAGGCTGAAAGACATTTATTAGAATATGATATCTTCAACACCATTATCTGTTAGTGAAATGGCTAAAATCAGGACATAATGAGTAGTTGAGAGGTATCTAGCAGAGGGGTATAGGAATGGATCCTAAAGCCAGACTGTGTCTGAATTCTGGCTCTACTCAGTTACTAGCTATGAGACCAAGACAAGCATCTTAGCTTCTCCATGCCTCAGTTAGTTCACCTGAAAATGAAGGTTTATGATGTATTTTTATGATGTAATTTACACATTTTTAACCACTTTACAAGTTTTCAGAAAGTAAACCCTTTGTCACAAAATCTCATTTAAATAAATATGCATTAAGTACATGTAATGTGGTTTCTTTGATATTTCTGAGAAATTGTATAGGATATAAAGTGGGTCTATTTAAACTGACAAAGAGAATATGTATATATATGTGTGTATATTTAATGTTCTTAGATACATTCTGTCCTCACCTACAAATTTAGCTGTATATTTGCTTTATATTCACAGTATTCTAAATACAAATTGTTCAACTGTCTTGTAACTTCCTCCATGACCCTTTAGCCTCTTAACCTAGTTAATATTAATTCCTCTTCTTAGGTCTGAAAGGACTGCATTTATTTCTGCAAGTAGTCAGTTGGACATGTGTCTTTCTTCTACATTAGACTGCCAACTCCTTGAAGTCAGATATCTTACTGATTTTAGTATAGTGTAGTATAAGGCATACACTGTTAGTACCTAAATAACTGTTTATTAAACTGAAAATTAATATGTAAAATAATGACTCTAAGGAATAGCAATGTACTAAAATTTTAATTCTGTTCATGTCACTTAAATATTTTATGAACATCTATGACAAAAATGGATATTTAGAGTTTTAACAGTGTCTCAGAAAATCACATTAATTAACACATTTCATTCTAGTATATGAATATTATTATTTCAAGTATAAAATGTGGCATAAATCCAAAAATTCTAATTTCAAGAGTATATGAATTTGATATATACTTATTTATATCTACACACACATATATAAACAAGATACAAATTAAGAGTGAATCCTTCTCTTTCCAAAAAATTCATTTAGGGTATGATTCAATATTTAGGCTTACATGCTTTATAAGTTTCCCTGTATAACACATACTGAAGAGCAATCACTATGAATTTTGAACGCTCATAGTAATCAGATATCAAATCAAATAAAACATCTTTGGAATCACAGTAAACAGCCATTAAAATCCTATACTACTTCAAATACAAGAAATTTAGATATTTAGGGAAATCTTTTCCCATATATCATCAACATAAAACAGGTACATTGGCAACAGGATTCTTATTTTATGTTGTACCAACATGGCCTTAGAATTAAATAATATTATTAATTTAATAACACTATTAAAAATTAACACATACAAGTGGAGCACCTGAGTGCATTTGTAGTGTTAGAAAACAAACAAACATAAAACCAAGAGTTTTTACTTCATATCCTTGAAACACAACTTTAAAAAACAGATATTTTAACACGGCATTATTTCACACCACACATCAGTAGGCCTAGCATTTTTATATATAACAATATAATTTTTCTTCCAGCATATATATATTCCAAATATTTTTGATATGATAAAGTATAATTTCATTAAAGAAAAACATCGATATATTTTATCATAAATGGTTAAGTAAGCATGAGACATTTAAAATTCTTATACAAAACAGTCATTCTGATTTCATACTATTTTCAGTACTTTGAACTTTTCTGTAGAACATACTGTCATCTTGTAATATCTTAAGTTTACAAGTAGAAGAGCATAGTTTTAAAAACTTTGCCTATTTATTTGCCCGCAAATTAAATATACTATAGTTCACACTGGAGTGCCTTGCTATTTCCTTTTCCAAAAAAAAAAAAAAAAAACACCTCAAACATAAACAGCACTTGAATGACGCTAGGTGGCGCAACAAGAATAATTTTTCTTTCTGCTTCTTCTACAGTCCGTTGGAATGTTAAACTCAATGACAGAGGACAAAGTACTCAACATCAGTGTTTGCAAAATTCTTATCTAAACTATATTTTTTATCTTTACTAGAATTGTGTTAGTTTATTCAGTACATATTTGTTTTATTTTTATTTTTATAATATTTTATTTTTCTATTGCTTATTTTGAATACTGAAATAGTGTCAGTCTTTTAGGGAAATAAAATGGTACTGCTTTATTAAAACCTTGGCCAAAAGTATTACGTAGCTTAAAAGTGAAAACTGCTAACAAATTACATCTTACAGCTGTGAAAGCATAATATATAATTTTATAACATACAACATGTTAGAGGTTTTCATATTGAGATTTTTAAGCATCCTACAGTAGAGTTAAAAGGGAACAATTCAGGAATCAGGAGAATTAGATTCTAATTCTAGCTTAGCTATGATCGAATTTGTGACCTGGGCTGAATTTTCCCAGTCAGCTGACAGAGTTGGATTTGCCTAGTTTTAAGGTACTTTCAGTTTTTAAGAAGATCATTCTAGACACTCTAAAAATGAGTGACAGTATATTCTGCCAAGAGATAACTTTAACATTTTCCTAAGAATAAAGTTTAAATGTATATTTTGCTTTAATAGGGTCAAACCAAAAATCAAATTCTGAATAATTTTAACAGATCAACAGAGCCAACAGTTAAGTATTTTAATATCATTAATCCATCTAGCAAAAACTATATCTAGAGATATATTTGTTCTTCTCTTTTAGGAGAGAGTAATTTTTAGAATGTTTTGTTTAGCTGCTAAGTCATGTTCGACTCTTTTGTGACCTCGTAGACTGTAGTCTGCCAGGTTCCTCTATCCAAAGGATTTCCCAGGCAAGAATACTGGAGTGGGTTGCCATTTCCTTTTCCAGGAGATCTTCCTGAAACAAGGATTGAAACAGCATCTACTGCTTGGCAGGAAGATTCTTTACCAATGAGCCATCTGGGAAGCCCAATTTTTAGAATATTTTTAAAATATTTTGATAGATTTTAGACATTTAATTTTCAAACTGTGACTATTAAATCTAGATTTTATAATGGTAGTGCTATAACTGTGATACATTCAGAGTTTCTCAATCACTGAGCCACAAACAGGTTATATAAGCGTGCTAAAATATCTTAGCTCTCAAGGCAGGGTCTGAGGTGACTGGAGTTTCACAGCCAGTAGCCTCTGGATAAAAGTGTTCAAACTCTTGTGTCAACCAAATATTATCCTTTTGCATGTCATGGCATGAGAAAGACTGAGAAGTCCTGCACAGTAGCATCTTTGTTTTATCTTCATCTTATCTACAGTAAGTTACTTAAGAGACCTTTGGAAAACATTAACATGTCTCCTTTAAACTTTCCCAGAGTTAACCTGGAGACTCCTATATAAAGTTTTCAATAATTACACAATTTCCAGATGAAACTAATTTCACAAAACAATATGAATACTGATGACTAATAATAAGAGGGTATTTTAACATGGAAAAATATGTACAGCTTCTGTGCTAAATAAGCTAATTTATCTAAAACCTATTTAATTGTAAACAAACATATCATTATGTATGTCACACACTATTTCTTGGCTCATCAATTTTAATACTGAATTAAACTAGCACGGATTTTAATGTGTGGTTTTTCTTCTCTGCTTCTAATATATAGGACTAAATATAACCTGTAAGAATAAGGTATACAATTTCAAGTTATTAAATTAGTTTGTGAAAAACCGTTTGGACATAGAGCACTTCTTTGGTGGCTCAGTAGTAAAGAATCTGCCTGCAATGCAGGAGCCACAGGAGCTGTGTGTTCCATCCCTGGATGGGGAAGATTCCGTGGAGGAGGGCATGGCAACCAACTCCAGTATTCTTGCTTGGAGAATCCCATGGACAGAGAAGCTTGTCCTGCATGTTATGGCCACAGGATCGCAAAGTTGGACACGACTGAAGCGATTTAACATGCATTCATTTGGACATATAATTATTCAGGTTGAATCTTTTTGCTGTTAGTTGAAAATATATTTTATAAGTAACCATAGCATATATGAGCTTCCCTAGTGGCTCAATAGTATAGAATCCACCCGCAATGCAGGAGACCTGGGTTCAATCCCTGGGTCAGGAAGATCACCTGGAGGAGGAAACAGCAACCCACTCTAGTATACTTGCCTAAAGAATCCCATGGACAGAGGAGCCTGGAGGGCCACAGTCCATGGGGTCACAAAGCGTCAGACATGACTGAGCACGCACTATACTATACAGCGTATGTAATACAGAGTCTCTCATTTTGTGTGTGGGTTTGTGTATTATTTCTAGGAAAATGTTTTTATGTTATTCCCAAGATTAAGGCTAAAGTTACTGTTCAGTCACTGATGTAAAAAGTATATAATGTTTGGTATTATGAAATATGTGATATGTAATACTTTAGGCTAGTATATATTTTATGGATGATGACAACAAATCTAGAAACAGTATGTGAAAAAAAATTGTGTCAATCTAAAACCATCATGAAAAGCTTCAGTTGTGCAAAACTATGAAAGCTAATCTCAATTCAAAATGAGTTAAATATTAAACAAACTTCTCTAGAGGAAGGGACTGCAGATAGCTTTGTCCGTGTTTTTAGAAAGATTAACATTCTAGTCATAGATCTTTAAGGGAAAAAAAAAAAAAAAAAAGTACACCAAGGAGGGACAATGGCTGCTGGGAAGCAAAGGTAAAAATTGACAGACAAAATTCAGTAATAGCAATCAGAGCAAACCTCCCCAAAGACTCTCTTATGTCCTGGTTACTGCCTACTGTATTAAGACTGCCTTTCTCATCACTTAATGCTTATTTTCATCACTTTGCTTAAAATATTGATAATCAATTAGGGCTACGTCTGTTTTGCCACAGAATCTGTGTCACAGTCTATCAGACTGTCAGGGCCAATTCAATCCTCATTCAAAGTTAATTTTTTCTTCATAAATCTGCCTTTGGAGGAGTCATTAGGCGCAGAACATAGCCGGAGGTGCAATCACCTATTCTCTTTCATTAGTGGCAGGCAGAGAAGGTGAGGGAGATTATTAGAACTTTGGAATGATCACAAAGCAGCGTGCTGCCTGTCAGATCCCCCCAACATTTAATTCATCTAGCCAACTCACCAGCACTCTTTGCCAACAGTTTTAAATGGACATTATTCATGAACATCTGTGACATGCTGAATATTCTGAACTGGAAATGATGAAAAAGCAATGCCCCCTTTGACTTTAAAATTAATTCTATGGTCAAAACAATTAAGAATATAACAAACATGTTTTGTGATGTTATTTTTAGTCATCTAATATATGTTGCAGAAGCAAAACAATTTACTAAGGCTAATAACACATGAATATATAAGGGAAAATTAATACATAACATAAAAATTCCCAGTATTAAGCAGTATTTTTAAAGCTGATTTTATCTACATTAGAATTGAGCAGATTTTTCCCTCCTAAGTGGACTTATATAGAGCCAATTTAGATTAAAAAATATTCTATTTGAAATTTTAATAGCCAACATTAAAAAAATACTACAATGTCTTAGTTAGAAGAGGTGTGTTAGACCTCTTAGTTATATGAGGCAGAAAGTTGATAGAGAAATTCAGTGTAATAACAGAAACAAGCAAAAAAACTAAGTAAGGAAAACTTAAAACAACTCATTTCCATTTTAAAAGCTACAAATAGTTGTATTTTTTAATAAAAAGAAAAACTGGATTGTTTAAAACGCTTTGTTCTTTGGAGTGTCCTGCCTTTTATAATCTAGAAAAATCCTATTAGTTGCTAACCTATAGACTAAAGAAATGCTCGGCTAGCAATAGTTTTTGTGCAGATTTATCTATAATTTGTTTAAACATTTACTCATAATACCAATCTCATGACATGAAGATTTTAATTGCTATTATCAAAGTCAAAATGTTTTAGCATAAAATGATTTTTATTAAAGATCAGCCTTAAGAAGTAACAGGTACAGCAGTTCCCAAACTCTGATCCAGATGAGGTACTAAAAGGGTTCTGTAAATATATCTGGAAAACATATGGTTGGGCAAAATTAAACTATTTCTTCACTTCAGAACTCATCAGAATCTATAATATGCTAATGTGTATTATGTCTATGAGGGAGATACAAAATGATGAGTCTCAAACTATTTCATTATGGAGCTATTTTAATATTACTATCAACAAAAGGTCTTCCTAACTTTCTCAGGTGACCTATGTCTGCTCTGTCCACACTGGATCTAAAATTATTATTTAAATGCCTTATTTATTTAAAGTATGTCTACTGAGTGCACTAGAGAAGGGACTGGCAAACCATTTCAGTTTTCTTGCCCTGAGAACCCCATGAACAGTATGAAAAGGCAAAAAGATAGGATACTGAAAGAGGAACTCCCCAGGTCGGTAGGGCCCAAAACGCTACAGGAGATCAGTGGAGAAATAACTCCAGAAACAATGAAGGGACAGAGCCAAAGCAAAAACAACACCCAGTTGTGGATGGGACTGGTGATAGAAGCAAAGTACGAATACTGTAAAGAGCAACACTGCATAGGAAACGGAAATGTCAGGTCCATGAATCAAGGCAAATTGGAAGTTAAACAGGAGATGGCAAGAGTGAACGTCAACATTTCAGGAATCAGCAAACTAAAATGGACTGGAATGGGTGAATTGAACTCAGATGACAATGATATCTACTACTGTAGGCAAGAATCCCTTAGAAGAAATGGAGTAGCCCTTGTATTCAACAAGAGTCTAAAATGTAGTACTTGGATGCAATCTCAAAAACAACTGAATGATCTTTGTTCATCTCCAAGGCAAGCCATTCGATATCACAGTAATCCAAGCCTATGCCCTGGCCAGAATTCCTGCAGAAGCTGAAGTTGAATGGTGCTATGAAGACTTACATGACCTTCTAGAACTAACACCCAAAAAGGATGTCCTTTTCGTTATAGAGGACTGGAATGCAAAAGTAGGAAGTCAAGAAACACCTGGAATAACAGGCAAATTTGGCCTAGGGGTACAGAATGAAACAGGGCAAAGGCTCATAGAGTTCTGCCAAGAGAACGCACTGGTCATAGCAAACACCCTCTTCCAACAACACAAAGAAAGACTCCATAAATGGACATCACCAGATGGTCAATACTGAAATCAGACTAATTATATTCTTTGCAGCCAAAGATGGAGAAGCTCTATACAGTCAGCAAAAACAAGGCTGGGAGCTGACTGTGGCTCAGATCATGAACTCCTTATTGCCAAATTCAGACTTAAATTGAAGAAAGGAGGAAAAACTACTAAACTGTTCAGGTATGAGTTAAATCATATCCCTTACAATTATACAATGGAAGTGAAAAATAGATTCAAGGGATTAAATCTGATAGACAGAGTCCCTGAAGAACTATGGATGGAGGTTCATGACACTGTACAGGAAGCAGGGATCAAGACCATCCCCAAGAAAAAGAAACGCAGAAAAGCAAAATGGCTGGCTGAGGAGACCTTACAAATAGCTGTGAAAAGAAGAGAAGTGAAAGGCAAAGGAGTAAAGGAAAGATATACCCAATTGAATGCAGAGTTCCAAAGAACAGAAAGGAGAGATAAGAAAGCCTTCCTCGGTGATCAGTGCAAAGAAATAGAGGAAACAACAGAATAGGGAAGAATAGAGATCTCTTCAAGAAAATTAGAGATACCAAGGGAACATTTCATGTAAAGATGGGCTCAATAAAGGATAGAAATGGTTTGGACCTAACAGAAGCAGAAGATATTAAGAAGAGGTGGCAAGAGTACACAGAAGAACTGTACAAAAAAGATCTTAACGACACAGATAATCATGATGGTATGATCACTCATCTACAGCCAGACTTCCTGGAACGCAAAGTCAAGTGGGCCTTAGGAAGCATCACTACGAACAAAACTAGTGAAGGTGATGGAATTCCAGTTGAGCTATTTCAAACCCTAAAAGATGATGCTGTGAAAGTGCTGCCCTCAATATGCCAGCAAATTTGGAAAACTCAACAGTGGCCACAGGACGGGAAGAGGTCAGTTTTCATTCTAACCCCAAAGAAAGGCAATGCCAAAGAATGCTCAAACTACTGCACAATTGCACTCATCTCACACGCTAGTAAAATAATGCTCAAAATTCTCCAAGCCAGGCTTCAGCAATACATGAACCATGAACTTCCAGATGTTCAAGCTGGTTTTAGAAAAGGCAGAGGAACCAGAGACCAAATTGCCAACATCCGCTGGATCATCAAAAAAGCAAGAGAGTTCCAGAAAAACATCTATTTCTGTTTTATTGACTATGCCAAAGCCTTTGACTGTGTGGATCACAATAAACTGTGGAAAATTCTTAAAGAGATGGGAATACCCAACCACCTGATCTGCCTCTTGAAAAATCTGTGTGTAGGTCAGGAAGCAACAGTTAGAACTGGACATGGAACAAGACTGGTCCAAATAGGGGAAGGAATGCGTCAAGGCTGTATATTGTCACCCTGCTTATTTAACTTATATGCAGAGTACATCATGAGAAATGCTGGGCTGGATGAAGCACAAGCTAGAATCAAGATTCCAGAGATAAATATCAATAACCTCAGATATGCAGATGATGCCACCTTTATGGCAGAAAGTGAAAAAGAACTAAAGAGCCTTTGATGAAAGTGAAAGAAGAGAATGAAAAAGTTGGCTTAAAGCTCAACATTCAGAAAACGAAGATCATGGCATCTGGTCCCATCACTTCATGACAAATAGAGGAGGAAACAGTGGAAACAGTAACAGACTTTATTTTTGGGGGCTCCAAAATCCCTGCAGATAGTGACTGCAGCCATGAAATTAAAAGATGCTTACTCATTGGAAAAAAAGTTATGACGAACACAGAAAGCATATTAAGAATCAGAGACATTACTTTACCAAAAAAACTTCTATCTAGTCAAAGCTATGGTTTTTCCAGTACTCATGTATGGATGTGAGAGTTGGATGCTAAAGAAAGCTGAGCACTGAAGAATTGATGCCTTTAAACTATGGTGTTAGAGAAGACTCTTGAGAGTCCCTTGGACTGCAAGGAGATCCAACCAGTCCATCCTGAAGGAAATCAGTCCTGAATATTCATTGGAAGGACAGATGCTGAAACTCCAATACTTTGGCCACCTGATGTGAAGAACTGAGTCATTTGAAAAGATCCTGATGCTGGGAAAGACTGAAGGCAAGAGGAGAAGGGGACGACCGAGGATGAGATGGTTGGATGGCATCACCGGTTCAATGAACATGAGTCTGAATAAACTCCGGAAGTTGGTGATGGACAGGGAGGCCTGGTGTGCTGCAGTCAATGGGGTCGCAAAGAGTCAGACACGACTGAGCAACTGAATTGAACTGACTGAGTGCATGCTATATACCATATACTGTGATAGGTAGTAAAATTACAACAGTGAACAAGACACTGGTCTCAAGTTGCTCATACTCCAGTACAGAATACAATTTATTTATGTGTAGGTGTGTCTTCCCTCTGTAATGTGACCAACTGCTAAACAATAAAGGTCAAAGAAATACTGGTTAAACCAAAGTAGAATTTTATTTTTCCTGAATGGTTCCAATGACTTCACAGTGGTCTGAACATCATTCCCCTCGCCATCCTGTGCCTTTCCTTTCTCTAATGTTAGTATATACCCTAACCAATAATATACATTAGGAAAGTATGTCCCCAAAGGACACATGCATCCCAATGTTCACTTCAGCACTCTTCCCAATAGCCAAGACATGGAAGCATCTAAATGTCCATGGACAGAGGAATGGATAAAGAAGATGTGGCACATATAATATTACTCAGCCATTAAAAAGAATGAAATAATGCCAATACAGCAACGTGGATGGACCTAGAGAGTGTCATACTGAGTGAAGTAAGTCAGAGAAGGAGAAATATTGTATGACATCCCTTCTATACAGAATCTAAAAAGAAATGATACAAATGAACTTACTTACAAAACAGAAACAGACTCATAGACTTTGAGAATGAGCTTAAGGTTGCTGGGGGTGGACAGGAGGATGAGAGGTAAGGACTGTATAGGGATTTGGGGATGGACGTGTACACACTACTATATTTAAAATGGATAAGCAACAAGGACCTGCAGTATAGTACATGGAACTCTGCTCAATGTTATGTGGCAGCCTGGATGGGAGGGGAGTTTGGAGGAGAATGGAGACATGTATATATATGGCTGAGTCACTCCACTGTTCATCTGAAACGATCACAACATTGTTTGCTAATCAGCTACACACCAATACAAAACAAAAAGTTTTTTTAAAAAAGAAAAAAACATATATTAGGTATAATACATAATATGAAGCTGGAGAGAAGCTAAGTTCGAAGGAAAAACACAAACATAAACCAAGACTGGCCAACCAGCTCCAGTTGAATGGTAGTGGCTGACTCGGTCTGAATTTAAAACTTTGCTGGTTCTCTAGGTTCAGAGTGGAAAGGTGCCATAATCAATTACAAATGACTGGCATCTCAGGTTTTAAAGTTTTTCCATTTTGGAAAGATCTATAATGCAAAAGTCTCAATAACAATAATTTCTACTACTACATTACTACTGCTACTACCACTGCTGCTATTACCATCATTATCATCACAGTTGCATGAAACAGATTTTTCTAGACTTGAAGCAAATGAATTTTATATGGGAAACTTATACAACTGCTGGAATGGCTGAAAGCATGGACTCTGGGTTAGGCTTCCAAGGATGATGTTGAAATCAACACCTCCCTCTACCACAGGCAGGATGGTAAGAAATTAGGAGGTGTGCACTTGAACTGTGCAGTTCAAGAAAACCTTAGTAGAGCTACAATTCAGGAAGCTACCACCACAGCTGCCTCTCAGCTTGCACAAAGGTAGTGACCTGACACCCTGGAACACTAGAATAATGAAGAAGTACTCCAGGTCTCCACAACTGAGCTGCAGAAAGACTGCCTCCATACCACTTTTACTTTGAAAATCCTACATGAATAGATTTAACTGGTGGAACCTAACTCATATCTGGAGTCTTAGATGCAAAGAATTCTAGAACACGTAAGTTTCTGCTATCCAGTCTTTGCTGTATAGAAAAGCAGGCTACAAAAACATTAGAATAAATGCTAGGTGCCAATTCAACATTTTATTCACCCCTTAATATGTCAGTTATCTTTCTAAATGTTTAATATGTAATACTAATTCATTCAGTGTTCACAAGAATCCTATATGGTTTTTATTTCTTAACTTACCAGTTAAGAAAACTGAAGTGCACCATAAGGTATAACACAGCACTCGGGGTTACACAGTTTCTAAGCAATAAAGCCAGGATTCATGGCCAGATTGTCTGACCCCAGAAAACTCTCTACTTTTCCTTAGTACTGTTTCCCAGAAATGGTAGTTCTGTCTCTACCAGAAATGGTAGTTCTGTCTCTTTAATGATGAGGATGAAGTTATTTTCTACTCAGTTTTTTGTTGTTGTTGTTTATTGTATTGATCAAACAGGTATGCATTAAAGGCATCAGTAGGCTGAAGATAGCTAAGACAATCTGGCTGAAGGTTTATTAGACATAAACATGCAACACTGAGAATGGGAGCTGGACTCCTTTCCAAGAGCAAAGCAAAATAAATAATACTATCATTCTGGTTAGGGGAAAAAAAAAAAAGACTTGAAATAAAATGTTTGAAGTGGGAGATGATGTTCACTGCTTCCCCAGCTATGGTTTCACAGAGGGAAACACAGCAGTATATTTCAAGAACCAAAAATAATTTATACTCTTTGATATAATAATTCTACTTATCACAATGTACATCAAAGAAGCTGAAAATTAAAAAAAATTCATGAAGATATTCATTAAGCATTATTTTAACAAAAAGCAATTATATGAATATATACTCATCTAGGTAAGTGGCTAATGTGTTTCTAAACAAAAATACAGCCAATAAAATTAAGCTAAATAAAATTATGTTGGGAAAGTCACTCTAATAGGAAAGTAGACACAAAAAGCAGAATAAAAATGCATTTACGTGATATAAACATATGGATAAGGAAAAAATAGAAAAACTGATTTATTATATATTATAAACTTTCTCATGTAATTTGATCTCTTTCTGAACTCTCTACAACGTTTCAATTATTTGACTGGTGATTCCTAAACTAGTAACACATATATTTTACTATTTGGTCAAGCCATATCAACCTCACTATTATGACTTTAAATTTTTTGGCTATACTCATGAAACTCTGCTTTTAAATATACTTTAGTATCACTTTTCTTAAATCTCCCCAAACTCCTCCAAACCAAAACTATAATGAACACAATCCTGTTAGGATTAGCATAACTGCTAAAGCAATGCATGCATTACTTTGAAGACAATGGAAATCTTGTCAATATTGAATCTCCTGTCTGAGAGCACAGTATGTGTTTTCATTTGTTTAAATCATTTGTCTTTTAGCAAAGTTAATGGTTATTAGTCTAGGTTGTGACCTTTCATTCCAGACCCCTGTCCTTTCAACGCCCCTCTTTAAACACAACTTTCTGAAGAAGTTATCTACACTCTGTCTCACTTCTCCAGCACCATTCATTTTCTTGTTGTTGTGCACTTGTGTCCCGCTCTTTGCGATCCCAGGGACTGCAGCATGCCAGGCTTCCCTGTCCTTCATATCTCCCAGTGTGTGCGTGCTAAGTCGCTTCAGTCATGTCTGACTCTTTGCAACCCCTACGGACTGTAGCCCGCCAGGCTCCTCTGCCCATGAGATTCTCCAAGCAAGAATACTGGAGTGGGTTGCCATTTTTCTTACAGGGAATCTTCCCAACCCGGGGAACTAACCCACATCTTTTATGTCTCCTGCATTGGCAGGCACGTTCTTTACCACTAGTGCTACATGGGAAGCCCACTATTTCCTGGAGTTTGCTCAAACTCATGTCCATTGAGTCAGAGATGCCATCCAACCATCTCATCCTCTATCATCCCCTCTCCTCCTGCCCTCAATCTTTACCAGCATCAAGGTCCTTTCCAATCAGTCAGCTCTTCACATCACATGGCCAAAGCACTAGAACTTCAGCTTCTGCATCAGCCCTTCCAAAGAATATTCAGGGGTGATTTCCTTTAGGAATGACTGGTCCTCTCTAGTCTATTGCAACCTGGCTTCTAACTTTATCACTCAACCAAACTGCTCTTCATTGACCTCTATGTAACTGAATTCACTTGATATTTTAATTTAAAATAAAAGTAATAAGTAATATAATATTGCAAATCTATTAAAAACAAAGATTATAATATGAAGGAGATATAATATATAATATAGGTATTACAGGATTCAAACTAATAGATGTTAATATTTTATTATGCCCATTTCCCTGTATTCTTGTTATTATCTCTAGTGTTGTTGGATTTCTTAATTTCTGACAACCAACTGATCTGAAATGACATTTTCTTTTCTTAAACATGCAGTTCTCTGATTCCTAGAGAGACTTTTCTCTTCAAAAACTGGCCACTAGGGTTTATTCTCCTCAGAATTGCTTCTATCCTTGGTCTATTTTACTTTAAGATTATTTATCTTTTTCTTATTGATTTATAGGATTTGAAAGGTTACCTTACATATTCTATATGTTAGCAATTTGCCAATTACATACATTGCATTTGTTCTCCAGTATGTGGCACATCTTTTGACTTCATTTTACCTTTTATCAGAGGTATCTGATTTTACTGTATTTTAAATTTTAAATATTTAAATACTTTGTTTAACAAATCCTTTCCTATACCTAGACTGCAAATCTGATCTTCATTTTCTTCTGAAAATATTAAAATTTCACTTTTTACATTTAAGCTTTCTGAGATTTCCATATGAATAATCAATTCTTTCAGTACTATTGCATAGCATATATTTTAAAAAATACCCCCCCACCATTTATATGAAATAGCAAGCTCTCATGGAGAAGGAAATGGCGGCCCACTCCAGTATTCTGACCTGCAAAATCACATGGACAGAGGAGCCAGGCAGGTTACAATACATATGGTCACAAAGAGTTGGACAGGACTAAGGAAAGAATGCTCAAACTACTGCACAATTGCACTCATCTCACATGCTAGTAAAGTAATGCTTAAAATTCTCCAAGCCAGGCTTCAGCAATACATGAACCGTGAACTTCCAGATGTTCAAGCTGGTTTTAGAAAAGGCAGAGGAACCAGAGATCAAGTTGCCAATATCCATTGGATCATCGAAAAATCAAGAGAGTTCCAGAAAAACATCTATTTCTGCTTTATTGACTATGCCAAAGCCTTTGACTATATGGATCACAATCAACTGTGGAAAATTCTGAAAGAGATGGGAATACCAGACCACCTAACCTGCCTCTTGAGAAATCTGTATGCAGGTCAGGAAACAACAGTTAGAACTGGACATGGAACAACAGACTGGTTCCAAATAGGAAAAGGAGTACGTCAAGGCTGTATATTGTCACCCTGCTTATTTAACTTATATGCAGAGTACATCATGAGAAACACTGGACTGGAAGAAACACAAGCTGGAATCAAGATTGCCGGGAGAAATATCAATAACCTCAGATATGCAGATGACACCACCCTTATGGCAGAAAGTGAAGAAGAATTAAAGAGCCTCTTGATGAAAGTGAAAGAGGAGAGTGAAAAAGTTGGCTTAAAGCTCAACATTCAGAAAACAAAGATCATGGCATCTGGTCCCATCACTTCATGTCAAACATGGGGAAACAGTGGAAACAGTAGCTGACTTTATTTTTTTGGGCTCCAAAACCACTGCAGATGGTGACTTCAGCCATGAAATTAAAAGATGCTTACTCCTTGAAGGAAAGTTATGACCAACCTAGACAGCATATTCAAAAGCAGAGACATTACTTTGTCAACAAAGGTCCATCTAGTCAAGGCTATGGTTTTTCCAGTGGTCATGTATGGATGTGAGAGTTGGACTCTAAAGAAAGCTGAGCACCAAAGAATTGATGCTTTTGAACTGTGGTTTTGGAGAAGGTGGACTGCAAGGGGATCCAACCAGTCCATCCTAAAGGAGATCAGTCCTGGGTGTTCATTGGAAGGACTGATGCTAAAGCTGAAATTCCAATACTTTGGCCACCTGATGCAAAGAGCTGACTCATTTGAAAAGACCCTGATGCTGGGAAAGATTGAGGGCAGGAGGAGAAGGGGACAACAGAGGATGAGATGGTTGGATGGCATCACTGACTTGATGGACATAGGTTTGGTTGGACTCCAGGAGTTGGTGATGGATAGGGAGGCCTGGCGTGCTGCGATTCATGGGGTTGCAGAGTCAGACACGACTGAGCGACTGAACTGAACTGAAGCATACACATGAATGCACGCACACACACAAGCAAGCTCTCATATGTTTGTGGGGAGGTTTCTGGGCTCTCTATTCCTTTCCACTGATGACACTATTTTAGCTTTTATATAGAATCTTATTGTCTGTAGCATAAATCCTCATCCTTTCTTTTTTTCCTTCAAAGTCAAAGTTGTCTCAGCTACTTCTGGCAATCTGCTCTTCAATATGATTTTTTTTTTGAATGGAGCTTTTAAATTCTATATTAAAAAACAGAAATATTTCCAGATTTAGGTTGCATACATTAAATAAAAACTTAACACACACATCCCATCAGAAGCGCTTCTATTCTGGAACTGGGGATGGACAGGTGGTAAAAAATGTTTAACAGTGTTTGAATCACACAGTGAAAACCCAATCGGTTCTTGTTTGTTTGTTTTTTAGTAATTTACCTGTAAAATTTTTCTGTTTACGAAAATTCTGTGAAATGACCTACTGACTCTGCTACTGTGATTCCTGATGCCAAGGTCTGCTGGGCAGGTAAAGTTTTCAAATCTTGAGCCAATGATCTGCCCATACATTTTTCATCCTATTATGTTCTTCTATTGTGGTTTCTGTATTTTCTTTCTTGAATCATTTTAACATATTTATTTTATAGTTTCTTTTTCTTTGGGAGGGGAGGTACATGTGCTTAACAACAGGCATTTATTTTCTCAACAGTTCTGAAGAGTGGATGTTCAAGGTGCCAGCAGGATTGGTTTCTCCTGAGGCCTTTCCCCTTGGCCTGCAGAGGGCCACCTTCTTGCTAAGTCTTTGCATGGCTGTTCCTCTGTGCACATACAACCCTGGTGTCTCACTCTCTTCTTATAAGAACATCAAGTCCTATTCGATTCAGGCCCCACCCTTATTTATTTATTTACATTTGAAGGAGATCAGCCCTGGGATTTCTTTGGAAGGAATGATGCTAAAGCTGAAACTCCAGTACTTTGGCCACCTCATGCTAAGAGTTGACTCATTGGAAAAGACTCTGATGCTGGGAGGGATTGGGGGCAGGAGGAGGAGGGGACGACAGAGGATGAGATGGCTGGATGGCATCACTGACTCGATGGACGTGAGTCTCAGTGAATTTTAGCTTTTATTTATTATCTATGACGAAACTTGTAATATAGTAAAACTAAGTAACAAACCGAAATCCTAGCTCTAATAAGTAATGTGGCAGAACCTGGGTTTGAAGGCAAGCTTTCAGGCTCTAAATGACATAATAGTTCTCATTATGTTGGTCTGTCTCCATTTTATTTCTTCTTTTTTTCTTTCTCTATTATTTCAGATAGCATATGTTTTTCATTTATTTTAGTGACAGCACATGCTAAATGCAATTTAGTATTTTCTTACTCTTTTGTGGTACTATATTTCAAGAGTCAACCTTCTGCTGTGTTTTTAAGGCAATGCTCCCATTATAGGCTTTGAGTTTTTTCCATTAGCCTGAGGTCACTTTTCCCCTCGACACTTCTCTAAGAATATTCCATTATCTCAGATTCTCTAGATGCCAATTATTCTATCATTACTTGACTTTCCCACAATCATAATTCTAGATTTCATTAATTCTACTTTCCATATATCATGTATTTTAATGTGCCTACTTCTTCTCATCGTTACTGTCATTACCCTATGCCCTTCACCATCTTTTATTTTAATTACTGCAATAATCTCACTAATCTTTCTAAAATTAGCTTTGTGATAACCTTATCATCACTATCACCACAACCTTTACATAACCACCAAATCCACTATTCTTACTACTGGCAGATGGATTTTCTAAGAATGAATTCTAATCGTGCCAAGCCCTATGTTGGTTTTCCACTTGGGAGAAACAAGCAAAGCTCTAAAATTAACACGGTTTATAAAGCTATAAGTGATCTATCCTTTGCCTACCTTACCAGCTTCATTCAAGTTATTTTCAATCATCTTAATCCTTATGCGTTCATTCACATTGGTCTTTTGTTTTCAAAATGTACCATGGTACTACTGTGATCAATGTCCTGTTTTGTCTGGGACTTCCACAGTTTTACCATTGAAAATATCACATCTTGGGGAAACTCTCCTCAGTACCAGGCAAATAACAGTTAAATCGTTGTTGAATGGAATGGAACAAAAAAAAGTGAATATTTTAGCCTTGGCTATATATGCTACACACACACACACACACACACACACACACAATAATGCTCTCTTATTATTCCATTCTTTTCCTTCATTGAATTTATAAAAATTATTATTGGCTTAATTGTACAAATAACTCTCTTCTATTTGCTTTCCCTACCAGAACATAAATTCCATGGAGGCAGGCTCCTTGACTTTTACCTAGCATTAGTCTTTACCTCGGAGAAAGCAATGGCACCCCACTCCAGTACTCTTGCCTGGAAAATCCCATGGATGGAGGAGCCTGGTAGGCTGTAGTCCATGGGGTCGCTAAGAGTTGGACACAACTGAGCGAGTTCACTTTCACTTTTCACTTTCATGCATTGGAGAAAGAAACGGCAACCCACTCCAGTGTTCTTGCCTGGAGAATCCCAGGGACGGGGGAGCCTGGTGGGCTACCTCTATGGGGTCACACAGAGTTGGACACGACTGAAGCAACTTAGCAGCAGAAGCAGCAGTCTTAGCAATAGTCTTATTTGCACACAGTAAGTGCTCAGTAAAATATTTTTAATTATCAGTCAAGTTTCTTTTAGCAATTTTATACTTTTGTTGCTAGGGGAATTATATTTTTTATTTATACTGTATAGATAACTTCAAGTATATAGAAAAACTGTTACTTTATATATATGTTATTTTGTATCTTAAAGAAAACTAGGGATTTCATTTGAGTTTGTACATTTGGATAATCATAAGCTCTTAAGATCTGAAAAGGATCTTAGAGACCCCCAAGTTCACTTCTCTCATTTTTATATGTGAGAGAAATTGAGGCCCAGATGTCAAGTGACTTGTTCAAAGTGATACAGCTAATTAGTGGCAGAGCCATTCCAAGAACCAAGACCTTACTACTTTCAGAACAGTAATCTTTCCACACTGTTAATTAGAGATGATCATAGTTCCTTCGGCTACCATAGAGTTGTAAAACTGACTTAGATTCTTATCTGTTTGGTTTATTTACTGAGTGTCAAGCAAATCATTTAAAATCTTTTCATGAGATTTAGTACTTTCAGCCAAATTTGTTTCCTTATTCACAAGAGTGAATCACTTAACCCTCTAAATGTAGGGTGAGTTCAGGTTTGTTTTGCTTGCTTTCTTCCCGCGCCTAGCACAATGCCTGGCATACATGAGATAATGACACAGTTGACGTAACAAATGACTGTATGTGCTGCATGTGTGAGTGCACATATCAAAACAATTTATGATACGTGATAATGGTAAACAGGTAAATTCTTCAAATCTTTTTTAAATTGAAGCTTTTGGGTCTTACTTATGAGAAGGAAAGGAGGGAGGAAGAGAGGGAGAGGCAGATGAACATAGAGGAGAGAATGAGAAATAGGTAAAGAAAGAATGAGAAAGAATGAATGTGTGTGTGCGTGGGCGGGGAGGGTATGTGCTCACATTAGAGAACAACCTCTGCCTATTTCAAAGGTTTGTAACTTTTTCGTAAAAAAAGTTACACTAAAACTTGCTACTAATATAAAGGGCTAAACTTTGAGTGTGATGCATTAGTCTCCTCTGTGCTAGATTTCAAGTGTCTATTATATGATTCTATTCTATCTTCAGGCTTTTAGAAGACATAAGTCTACTTCAAGAGGGTCTATCTATGCACCATAACAAAGTACCTAATATCTTCAAATCTATAAAGGCAGCACGAAGGGAGGATGCATCGTTACCTGCTCGGCCTAAATATGAAGTAGGCACCAATTCAAAATGCGACTGTCAATAATTTAGATCATCTTTTATGAAATAAAAACACAAATCATTTGATTTTAGCATGGGAAAATAGAATCTGTAGACCTTTCAGTCATTGGCTTAAGTGACCCTTCTTAGATCACTCAAAGTGGATCGGTACTGTAACTCAGGGGACTCTCCACTTTTTTCAGAAGAATAAAAATCAGGCACAAAACATAACTCAAGTTTTTAGTTAGTTACAAATGAACTGTCACCTAGGACAGTAAACATTATTTGCTTGAACCATCTCCACAACTGGCCACTGTCCATTTGTGCATTGTGTTGTGGTCCTAGGGCCATACCAAAGCCAGAACATCAGTTTTTTTTTTTCCATCTGATGGAGAAAAAAATGATAAGAAGATGCACAGGTCATAGCAATAAGTAGTATTCAGTGGGGTCCCTGCATCTCATAATAACTTAATGAGAAATCTTTGTAAAAGTCAACATATTAAATATTTCACTTACTCCTACATTTGCATTGAATATAATTATATTTTAACACTTGCTAAAATTTGATAGAAGTGTATTGACACGATTCATATACATTTGTAATGAAATTCATTAAAATGTGACCAAAGCAAATTTACTAGGTACTTAATTGGGCTTTCACCAATCGATTAGCAAAATTTTA
This sequence comes from Bos mutus, assembly GCF_027580195.1. Taxonomy (NCBI): domain Eukaryota; kingdom Metazoa; phylum Chordata; class Mammalia; order Artiodactyla; family Bovidae; genus Bos; species Bos mutus. The sequence continues at coordinate 107,968,402 of NC_091617.1, forward strand.
AAATATCATGTTGAATATTTGCAAGGTAAACCTCACTTTTATTTGCCATCTTAAAAACATCATGGCATAGACTTTAGCTGATACCCACTTGCTTTACTTTCAGCTCTTCAGTGCTAGAAAAATAGTCTTGAATGAAAAAAAAATCTTAAACCCCTTTCTCATTTGGACACAGTAATGCTTCCTTATAAAATTCATTTGATTAAAAACTTGGATCATGTATTTTAAATGTAGAGTAAACCATATTTTGAATCCCTCTAGGTGAGGTCCCTTGCTTGAAATGAATTCCAATAAACTGGTTGATGAGAACCGACTTACAAGAAAAAGGAGGCTTTGAACAGTTTCAATGACAGGAAAGCTATCACTTGATTTATTTCATCTGAAAATTTTAATCAAATGGACAAATTAATCTTACTTTTCTGGGAAGCTTTTCTCAAATCTGACATTTAATGGCAATACTTCTGAAAATTTTCCAGGATCATAATGAGAAATTAAGTAAAATGAGGTATGAAATGATTTGAAAATTTCTGCTCTGCTGAAGGTTGTAAAAATTTGGGAATTGTTTTGTTTATACATTCTTGTCCTGAGATGGATGTAGCATTGATATGTGAAAAATGCTGGACTTTCCTGGAAGTGTCCCCTTCTCAGCCTACCTTCCTGCAGAGGTAATAGGCTAGCTGTCTAGGAGGGTGTTCTCTTCAGGCTCTGTGTTCTCATAAAAGAATGTCACCCCATCACCTGTTCATTTGATCTCTAAAGTTTAAGATTCTACCCCTAAATCAACCACATAGAGTATTAACATTTCAGACCCTTTTAAGAGCAGAGAGGATTAAAACAACTCCTATTACTTCTAGTATAAAAGCCGAACTGAATGAAAGTTCACCTAGGAAGAATTATTATAGGAACAGGCATTCTGCTTCTCCATATATACTGGGTTTTAATTAGATTCAAGCAGATCCATCAGAATACTATATTCTTGGATCACATTTTCCTAAGATACTAAATTTCACTATGATGCTTTTTTATGGCTTTTATTGATAGATATTAAAAGCATGTGGTACATGAAATCTATTATTTCATTTCTTGCAATTATGATGTTGAGGATATTATACATTATATCACATGATGATGATGATACTAGGACAGTAAGAGCAACATAAAATAGCACTTAAGTATTTACAGTATTTCATTTAATAAAAAATGCTCTACATGAAGCCCCATGTAAGAATTCCCTTTTAGGGAAAGATTCGTGGTAAAACTTTTAATTCTCTGTGATAATCTGCTTTTGTCAGGAAACCTAGAATGAGTTACAGCAATTCTATAGGCGCTTTTGATGTGTTAAATTTGTTTTGTTTTTTTCTCCTGCTCTTGACTGATTAATGAATATTTTTCCTTTTTATGATATTTAAAAACTCATACATCACTTTATTACAGTGCTATAAAATCTTTCAAATTATTTATAGAAGAAAAAGAATAAATTAACAGATGAAAAAGAACAAATGATTAATAAATCTGTATAAATGGAAAAATTTGGGTAGTGATATTCTCCCTATAGGTGTATTCTGACAATCAAACAAGTTAAAGTATATTAGCGGTCCAGCACCTGGGACGTAGCATGCCCTCAGTTTCCTTACATAATCAATTCCCTTCAGATGTACTATAAAATTTTGCAAATAACCTCATCACTCATATACTTACTTCTCATCTTTTCTCCATAGTGAAAATGTTTTATAGGAAATTGTAATAGTTTTCCCCACTCACCATATTGTCCCCTTAGGGAAATCTCAGAGTGATTTTTTTCCACAAACTTAGGTAACTTTTGACTTAACACAGAAAAAAGCTACAGGAGAGGTTAAAAAAAGAGAAAAGGAAAAAAAGTGTATGTGAAGCAGAGACCTCTCAAAAGTAAAAGAAATACCTTCAAATAATCAGAGCGATGGTGGTATCATGGTAGCTTTGAGAGTCTGGGGGCCAAATTGGGAAGGAAAAAAAATTATATATGAAGATGATGTCATATGTTAAATTTAAAAATATTTATAAGATATTTTATAAATTATAGGTCTCATCTCAGATGTTCATTCCACTGGCATGAACATCTGTGACAACATGAAGTGCTGTGTTGAGAATTCGGAAGTTATACCTGGACTCAGCATAAAAAACTGCACTGATCAACTACCATTGCATTATATGTGTAGCCTAATGAGTGGTGACTGATTTTCCATATTTCTCATCTCTGTTCTACACAAAATAAGACAATAATAATGATGATGATATTAAGAAAACTGGCAGTTATTACAGTCAGTGAAAGTAGAAGAAATATGCACATATGGACACCTTATCTTTGACAAAGGAGGCAAGAATATACAATGGAGAAAAGACAATCTCTTTAACAAGTGGTGCTGGGGAAACTGGTCAACCACTTGTAAAAGAATGAAACTAGAGCACTTTCTAACACCATACATAAAAATAAACTCAAAATGGATTAAAGATCTAAACATAAGACCAGATACTATAAAACTCCTAGAGGAGAACATAGGCAAAACACTCTCCGACATACATCACAGCAGGATCCTCTATGACCCACCTCCCAGAATATTGGAAATAAAAGCAAAAATAAACAAATGGGACTTAATTAAACTTAAAAGCTTCTGCACAACAAAGGAAACTATAAGCAAGGTGAAAAGACAGCCTTCAGAATGGGAGAAAATAATAGCAAATGAAGCAACTGACAAACAACTAATCTCAAAAATATACAAGCAACTCCTACAGCTCAACTCCAGAAAAATAAATGACCCAATCAAAAAATGGGCCAAAGAACTAAATAGACATTTCTCCAAAGAAGACATACAGATGGATAACAAACACATGAAAAGATGCTCAACATCACTCATTATCAGAGAAATGCAAATCAAAACCACTATGAGGTACCATTTCACACCAGTCAGAACGGCTGCAATCCAAAAGTCTACAAACAATAAATACTGGAGAGGGTCTGGAGAAAAGGGAACGCTCTTACACTGTTGGTGGGAATGCAAACTAGTACAGCCACTATGGAAACAGTGTGGAGATTCCTTAAAAAACTGGAAATAGAACTGCCTTATGATCCAGCAATCCCACTGCTGGGCATACACACTGAGGAAATCAGAATTGAAAGAGACATGTGTACCCCAGTGTTCGCCACAGCACTGTTTATAATAGCCAGGACATGGAAGCAACCTAGATGTCCATCAGCAGATGAATGGATAAGAAAGCTGTGGTACATATACACAATGGAGTATTACTCAGCCATTAAAAAGAATACATTTGAATCAGTTCTAATGAGGTGGATGAAACTGGAGCCTATTATACAGAGTGAAGTAAACCAGAAAGAAAAACATCAGTACAGTATACTAACACATATATATGGAATTTAGAAAGATGGTAACAATAACCCTGTATACGAGACAGCAAAAGAGACACTGATGTATAGAACAGTCTTTTGGACTCTGTGGGAGAGGGAGAGGGTGGGATGATTTGGGATAATGGCATTGAAATATGTATAATATCATATATGAAATGAGTCGCCAGTCCAGGTTCGAAGCACGATACTGGATGCTTGGGGCTGGTGTAATGGGACGACCCAGATGGTATGGGGAGGGAGGAGGAAGGATGGTTCAGGATGGGGAACACATATATACCTGTGGCGGATTCATTTCAATATATGGCAAAACCAACACAATATTGTAAAGTTAAAAAATAAAATAAAATTAAAAAAAAAGAAATATACATATTCAAAGAGATGAAGAAATGTTGAAATTATTTTTGTGCTTTACTTATATATGTTATCACAAAGCTTAAAATTTTTTTTCACAGACATTCTAAAGAGTTTATTCCTGGGAGTTGGAAGAGGCGAGTCCGGTCTCAAAATGGAGGTAGAACTGCCACCGGTTGCCCCAGCTCGACTCCGGCCATGGCCGCCGCTGCCGAGGGGAGAAAGGTCATGATCTCAAGCAACAGGAGCAGTTGAGAAAGCTGTTTATTGGCAGTCTGAGCTTTGAAACTACAGATGATAGCTTAAGAGAACATTTTGAGATGGGCACACTTACAGATTGTGTGGTGATGAGAGACCCCCAAACAAAATGTTCCAGGGGCTTTGGTTTTGTGACTTGTTCTTGTGTTGAAGAAGTGGATGCAAAATGTGTGCTCGACCACACAAGGTTGATGGGCATGTAATAGAACCAAAGAGAGCTGTTTCTAGAAAGGATTCTGTAAAGCCTGGTGCCCATCTAACAGTGAAGAAAATTTTTCTTGGTGGTATTAAAGAAGATACAGAAGAATGTAATTTGAGAGACTACTTTGAAAAGTATGGCAAGACTGAAACCATAGAAGTTATGGAAGACAGGCAGAGTGGGAAAAAGAGAGGATTTGCTTTTGGAACTTTTGATGATCATGGTACAATTGATAAAATTGTTGTTCAGAAATTCCACACTATTAATGGGCATAATTGTGAAGTGAAAAAGGCCCTTTCTAAACAAGAGATGCAATCTGCTGCATCACAAAGAGGTCATAGAGGTGGATCTGGCAACTTTATGGGTTGTGGAGGAAACTTTGGAGGTGGTGGAGGTAGCTGGCCATGGTGGAAACTTTGGTGCAAGAGAAGGCTATGTTGGTAGAGGTGGTGGCAGCAGAGGGAGTTATGCAGGAGTTGATGGTGGATATAATGGATTTGGAGGTGACGGTGGCAATTATGGTGGTGGTCCTGGTTATAGTAGTAGAGGAGGTTATGGTGGTGGTGAACCAGGATATGGAAACCAAGGTGGTGGATATGGTGGCGGTGGTGGAAGATATGATGGTTCAATGAAGGAGGAAATTTTGGAGGTAACTATGGTGGTGGTGGAAACGTTAATGATTTTGGAAATTATAGTGGACAACGGCAATCAAATTACGGACCCATGAAAGGGGGTAGTTTTGGTGGAAGAAGCTCAGGCAGTCCCTATGGTGGTAGTTATGGATCTGGTGGTGGAAGTTGTGGATATGGTAGCAGAAGGTTCTAAAAACTCAGAAGAAAAGGGCTACAGTTCTTAGCAGGAGAGAGAGCGAGGAGTTGTCAGGAAAGCTGTAGGTTACTTTGAGACAGTCGTCCCAAATGCGTTAGAGGAACTGTAAAAATCTGCCACAGAAGGAATGATGATCCATAGTCAGAAAAGTTACTGCAGCTTAAACAGAAAACCCTTCTTGTTCAGGACTGTCATAGCCACAGTTTGCAAAAAGTGAAGCTATCGATTAATACAATGTAGTGTCAATTAGATGTACATTCCTGAGGTCTTTTATCTGTTGTAGCTTTGTCTTTTTCTTTCTCTTTTCATTACATCAGGGATGCTGCTGCTGCTGCTGCTGCTAAGTAGCTTCAGTCATGTCCGACTCTGTGCGACCCCATAGACAGCAGCCCACCAGGCTCCCCCGTCCCTGGGACTCTCCAGGCAAGAACACTGGAGTGGCTTGCCATTTCCTTCTCCATACATCAGGGATATTGCCCTGTAAATTGTGGAGTGGTAGCAGGAATAAAAAATTAAGGAATTTTTAACTTTTCAAAAAAAATAAATAAAGAGTTTATTCCTATGCCAAAAATACCAAGTGACTTCCATGGTCAAATTTCCTGGGAAATAATTCCAATAATATTTATTTCCTTAAAAATGTTACTTTGAAGATAGGAAAAGAGTTTACCCTTGTATGTCAGTTATCTTTGCTATATATCAGCCCAAACTCATGCTTCAAACATCCACAATAATTAATTGTGAACATTACACATTTGAAAATCATTACAAATTTGAACTTGAGCAGGATTCAGGTAGAGTAGCTCCATGCAGCATCAAATGGGGCAACACAAAGACTGGGACTGACTTGATGGCTGGTGGGCTGAAGGCTTGCTCACTCATGTGCCTGATGGTTGTTGCTGACTATCAGCTAGAAATTCAGTTGGATTTGTCAATCAGAATATGTATAAAAATAAACAAATGGGACTTAATCTAACTTAAAAGCTTTTGCCCAGCAAAGGAAACAAAAACAGAAAAAGACAATCTAGAAAATGGGAAAAAATATTTACAAACAATGTGATCAACAAGAGGTTAACATTCAAAATCGACAAACAGGTCAAAAACTCAACATTAAAAAACAAACATGAAACATATAATTATCATATGTAAAATAGATAGCCAGTAGGAACTTGCTGTATGATGCAGGGTGCTCAAACCTGGGGTTTTGTGACAACCTAGAGGGGTGGAATGGGTGAGAGGTGGGGGGGACATATGTATACCTATGGCTGATTCATGCTGCTATATGGCAGAAACTAACACAATATTGTAAAGTAATTATCCTCCAATTAAAAATAAATTTAAAAATTAAAAGAAACAAACAACTCACAAGACCTAAACAGACAACTCTCCGAAGACATACAGATGGCCAACAGGCACATGAAAAAATGCTCAACATTACTAACTAGAAAAATGCAGATCAAAACTACAATGAGGTCTCACCTCACATTGGTCAGAATGGCTATCATCAAAAAGTCTACAAATAATAAATGCTGAAAAGGGTACGGAGAAAAGGGAACCTTCTTACTTTACCTTCTTACACACACACACACATGCACGCATGCAGGAATATTACTCAGCCATAAAGAAGGCAATATTGCCATCTGCAACACAGATGAACCTAGAGATTATCATACTGAGTGAAGTAAGTCAGACAGAGAAAGACAAATATTATTTGATATCACTTCTATGTGGAATCTTAAAAATAATAGAAATGAATCTATATACATAGACTCACAGACACAAAAAACAAGCTAAATTACCAAAGGGGAAAGGGATTGGGGAGGGGAATAAATTAGGATTACGGGATTAACAGATACAAACTACTATACATAAAACAGATAAGCAACAAGGATTTACTGTTTAGCTTGGGGAATTATATTGAATATGTTATAATAACCTATAATGGAAAAATAATCTGAAAAGATACTATATATGTGTCAGTTCAGTTCAGTTCAGTCACTTAGTTGTGTCCAACTCTTTGCGACCCCATGAATCGCAGCACGCCAGGCCTCCCTGTCCATCACCAACTCCCCGAGTTCACCCAGACTCACGTCCATCGAGTCAATGATGCCATCCAGCCATCTCATCCTCTGCCGTCCCCTTCTCCTCCTGCCCCCAATCCCTCCCAGCATCAGAGTCTTTTCCAATGAGTCAACTCTTCACATGAGGTGGCCAAAGTACTGGAGTTTCAGCTTTAGCATCATTCCTTCCAAAGAAATCCCAGAGCTGATCTCCTTCAGAATGGACTGGTTGGATCTCCTTGCAGTCCAAGGGACTCTCAAGAGTCTTCTCCAACACCACAGTTCAAAAGCATCAATTCTTCGGCACTCAGCCTTCTTCATAGTCCAACGCTCACATCCATACATGACCACTGGAAAAACCATAGCCTTGACTAGACGGACCTTGTTGGCAAAGTAATGTCTCTGCTTTTGAATATGCTATCTAGGTTGGTCCTAACTTTCCTTCCAAGGGGTAAGCGTCTTTTAATTTCATGGCTGAAGTCACCATCTGCAGTGATTTTGGAGCCCAGAAAAATAAAGTCTGACACTGATTCCACTGTTTCCCCATCTATTTCCCATGAAGTGATGGGACTGGATGCCATGATCTTCGTTTTCTGAATGTTGAGCTTTAAGCCAACTTTTTCACTCTCCTCTTTCACTTTCATCAAGAGGCTTTTTAGTTCCTCTTCACTTTCTGCCATAAGGGTGGTGTCATCTGCATATCTGAGGTTATTAATATTTCTCCCAGCAATCTTGATTCCAGCTTGTGCTTCTTCCAGTCCAGCATTTCTCATGATGTACTCTGCATATAAGTTAAATAAGCAGGGTGATAATATACAGCCTTGCCATACTCCTTTTCTATTTGGAACCATTCTGTTGTTCCATGTCCAGTTCTAACTGTTGCTTCCTGACCTGCATACAAATTTTTCAAGAGGCAGGTCAGGTGGTCTGGTATTCCCATCTCTTTCAGAATTTTCCACAGTTTCTTGTGATCCACATAGTCAAAGGCTTTGGCATAGTCAATAAAGCAGAAACAGATGTTTTTCTGGAACTCTCTTGCTTTTTCCATGATCTAGCAGATGTTGGCAATTTGATCTCTGGTTCCTCTGCCTTTTCTAAAACCAGCTTCAACATCAGGAATTTCACAGTTCAAATATTGCTGAAGCCTGGCTTGGAGAATTTTGAGCATTACTTTACTAGCGTGTGAGATGAGTGCAATTGTGCGGTAGTTTCAGCATTCTTTGGCATTGCCTTTCTTTGGGATTGGAATGAAAACTGATCTTTTCCAGTCCTGTGGCCACTGCTGAGTTTTCCAAATTTGCTGGCATATTGAGTGCAGCACTTTCACAGCATCATCTTTCATGATTTGAAATAGCTCAACTGGAATTCCATCTCCTCCACTAGCTTTGTTCATAGTGATGCTTTCTAAGGCCCACTTGACTTCACATTCCAGGATGTCTGGCTCTAGGTCAGTGATCACACCATCTATGTATGTGTACTTCCATATATATTTATATCTGAATCAATTTTCAGTTCACCGAAAACTACCACAATATTGTGAATCAACTATACTTCAATAAAATAAAGTGAAATAAACTGAAACTATCAAAACAGTTGAGAGAAGAAAATAAGTTAACAGAAAGAAAAGAATAAAAGAAACCTAGAAATTAGATAAAGGAAATTATTCTACATAAACTACCAATAAGATGTTAATTCAAAGTATGAAATAACTAATTAAAGAATGCATTAAATTTGAGAACACAAAAATAGATATTGAGCATGTGTGATACATACCCAGTGATCTTCAAGATAAAAGATATGGCTATATGTTTTGATACTTACAAGTCTTTGTGACATAATAAAGGAAAAGTCTTGATATATCACATCTTAAATTCCGTGAAACTTTAAAATCAAGGAAAAATAAAATCTAATAAAGCAAATTAGAATATCTTATTAAAAATAGAATAATCTGCACAAGTCTACGCAAATTATGTATTTTGAAGTCAAATACTATAATAATGAAGGTTTCCATGGACTAATTATAATTTGTTTTAATATAATTCAAAGTATTAGTCTTGTTAAGCTCGTCATCTTGTTGAAGGAGCAAACATATAAAATTGTTCTAACTGTATGAGATAACAAATAACCAATTGTTTTTGTTGAAAAAAACTTTCACTTTCTATAGTGAGTTCTGGTTCACTTTCTATAGTGAGTTCTGGTTCAATCAACTCACATAACATGGATAATAACAACAGTAGTTATAAACAAAAGTCAGTATTTACTGAGTTACTATGTACTAGCAATCATTCTAAGCTTTACATATGTAAAGTTATTTAATGCTCAACATTAATATCCCATTTTTTACCAGTTAGGAATCTGAGGCATGAAAACTTCAGTAATGACCCAAAGTCACTCAGTTACCTAGTAAATGACAGAGCCAAAACTAACAGAGGGAGTCTAATTCCAGAGCCCCTTATCAAACTCAGCACATTCTGTAAAAGGCAAAAAGGAGCAGTGTACATGACTGAAAAAGCATTCTTCATACTCTATAAAAACAATTTAAAAATATATAGAAGATTCTTCCAAGCTGGATCATTTCAAGAACAACAACAACAACAAAATAAAACTTGACTATTTCTCAAACCATACCTGTTTGGCAACAGGAAGAAGGTTAGAGGTAAAAATCAAAAGAAAAGAGATGATAATAAGAGAGACAGTCATAATATCATCCCTGCTTTCCTGCCTCACACTGTCTTCAAGAAAACACAATGAAAAAGACTGATTATTTGTCTATAAGCAAATACAGGGGCTACGGAGGATACTTTCAACTAACGATGAAATCATGAATGACACCTAACAAAACTGCTATTGAATGTAATTACAGATGATTCATTTGTATTTAGCAAGGGTTGCTGAAGGGTTAAACTTGGAACAAAATTTCACTTTATTCCATCTAAGTCAATACCTCCTGGAGAAAGGATGTGCTTGCAAGAAACTGATAACACTCAAAATTTGCAATCTGCTGTTTTTTTTTTGTATGATCAAATAAAATTTCTAAGGATAGCTTAAAAGGAAAATTAGAGAGAAATTAACTGTAAACACTGCAAATTAACTGTAAAAGTGAACTGTTAGGATACTTCTATGTAATTAATCTTCCAGCTCAGTAATGGAGAGTACTAAGATTTTAACTTAAACCTTTGAGAGGATGATTTATTGGACTGTCAAGGGGGATAAGGCCTCCCTATCCCATTAGATTTTCTTTTTAAAGAACACTTATTTTATGACTTCCTGGGTGGTTATGATTGATAGATGACCTATGAAAGCTCTAAAGAAACAAGTACAGGATGTAGACAAGAAAATCCATTTTCATAACAGTGTAGTAGTTAAGTTCTACAATATAGATCTGCAAAGGAAATACAGAACTTACTCACTCTGGTGGAGGATAACTAAGACTTCCAACAGAAGGTGACATTTAAAGTGATTCTTAAAAAATCAGTAAAATTCAGGCAAGTAAAGTGCTAGACACTCAGTCATGTCTGATGCAAGGACTATAGCCTGCCAGTCCCTCTGTCCACAGAATTCCCCAGGCAAGATACTAGAGTGGCAATGGTGAAAACATGAAAGCATTTCCACTAAAGTCAGGAACAAGACAATGGTGCCCACTCTCACCACTACCATTCAATATAGTTTTGGAAGTTTTAGCCACAGCAATCAGAAAAGAAAAAGAAATGAAAGGAATCCAGATTGGAAAAGAAGAAGTAAAACTCTGTTTGCAGATGACAGGATCCTTTACATAGAAAATCCTAAAGACACCATGAGGAAATTACTAGAGCTAATCAATGAATATAGTAAAGTTTCAGGATATAAAATTAATACACAGAAAGCCCTTGCATTCCTATACACTAGCAATGAGAAAACAGAAAGAGAAATTAAGGAAACAATTCCATTCACCACTGCAAGGAAAAGAATAAAATACTTAGGAATAAATCTACCTAAAGAAACAAAAGACCTATATATAGAAAACTATAAAACACAGATGAAAGAAATCAAAGATGACACAAACAGATGGAGAAATATACCATGTTCATGGATTGGAAGAATCAATACAGTGAAAATGAGTATACTATTCAAAGCAATCTACAGATTCAATGTAATTCCTATCAAGCTACCAATGGTATTTTTCAGAGAACTAGAACAAATAATTTCACAATTTGTATGGAAATACAAAAAAACTCGAATAGCCAAAGCAATCTTGAGAAAGAAGAATGGAACTGGAGGAATCAACCTGCCTGACTTAAAACTATACTACAAAGCTACAGTTATCAAGACAGTACGGTTCTGGCACAAAGACAGAAATATAGATCAACAGAACAAAATAGAAAGCCCAGAGATAAATCCACGCGGACACCTTATCTTTGACAAAGGAGGCAAAAATATACAATGGAGATAAGAATCTCTTTAACAAGTGGTGCTGGAAAAACTGGTCAACCACTTATAAAAGAATGAAACTAAAACACCTTCTAACACCATACATAAAAATCAACTTAAAATGGATTAATGATCTAAATTTAAGACCAGAAACTATAAAACTCCTAGAGAAGAACATAGGCAAAATACTCTGACATAAATCACAGCAAGATCCTCTATGACCCACCTCCCAGGGTAATGGAAATAAAAGCAAAAATAAACAAATGGGACCTAATTAAACTTAAAAGCTTTTGCACAATAAAGGAAACTATAAGCAAGGTGAAAAGCCAACCTTCAGAATGGGAGAAAATAATAGGAAATGAAGCAACTGACAAAGAATTAATCTCAAAGATATACAAGCAGCTCATGCAGCTCAATACCAGAAAAATAAATGACCCAATCAAAAAATGGGCCAAAGAACTAGAAAGACATTTCTCCAAAGAAGACATACAGATGGATAACAAACACATGAAAAGATGCTCAACATCACTCATTATCAGAGAAATGCAAATCAAAACCACAATGAGGTATCATCTCACACCAGTCAGAATGGCTGCTATCAAAAAGTCTACAAACAATAAATGCTGGAGAGGGTGCGGAGAAAAGGGAACCCTCTTACACTGTTGGTGGGAATGCAAACTAGTACAGCCACTATGGAAACAGTGTGGAGATTCCTTAAAAAACTGAAAATAGAACTGCCATATGACCCAGCAATTCCACTGTTGGGCATACACACCGAGGAAACCAGAATTGAGAGAGCCATGTGTACCTCAATGTTCACTGCAGCACTGTTTACAATAGATAGGACATGGAAGCAACCTAGATGTCCACTGGCTGATGAATAGATAAGAAAGTTGTGGTACATATACACAATGGAATATTACTTAGTTATTAAAAAAAAACACATTTGAATCAGTTCTAATTAGGTGGATGAAACTGGAGCCTATTATACAGAGTGAAGTAAGTCAGAAAGAAAAACACCAATATATTATATTTGTATATTAATGCATATATATGGAATTTAGAAAGATGATAATCACGACCCTATAGGTGAGACAGCAAAAGAGACACAGATGTAAAGAACAGACTTTTGGACTCTGTGGGAGAAGGCAAGGGTGGGATGATTTGAGAGGATAGCATTGAAACATGCATATTACCATATGTGAAACAGATTATCAGTCACCAGTCCAAGTTTGATGCATGAAACAGGGCACTCAAAGCTGGTGCCCTGGGACAACCCAGAGGGATGGGATGGGGAGGGACAGAGGAGGGAGATTCGGGGTGGGGGACACATGTACACCTGTGGCTGATTCATGTCAGTGTTTGGCAAAAACCACCACAATATTGTAAAGTAATTAGCTTCCAATTAAAAAAAAAACAAACAAACAAGAATACTAGAGTGGGTAGCTATTCCCTCTCCAGGGGATCTTCCCAATCCAGAGATTGAACTTGGGTCTCCTGCATTGCAGGCAGATTCTTTACCATCAGAGCCACCACAGAAGTCACCAAAATCAGTGGCTCTGAAGCAATAATTTGAATCACTTACATTTTATGGTTCTCGTAGAGCTCATCACAGTTACATGAATAGGATTAAGAATCTACAGATAAATTCAAAATCATTTGAATTATGTATATTATGATTCTCATCCCTTCCTCCTTCCCCATTTTACACATTTCAGAAAGAAAACCTCTATGTAACTCTTTAGGGAAGTTAGAAATCAAGTTTTGTATTTTCCTATTAATATAAACCATAAAAAGAGATCTTTTAAAATTTAACCATCATCTTGAATTATCTTTAGAACAAAAATGGCAGATCATAAAGACACCAAATAATGCTTCATAACTGAAAGTAGAATGAACATGGATATCGCTCTATATCTTCAATATATACCCTATAACTCTAGAAAATGAGGAAGAAGTAGTAGGTGGGCTGGAAAGAGCCACATTCAGTCATTCAGAATTATTCATAAACAACTCATATCCAGAGTCTATCAAGAATTCCTTCAAGTCAATAGAAAAAAAATAAGGAAAAACATAACAGTAAGAAAATGGGTTAAACACTCAAGAAGGCACTTCATAAATTAAGAAATTTATGTGCTTAACAAACCAGTGAAAAACTACTAAAGCTTTCTGATAACAGGAGAAATGGAAATTAAAAATAAAATGATTTGTCTGGCTAAAATAAAAAAGTCTCACAATATTAAGTAACGGTGAGAAGTTAGAGCAATAGGAACTCTTATATGCTATTGTTGAGAAAAGAAACTGATATAATCACTTTGGAAAAGCTTTACATTGCCTCGTAAATTTGAAATCACACATACCCTATGAGACAGCATTCTACTCTTAGTTATGGAGTCTAGAGAACTTCATGTACACGCAGGCAAGAATATAAACTTTTACAAGAATGTTCAGAGCAGCCTTGTATTAGTGCAATAAAAGTCCATCAATAGCAAAGAGGGTAAAAAAAAAAAAAAAACCTGTATTATGTTCATACAATGAAATATGATACAGCACAGAATCAACATAGTACAGCTACAAGCAAACAGATGAATCTTAAGAACAATGTTGAGAAAACAAAAGACCCAAGAGAATATATAGTATATGATTCCAGTTCAAAACTGGGAAAATTTAACTATAGTGCTTATAGTATTTAGCTTATAGTATTTAGTATTATATACTTGGGTGGTAAAATTATTAATAAAAGCAAGAGAGTGATTGATTACTATAATAGAGGGTAATGTGGGAGTTATGATAGGAAAAAGAAAGTTGAGGTTTCCAAATACTAGTGAAGTGCTGTTTCTTGCTTTGGGTAGTATAACACAGGTGGTGTTGTATTTCATAATTCAGTGATATGTACATTTATATACTTTTCTCTGTATTTCACACTACAAAAGGTCAAAGAGAATTGTGAAATGCTGAAAAGCTAAAAATCCAAAAGAGATAAATTATTTAAACAACAACAACAACAACAGAGAATCTTACTGAGTACCTTCTATATGACAGGAACTATGCTAAGTGTTGAGGACACAGTATACAAAAGAGACACACAGTCTGACTCTCTAAAGGTCTGAGAAAGGTCAAACAAATAATTGTGAACATCATATTTAATTAAAAACTGATTGACTGCTATGAAGGAAAAGTTCACAAGATTTCAAAGAGACACTGATGCTATCTAGTGAACAGGTGTCAAGGCTTCTTTGAGGTATAAAATTTAAACTGAAACTTTAATAACAAGCCTAAAGTAATTTGGGTGAGAGGATGGAGGTATCTATTTCAGGGAGGTGGAATAACATGCAAACCAAGGAACAGAAAACAGGCCAGTATGGACTTTAGTAAAGAACAGTCTAAGATGAGGCTGGAGAAGTAGACATGGGCAAACCTGAAAGCACCTGGCGCCATACTAACAATTCTGAAATTTCATCCCAGCAGCAAATGGCAGCCACCAAGGTTTTTTGTGTTTTCTCCTGCAGGGGAATGGCAGGTTCCGATTCATAGTTTAAGCTCATTCTGCGAACTATGGGACGTATTATAGGGGGCAAGACTGTGGACACATAAGATAGAAGGCTATTGCAGTGATCAAGGCAAGAAATTTTGATGACTTTCCCAGAGTAAAGGCAGTAAAAATGGGATCAGTAGAAAGATTTAAATGTATCTTAGGTGGCTACAGACCATGCTAATAGAATGGAAGTGCCAAATTGCTGTTTTGAGCAACTGGAAAGATGTAATGAAGGGACAATGAAAGAGGAGCAGGGATGAGGGTGTGAGCAAGAAGAATACAGGACTTCACTGTTTGACAGGTAAGTGGAGAGGACAGGCAATTAGCTATGTAAGTCTGCAGTTCTGAAGAGAGTACTGGAATTTAGAAATTGTTACACATGGATGCTATCTGAAGTCCTGAGAATGGATTAGATCACTTAATATGAAAATATAGATGGAAAACAAGTAAGCACATTCCATGATGAACACTTAGAATTTAGATTTAGAAGGAATTTACTCAACAATAGGAATCAGTGGCATAAAGGACAATTAAAGTGTTTGTCACTCAGTCATGTCTGACTCTTTGTGACCCTGTTAATTGTAGCCCTCCAGATTCCTCTGTCCATGGGATTTTCCAGGCAGGAACACTGGAGTGGGTAGCCATTTGCTTCTCCAGGGGATCTTCCCAACCCAGAGATGGAACCTGGGTCTCCTTCATTGCAGGTGGTTTCTTTACCATCTTGAGCCACCAGGGAAGTTAAAGGACAATTATGTGGTTAACAACCCTGGCTTTTTGATAAACTGCAAGTGTAAAAGACAGTGAAATGCTGAAGTATAATGATCACATATAGAAAATACTAACAACCTATTTTGTAAATACTAAATATGTAAAATTCATACTTTTACATAATAGTCAAAACAGTATCGAAATTTATCCTTTCTCAACCCTGTGCCTTACTGTCCTATGCTTCCTTTATCTTGTATAATGATATTATCTAAATGGTTTTACCTTTCCCAAACTTGGTTATTTTCATAACCTATTTATCAGTAAATTTAAAAATATATATATTTTTCATTTACTCTCTTTTAATTTTTATTACTCCTGTGGTTCTAAAGTTTGTTACCTAAAGCACTGTTCAGATCACAGTACTCTGTGCAGAGAGTCAACAGTTCTGAAAAGCCTACCAACCTTAATGAGCACCTGTGGCAGACTACGGTCCACAGAGTCTCAAAGAGTCGGACACAACAGACACGACTTAGTATGTATGTACCACATGCTAGTTACTTTTACAGGATGGGGGATATGTTCTTGAAACAAATAGGCAAGGTTCCTACCCTTACAAAGCTTATTTTCTAGTTGGGAAGCTTGATGCTAAGCCACTAATCAAGCATAAAATATGTTAGAGAGTAATGAGTGCCATAAAAAAAATAAAACAAATAAATTGTGAAAGAAAAGAAATGAAACATATGTTCCTCCATCTTTAACTGTGCATCTAGAAGTTTAATGGATATCTGTATCTGCCACTTTATTTCCCCTGCATTGTATGACAGTACTTTCTCCTGGCCTCTAAGCTCCAGGAGGCAGGGATTATAATTCTCCATATCCCTCCACTCCTTTTGCCTTGCATATACTGAATTGAAGGGCACCATTGTTTACTAAGTCATTGGTGCTCCTAAAAGATGTCAAGAAATCTTAATTCTTGTAAGATTTACAAGAATTCGCTGTAAATGACCAACAGCGATTAAATGTACATTAAGTCTCTAATTTACTCATTTTTTTTCTGCTATGGTTATTTGCTTCTGCTTTTTCCTTAAATGCAGCCATGAAATTAAGACACTTGCTCCTTGGAAGAAAAGCTATGACCAACCTAGACAGCATATTAAAAAGCAGAGACTACTTTGCTAACAAAGGTCCATCTAGTCAAAGCTATGGTTTTTCCTGTAGTCATATATGGATATGAGAGTTGGACTATAAAGAAAGCTGAGCGCCAAAGAATTGATGCTTTTGAACTGTGGTGTTGGAGAAGACTCTTGAGAGTCCCTCGGACTTCAAGGAGACCCAACCAGTCAATCTTAAAGGAAATCAGTCCTGGGTGTTCACTGGAGGGACTGATGTTGAAGCTGAAACTCCAATACTTTGGCCACCTGATGCAAAGAACTAACTCATTGGAAAAGACCCTGATGCTGGGAAAGATTGAAGGTGGGAGAAGGGGACAACAGAGGATGAGATGGGTGGATGGCATCACCAACTCAATGGACATGAGTTTGAGTAAGCTCCAGGAGTTGGTGATGGACAGGGAAGCCTGGCATGCTGCAGTCCATGGGGTCACAAAGATTCAGACACAAGTGAGCGACCGAACTGAACTGATTACTTAACTATGTTATATGGTCTTAATAATGTTTATAAATTAGTTAATGTTCATCAAGATAGCAAATAACACTATCTGCATTACCACTACTGCTTTCTGGCTAGATGGCTTGTTACTTTTATCAAGAGGCTCAGTTTGCTGCCATTGCCTAAATTTAGCAAAGCAATAAATAGTGCTTATGTTTACTCTCTGATTTCTCAGTATAACTGTGATATTTTCAACATGTCTTTGATGACTGAAAGTCCCTAAAAGCAACAGTTCAATAAATAAATTGCAAGGTTGAGAAAGTAAGTTTTAATACTGGCACAATTAACCCGTAGATCAAATCATCTACAGGCAAACTCAGCACAAGGAGAGAGGGTATGGTGGAATGTCCATTTTGAAAATGCTCCTCAGGATGTTGGGTATCCTCTCCTGACAACCCTAACCTCTAGACACAATCTCATTTCACAGATAAGAAAGCTGCGACACAGAGTGATTATTAACTGGTGAAAGTCATATGGACAGTGAAAGGCAAAGCCAGGATTGGAATTCAGGACATCTGTCTCTTGTCCTGTCAGGACTGTTTTCACTCTTTCTCAAATTTTTCAAACTGGGGCTCCATGAAATCTATGACATAGGGCAAATAAGACTGAAAGCTGTCATGTTAAGCAAAGTTAAAGAGGACTACTTTGGGGTTTCTTAAAATCTAAAATGTGCTAATGTACATTGAGATTTTCCAAGAGAAGTGTGTATAATTTTCAAATGTATTCAGTAAAAAAAAAATTTAACAGCAATCTTATTAACAAAGTAATACAGAAAATCATTTGGGGAACTTAAACCTGACTCCTTAATTTTTAACTTATCCTGATTTCATTGAAACACAATTATAAGAGGCCCAGGAAGTATGGTTTACTTATTATAAGGACTCTCTGAACTGATTTTACTAAACTACCAAATAATGTAAGCTGTAATGCAATTATTAATTTCTACTTAGTGCTAGGTCATGTCCCATGAGTTCATTACCCAAATGTGATATTTTGATCACTTAATGAACACTGTTCATTATACGTAAATTTCAACACATACAAAAATAAACTATTTGTTTTTCATTATAAAATAAAGGATATTAATGGTATTCTATTTAAATAGATCTTAGTGAGTATTTGAAGACATCCATAATTCCTGTAAATCATGTTTCATTTATTTAAATGAATTCTGCATTTCTGGCAAATATGTTTAAATTTTAATTTTTCCTTTGACAACAGGAATATTTGATTTCAATTGCTTTAAAATAAACTCTAAAAATCAATAACAAAGAGGACAAAGGAGTTTTGAGGCTGTGATAAAAATAGGTACTAAAATGCTACTGGTTATACAGGATCTGTTGTGAATAGGTCAGCTCAGGGTCCCAGGTAAACATCTTGTTTGTGTCCTGAAGCCTTGTTTTCTGCATGCCTTATACTCTCAGTAGGGTCCTCCTACTCGGGTCTAAACATCGGGCCACTGCACCCTATCGATCTTCTTTAAATCTCCAGAATAATAAATTTCAAGGCAACACAGCAGAAACCAACTAAAGCCCTTTAATTACATCACTGCTGAAAGGAAATCATTGATCAATGGCATTATGGGAAAATAAACTGCCCCCCAAACCAGATCAAAGTCAATAAAATAGCTGACTAGCTGCCCCATTTGGGACTTCTGCTAGATTAGTGCTCATGGACAAGCAAAAGAGATGACTCTAACGCATGCTGCTTACTATCTTTTTGAAGTTCTCCCTGGCAGGTGTCATGCTCTGAGCATGGTTTTTGATTACTCTAATTAAATATAATATTATCAACAGATCTTCATATTGATCCTTAAAATCCCCCCTTCTAAATAAAAAATTAAAAGCCTAGAGAAAGGGCCTCATAGGGTACCAGGTTATTTTAATGATTTACTCCATCAATTTTCTTCATGGTATATTATTCTAATATTTATCAATACCAAGGTACCAATTAGCTTAAGAATTTTAAATAATATGTATTAGGTAAGTTCTTTTCCATTCATATGAAGTTATATTCCTTGGTTAAAGTTTAAATAATTTTCCTAATAAATGTTGCTAACTGTGCTGGTCACTATTCTTTATTTATTTTTATTTTTTTTTTTTTTTACTATTCTTTATTTATGGTATTATTTAAATACATTGTCTAACAGATAATGCAATATGACAAATAGTTCATTTCTCTCAGTTTAGTTTGGAAAACTGTGAAAACATTTTAAGAAAATATCTTTATAACAGATTATAAACATTTGTTTATAGTTTCCAAATAGGCAAACTTATTGAAATATTTAAAATCCTTTTAATTATACACATTCACATTTCAAAATGTTGTCTTCTACTTGATAAAAAAAAATCTACGAACAAATCTGAAAGCCTCATCCCTTTTCAAAAAAGTATAAATGTATAACATGTAAATATAAATTTATTGGCACTTAAGTTTTCATGTACAACTTCAGTGTTATATAATAATAAAACATAATGTCATCTTTAAAGTAGATTTGAGAATTTTGAGAATAATGTAAATTTAAGAACATATAAAGAGAAACTAAAAATATCAGCTACAAGGACTCATTTATGGGTATTACTTTAGCCACTAGACCCAGGAAAAGCTAATAGCCATGCCTTCTTCCCATTCTACATTTCTTCTTATTCACTCACTATTCCCTCAGGTGGTTCTCTTTGCTAATGCCCAAATGGCATCAACCTGTTGTTTAGCATGTCTATGAAAAGGCTAGCCTGCTGGCTAATTTACCAAGGGATTAAAGCCCTGAAACCACTTCAATCTGCTACTTTGTTTCCATGTAAAAGCCTTACCCATGACACCAGTTCCCTCATGTCAAAATTGAAAATCTCTTCAAAAGCAAGAAAAATTCAATGTAAGAACTGTTTAAGAGAGAAATTGCCAAAAATAATATTCTACACCCGTAAACAGTTCTAGGAAACTGTATTCTGTTGTCAACTCCTGCATTATATATTAAAAAGAATTTCAGGGGTTAAATGTTTACCATTTCATAAAATTAAGCAAATTAACACAGGTACCAACAGTGGTAGGGGGTGGAGGATTTGGGAGATCATAAAGATTAATGTAAAACTATATGTAGATATGGTTTATCAACACAGCATAACATTGAATTAAAATTCATATTTGTGTGCATTTTGTTGAAAGACAAAACATTATGGTAACTGCACTGATTCACACTAGAAGATGGAGGTTCCCCCACACAAGGAACCCTCTCAGTTCCTAGTTTTAATAATAAAGACCTAAAGATTCACTATTCTCATAAAATTGATAGGTACATGCAGCAATTTATCTCTACAAAAAATGTGCTAGCTCTATTTTTTTTAAATAGAATAAACTTTAAGTTGATATATTTTATGCAGAAAACATTTATATTTTTCATACTTGTTTAATCATTTATAAAATAGTAATAATCACAGTTATATCTTTAACAACTTCTTTACTCCACAAAAACTATTACAATGCACAAAATCTGTGCTATATGTTACCATTAAAATATTGAAAGAAACTTTATATTTTTAAGGTATATTCATTACCCAACTTGAGTGACAGCAAGTTGAACAAACTGTAAAATTATAGTGAACCTATATTTATTTCTTATTAAAAATAAATGACTAAAACACAAACACGTATTCATTACATCCTTACTATACTTTAATTCATCACATTTACCAATAACTTCAGGATTATCAGAATTAAGGTAAAACTGTGTATTAAAGAGGATAAGTTTCCATTTTAAAGTAATCCCAATTTTCTCTAAAAACTTTTGCCCAGGTCAGCTGTAAACAAAATTTAATAAATTTACTAGATGAACCACTATTTCACAATATTTCACTAATGTTTATTTATTATAATCCTGAGAAGTGAGGGAGGAAAAAACAACAATGACGAAACAGTTAACCAGGTAAAAGCTAAAGTATGAAGTAGTTTATAGCATGTAGTAGTGACCTGGATTAGATCATTCAAGGGGGAAGACAAATATCATTGTTTCTTCATTTCTTTACTATCGTGACTAGTGTTCCTTGTACCTATTGGTGCCAACAGCACAGATTTGCTGGAATGAAAAACAATGCCAGGGATGGATGTGTCAGTGCCAAAGGCTTAAGAGAAAATGAATGTGCTCTAAGTTAGGATCTGTGCAATATTCAAATTTAAACTACTTCACATAAGGATAGGACATTCAAGGTCCCATTTAAATCACAATTTTATTATAGTGACAAATATGAAATTCTGACTGCCAATAAAAATACTGAATTTGATGCACTTCGGTGCAAAATTCATGGCCTTGAAAGATATTCTGCAAGCTGTCACCCCCAAGGACCATAACGGATTTGTCTCTAAAGAGAAATGTTTATAGAGTACAAGTTACCAAATATATTTTATGTAAGATTTCACATTTTAAATCAAGAAACGTAAAATATTTTTCTTAGTTGACATTTATTGACGAAATTCACATTAAGTAGAATTTTGAGACACTCCTTAATCAAGTTCTATAATAACGAAATATATTTCACTGTTCCTTTTCTATCAAAACTAATGTAAATTTCTTTCTTATAATTCATACCATGGATTGGTACATTAGATATTACAAGGTTCATACTAAAAATCATTTAAAAAATCTCTTACTAAATTTCTCATAAAAATATAAACACATATATTAATAAGCAATACTAGTAAAAACTTCAATTTAGCCTTTATGCAATAGATAAAATAATTTACTGATTTTATTTTAAATAGTCAAGCAGAAATATCAACCAGAAAAACAAGGTGGTTTTCTAAACTTACATCCTTGTTGGGGTATATTTCCTAAAAACAGAATTTTTAAGGCATAAAACAACTGCTAAATTTTACTTCTGAGTAAAATAAAGTTTGAAGTAAACGGATATATTATTGGGCACATCTTTCTTCACAAAAGTACCCACATTTTTTCTTAACTTACAGAAAAAAAATTGAGAATAAACTGCATCATCAAGAATAATTTCTACCAACCCCTATAATTCACCTAAACCAGACTTGCTTCTATGTCTCTAAAAAAGGAAGCAAGACACTGGATGCAAAGCTTCAACAAACTATTATTACACACTTTTCTAGTCCATTAAAAGAAAGTAATTTAATCAGTTTATAGTTTCTCAGGAAAATCTCATTCAGAGAAATTTTATTGCCAGCTATCTAAATAGTAAATACCTATTATCCTCTCAAAATGAGTTTTTGCTTGCCAAGGGCAAACCCATTGCTGTTATTGTAGAGCTCTGTCAGAGAAACAAGAAGTTAAAAAGGTTATAAAGATACCATTAATGTCATGGGACTGTCTTGTCAGGACTCAAAAATGCTTAGTAATTGAAGGTTTTATTCCAAGTGTATTAGCACCCATACAAACAGCACAGTTAATATGATGCTTTAGGCTTTATTTTGTTATAGCCCAGCAAAATCACCTACAAACAGCTCAATACTGTAAATGTATCTGCAAGAAGGCACAACTCATTTTATCATTTAGTTCTAGCTTGCGTCTTTAAAGAAAATGTCAAAAAACATACACATAGCTTAAAGGCAAGTCTAGATCCAGCCAATGAGAATAATCAAAAAAATGTATAAATGATAACTAATTAGTCCTGACATCATGTGCCTTTGATAGAAGTATGAAGATAATAAGCAAAGGGCAAATGTTCTTTAACTTATTTTAATTTTAAAAAGAAACTGCTATTACAACATAGCTTATATTAGTGTTCATTAATATACAAAATTAACAAATTTGTATACTGAAACAACAGGCAATAAGAAGCATAAATATTTCTACTTGTATCATTTAACTTGTTAATCCATTGATGATTTACAGAAATAAGATGATAATCCTTGCTAATTTTCTGATTTTGGGAGCTTTGGGTTAATTACATAAAAAAGAAATGAAAGTGTTAGTTGCTCAGTTGTGTCAACTCTTTGTGATCCCATGGACTGTAGCCTGTCAGGCTCCTCCATCCATGGAATTCTCCAGGCAAGAACACTGGAGTGGATTGTCAGGTCCTTTTCCAGGCATCGAACCTGGGACTCCCGCAACACAGGCAGATTCTTTCCATCTGAGCCACCAGGCAAGCTCCAATTATATAGAAAATATTTTACTAAAACATTTTAAATTTAGGAAGTACACAATATAACTTTTAAAGTTATTCACTTTAAATTGTTGAAGTCAGCTTTAACAATTATGTTAATAATGAACATTAAAGAAATGTTCATTAAACAATGAACATAAAAGAAAACCATTAACTTCCTTTAAATTTTTGAATATCATTTGTACTGTACTTATACTTCCTTTTCAAATTACTGTCAGTTATAAATATGGATATACAAAGTTTACAAAAAAGTAGCTTAATGAAGGATTAGTGTTTTAATAGCCACTGATATTTGCTTTCAATAAATCAAATGTCAGCAGAGTAGCAGAGAGAAAAAAGCTCTCAGTAAGATGTTTTCTGACTGGGGAGGAAATTGGGCAGTCAAACTTTAAGGACAGCATATATCAAGTGATTGAAGGAGGCTTAGAAACAATTAAGATCTACCCACAGTTATTAATACTCAATGTAGGTTCCACTAACCCAAATATGGCTGCTGGGGAATTCTTTTCAGCTCTCAAAGGCCAGCTCTCACATCAACTCCTCCATTTTTCCTAGACTATTCTTACTATTCCTTTTCCTCTGCATTTTGTATAAAATTCCACTGTTACACTTAGTACAGACAGGGAACGTGAACTGTTCATTTACATATACTAAGCACCTGTCATATTATCTACACATTTAGTAAGAGTTCAAAAATGCTCATTAAATTGGCAATTAAGTCATGATCCTACCTGAACTGAAATTCAAGATGATTTGTTTCTGTCAACTGGACCTTGTCAAATAGTTTTCAGCGGATCTCCATACATCCTTTTTTTTTTTTTTTAATTTTTTTACTGAAGGATAATTGCTTTACAGAATTTTGTTGTTTTCTGTCAAACTTCAATATGAGTCAGCCATAGGTATACATATATTCCCTCCCTTTTGAATCTCCCTCCCATCTCCCTTCCCATCCCACCACTCTAGGTTAATACAGAGCCCCTGCTTGAGTTTCCTGAGCCATACAGCAAATTCTCATTTGCTATCTATTTTACATATGGTACCATAAATTTCCATGTCACTCTTTCCATACATCTCACTCTTTCCTCCCCTCTCCCCATGTCCGTAAGTCTATTTTCTACGTCTGTTTCCCCACTGCTGCACTGTAAATAATTTCTTCAGTACCATTCTTCTAGATTCAGTATATATGTGTTAGTATACGATATTTATCTTTCTTTTTCTGACTCACTTCACTCTGTATTAATAGGTTCTAAGTTCATCTACCTCATCAGAACCGACTCAAATGCATTCCTTTTTTATGGCTGAGTAATATTCTATTGTGTATATGTACCTCAACTTCTTTATCTATTCTTCTGTCGATGGACATCTAGGTTGCTTCCATGTTCTAGCTATTGTAAATGGTGCTGCAGTGAACAATGGGATACATGTGTCTTTTTCAACCCTGGTTAATGGCTCAGATGGTAAAGCGTCAGCTCACAATGAGGGTAGACTAGGGTTTGATCCCTGGGTTGGGAAGATCCCTTGGAGAAGGAAATGGCAACCCATTCCAGTACCCTTGCCTGGAAAGTCCCATGGATAGGGGAGCCTGGTAGGCCTACAGTTCATGGGGTCGAACACAACTGAGCGACTTCACTCACTTCACTTTCCTCAGTGTATATGCCTAGAAGTGGGATTTCTGGGTCAGATGGTGGTTTTATTTCTAGTTTTCTAAAGAATCTCCATACCCTTTTCCATAGTGGCTGTATCAATTTACATTCCCACCAACAGGGCAAGAGTATTCTCTTTTCTCCACACCCTCTCCAGTATTTATTGCTTGTAGACTTTTTGATGATGCCCATTCTGACTGGTTTGAGGTAATTTCTCATTGTGGTTTTGATTTGTATTTCTCTAATAATGAGTGATGCTGAGTATCTTTTCATGTGTTTGTTAGCCATCTGTATGTCTTCTTTGTAGAAATATCTGTTAGGTCTTTTTCCCACTTTTTGATTGGGTTGTTTGTTTTCCTGGTATTGAGTTGTATGAGCTGCTTGTATATTTTGGAAATTAATCCTTTGTCAGTTGTTTCATTTACTATTATTTTCTGCCATTTCGAGGCTGTTTTTTCACCTTGCTTATAGTTTCCTTTGCTGTGCAAAAGCTTTTAAGTTTAATCAGGTCCCATTTGTTTACTTTGATTTTTATTTCCATTACTCTAGGAGGTGGGTCATCAGAGAAGGCAATGGCACCCCACTCCAGTACTCTTGCCTGGAAAATCCCATGGATGGAGGAGCCTGGTAGGCTGCAGTCCATGGGGTCGCGAAGAGTCGGACATGACTGAGCGACTTCCCTTTCACTTTTCACTTTCATGCATTGGAGAAGGAAATGGCAACCCACTCCAGTATTCTTGCCTGGAGAATCCCAGGGACAGCGGAGCCTGATGGGCTGCCATCTATGGGGTCGCACAGAGTCGGACACGACTGAAGCGACTTACCAGCAACAGCAGCAGCAGGAGGTGAGTCATAGAGGATCTTGCTTTGATTTATGTCATCGAGTATTCTGCCTATGTTTTCCTCTAAGAGTTCTATACATCTTTTTATTATATATAATCATTAAACATCTTCTATGTCATATCTTACACATAAAGTATATTACTTGATGGAAAATATAAAGTAATTTAGAAATGCTTCTGGAATCTATACACTTACATAAGTTTATAAAATGACTTAGTTGCTAACAGGAAAAGCAGTTACTAATACTGATGTTAAAGTAGCACAAATTATCAATCCTTAAGTTTAAGAAGTAAAAGAGAATACTCAGAAATGCAAACACTTAGCTACTTTCTCTTAGTTCTCGTGCAATATAATTTTCACCCTGACTTTCTTTTTTTTCCCATAGTAAGTCATAAGTAAATAAATGAAGGAAGGAAAAAGCAAAGGCAGACAGAAATGGTGAGTGAAGCTGATTTATGGTACCAGCCTGGAAAAACAGATTTCACTACCAATGGGACAGGTACCAGAATGCTGGTAGAAACAAGCAAAAGGTTCTTTATCTAATGATATTGCCTTCCTCTGGAACTTTAATGAGAGAAATCATGAGATATCTTTGCTAATTATATGATTCTACGGTACACTTTTATGAAGGTAAATTCTACTATTTGCTGGCAAGTCTGATAGACTACCTCTTTGGGGTTCCATCATTTAGATTAAGACATGCTTTATCAATGTTTTCTCTGTACCTTATTATTCCATTTCTGAAGGAAGACTATTTGACTAATTTTTTAAATTCCCAAAACAGTACTTGTCTAATGGAGAAAAATAAACAATACAGAAATCTACAAAGTAAAATCTGAAAGTTTCTACCCTTCTTACTCCCATTTCACATCAGAGTAACTGGTCCATAGCTTGACTTGAGAGGAGGCAATGTTACACAGTAGGTAAGAACAGACTCTAGAGTCAGATGTTTACCACAATTTTCTACACTGATGAAAATGCACTACATATTTGTGCTGCCCAGATAAGACAGCTTCTAGCCACATGTGTTTATCACGCACCTGAAATCTGGCTAGTGTGAATGAGAAACTGAATTTTTAATTTCATATCTTCTAATTAAATGTAAATGTAGATAGCTACACATTGTCATCCTAGCTCTAGGTCCCTTACCAGCTCGGTGACCTCAGGCAACTAACCTAGCACTTCTATGCCTCAGTTCTCCCTTCTTTGAAATGGGAATAATATTAATAATATTTACCATGGACTGTAGCCCACCAGGCTCCTCTGTCCATGAGATTCTCCAGGCAAGATACTGGAGTGGTTGCTGTGCCTTCCTCCAGGGGATCTTCCCAACCCAGGGATTGAACCTAAGAATCTTGTCCACCTGCATCGGCAGGTGGGTAGTGGGAAGCCTCATAAAATGGTAGTAAGGGTTAAATTACACGATACATGAAAAGATTCTAGAAATGCCTGAGACATGGTAAACACTTTGACTCCTTTCTAAGTTCATTAAGATATATGCAATTCAAATATGTTTAATATGTACACCATAGGTTAATATATGTAATACTTTATTTTTAAATAGAATCATACTACTGACTTATCCTGAAAATTAATATTTTCAATGAAGATTGTTACCACAGACTCCTCCCAATGACAAATCAGGGTCCCAACCTTTACAATAATAAAATGATTAGGTTGTATGAGCAATGGTGGGAGAGCTACTATAGATTATAGCAGAGGGAAGGCTTCTCTGAGGAAGTAAGAACTTTCTTTCACCATCATAGAAACTAGAAATACAATGCTAGGTCATTTAAATTGTGATAGGCATTGCTAACGCACTGGTAAAATTACTCACTGAATCTAGATAAAATAATTTTTTCATCTCTGTATGTATGTATGTACAAACACACACATACAATCTATATACAAAATAGTATAATTTGAAGATGAAATTGAGATTCAGGCTAATAATGTCACTATTTCACATAGATAGTATATATTCTATGTTATAGCTAGAAGTCAAGTTAAATAATCCCATTATTTTTCTCTTTCCAAATTCTACTATTTTCTAGATTGGGTTACTTTATTTTGATTAGTCTAAACATTATAAAACAAGGTATAATCAAGTTCTAGTGTGATTTTTAACAAATGAAAAGAACTGATTCGGTTGTGGATATTTCTCACTGTTTTATGTCAACTAGCAAATAAATTCTGAGTTAGGCATATTAGAACTACAAAGATTAGAACTTGGAAATAGACAAAATAATATAATGAGTACAGAGCTGGTACACTGTTGTGGGTAAATGCATGAGTATCACTGATCTCCCACTACCACTTGTTAAAGGTTTGACCTTTATAAACCACAATAAGAGGGGGTTAATAATAGTACCTCTTCTATGAGATGAGTGTGCAAATTACATGCATTAATCCAAGTAAAGTGCTCAGTATGATGCCTAGTGTATAGAAAGTAAACAATAAAATTTGGCTACTGTTGCTGTTATTTTATTTGAGCTTTGAAGTAAGTTTGCAGCAATAATGTACATGTAAACTACAGGACAAAGTGTAGGTTTCTACTGTCACGTTCTTGTGTCCTTCTGATATCCTAAGCTCAATTTTCCCGTCCTAGTCATACCTTGTACTGCGGGTTTGCCAGAAGGAGTTTCTGGCTTCATGTTTGTTACTATTGCATGTGTGCAACTAAGAGAATTGTCAGTTCTTTGCTGGAGACACATATTCTGAACTTGTCCTATAACACCATGATATTTAGTTAGGGATGATGTCAGAGCAAAGTGGTGCTTACTACTTAAGACACAGACCTGAAAATATTACAATGTGAACATGTCTCAGACATCTGGCAATTCCAATAGCTCAGTGGCGTCCACTCATTGAAAGGAATGTTCTTTCTCTTAGCATGAACAAGTGTCAGATGCTTATTTCCCTGACTCACAGCGGGGGGAAAAAATTGAACTGAAAAACAAAAACAAGAAAAACAAAAAAAATCACCCTCTTCCCCAAGATGCAGTTTTACAATTAGCATTTCTATTAATTTTTATAATGCAGAACTGGCATTTCCATATCAGACTTGGGTAAAATATTAAATATTTTAAACTATTACCATAGCATAAAATTAAGTATTTTATATGAACATGGATGGTAGCTCAGATGGTAAAAAATCTGCCTGCAATGTAGGAGACTCGGGTTCGATCCCTGGGTTAGGAAGATCCCCTGGAGATGGGAATGGCTACCCATTCCAGTATTCTTGCCTGGAGAATTCCATGGGCAGAGGAGCCTGGTGGGCTATAGTCCATACTGTTGCAAGGAGTTGGATACGACTGAGTGAATAACATTTTCACTAACTAAATGGACAAAGAACTCATATACTATCAGGCATAAAGTAATAAGAAGTTAGTGGTTCTAATATCTACTTCTGTTGATAAGTTTAATAGTGTTTCACAAAGGGTCATGATACCCATGTTAAAACACAATGGTTAACTCTTGCTCCTTAGAAGAAAAGCTATGACCAACCTACACAGCATATTAAAAAGCAGAGACATTACTTTGCTGACAAAGGTCCATCTAGTCAAAGCTATGGTTTTTCCAGTAGTCACGTATGGATGTGAGAGATGAACTATAAAGAAAGCTGAGTGCCAAAGAATTGATGTTTTTGAACTGTGGTGTTGGAGAAGACTCTTGCAAGACCCTTGGACAGCAAAGAGATCCAACCAGTCAATCCTAAAGGAAATCAGTCCTGAATATTCATTGGAAGGACTGAAGCTGAAGCTCCAATACTTTGGTCACCTGATGCGAAGAGCTGACTCGTTGGAAAAGACCCTGATGCTGGGAAAGATTGAAAGGGAAGACAGAGGATGAGATGGCTGTATGGCATCACCGACTCAATGGACATGAGTTTGAGTAAACTCCTGGAGTTGGTGATGGACAGGGAGGCCTGGCGTGCTGAAGTCCATGGGGTCGCAGAGTCGGACACAACTGAACTGACTGAATTCTAATAAATAACTGCTCAGAATACATAGAAGAAGATCCAGCTGGACCAAAACTTTCCTTTTAATCGCAGCTGTAAAGGTTTTTCTTTTTAACTAGTGAATAGAAGCAATGACTGATATCAGACCCACTATATATACATTTGTAGAATATGGTATATAGGTATTCAGAGTACATTTTAATTAATCTTTATTCTAGAAGGTGAGCTTAGTCACTCTCCATGCAGCTTTTTGCCATCTTCAACCTAAGGGACCCTTTCACAGTACTGTTTGCTTCAGTTAAAAGAATTAGTAGATATTACTTTACTAAGGAAACTTGAAGGTTCTCTAGATGAGCAAATCAGGAAAGCAGCACCTCTTTCAGAATTCTGGCATGTAAGGCTTATTTCTAAGTGTGTTTTATATTATAAATGATTCCTAATTCACATTTTATTTATAATTCTATGGATTTGTCTTCAGTGACCTGCTAAAACTATCTAAAACTAGTATCACTGAAATGTCAAAGCTTCATTTTGACTCATCTTACCTGCAAAATATCTTTTAATTAAGCCAAAGTGCCACTCTTCTTATTTTTCTTGCTTCTTCCTGGCTATGGATTAGGCCTGGGCACATGCAGATTTCCTACACTGACAACTATTCCCTTACTGGTCCCAAAGTTACCCAATTTTAAGTTTTCATTTGTCAGTTATAAAATCCCTGAGATCCTAGAGACAGCTCTTCACAAAGGAAGACTTAATTTCAGCTAGCAGAAAATATATAAACAAAAGGGAGCCAAGTACTTCAAGAAAAAGGTTCTTATTCTTCTTCACATTTTCGATTTTAGTACAAGTTGAAGTACAGAAAGCCTAGGATATCTTTTATTTCTCCTGGCATTTTGTATATATTTTCTGCATGATACATTCAACTCCTCATGAAGAATGGTCCCCTGCTACAAGCTCTGAGGTGAGAAAAAACACAAGGCCAGAAAGAGATTAAGACATGGTTCTTCTATGTCAATTTCATGAACCCCAATTATAACTCACTATATTCAACTAACATGGGCTCCAAAAATCGCTGCAGAAGGTGACTGCAGTCATGAAATTAAAAGATGCTTACTGTTTGCGAGTAAAGCTATGACAAACCTAGGCAGCATATTAAAAAGCAGAGACATAACTGCTGAGAAAGGTCCATACAGCCAAAACCATGTTTTTTCCAGTAGTCATGCACGGATGTGAGAGTTGGACCATAAAGAAGGCTGAGTGCCAAAGAACTGATGCTTTCAAACTGTCATGCTGGAGAAAACTCTTGAGAGTCCCGGCGACAGCAAAGCTATCAAATCAGTCAATCCTAAAGGAAATCAATCCTGACTATTCATTGGAAGGACTGATGCTGAAGCTCCAATACTCTGGCCACCTGATGCGAAGAGCCAACTCATTAGAAAAGACCCTCATACTGGGAAAGATTGAGGGCAAGAGGAGAAGGGAGTGATAGAAGATGAGATGGCCAGATGGCATACTGACTCAATGGACATGAGTTTGAGCAAACTCTGGGAGATAGTGAAGGACAGAGAAGCCTGGTGGCTGCAGTTCATAGGGTTGCAGAGTTGGATGTGACTTAGCACCTAAACAACAACAAACAACAACATAATGCCAAACTACTAAAAAGACGGGTGGAACAGAATTCAAGGAATAATTGCTTAAAATGTACAAAAGGACAAAAAAAAAATTAAAAAAGATATAGCCCCTCTTAAGGATAGAGAGATGGGGACAGAGAATAAAAAACAATTCTAAAAAATAAATATAGCACTGATATTACTGCAGAGTATATTATAAACTTATAACATTAATAATTTATTATTTCTATCTCATGTAATAATAACAACCCTTTACATAGCTATACAGAGGAGGTATGCAACTGTAATTTGCATTTCAAAGATAGATTTCTACTATTACACAAAAAAATTTACCAATTTTGAAGAATTATTGGATATATTTAATACTTCAAGCAAAACAAAAAGAATGAGTCATTTATTAAGTATTCCTGAATATTCAGTAGCCTGTGTTTATTTTTTAAGACAGTGGTGTTATACAGGCATCAAAATTACAATGGCCACAAACCCACTCATCAATAAATTTCACTTGCAGGAAAAACATTTTAATAAATTAAAATCAGAATTTTTTTTTTTTTTGATGAATAGTACTCATGACTGACTTTTAATAATCCTCTCTATCTCTCAGTTTCCTTACCTGTACTCTGGGCACAATAATGTTGTTCTATTTACTTCACAAGATTATTGAAAGATAAATTATATGAGTTGTTAGTACAATGCATAGTAAATTTTAAGTGCTGAATAAAATAGCTACTACAAAAATGCATACTTGTTAATACTATCATTACACAGGTTATAAATTATAAATTTGACATTGTTTTGGCTTGCTATTTTAAGACATTTTTTATTGCTATATGAAAATTGTCACACATGCACTGCCTCAACACAGACACTTGCTCTTACTCCAACTTTCTTGGTTGTCCACTTCTCCCATTGGTTGTCCACTCTCCCTGGTCCCATGGACCAGGCCTGAGCCAAGACCACCAGCATGGACTAAATGTGCTTGGTAAACCTGGCTCTGGCCAGGCTCCACTTTATTGGATTCCTTTTTATAGCTTTACATTTAATATGCTTCCATGAAAGGTCTCTAGTATAGTATTCCCTTATTGGCCAAGTTAATCATCTTGCCCTGGGCAGATTAAGGGCACTTAATTTGGCCTGTCCAACACTCTCTCAACTGTCACATCATGGAAGGTTTCAAAGATAGGTAAATCTCTTTATCACCCAATAGCCACTTCTCTGAGTTAAGACATAGCAAGACTACTATTCAAATTTGTTATCTGAAGAAATTTTGCCTAAGTGAATTTAGTCAGATTGGATCAAGATTTTTTCCCATAAAGAAACAAATGAAGGTCTAGAACTGTGTGGTTCACAGTTGGTGCAGTTACTGTCCCTATACAGCACTTTGGAAATTTGTGATGATGTTTTTATTTACTTTCTATTTTTTTTTTTCAGCACTGAACGAGCACCAAGTTTCATTTAAATTTCGCCATTATTTTCTTCTGAGGTGTGGGGTCAACTCCAGCTATCAGTAAACTAGAATCAGTGCCTGATTCAGTACCTAGTTATTTGAAATTAAGACTCCTGAAACTTCCTGTTACAGCCACTGCAAGCAAACACCAAACACAAGGCGGGTGACAATCAGATGGTGGGATGAAGGAAATGATCCCTTAGTCCTTCTGGGCTTTGCAAAGGAGGATCAAGTCAGCAATTTCCAAATAACCCTGGGGATACAGAATGTATGGTTCAGCACAACTCTTCCTCCTTCAAGGGCCACTTCCTTAAGTGCCTTAATCTACACTGCAGGGATATGCTGCAGATTTTCAATTTCTTCTTTGTACTCTCCCTTCAAGTGTAAAATAGCAGCCTGGTATTCTTCTTAAAGTACTTCAATCCCAGTTTTTCTTCTGTGTCTTGTTTTTGAGAGTGGCCAGACTGCTAGGAGTCGGCCAAGAGTTCTATCATCCTGCTCAGTGAGGTTGTGGTCAGGCTTCTTCCTGAACAGCATCTTCCATCTATCTGCTCATTTTCCACATCTTCAAAATGGAGTTATGAGGTCAAATCAAAGACAAAGCCAGAGACTTCCTCTGGCATCTCCTTTGATTTCAGTTTTGTGGCACTTCCTTTGCCTTCTTGGTGTGGCCTCTGATGATGTTCAAATGGCATTAAGTAGGCACAGGTTAAGGATTCTAGAGTTCCTACACTGCTCTAGAAGGAATTATCCCACGTCCCACATGACTTTTGAATGCCCTATCAGACATACATGTAGGTGAAATTCTTTTTTTTTTTAAATAAAATTATTTGAACTTGGATCTGATTATATATAAACAAAAAGTTGGGTTTGTTTGATATGGTTTAACTCATGCTGAATCTTCCATGATGCATCTATTGAGATCGAAAGAATATTATGCTTTTCTTTGTTCAAAACTTTACTGAGTCTCATTGTACACCATTTCGACTACTTGCCAAAGGCAGTGTCACATATGGCAGGAGTTGCCATGATATGATATGTATATTAAACTCCATTTATAGGTATGCCATTCTTTTATGTATGAGTGTGTACATACATATATGTGTGTATATATAATGTACATCTATATGTATGAACATGTGCAACCTATTTTAAAATGTTAAATACAAAGAAAAAGCTTTCAATATTTAGTTGAATTTCTGAAATTGGGTTTTATAGTTTTCTCCACAATCTAACAGTTATCAGTGTACTTTTATGCTCCAAACATTTTTTTCTAATGGAGCATCAGACTGTTAAATTAAAACATTACAAAGACATACTAATATTTCACACTAATGTTCACCTGAACACTCTGCTCTTCCATTTCCCCATGTTTTTAATTTCCAATCTCATGAAAATTATTAAATACAAACTTATCTATTATATGCACTTGCTATAAATGACTTCTTTATGTGTTCTATCATAGTTGTACCCAAGTTGTAAACAAATTGAAATACTTTATTATAAATTAGTTTCCTTTTATGTCTCCCTTATATTAGTGAGGAAATTATATTGATTTTTAAGAATTGTGTGTGAAGGTAAGTTATATTCTCTATAAACTTTATTTCAGGGAAGAAATGGGGGTACTACTGAATATTTGTCATAAAAGAGACCAGTATATCTTACAGAGTTGAGAACCATGGACATCGAAAGGAGTTATACTAACCTCCTTTCCCATTCTTAAGTTAATAATCACTCAGCACATTAAGTCTTTGTTCATTGCAGGAAATATATAAAAGCCTGGGTTTCTAACTGTGTAACACTGGCAAAGTTACTTTATTTCTGTTTCCTCATCTGTAAAATGGGGATAATAATAGCCATTCATAGGGTTGATTTCAAGGTTAAATGAATATATATATAAAATATCTACAAAAAGTGCTTGGCATATAACTGTTCAACAAGGATTAGGTATTATTTTTGTTGTTATATTCTAGACCTAGAACATTCCTTTTTTGCTTTCTTGATTAAAAAAAAAAAACACTCATGAATGAAGACACTGATCAGTGGGAAAAGATGTAGGAAATGCAGACATGGCTTCTTTTCCTAAAGAAGTGAGAACTTTAGAAAAGCATACAATTGGTGGAAGAGTGATATACATTTCTGATCAATATGGAAATCTGTACTGGATGAAATGTTTAGGAAATTATGGGGGTAGGGGGCAACATCATCCTTTAATACCAATATATCAGTACTTGGATTTATTCTTCTCTGAGTTCCCCAGTTACAACTTATCATTCTTAATATAACACTTTGTCCTTACCCATAATTTGTACTATAACTCTGGCTTGTAAAATAGTTTCATCTATATCTGTTCCTTCAATTGGGCTATAAACTTCAAGGGTAAGAATCATATTGAAGACAAATTTTGTTTCCCATGAAAGTGAAGTAGCTCAGTCGTGTCCGACTCTTTGCAACCCCGTGGACTGTAGTCTACCAGACTCCTCCCTCCATGGGATTCTCCAGGCAAGAATACTGGAGTGGGTTGCCACTTCCTTAAATATATCTACATGTATTACTGGGTCTTATGTATATTGTTGCTTTTAATCAATGAGACTGACAAGTCTGCTAACTTCTCTAAGTTTCATTTCCTCACGTTTAAAAATGGGAATATTAACATTTGAACTCCTATTTCCTTCCTTCTACTTTTTTTTTTTTTGGCAGTATGGTGTGGCTTGCGGGATGTCAGTTTCCTGACCAGGAATGGAATCCAGGTCCTGGCATTGAATGATGTAATCCTAACCCATTAGGCCACCACGGAACTTCCTGTGCACTCCTTATTTCTTAATAGTACGGGAGAAACGTGAAACAATATAAGGGATGATGTTTTGCAAACTTAACAGAATTCATAAATGTAGAGTGGCAGTACAGCTAACAAATTGATGATTATTTTTCCACAAGTATGTTACACTTATTACATTGTTTAGAGTGATTTTATCTTGTCCAGAAATAATTTTTTAAAATAAAACAATTTATTTCCAATTTTAATGAAAACCAAAGAGAAAATGAATATATGCAAAAATATTATTTTATGTTAATGTTTAATAAAATATATCTATTTGAATAAGTAAAGGAACCTCCTCAGCAGTCAGCTAATGTCTGACAAAGTTTAACGAACTGGAATACTATGCTAGTTATTTTTTCACTAATGACTTCATACTTATTTGATACTTCAAGCACATTAAACAAAGTTTCTTAGCCTGCCAAAATGATAGATTATACTGCTGCACATCATTTTTTTTATCATCATGGCTGTTTCAACGTGTGAGTGTGTGTGTGCGTACCTGTGAGAATTAGTACCTTTGAGATGTCTTAAGAACCTTTAGTGATGACATACACTCATCTGATTTTGAAAAAGCTCACTTCACAAATTAGCCAATGTATCAAAAACAAGATTTTTTTAAAAATATACATTTTTAAGATGCAAAAGGCAATAATGCTCCTTGGCCCTCCAACTAAATCCTTATCTGTACCTTGGTCACATGCTAAAAGGCTTTCTTGACATTTCAAATGGAATTAGAATATATGCAATACATATAAATTTGTTCTATAATTGAAAACCGTTTTCTCCCTCACTTCATAATAGCTTAAATTATTAACAAAGATATTAAGGCACCCTATCCAGTGACAAACTATGGAATTTTAAATGCAAACACTGTAGATGAATGTGGTATAGATGATTTATCTTTATAAGTTGTAGTTGGCTTAAAACATATGTGTATTTTTGATAAGCCAAAGGAGCTAACTACCTTAGGACTGTTATTACTATTGTTTGATCTGTGGGCTGTTTTCGATTTCTTACCAAGCAAACAGTATTAACTTGATCATGAAAATGGAAAGTGTCCGTTGCTCAGTTGTGTCTGACTTTGCAACCCCACGACTGTAGCCCGCAACGCTCCTCTGTACATGGGATCCTCCAGGCTAGAATACTGGAGTGAGTTGCCTTTCTCTTCTTCAGGGGATCTTCCCCACCCAGGGATCAAACCTGGGTCTCCTGCGTTACAAGCATATTCTCTACCATCTGAGCCACCAAGGAAGCCCAACTTGATTATACAGGTCCTTTTAAAGTTTCCAAATCACTTGATCTGTATTCCAGGTCAAAAGCTGGAATGGTCCAGAACCCAGTGTCATAGAAAAGACCCAAATGGAGGTGGGAATCTTCTCTAACTGGACAATTTTATAACTGAATGTGATTAAATAGTGCTATTTAAATATATATAAATATATGCTATAAAATAGCTGAGTGCCGAAGAATTGATGCTTTTGAACTGTGGTGTTGGAGAAGACTCTTGAGAGTCCCTTGGACTGCAAGGAGATCCAACCAGTCCATCCTAAAGGAGATCAGTCCTGGGTGTTCATTGGAAGGACTGACTGATGTTGAAGCTGAAACTCCAATACTTTGGCCACCTGATGCGAAGAGCTGACTCATTGGAAAAGACCCTGATGCTGGGAAAGATTGCAGGCAGGAGGAGAAGGGGACAACAGAGGCTGAGATGGTTGGATGGCATCACCGACTTGATGGACATGTGTTTCGGTGGACTCCGGGAGTTGGTGATGGACAGGGAGGCCTAGTGTGTTGCGATTCATGGGGTTGCAAAGAGTTGGACATGACTGAGTGACTGAACTGAACTGAACTGAAATAGTGCTAATTACCTATAGTACTCAGATAATGAGAAAGGTATATCAGAAATAATCCTGCTACTTTTAATGAGACATATAAAGAAACAGATATTTTCCTAATTGGATTTGGATTATAATTCAGTTGATATATTATAGGTTATCCTTAACAGTTAATCTTAGAAATTATAGAAATAATATACAAGAAAATTTTGGTTACTTCTAAAAATCTTTTATAAATATATATAATAGTATATATACAATGTATAACAATCACAGTTCACTTTATGTGCTCCAAAAGAAATACTGAACTGGGGTGAAATACAGAAAGTTAAAAGAAAAATGAGCCCAAATTTTCTTTTTCAAAGACTTCTGTTATTCAACCAATTTAATCTCAGTATAATCTTAGATACGAAATTCCCACATTATTTCTTTTTCTGACACTATTTTTAGAGAGAGCACTGTAATTTATGATTTTATCTTATCCCAATGCTATAAATATAACAATAGATTCTTTCAGTCTACCTTGCAGCCACAACTTATCGTTTCTGCATACCTTCTCAATGTCGGTGTGAAACTAAACCAAACACTATTTTTTTAAATGGAAAAGTCACTGACAAGTGTAATTTCATATGTGAGTTTGAGTTAATTGTATATTCATATAAACCAAGAAATAACATGTACATCACA
The DNA here is from genome assembly GCF_027580195.1 of Bos mutus. NCBI lineage: Eukaryota > Metazoa > Chordata > Mammalia > Artiodactyla > Bovidae > Bos > Bos mutus. Next base: position 108,006,797 of record NC_091617.1, read on the forward strand.
TGGTTTTTTCATCGAATGAAATACTTCCTAGCTCACTACTATTTGTTCAAAACATTCATTTTATTTTCATGTATTACTATCGGCAATAAAGTCATTCCTTTTTGTGACCTCCTTATGATAGGTATATGAATACTATCTTTTTTTGTGTGTTTGGGTGTGCATGGTCTTTGGATAGCTACATAAAAATGATCAAACAGGAAACTTAAGAAAAGGTAATTTTCAAATAAGTGACTATCTCAGAGTTTTTATCATAAATATACACATGTTGCAAATACTCAGACAAAAGGAAGTATTCTTTCACAGTATGATGGGGGTTCCCAATCAGTGGGAAGAGGAAGTATCTCTTCGTTTCTCCTTTTTAATCCTACATTATACAGATAAAGAAAGAAAGGTCTGGGTTAATTAAATGACTAAGCTATAACAACAGTGAATATTTAGAAAAACTGGGTTAGTTCCATTCAGGAAAAAGTATAGAAGATTTGTAATCCAAATCCCAATTTCTATAATATTTATATAGTTAAGGAAAGAAAAAGTTTGTGATTGATAACTCCCCAGTTATAAAATGTTGTGATGATATTCTATCTACTAAAAATTTTAATTACTTAGTTACTTCTTTTAAGACTAGAACACTGAGAAATTAATGAGAGCAGAACAAGAAAGTCACTTAAATAACCACAGTATTTTTCTAATCTGTAAATGGACTTAAAATGTCTTTATGTTTTGTTTTCAGACACTTAGTCTCAAGACCATTTTAATAGGTAGATATTTATAATGCAAAATTGATGTCCTATGAATTAAGTGCACAATTCCTACTCCTGTCCCATAAAACAAATGGAAGGACATACAAGGGATTCACCCTGCCACTACTATCAACAAGACTCAATAATATACTCAACATAAACCTATCTCTTCTGTCTTATTGATTTTTAAAATCACACTCAGCCTACACATTCACTTTTTTCTTTAGAAGATGATGTCAACATATACAGCTGATAAAATGTACTAAGAAGCACTTTATAGTCTATAAATATGACCTATAGATAAATATTTGTAGGTGACTACAATCCCAGTTTTCAGTAATTTAATTTTTCTGTAATATTTCTAAGTATTACAACATTTCTACTTTTCTTGGTATTATAGTTTTCCCACTATTTTTAAAAATCTGAAATGTGATTCAAGTTTTGAGATATTTTCAGAAAGTCATGTTTTCCACTGAAATCCAATAACAAAACGTAATTTGGCCACAACCAAAACTTTCTCCCATCTTAAAATCCTTTTAAGGTATTAATAAGTTTCATTTCCCAGTTTTTAGGTTATTGTGTTACTAGTGAGGTAGAGTAGTATGAATTTCCTCCAGAGCCAGTGGCTCCCCTTTATTTCCAGAGGCTTCTGAAAATGTCATCTTGGAATTGAAGGGGTGACTTGGGCTTCTTAGGAAAAATGGTAATAAGAGATGTGTTGAGGGTATCTCATAAGCTTGAGCTACCATAACAACATACCACAGACTGGGTGGCTTAAATAAGTTATTTTCTCAGAGTTATGGATACCAGAAGTCCAAGATCAGGGTGCCAGCATCAAGGTTTCGATTTCTGATGTGAGCTCTCTTCCTGCCTTGCAAATAGCCACCTTCTCACTTTGTCCTCACATGGAGGGCTGGAGTTGGGGGTCAGAGAAGAGCAAGTTCTCTGATATCTCTTCTTGTAAGAGCACTAATCCCATCGTGAGGGTCCCAACCTTATTACTTCATCTAAACCTAATTATCCCCCAAAAGATGCCACCTCCAAATACCATTGCTTTGGGGGTTAGGATTTCACTGTATGAATTGAGGGAAACAAATTCAGTCCACAGCAAAGGGCTAAAGGGAGACAAGCACAGGCTGCAGGCCTGATTCTAGCCCTTCCCTGGATCCTGTCCATTTTCCACAGCATCCCTCCCTTTCTGGGTCAAATCCACTTTCTTAGGGTTGACCCCTCTTTCCAGATATTTTATTTTAACCAGGACATCCTCCCTCAATTATTCCACAGGGAAGAGACAAACTAGAAAAACCAAGAAATGTCATTCAACCAGTCCTGGTCTTTCCTCAGGTGAAATGCATCTGAAGACAAATTAGAAATGAAAATATTTCATTTGAAGAAGAAATATCACTATTAATACTGGTATTCCAGAACTATACAAAATAGCAATGCATATATTGTTAATGTCATCTTGTTCTACTACTCAACTACCATCTTTGTGCTACATTATTAACTATAGACACAAAGTAGGCATTAAACAAGTGTTAGCTCATGCTCCTCTCTCTTCCCCTCCCTTATATTCTGCTTCATTCCTTCATCCTACTTTGTCAAAGAGGCTCTTTGGAAATGCTTTCTGTGGAGCCAAAATCTTGGTAGTATTAAGTACTTATCTATTGTTATTAATTCCTCTATATCTAGAAAACTGTATGAGCTCTGCAATGCATTCCAAACTAAACACAAGTCAATTTTCATGCATGTACTTAAAAATATATATCTAGACCTCCTAAGAGATGAGTTAAAAACTTGATAAGAATAAATAGGTTTTGTACAGAATATGGCAAAGGTGATGGGATGCCAGTGCCATGATTATACTGTATTATATAAGATTCCATCTAAGTAACCCTGAATGAAAAAAAATTTTATTCAAGCAACAAAGGTTTACTGTATAGCACAGGGAACTACAGTCAATATCTTGTAATAACATATAATGGAAAATAATTTCAAAAATAACATACATGTGTATGTACAACTGAGTCACCTTGCTATGCACCCAAATAAAACATTGTAAGTCAACTACACATCAATAAAATATATATATTAAGAAAAAAAAATCTGTTACTTGTTAAAGAAATAAGCTGCCGTGATGTAAAGAATCATGTGGCAAAGAACTGTGGGTTACACCCATTTGCTGAGGGCAGCCCCCAGCTGAGATTCAGCAAGAGAATGGGGACCTTAGTTATGCGGCTACAAGGAAATTAATTCCGCTAACAATCTGAATGAGCATGGAAGCAGATTCTTTTTTACTCCAGCCTCCAGATGGGGATGCAACCTGGTCAACACCCTGATTTGCAGCTTTGTGAGATGAAACAGAAGATCTAGCTAAACCCTGCACAGACTTCTGACCTGTGGGAAATGTGAGATATAAAATGTGTGCTGATTAAAGCTACAGAATTTAACACACTACTGTCTCTCTAGATATGATAATTTATAACTATGGGCTTATATGAGCTTCAGTGGGCTCACAAATGTTTACCTAGTCCACCTTCACAAGAATGGTGCCTCTTTGAACTACAAACCAGGAAAGAAAGATAGCGCTAAGTCGTGTCCAACTCTTGCGATCCCATCAACTGTAGCCTGCCAGGCTCCTCTGTCCACGGGATACTCCAGGCAAGAATACTGGAGTGGGTTGCCATTTCCTTCTCCAGGGAAACTTCCGACCCAAGAACTGAACCCAGAACCTATGCCTAGTACTCATCCAACTAGGAATCTAACTCTAAGAAAATAAGGCAGAGAAAAACCAAGAGTTCCCTGTTTTATATGCCAAAACTCACATGCTAGTTTCCTGCATGCAGCAGAGAACTTTGGTATGTACAACTAACACCAGAGCTACCTACATTCTTCAGAGGATACCCTATTCTCTATCTGTTTTAGGCACCATTGTGAGAATACAGCCAGAGAAAACCAAAATCCTTCCATGGGATCCCATGGAGCAGGAGTCCCCAACTCTGGGATCTGATCTAATACCTGATGATCCAAAGTGGAGCTGATGCAATGGCAACAGAAATGAAGTGCACAATAAATGTAATGCACCTGAATCATCCTGAAACCATCGCCGCTCCCCTCCCACCCCTGTGCATGGAAAAACTGTCTTCTAGGAAACTGGTCCCTGGTGCCAAAAGGCTGGGGACCCCGGTACAGAGCATGAATAGAAGAGAAGCAATGGTGCTACCTCCAGAAAGCACTTGCAGTCCTGTCAAGTCAGGTATAGGAGTCAGGTGAGGTGTCAGCTACCCAAGCAACAAGTCTAGGGTGGAGGGGGATGTGGATTTGGAAGTAAATACCGAACTAATGGACCAGTGTGTGGAAGAAATTAGGTGTCAGACACACATTTCAAGTCTAAAAAAAAAAAAAAATCAAGTCTTAAAAAAAAAGGAATATAGGCTTTGGAATCAGACTGCCTAAGTCTGACTTAAAGTGGTCCGTGTGACTTTGGGGAAGTTACAACATTTCTCTAAGCATCAGATTGTTTTACCTGTAAAATCAGGATACAATAGTGCCTCTCTTACAGAGCTGTCATTATGATTAAGTGCTATTATACCTGAATAGCACTTAATATAATGCTTTTCACAGTGTGAACACTCAATACCTGCTAGTCTTATGAAAGTCCCTTAAGGTAATCCAAAGTAATGATTTTTGTTTGTACTGATGAGAATAAATGGGACTAATAAAGTGTATATTCCTCTGCCACCCAAAAATATCCTAAGAGGTGGGAAAATGTAACTGTCAGAATTTCTTGCTCAGTCTCCTTGTTTGGAAATTATAATAAGTTATATACCTCTATCAGAGAATAGAATCTAGCATCTTAATTTCCAAAATGAGGTAAGAAGGTTGTGTTTCACTCACCACAGAACCTCTAACAAGTGAAGGAAATGCTAACTTGGTGTAACCCAGGTGCAGCCTCACATCTTGGCAATGGGCTGCAAACAACTCTTCTATGTCTTCTCTTTTCTTCAAATGAACCATCAACTCAGAGGTCCCTAACATTATAAGAGGGCTAATTTCCTTCATTTTGAGGAAAAAATCATGGATCACCACAGTTTGCATGGTAAAAAGAAAATCAGGGAGAGTCTTTCAGAATCCTTTTTTTCTCCACTGTTGTCATCATGTTGCTTCCATCTTCCCTACTTTAAGAGGCATATGAGTCAATGTACTCTATGACAAAGACTATAAACCCAAAGACTATTTACCCTACCAGGCTTGTAAATTCTGCTAATCAGATGGATTCTGATAAAGCCAATGATTTAAACTTTTAAAACCTATTCCTTACCCCAACCTCAATTAAACAACAAAAATTTGGCCATATTTGAGATTCTTGCATGTGTGCGTGCCCGACTCTTTGGGCCCCATGGATTGTAGGCCACCAGGCTCCTCTGTCCATGGGAATTCTCCAGGCAAGAATACTGGAGTGGATTGCCATTTCCTTCTCCAGGAGATCTTCCTGACGCAGGGATTGAGCCCTCTCTCTTGAATCGCCTGCATTGGTAGGTGGGTTATTTGCCAGCTGAGCCACCAGGGTCAGTTTCTGTGTAACAACAGTGTGTTGGTCATACAACACAGTCTCAAGCAGGTATCTCACCATAAGGCCCAAGTTAACAGTGGTTCGGTTGTCCTGGTCTTTCATTAAAATGCTTTTTTAACATGAAATTCTTGTTTTAACTTTATAAGATGTTGGTTAAACAGGGATTTGCTTTACTGACAAAACTAAAATGTAGAATTAAATAAGTAAGGATTATATAAATTTTAAAATAAATATTTAAAATCATTAAAACTTACTTTAAGTAAAATGTTAAAAATTGTGTATGTTATACTTTTCCTATTTTCTTTCTTAAGAAATAAACTCTACTTAAAAAAAATCTGAATAACAGCTTAATACCTTGAAAGAGAAAGATGAGGTCCACAAAGTTAGAAGATAATGAGTTGTTCCAAAGAAATATTTTTCTGAAAGCCTTCTGAGGCAAAAATATATAATTCTTTAAAATATTATCCACTCAATACCTTGTAATCACCTCTAAATCTAATGGGACATAAGCGCATTTCATCAGAGATGAAATTCTTCAATGACTGCTAAAATGAGAATCAAAAAATTATTATAATCTAGTAGTTTGGCTTGCAGCAAGCATTAATCAGAAGTCATAATAAATCCACATGCTTCTTTAGACAGCACATTAGTCAAACAGTTTTCTATGATAACGACATTGACTAATGGGCTCTGAGTTAGAAGGGTCAATCATAAACTCATCAAATGCTTCATTTAATTTCTTAATTTGGACAAACACAATTTGTTTATGGGAAAGATATCAGGTGTTCGTGAATGAATAATGGCTATGAAACCAAACTCCATTAATCAGCTCATGATTACAAATGACTTAGAGATTGTTTATTCTAATTTCATTCATTTGGGTCAACAAAGAAAACATGAGCAAATGAAACCATTTGGAAAAAAATGGCACACTTATTTCTCCATATTTAATAAGGCAATGATAAATATTCTTTCAATAACTATATCAAAAGGACTTTATTACTCAGGTTGATACCATTTCTTTTTCAACTGAGTTGTTAATGCCTATGATTTATAAGGATAGGTAAGAAAAAACAAAACACAAAAAAACAAAGTAACACACTATTCAGTGCTACTAAAGTTCCACTCATTTTTTTTTTTTTTAAGTTCCACTCATTTTATAAGACTTCTTTCTGATTCCCTAAGTAGGTAGGTACTCCCATGTTTCCACTGCACTTTGTAACATTGCCTGATAACATTGTAGGGTCTTAATATTTGTAAAAGAGATGGATGGTTTTGTAGTACTAGGAATGGCAACCTTCTCCAGTATTCTTGCCTGGGAAATTGCACGGACCAAGGAGCCTGGCGGGCTATAGTCGATGGGTCGCAGAGTCAGACACAACTGAGCAACATACATTCGCTCATGTGCTATTACAAGTATTGTATCTGTTTCAAAATATTTTTAAAAATTAAAGAATAGTTGATTTACAATGTTGTCCCAATCTCTGCTGTACAGCAAAGTGATTCAGTTAAATACATATACACTTTGTAACACTCTTTTCCATTATGATTTTTCACAGGATATTCAATATAGTTTCTTGAACTATACAGGGACTCTATAATACTATACAGGAACTGTTTTGTTCCCTGTATAGTAGGACCTTTTTGTTCATCCATTCCAAATATAATAGTTTGCATCTACCAACGCCAAACCCCCAGTCCATTCCCTTCCCTCCCCCACTTCTCCTTGGCAACCATAAGGCTGTTCTCTTATGTCTGAGTCTGTTTCATAGATAGATTGATTTGTGCTGTATTCTAGATTCCATATGTAAGTGATATCATAAGATACTTGACTTTCTCTTTCTGACTTACTTTACTTGGTATGATAACCTCTAGTAGCAGGAAGTATTTGTTTACATGGTTCAGTCCGACACTAAACTCTGAGCTCCAAAGGGGCAGAAACAGCGTCTTAGGAATCTTTGCATTTCCATTGCTTAGTATAAGCCTTGGCACAACTTCTCTTCATTCAACAAATTCTAAAGAAAAGCACTATATCATATAAAATTCTGATTAAATAAATTTAGTGACAATAAAATTTGGAGATTCTCTGTTTTGAAAGTATCCAAAAACAGTCAATTAAGAAAGAAGCAACCGTTGTTTTTTAATTTCTAAAAGACAGCTCTTCTCCCTTTGCATTCTCCTTTCTTTTTCTGTTGTCATGGCACTGAGGGTGATGAGGCTTCTCACTGGGCTATCGGGGGCTGCTGACTGTTCCAGCAGCTATCAGGCACTTGCTGAATACACTTGATTTGTCCCTTGATCTATTCTGTGACCACCTCCACCCTGATCTAGCTACAAACTTCATGGGCGACACCAAATAGATTCTCTTGCCTTTCAGCTACTGTTTGGCTTTTGCTAACAGAAGACACTGGCGGTAGACCAATTAGAGGCAAGAGGAAAGAGGTAAGGTTTATTTCTTGCTGACCTAGGGGATTGGACAGTGGCTGCCTTTCTCTTCCGAAAGTACAACTTCTGTTGAGATGGCTCACTCTTATAATAAGCTGCCAAATGTTCTATGGCTGCTTTCTTCCCTTTCCCTTCTTAGGCCTAAGGCCTACAGGTGGGAAAGACTCACAGCTCTTGATAGGCCAGGAATCTTGATGATTCTTCTTAAACCTGCCCAACCCTTTAATAGTCCCTGCATTAAACTATCTGCTTATGCCTTTGAGTGTGGCATTTATTTCCTGCTGCTACCCTAAACGGAACACTTGCTTATCGTTGGCTCCCACGCTCCCTTCAAGAGGTTTGAGGTACAATCTATATACTACTACAATCAGTATTACACTATCAAGTTAGCTTAATATTGGCCCATCTTTTTTTGTCCTGGGGTGTTGGTCTCTACCATTATATCTCAGGTAACCCCATGGTAACGGTTTCTATTCATGACTTGGACTTTTAATCATGTCATACTGATGGGCTAATGAAGAAAGTTTCTGAATGTCTTATCTACTTCTGATTCTATCATTTCAGCTCTCAGTCCTGACCTGTTGAGTCCCAAGTTTCCAGATTTGGGAAAATAAAACATTTTTATTCATATAAAATAAAAATTCCTAACAAGTAAAAGACTATAATGAGTAGGCTACTTCATAAAGAAACTAACATATAAATAAACTAAAACTATCAGCTTATTTTTATAAATAAAATATATAGGATATAATTCATAAGCTCATTTATCTAAATACTTATCAGTTATAAATATCTTTTTGCCTTTTCATACTGTTCACGGGATTCTCAATGCAAGAATGCTGAAGTGGTTGCCATTCCCTTCTCCAGTGGATCACGTTTCGTCAGAACTCTCCACCATAATCCGTCCATCTTGGGTGGCCCTCATAGTTTCACTGAGTTAGACAAGGCTGTGATCCATGTGATCTGTTTCGTTAGTTTCCTATAATTCTGATTTTCATTTTGTCTGCCCTCTAATGGATGAAGATAAGAAGCTTGTGGAAGCTTCCTGATGGGAGGGACTGGCTGTGGGGAAAACTGAGTCTTGCTCTGGTGGGCAAGGCCAGCCTCAGTAAATCTTTAATCCAATTTTCTGCTGATGGGTAGGGCTGTGTTCTCTCCCTGTAGTTTGGCCTAAGGCCAAAGTATGGTAGGGGTAATGACCTCCTTCAAAAGGACTTATGCCAGCATACCACGGCTCCCAGGACTGTTGTGGTCAGTACCCCTGACCCCAAGGCAGACCACTGTCAACCCACAACTCTGCCAGAGACTCCTAGACACTCACAGCCTAGTCTGGCTCAGTCTCTTGAGGGGTCACTGTTCCTTTCACCTGGGTCCTGCTGCACACAGGTTTTGTTGTGCCCACCAAGAATCTGTTTCCCCAGAAGTTCTGTAATTAAATCCCACTGGCCTTCAAAGTAAAATTCGCTGAACTGAATAAAGCAGCACAAAACAAACTGTGGAAAATTCTGAAAAAGATGGGAATACCAGACCACCTTACCTGCCTCCTGAGAAATCTGTGTGCAGGTCAAGAAGCAACAGTTAGAACCAGACATGGAACAATGGACTGGTTATAAATTAGGAAAGGAGTATGTCAAGGCTGTATATTGTCACCCTGCTTATTTAACTTCTATGCAGAGTACATCATGCAAAATGCTGGGCTGGATGAAGCACAAACTGCAATCAAGATTGCCAAAAGAAATATCAATAACCTCAGATATGCAGATGACACCACCCTAATGGCAGAAAGCGAAAAAGAACTAAAGAGCCTCTTCATGAAGGTGAAAGGAGAGAGTGAAAAAGCTGGCTTTAAACACATTCATAAAACTAAGATCATGGCATTCAGTCCCATCACTTCATGACAAATAGATGGGGAAACAATGGAAACAGTGATAGACTTTATTTTCTTGGGCTCCAAAATCACTGCAGATGGCGACTGCAGCCATGAAATTAAAAGACGCTTGCTTCTTGGGAGAAAAGCTGTGACACACCTGAACAGCATATTAAAAAACAGAGACATTATTTTGCTGACAAAGGTCTGTACAATCAAAGCTTTGGTTTTTTCCAGTAGTCACGAATGGACGTGAGTGCTGGACCATAAAGAAGGCTGAGTGATGAAAAACTAATGCTTTTGAACTGTGGTGCTGAAGAAGACCTGAGAGTCTCTCGGACTTCAAGGAGATCAAACCAGTCCATCCTAAAGGAAATCAACCCTGAATATACAATGGAAGAAATGACGTTGAAGCTGAAGCTCCAATATGTTGGCTATCTGATGCAAAGAACTGACTCATTTGAAAAGACCCTGATGCTGGGAAAGATTGAAGGGAGGAGGAGAAGGGGATGACAGAGGACGAGATGGATGGATGGCATCACCAACTCCACGGACATGAGTTTGAACAAGCTCCAGGAGTCGGTGATGGACAGGGAAGCCTGGCATGGTGCAGTCCATGGGGTCGCAAAGAGTCGGACACGACTGAGTGATTGAACAACATTTATAAACACTTCTCACTTACAGAATACATTCCATCAAGTTTTTTTTAATATTAAATATATTATAAAAAGGCATTCCCAAGTACCTGTACCTCTGGGGAATGCAGTTTCATGATTTAAATCTCTAGAGCTAACCTGTTAAACTTCTATTATGTAAATTACTTGTTTCTGATTAATATGTTTCTACAATGCATTATAAATTTATATACTGTCTTTAAAGTTTTCCATTGTAAAAGAAAAAATTTTTAAAAATCAAATGAATATAGAAAAGTAAAAATAAAGGCACACAACCACTACCATTACTCTCTTCCTCATCACAGTGTGGTGGATATTTTTCCAAGGCTTTGGCTTTTTCCATACCCATTCATTTTAAACATATCAAAGTATATGCATGCACATGAATTACAAAAATACATACTTGTCATCATCTTTTACTTTGCTTCTGCATGGTGCTCCCCCCCTTTAATAATTTCATAGACATCCTTCTTTATTAGTCAACATATACAGCCTTTTGCTTGATTTTCACTTCTTAAACAGAGTATTGTTGAAATCCCTTCATCCTTTCCTTGATAACTTAGAGCATCATAATGAACACTGAAACATTAAGTAAAATATGAGATGTAAAACAACAATGGCTTCACAGGGGGCCTATCAGAACAATTCTGATATTTACAAGGTAAATATCGTATGGTTACTAAGGGTGGAGCCAGCCTTAGCCAACAGTATTACTAAGGGGGCTGGCTGTGCCAAAAAGACCAGTTATTCAGTTAGAGAGTTTGGGCTCTGGGCCATGTCAGCCTAACCTTTGAAACAGGGTAAGGCTGGAGATTGAATTCAACCAAATAAGCAATGAATCAATCAATTATGTAATGCAATAATGACTGGATAAAATCTCTAGACACTGAAACAGGTGAGTTTCCTGGCTGTTAATACACAAAGATTATGTCACACACTGATGCCAGATGGTTACACATCCTGAGGAAGATAGGAACTTCCTTTAGAATCCTCCTAGACTTGGTCCTGTGTGCTTCTTCCATTGGCTGGTTCTAATTTGCATCATTTCCCTGTTAATAAATGTGACCATGAGAATAATAGCTTTCAATGACTTTTCTAAGTCTTTCTTTCTGGTGAAATATCATCAAATCAGAGAAAAACCTCTGGAACTCCATTGGGATCAGAAGTCTTGAACAGATTGGGCAGTCTGGAGGACTATGTCTGTAACCTGAGTTTGCCTAACTGCAGGAATTTCTTTAAGCTTAAAAACAATGAAAGATGAATAAAAAGAATATAGTTAAGTAAAATTAACTACAGCCACTATGAAGACAGTATGGAGGTTCCTTAAAGAACTAAAAAAAGAACTACCATCAGTTCAGTTCAGTTGCTCAGCTGTCTGACTCTTTGTGACCCCATGGACTGTAGCATGCCAGGCCTCCCTATCCATCACCAACTCCCAGAGTTTACTCAAACTCATGTTCATTGAGTCGGTGATGCCACCCAACCATCCCATCCTATGGCATCCCCTTCTCCTCTTGCCTTCAATCTTTCCCAGCATCAGGGTCTTTTCCAGTGAGTCAGTTCTTCACATCAGGTGGCCAAAGTACTGGAGTTTCACCTTCAACATCAGTCCATCCAATGAATATTCAGGACTGATTTCCTTTAAGATGAATTGGTTGGATCTCCAACACCACAGTTCAAAAGCATCAATTCTTTGGCACTCAACTTTCTTTAGAGTCCAACTCTCACATCCATACATGACCACTGGAAAAACCACAGCCTTGACTAGATGGACCTTTGTTGACAAAGTAATGTCTCTTCTTTTCAATATGCTGTCTAGGTTGGTCATAACTTTTCTTCCAAGGAGTAAGTGTCTTTTAGTTTCATGGCTGCAATCACCATCTGCAGTGATTTTGGACCCCCCAAAAATAAAGTCAGCCACTGTTTCCACTGTTTCTCCATCTATTTTCCATGAAGTGATGGGACCAGGTGCCATTATCTTAGTTTTTTGAATGTTGAGCTTTAAGCCAACTTTTTCACTCTCTTCTTTCACTTTCATCAAGAGGCTCTTTAATTCTTCTTCACTTTCTGCCATAAGGGTAGTGTCATCTGCATATCTGAGGTTATTGATATTTCTCCTGGGAATCTTGATTCCAGCTTGTGCTTCCTCCAGCCCAGCGTTTCTCATGATGTACTCTGCATATAAGTTAAATAAGCAGGGTGACAAGATACAGCCTTGACGTACTCCTTTTCCTATTTGGAACCAGTCTGTTGTTTCATGTTCAGTTCTAACTGTTGCTTCCTGACCTGCATACAGATTTCTCAAGAGGCAGGTCAGGTGGTCTGGTATTCCCATCTCTTTCAGAATTTTCCACAGTTTCTTGTGATCCACACAGTCAACGGCTTTGGCATAGTCAATAAAGCAGAAATAGATATTTTTAGGGAACTCCCTTGCTTTTTCAATGATCCAGCGGATGTTGGCAATTTGATCTCTGGTTCCTCTGCCCTTTCTAAATCCAGCTTCAACATCTGGAAGTTCACAATTAACGTATTGCTGAAGCCTGGCTTGGAGAATTTTGAGCATTATTTTGCTAGTATGTGAGATGACTGCAATTTTGCAGTAGCTTGAGCATTCTTTGGCATTGCCTTTCTTTGGGACTGGAATGAAAACTGACCTTTTCCAACTCTGTGGCCACTGCTGAGTTTTCCAAATTTGCTGGCATATTGAGTGCAGCACTTTCACAGCATCATCTTTTAGGATTTGAAATAACTCAACTGGAATTCCATCACCTCCACTAGCTTTGTTCATAGTGATGCTTCCTAAGGCTCACTTGACTTCACATTCCAGGATGTCTGGCTCTAGGTGAGTGATCACATTATCATGATTATCTGGGTCGTGAAGATCTTTTTTGTACAGATCTTCTGTGTATTCTTGCCAACTCTTCTTAATATCTTCTGCTTCTGTTAGGTCTGTACCATTTCTGTCCTTTACAGAACCCATCTTTGCATGAAATCTTCCCTTCGTATCTCTAATTTTCTTGACGAGTTCTTCAGTCTTTCCCATTGTATTGTTTCCTCTATTTCTTTGCACTGATCAGTGAGGAAGGCTTTCTTATCTCTCCTTGCTATTCTTTGGAACTCTGCAATCAAATGGGTATAACTTTCCTTTTCTCCTTTGCCTTTTGCTTCTCTTCTTTTCACAGCTATTTGTAAGGCCTCCTCAGACAGCCATTTTGCTTTTCTGCATTTCTTTTTTTGGCAGATGGTCTTGAACCTCCTTCTATACAATATCATGAACCTCCATTCATAGTTCATCAGGCACTCTGTCTATCAGATCTTGTCCCTTAAATCTATTTCTCACTTCCACTGTTTAATCGTTAGGGATTTGATTTAGATCATACCTGATTGGTCTAGTGGTTTTCCCTACTTTCCTCAATTTAAGTTTGAATTTGGTAATAAGGAGTTCATGATTTGAGCCACAGTCAGCTCCCAGTCTTGTTTTTGCTGACTGTACAGAGCTGCTCCATCTTTGGCTGCAAAGAATATAATCAATCTGATTTCGTTGTTGACCATCCGGTGATGTCCATGTGTAGAATCATCTCTTGTGTTGTTGGAAGAAGATGTTTGCTATGGCCATTGCATTCTCTTGGCAGAACTCTATTAGCTTTTGCTCTGGTTCGTTTTGTACTCCAAGGCCAAATTTGTCTGTTACTCCAGGGATTTCCTGACTTCCTACTTTTGCATTCCTACTTTTAGTGAAAAGGACATCTTTTTTGGGTGTTAATTCTAAAAGGTATTGTAGCTCTTCATAGAACTGTTCAACTTCAGCTTCTTCAGCATTACTGATCGGGGCATAAACTTGGATTACTGTGATATTGAATAGTTTACCCTGGAAACGAACAGAGATCATTGTGGCTTTTTTGAGATTGCATCCAAGTACTGCATTTTGGACTCTTTTGTTGACTATGATGGCTACTCCATTTCTTCTAAGGGATTCTTGCCCACAGTAGTAGGTATAACGATCATCTGAGTTCAATTCACCCATTCCAGTCCATTTTAGTTCGCTGATTCCTAAAATGTCAACGTTCACTCTCTGTTTCACCACTTCCAATTTGCCTTGATTCATGGACCTGACATTCCAGGTTCTTATGCAACATTGCTCTTTACAGGATAGGACCTTGCTTCCATCACCAGTCACATCCACAGCTGGGTGTTGTTTTTGCTTTGGCTTTTTCTTTTCATTCTTTCTGGAGTTATTTCTCCACTGATCTCCAGTAGCATACTGGACACCTACCAATCTGGCGAGTTCATCTTTCAGTGTCCTATCTTTTTGCCTTTTCATACTGTTCATGGGGTTCTCAAGGCATGAATACTGAAGTGGTTTGCCATTCCCTTCTCCAGTGGACCACATTTTGTCAGAACTCTCTACCATGACCTGTCTGTCTTGGGTGGCCCTACACGCCATGGCTCATAGTTACATTGAATTAGACCAGGCTGTGGGCCATGTGAACTACCATATGATCCAACAATCCCACTCCTGGGCATATACTTGGGAAAAAAAAAAAACATAATTCAAAAAGATATGTGTACCCTAATGTTTATTGTAACACAATTTATAATAGTCATGACACAGAAACAATGTAACTGACTATCAACTAAGGAATGGATAGATAAGGTACATATATATAATGGAATATTAGTCAGCAATAAAAAAGAAGAGGATCATGCTACTTGTGGCAACATGGATGAACCCAGATATTGTCATACTGAGTGAAATAAGTTAGACACAGAAAGACAAATACCATATGATATCTCTTACATGTGGGATCTAAAAACAGAGGGTACAAATGGACTTATTTACAAAACAGAAGTAGAGTCATGGATATAGGAAACAAATTTATGGTTACTAGGGAATGGGGAGGAGGAATGAATTGGGAGATTAGGATTGACATATATACATTACTGGGTTTCCCTGATGGCTTAGCAGTAAAGAATCTACCTGCAATGCAGGAGCCACAGGAGATGTGAGTTTAATCCCTGGGTCAGGAAGATTCCCTGGAGGAGGGCATGGCAACCTGTTTAAGTATTCTTGCCTGGAGAATACCACGGACAGAGGAGCTTGGCAGGTTACAGTCCATAGGGTTGCAAAGAGTTGGACATGACTGAGCAACTAAGTGTTTGTCTCTGTGTGTGTGTGGTTTGAGCTAACGGCAATCAAAACCCTGTAGGTTCAAGAGAAACTACTGCCTCTCTCTTAATTACCTAGAAGAAATTAAAAGAGGATTTTACCCAGAAGAGAGTTGCTATGGGAGATAATTTTATCTAAATGTGAAACCATCTATGTGGCAGGGCAAAGATTTAAAAGCATTTCAATTATTTCCTCTTCGTATTGTCTTGTGAATGACCCTACTGTCCTTGGAAGCCTCAAGTCCCTAGCCTATTCCTTAACTCAGGATGGCACATATGTCTTTTACCTTTCTGCTTATGAACTTTTTGCATATGTGGGGGTTTATGACTATCTCATGTGTTCTCTTTTTTGTTTTTTAATTGGAGGCTAATTACTTTACAATACTGTAGTTGTTTTTGCCATACATTGACATGAATCAGCCACGGGTGTACATATGTTCCCCATCCTGAACCCCCCTCCCACCTTCCTCCCCATCCCACCCCTCAGGGTCATCCCAGTGCACCAGCCATGTGTTCTCGTATGTACACGAGAGAACATGTGTATCGATAATAAATGTCTCATATCAATTTAAGCAGACAGGAGAACCTAGAAGGGGAGAGGAAAGCTTTCTTTCCCTACAACACTAGCCTGGAGATTCTGCATGGTATAAAATTTCCCAAAAAGTCTGATTGATCCTTTCTATATCAGGATTTGCTATAGAGGAAAATCTGGTATACTTGGTTAAAAACTATAGGTCCAGATATCTGGAGATGAGCTTTCCTTTCTGCCTGAGGGATGGGGACTGGGGGAGCAAACATAGAGGGACATCCTAGATTTTCTTTCCTCTCCTCCCATTTTTCTTTTGTCACACTCTACCTCTCTACATGTGTAAATCTACCCACCTACAAATTCTAAGTTAAATGATAGCTCCATAGGAAGCTAGCCCTGGTTTAGGATATTTTGTGAATTGCATCACATCCAAATAGGACAAATTGAAATGAGCTGTACAGATAATATGTACCTCTACTCGTTCACAACCAAAGAGTAAAACACCCAATCCACTTGAGTACTGGGATAACCAACCTATTCACCCTATATTCACAAGGAAGAAAACAGTATTATCAATGTGCATATAATTATGCTGCTTCAGTGTTTTCTTATAGGAACAAGTAATCATAAAGTGTTAGCAGTATCTTCCATTATTATTCCCAGAATAATGGTGAACAATGAGCAAAGTACTATTGAAAATTGTTGGAGAAATGACTATTTAACCACATATTCACCATTTTCAGGAATAAAAAGAATCTAAACTTATTTTTAACTCCCAGCTTAAGATTTAACTTCAATGGTATATAAATGCACATTTACAAATGCTACCAGTGACATCATTCATTTATGCAACCACCTATTAATAAACAAAGGCTTCTAATAAATACCAGGGTATTTTGCTAGCTACTGGGAAATACAAAGTTGGTAGCCCTTACCTAGAGGGGCTTATTACTTAATAGAGGGAATCATGTGTGTAAATAATTCTAATAAAGTATTTATAAGTGCTATGAATCAAGTTAACACATATAAAACAAAATTTCCGAAAAATCTATTAACAACAGAATATAAAAAGAATCACTTTGCTGACAAAGGTCCATATAGTCAAAGCCATGGTTTTTCCAGTAGTCACACACGGATGTGAGAGTTGAACCATAAAGAAGGCTGAGCACCCAAGAACTGAAGCTTTCAAACTGTGGTGCTGGAGAAGACTCTTGAGAGTCCCTTGGACAGCAAGGAGGGCAAACTAGTCAATCCTAAAGGAAATCAACTCTGAATATTCATTGGAAGGACTAATGCTGAAGCTGACGCTCCAATACTTTGGCCACCCGATGCGAAGCCAACTCATTGGAAAACATCCTGATGCTGGAAAAGACTGAAGCAAAAAGGAGAAGAGGGAGACAGAGGATGAGATGGTTGGATGGCATCACCAACTCAATGGATATCACTTTGAGCAAACTCTGGGAGATTTGAAGGACAGGGAACCTGGCGTGCTACAATCAGTTCACAGGGTCGCAAAGAGTCAGACACAACCCTGTGACTGAACGTCAACAGCAACAACAACATCATGTCCAAATGGTGTTTATCCCAGGAAACTAAATAAGATTGGTTTAACATTTGAAATCAACCAATGGAATTCAACATATCACTACTAAGAAAGAAAATATGATCATCTCAAAAAATGCTGAAATGGTATTTGACAAAATTAAACATTCATTCCTGATAAAAACTCCAAGCAAACTAGGAATAGAAGAATAATCCTCCAATTTGAAAAGGGCATCTACTCTACAGTTTACGTCCTGCTCAATGGTAAAAGACTAAATACCCTCTGCCTAAGATCAGGAACAAGTGAAGGACAGCCAGTCTCACCACTTCTATTCAAAATTGTGGCTGGAGGGCCCAGCTAAAGTGATAAAGCAAGAACAAGAAAGAAAGGCACTCAGATTTGAAAGGAAAAAAAAAAGCTTGCCTTAGTCATAGATGATATGATTGCCTATGTAGAAAATTTCAAAGAATCGTATATAAAAAATCCACAGAGTTTAACAAAATTACAGGATATAAATTTATTATTCAAAATGGAATTGTATTTTATATACTATCAATGAACAACTGGAAATTGAAACTGAAACAAAAAATCTAATGTTCACAATGGTACCCCAAAACATAAAACACTTAGGAATAAGTCTAACAAAATACATGCAAGATCAATATGCCAAAAACTACATAACTAATGAAAGAAATCAAAGAAGAACTGGAGGTAGAGAGCTGTACCATGTTCATGGGTAGAAGATTCAATACTGTTAATATGTCCATTCTCTCCAAACTGATTTGTAAAGTCCACATTTCAAGAGTTAACAAAGAGTTAGAGTAATCATGGAAATGTGGTATTGTCAAAAAATGGATAGACATACAGACCAATGGAATAGAATAAAACCTAACCCTAACCCAAACCCAAAACAGATCTAGTTATATGTGGTCAAATCATATTTTACAAAGGTACGAAGATAATTCAGCTGAGGGAAACTATCTTAATAGCAAATGATACTGAGACCATTAGATACCCATATGCAAAAAAAAGAACCTCAACCCACAGCATATACAAGAAATAATTTTAAATGGATTATAGATCTAAATGTAAAATCTGAACTATGAAAATTCTAGAACAAAACATATTAATAAAAGCAAATCTTTGTGTTCTTTGGTTAGGCAAAAATTTTTTAGATATGACATTAAAAGCACACTATATAAAAGAAAAAAACAGATAAACTGAAATTCAACACATTGGTGGTAAGGAAGAGTTTACAACAAAGGGAAATGGGGATAGTATGAGAGATGATAGAATTGTTCTACATCTTGATGCTGGGTGTTGTTACACAATTGCTTCCATTTGTCAAAAATCAAAGAACTGTCCCTTAACAGGGTGTAATGCACTATATGTAAATAATTAATTTAAAAAAAAAAAAAAACACATTGCTTAGAAAACAGCCAAAGGAATTCCCTGGCAGTCCAGCTGTTAGGACTCCATGCTCTCACTGCCAAGGGACTGGGTTCAATCCTTGGCTGGGGAACTAAGATCCCACATTGTGAACATTAGATTTTTTGTTTCAGTTTCAATTTCCACGGTTTAATTAAATTAACTAATTAATTAATTTAAAAAAGAAAATAGCCAAGTTATAGACAATGAGAAAATACTGACAAACTACATATCTGATATGTATTCAGAACATAAAAATAACTCTACAAGCCAATAATACAAGCAATTCCTTTTAAAAATGGGCAAGAGATAAAAGCAGATACCTTACAAAAGTACACAAATGACAAATGATTTTACAAAAGATGCCCAATCTCATTATTCACCATAGGAAAGCACACTAAAGTCAATGAAGTATAACACATTTAATTAAATAGCTGAAATTAAACAGAAGAAAAACAAAAAACAACACCATCAAGTGATGTTAAGGATGGGGAACAAATGGGACTTTCATACTTTGCAGTGGAAACAAAGAATGGTACACTCACTTTGGAAAACAGTTTGGGATTAAAGTTAGACCTATGAAGTGAAGTGAAGTCGCTCAGTCGTGTCTGACTCTTTGCAACCCCATGGACTGTAGCCTACCAGGCTCCTCCCTCCATGGGATTCTCCAGGCAAGAGTACTGGAGTGGGTTGCCATTTCCTTCTCCAGGGGATCTTCCCGACCCAGGGATTGAACCTGGGTCTTTCCAGGCAAACGCTTAACCTCTGAGCTACCAGGGAAGAAACCTATATTTATTATTAACCAAGGAATTCCACTCTAAGTATTTACTCAAGAGAAATGAAACTATGTGTTCACACAGACTTATATTCAAACGTCCATAAAAGTTTTACTTACAAAAACAAACTGCAAACAACCTCTCTGTCCACCAAGTACTAAATGCATAAGCAAACTGATATAGACAATGGAATACTACTACAATGGAATACTACTACAATGGAATACTACTCAGCAATAAAGAGAACTAACTGATGCTCACAAAAATATGTACAAATCTAAAAAGCATTATGCCAAGTGAAAGACTAGTGACACAAAAGTCTACATACTGTATGATTCCACTTATATGGCATTTTGAAAATAACAAAACCATAGGGACATAAAGAAGATTAGTGGTTGCTAAAGTCCGAGAAGAGAAGAGAGAATTGACTTCAAAGGTGTAAAAGGAGTTTTTTGGAGTAATATGAATGTCCTTTATTAAAAACTTTGGTGGTAGTCACACAATTCTACGTATTTGGCACAACTTATCAAATTTCATACTAAATGGTGGGGGGGAATTTTAAGGTGTTTAAATTAAATCTTTTCTACATCTCTTTAGGTTTTATTCACAGCTACAATTATAAAATAAAGACAAGCCAATTAAAACAAAAACACCTTAACCTCACCATCTAGAAACTATAATCACCATAAGCATTTTGATGTAAATCAACAAGGTATTTTTCAATATAATAATGAACCGTTGGTCAAAATTAAAACAAGATCAGAGCCTTCATACTGTTCAGGAATCTCCGGTTTTTGAATTCCAAAATAGATCATAAATATATTTCTACTTCAATAAATATATTTTGTGCTATGATTCTCCTAGTTGTAAGTGAACATCAAGAATTTCTACCTTGTGATGCCTTTTAGTTGTCATTATTTCCATACTTTTAAAATTTATTTATAATATTTGAAAAATGTATTTCTAATAGTCATATATGACTATTTAATTCACAGTTCTTAGATTCTCTAAGGAATGTATTTTCTAGTTTTGCTATATATAATTAAAAGAAATTCTTTATAAAAATTGAACAAAATCTTAATTTTTATGGGATGATAGAACAATTAAAAATAAGTTAACATTAAATAAATATTAAAAGCTTTTTTGGAAGAGGGTTTGTTATCATCAACTCTTCATAAATTTAGGGGAAGATGCTGTACTCACACACAAAAAGGACCACTCTATTTAAACAGTTTTTTTTTTTTTTAATGAAAGAAAAAAGAAACCCCAGGGTCTAAAATGTAATGAGTGATCCTATTAGTTCCACCAGACTAAAATCATACAGTCTACGTATGTGGTCTTTTCAGCCACATCTGTCATGAACCATTTTTACATCACAAAATGCAAAATACTGAGCACTGATTTACTAGTTGAGACCTGGGAAAGTATCCATCGTTTGATTTCCCTGAAAAGAAAATTTGCTTATAGGAAGACAGGCGAAAGTTCTTTGCAAATCACACTCAGAAATTACATATTTTAGAACCAAATCTTAATATAATTCAAGCAAAGAGAAAAAAACAAACAATGAAGTAAAAGATTAAATAAAATGGAAAACAAAAGAAATCTCAATCATGACTTTCTTAAAATCCAAACATTTTGCTAGGCTAGGAAACATGGATCAATTATTTAAAATATTTATAATACATGAAAATGAATAAACATGCTTTCCACATAGTAGATGCTCAATAAATGGCATTCTTCTTTAAATACTTCATGAAATGCATATTTATTGAGCAATTTTATATACTTATCTGATATTCCTATTTTCAAACCTCTCAGATACAAACAATTTAAGTGGAACTAAAATGAAATTTTTACTTAACCTAAAATGTATAGTATAGAAGTTTTAAATTAATTATTTCTTTGACTTATCTGAAATCTATTAATGACTTTTTGGGTACTTTTTTTATATAATGTTACTTACTCTCATAAAAACAGACCTATAATTTCCCTTATAGGAAAATGTTGGTTAACATTTCAAAGTTTTAATGGCTTAAATATTAAAGGGAGCTTAATTTAAAAAAAAAACTCACACATAATTCTGTGTTAGGTAGATTATTTACCAGGATTCTAAAACCATTGAAAAAGAAACTGCATACTTGATATACAAGCAAACATCCAAATGTTATACATTTGTCAGTCTTTCAATAATGAAATCTGGGGAAAAATAAATTCACAGACACCCAAGTGAATTGGCAACTGTAAGTGACAGAAGCCCTTCTAAATCCTCTGTTTACACTGGGGATTAGTGGAGTAGATTTTGAGTTGCAAACTGAACAGTCCATGGTCAAGGGAACCTGCTCCCCGTCAGCCCGCAGGGCATAAGGACAAAGCACAGTCCTGGTAGGAAGTGACCCATAAACATATTCCTACCCAGGATTTATACAAAGCCAGTCTGCCTCACAGAAACTCCATATGACCATTAACTGGCCTGCAAGGCCTGCCAGGAGGCCTAATTACAGGTCTACAGAGCCCAATAACAAAAGCTGAAGGGCTTTAGCCTAGGGATGATCTGCTTTATACTGACTTGAGAGAGTCCATATAGAGAACCCAAAAGAAAGAGTTTTAGCTTTAAAATTCTCCTCAGAGACCCAGCATTGTACTCGAGTCTAGAAAGCCCACATGCAACATACTTCAGCTAGGCTTAAACATACCACTCTCTCAAAATTAACATTCAACTACTGTCTGCTTAACATCTGCTCAAACATGGCAAGTTGCTGTGATATTGTTAGACTCTAACTGATAGCTTTCTTCTTATTAAATATTATTAGGGATAAATAATGGTCATTCAAATATAAATGTGTAATTGATGCTAAAACAAGTAATATATTTTTAAAATGCAATTTACTTAATTCTTTTAGGAAGTACTAGTATCATTTTGAATTAACACAAAACTCAAAATCATGCTCATTATTGGAAACTGGGAGTTAACACTATCAATTAGATTTGGCATTAAAGCTATTAAATTTTATGTAAAATTTCTCAAGGAATATGATTTTGCAGAAACTAATTTGATGAAAAAAAGATTTTAATCAATGCCCAAGCCAATAAAACTATTTAAGGTTTTATATATTTGTTTCTTTTAAAATGCACATAAATTCTTAATTTTTGATAACTTCTTCTAACTATATATATGCTGGTACAAGGAGAATGCTTGGCTCAATATTTCTTCTTCAATTACCTCATAATGCCATTCTGGTAATGCCATAAAAAAACTACTCCCACTCCTTCGGGCTAATGTTTATAGAATGTTCAGTGATATGTTAACTGTTCTAAACACTTTATTATATTAATTTCTTTAATTTTGATAAAACTCTAAAGGTACATATTTTTATTCCCATTTCTTAAATGAAAAAAATGAGGTTCAGCAAACTTGAACAATTTTCCCATGGTTTCATCAGTAAATAATGGATCTGGGAATAGTACACAGGCTTAAGAATGTGACCATCATTCTATACTGCCTTTCATATAATTGCTAACATTTACTGAATGATTACTACATACCAGGCACTGTCCTAAGTGTTTTACAAATGTTAACACATTCAAAGTATATAACAACCCCATTAGTTATGTATTATTAATGTCTCCATTTCATAGACAAGAAAATAAAGAAGAGCAAAGGTTCCCCTTTGCTCAAGCTCACAAAGTTAGCTGGTGGATGAAGCTGGATATGAATCTAGACTACCAAGCAGAAGCCTACATGGGGAGAAGAGAAGTCTGAAAACTATTTATACAACATAGAAGTCTTTTAAATCACTTGTTCTGATTTTTAGGTTTGCTGTACCTGAAAGTCTTTCTCACAATAAATCCATCTATTTATTGGAGTCAGAGATCAGTGGTCAGAATCCTATGGAGCAAAACCTCTGTTAACTTTAAATGAGGGTGGCAGAATGACTTTCTATGCTTGGCAGAAACAGTACAACATTGTCATGGCAATCTCGTTTGTAATTCTCAGAACTACAAATATTTAAATCTAGACTGGACTTCAGAGAAGTATTGGGACTTCCAAGATTACATGGTTATGAAGAGAAAGGGTTAGGACTTGGCTTCCAGGTACATAATGGATAATTAACAGAAGAAAATCCAAGGTTAACACACAGAAGAACTGGGATGAAGTGAGGAGCTTTTGGCTTATTCCTAAAAACAACTTTCCTCAATACAGTGTTCATATGTGTGTAACTCTGTGTTTTATAATACCTAATTAGCTTCTATCATAAGGGTCACTGAAATGCATGTCCATAGTTAGGGTGAAGACTAAAACATTGGTAATCCTAGAACATTGCCCTCAGTTTTTTCAAAGTTATCAGAAATATAGCTACTATGCATGCATGCATGCTAAGTTGCTTCGGTCGTGTCTAACTTTTTGCACCCCTAGGGACTATAACCTGCCAGGCTCCTCTGTCCATGGGGTTCTCCAGGTAAGAATACTGGAGAGGGTTGCTATGCCCTCCTTCAGGGGATGTTCCTGACCCAGGGATTGAAACCATGTCTCTTACGTCTCCTGCATTGGCAGGTGGGTCTTTACTACTAGGGCCACCTGGGAAGCCCTATAGTTAACTGCTGCTGCCGCTAAGTCGCTTCAGTTGTACCCGACTCTGTGCGACTCCATAGACGGCAGACTCCCCTGTCCCTGGGATTCTCCAGGCAAGAACACTGGAGTGGGTTGCCATTTCCTTCTCCAATGCGTGAAAGTGAAAAGTGAAAGTGAAGTCGTTCAGTCGTGTCTGACTCCTAGCGACCCCATGGACTGCAGGCTACCAGGCTCCTCCATCCATGGGATTTGCCAGGCAAGAGTACTGGAGTGGGTTGCCATTGCCTTCTCTGCCTATAGTTACTATAAGCATCCTATTAAGGAAAAGAACTTATTCTGACTAAAACTTTAATCTTTTTGCATTATCAATTACAAAACAACTGATTTCAGAATCAAAGGCTTGCTTGAGGACTGAAAATATTTTATTGTGAGGTAATTATAGCATTATGTCTAACAAAACTAGATAATGTATTTGGTAATTTTTCTATCACCCTTCTTTCGCTCAACATAATGCAGGGATTTAATCTATGGACAAAAATAGCTAGGGAATCAGAAATCACGGGATTTCAGTCCTGGTTTACTCATCTATTAGCTATATGATCTTCTACAAGTCATTTAAGCTTTCAGGATATTTGTGAAATAGAGTTAATTAGCTCTCCATGCAGTGATGTGAGTCAAATGATAAAAGAATTATAAAAGTGCTTTGAAAACTATGAAGCACAATAAAAAGGGTTGAAGATATTCAGAAAATAAAATATTACACAGAAATTTTATGATAAACACAATTTACCATACATGCATTAAAGTAATTTCCATTTCTCTTATAAAATTAGAGATATAATTTTAAAGGTTGCAATGTCAATAATTCTATTAAAAGTAAAATATTAATGAGATTTTTAGAGAAATTTATGTCTTAAAACTAATGTGAAAAGTGTCATTTTTTTTCAGTGATGAAAATATTTCTGTTTTGGAAAAGTCTATCCTCTAAATTCTCCTTCAGACCTATGAGCATACCTGGCATTAGATGATGTTGTGTTTTTGTGAAAAATAAAATAATGTTTGGATTGGTGCTAACAAGTCAAACAACAGTGACAGCAAAAGAGATTGAGACATATTTAGGTAAACTCATTATCTTCCTTCTTCCTCCACATGATTATGTGGGATAATCATGTTTCATTATCTCTTCTGTCATGTAGTACCTTAGCATTTAAGATTAAAAAGTTAGATTATTGCCATATATCTTCTACTTTTGAAACCAGGGAACTTCTTAATTTATTTATTTAAAATCCACCAAACAATGGTTTAAATGAGCACACCAGCATCCAAAGGCTTAATTTGCAGTTATTCAGAACATTATTTCACAAACTAATACACCAAAGATTAATAGCTGGAATTCTATTTGGTGTAGTACCACTCATTATAGGCATTGTAAGAAGTCCTGGGAAAGATTCAGAAGTTTCAGACATAGTTCCTGACCTTAAAATGTTTTATTTCATTGGGAAAATAAGTCTAATACTCATGAAACAAATATTAGTATCAGCAGTATGTGAGTAAATATCAATATGAATGGTGTGCACAGATAAAGAGAAAAAGAATTCAAAGGAGAACAGAAAGATTTTGTGCTGAAATGGTCTGGGAAGTCATGTGGAAATGTTATTTGAGATGAATACTGAAGTGCTTAGAGATGGAAAGAGGAAGAAGAAAGAGATTTCTAGAGGAGGAAAAATCACAAGCAAAAACTTCCAGGTAGAAAAGAACATGAGTAACTTGAAGAATAATGAGAAGAAGTATAAAAATGAATTTTAAGACAAATGTTTGAAAAGTCTGTGAATCTACCATACAGACCTTGGGACCTTAAATAGGAAGTGTAAAATTGATCTTATAAGCAACTAGAGCTAGTGAATAATTCTGAGCAAAGGAGCAGCATGACCAAGTGGTAGCTGAGGAAGAATCACCTAGCAATGGCCCTCACAAGAAGTAAGAAAGAAGTAAAAATTTTCTGCTGGTGACCACTTACCAGACTCTGGGCTAGGTACTTCACTTATCTTCACAACAACCCTATATGGTAGTTATCAACTCCCCCCTTTACAGACTAGGAAATAAGGTATAGAGAAATTTTCAAACCTACACATTTTCAAACACGTAACTTAAATATGCTTCATGGTCTAGTTGAGACAATGGTGGTGGCGGGGGCGGGGGGTGGCTTTTATACTACTGGTGAGGATGTAACTTTTCAGCTGCCATGGAAAAGTTTGGTGGATTTACAAACATTAGACAAAGACTTACCAAATGACCTCACATAATCACTCTCTTAGGTGTACACCACTCAAAATTCCAAACAGGTTCTTGGACAAGTACATTCATATGCTTTATTGTTCACAATAGCCAAAAAGGTAGAATAAAACCCCAATGTCCATCAATATATGAATGGATAAACAAATGGTATATATAACATTTGTTTATTATTCAGTCATGGAAAGGAATAAAATACTGACACATGCTACAACATGGATATACCTCCAAAACATTATGCTAAATAAAAGAGGCTAGACATACAAGGTCAAACACTGTATGATTCTATTTATATGAAATATTCAGAATAGATAAATCCATAGAGATGGAGGGCAGGTCGGCAATTGCCAGGAGCTGGGGGTAATAAGAGTGGAGAAAAACTGTCTATTAAGTGAGAGGTTTTTCTTAGGAAATGTTTTTAAACTAGGAGGTTATATAGCTTTGTGAATGTATTTAATGTCATTGAATTGGCAATTTAAGCAAATTATATTTAATTGTATATGATGTGAGATTCTTTTCAATAAATTATTTTTTAAAAGTGTGAACTAGAAAATAGGCACAACTGCCATATTGCATTAAATAAAAACCCTGTTTTGGCTAAATAAACATTAGACTACTGAAGGTCACAGAATGAGTGAGTAGTGGAAACAGGCTTGGAACTCTTCTATTATCCATCACCCTCTCTAAAGAAGCAACAGAATTGAAGCAAGAGATCAGTTAGGAGGTAACGATTAACCTTTGGGTAGATTGTTTGGTGTCTAGACTAAGGAGTTGGCAGTGGGAAAAATATCTTAATGAACCAATCTTAATGAAGAAGAGAATGTAACACAATTTTTAAAATGAAAGAAAGAAATCATGGCCAAGAGGATTTTTAATTGGATTTACTCAGTATCACAGAGTAAATCATTAGCTGATTATAATTTAAAGATTCAATCTTACCAATTTATATAGTTTTACAAGCTTTTGAATCCTACTGCATTTGAAAAAACAAAAAGAAAACTCCTTAGATGTAACTTTAACTTCACATCACCTTCAAATTAAAAGTTAAACAAGAGACATGAAACTTAATTTCAATTGCATTTTAGCTATGAATATGAGAAAAGAATCCACCTAAATCTGAAGATTCAGCATAGCAAAGAATAAAAATGTTAACAGTTTAGTACATACAAAATATGATCATAACAACTACAATAATATCTCTGACTTCAAATTTATGTTTGGTACAACACACAAGACACCCCTGTGATTACTGTGATTATATTTTAATTAATATTCTTTTCACATTCATCTCGTGCTCAGTCGCTCAGTGTCCAACTCTTTGTGATGCTATGGACCGTAGCCCACCATGCTCCTCCATTCACGGAATTTCCCAGGCAAGACTACCGGAGTGGGTTGTCATTTCCTCCTCCAGGGGCTCTTTCTGACCCAGGAACTGAATCCATGTCTCCTCTGTTTCCTCCATTGGCAGGTGGATTCTTTACAACTGAACCACCTAGGAAGTCTGAATGCTATTCTACTCACACACGTCTTTCAAAATCGTACCATTAATAATTATTGCCAATTGTTCTAAATATATTTTAAATCCAAACCAAGATCATTATTACTATTCACTAATAAATCAATAACAATGCAATGGTTATATATTAAACTTTCTTCTGAGACCCACAATTAGAGTAAAAGACTTAGCAGGATTTCTACATATGAACTCTATCTAGGAGATTATGTTAACTATAAGGCTGAAATAAATCTTGGCTCAAGAATCTAGCATACAGCCTCAAGTTCTTCCTGATATCCAATTTTAAGGCCCCAAAGTTGAGGGTGTTTTCCATGGGAACTCAAGTAAACTCCAATGAGAGAGAATGGGAGCTACCAGGCTTTGTTATCCAGCTATCTCAGTCTTAGGACTAGGCTAGTCTTTTCCACAAGCCTTACTAGACTGAGCTCAAGTTCTTCTTATTCCCTCCTACTTATTAATATATTGATTTTTAATTCAATGAACACCTTAATTCACCACTGAAACAGTTATCTAGAACTTTGATGTTATGTTCTATATCAACTTAGTACTCTCCTATCCATCCATCTGCTTCCCCTCTCCAAGGTCACAAGTTGTCATTAATAACAGTAATGGATGTTTTTCAAAGAAGTATATTAATATGTTATTTCATGTTATAAACCAACACAGTCATGGACCTGGCATTAAACACCAAAATCTGGTAAATGGTTTCTTAAGCAGTATGAAAAGTAGAATAATCCTTTTGTAAAACAATTTAGCAAAAATGTATAAAAAGCCACTCTAAATATTATTAATAATAGCCTCTAACTTCATACTCATTTCTATAGCAATCAGTTTCAAAAACATAATTTAAAATATGAAAAACAAAATTTGTAACAGGATATACATCACAGTGTTATGGATAAGAGGCAAAGTAGAGACAACACAAATGTTCAATAAGAAGAAAATGATTAATAAATAATGCTACATCTAGCTAAGGTCTGTCCTTTGCCTATAGGGGCCAATGTAAGTTTTTTAATTTGAAAACTGTCATAATATTTTGAATGTTTGTCAAATTATAGAACCTTGCTTTTTATCCTTAATAGAATTTAGAATGTTAAATTAAAAAATGAGGGATGAAAGCAGGGACCAATATAAGCAAGTTATATACTGAGGTTTGTATTGTCAGATCTGTTTTATAATATGCTTCAAAGACATATTTAAAGATAAAGAAAATGTATAAAACTATCAAATAAAATTCTATATACTTGTGTTAATAGAAACAAGTATTTTCTGGACCAAGCAGCATAAAAATTTTCCTTTAAAACGAGAGTTTCTTCATACCCAAATTACGAACTGGAAATATTTCTTCAAAGCAAAATGCAAATAAAGAATAAACATATAGTATATAAATAATAGAGAATCATATTAACTAGCTCTATCCTATAGTATATATATAAGAGAATCAAAGTTTAAAAAACTAATAGTAAGCAAAATTTTAATGTATCATGTTTTCTATATAATGAAAGATAAAATGAGTAAGATCAATACATAAAAATAAGTGGTTTTTCAAATAATATGAAGTGGTATAGAAATTCATAGTCAAAATATTCATTTTTACATGATAAATTACTTTAATTAGTGATTTATGAAGTTAGTATATCATTTATACTGGTGTTCCCAAATTTTAGACAGTGGACACTTTGGCTGAGAATATAAGCAGCTAATGCAAGAAATCTTTGAATTAATATGCACATATGTATTTTCTCAATGAATGATGAAAATATAACTACTATCATTTGGTAGTCTGAAATTACTTTTGATGTTAAAACAGATATATATAACTAATATAACTAAAGTAGTATATATTTCTTTTTTTCATATTTCTTAAAGTTTTTTACTTTTTATAGATCTATATAGAGTTCATAGTCTCCAAATGGAAATAAGAATTCTGTTTTAACATCAAATGTAATTTCAGACTACCAAATGATAGTAGTTATATTTTCATCATTCATTGAGAAAATACATACGTGCATATTAATTCAAAGATTTCTTGCATTAGCTGCTTATATTCTCAGCCAAAGTGTCCACTGTCTAAAATTTGGGAACACCTTATCTCATTCTTGATCTTAACAACTTATTAAAGGTAACATTTTTTAAAAGAGCATGTTAAGACTAAAAATTAAAAGATAACATGAATCTTTTTATCTTTAAAAAGGTAAAGTATTTAGTGTCTACACGAATCTGTGTATCATAAAATCAAAGTAATCTAAAATCAAATTATTGTGCAACTGAGATACTAAAACACATGAGATTTTCAGATTAGATGGTATCCAGACTAGTCCAATGAGCTAGTCCAATGTAACTGGAGGATTTCAGAATCCAGGAATAAAGTTTGTCACTGTTTCCATCATTTCCCCATCATTTGGCATGAAGTGATAGGACCAGATACCATGATTTTAGTTTCTTGAATGTTGAGTTTTAAGCCAGCTTTTTCACGCTCCCCTTTCACTTTCATCAAAAGGCTCTTTAGTTCCTCTTTGCCTTCTGCCATAAGAGTGGTGTCATCTGCATATCTGAGGTTATTGATACTTCTCCTGGCTTGTGTTTCATCCAGCCCGGCATTTTGCATGATGTACTCTGCATATAAGTTAAATAAGTAGGGTGACAATATATAGCCTTGACGTACTCCTTTCCCAATTTGGAACCAGTCTATTGTTCCATGTCTGGTTCTAACTGTTGCTTCTTGACATGCACACAGATTTCTCAGGAGGCAGGTAAGGTGGTCTGGTATTCCCATCTCTTTAAGAATTTTCCACAGTTTATTGTGATCTACACACTCAAAGGCTTTGGTGTAGCCAATAAAGCAGAAGTAGATGTTTTTCTGGAACTCTCTTGCTTTTTTGGTGATCCAACGGGTGTTGGCAATTTGATCTCTGGTTCCTCTCCCTTTTCTAAATTCAGCTTGAACATCTGGAAGTACTCGGTTCATGTACTGTTGAAGCTTCCCTCGCCTGGAGAATTTTGAGCATTACTTTACTAGCATGTGAGATGAGTGCAATTGTGTGGTAGTTTGAACATTCTTTGGCATTGCCTTTCTGTGGGATTGGAATGAAAACTGACTTTTCCTATCCTGTGGCCATTGCTGAATTTTCCAAATTTGCTGGCATATTGAGGGCAGCACTTTCCCAGCATCATCTTTTAGGATTTGAAGTAGCTCAACTGGAATTCCATCACCTCCACTAGCTTTGTTCATAGTGATGTTTCCTAAGGCCCACTTGACTTAGCATTCCAGGATGTCTGGCTCTAGGTGAGTGATCACACCACTGTAGTTATCTGGGTCATGAAGATCTTTTTTGTATAGTTCTTCGGTGTATTCTTGTCACCTCTTCTTAATATCTTCTGCTTCTGTTAGGTTCATACCGTTTCTATCCTTTATTGTGCCCATCGTCACATGAAATGTTTCCTTGGTATCTCTAATTCTCTTGAAGACATCTCTAGTCTTTCCTATTCTATCCTTTTCCTCTATTTCTTTGCATTGGTCACTGAGGAAGGCTTTCCTTGTCTTTCCTTGTTATTCTCTGGAACTGTACATTCGGACGGGTATATCTTTCCTTTTTTCCTTTGCCTTTTGCTTCTCTTCTCTCAGCTATTTGTAAGGCCTCCTCAGACAACCATTTTTCCTTTTTTGCATTTCTTTTTCTTGGGGATGGTCTTGATCACTGCCTCCTGTACAATGTCACAAACCTCATCCATAGTTCTTCAGGGACTCTGTCTATCAGATTTTTTCACTTGAATCTGTTAGTCACTTCCATTGTATAATTGTAAGGGATTTGATTTAAGTTATACCTCAATGGCCTAGTGGTTTTCCCTACTTTCTTCAATTTAAGTCTGAATTTGGCAATAAGGAATTCATGATCTGAGCCACAGTCAGCTTCTGGTCTTGTTTTTACTGACTGTATAGCGTTTCTCCGTCTTTGGCTGCAAAGAATATAATCAATGTGATTTTGGTATTGACCATTTGGTCTCCAAAATCACCGCAGATAGTGACAGCAGACATGAAATGAAAAGGTGCTTGCTCCTTGGGAGAAAAGCTATGACCAACCTAGACAGCATATAAAAAGAAGAGACATTACTTTGCTAACAAAGGTCTGTCTAGTCAAAGCTATGGTCTTTCCAGTAGTCATGTATGGATGTGAGAATTGGACAATAAAGAAAGCTGAGCGCCGAAGAACTGATGCTTTTGAACTGTGGTGTTGGAGAAGACTCTTGAGAGTCCCTTGGACTGCAAGCAGATCAAACCAGTCAATCCTAAAGGAAATGAGTCCTGAATATTCACTGGAAGGACTCATGCTGAAGCTGAAACTAATACTTTAGCCACCTGATGAGAAGAACTGACTCACTGGAAAAGATCCTGATGCTGGGAAAAAATCAAAGGCAGGACGAGAAGGGGACGACAGAGGATGAGACAACTGGATGGCTTCACTGACTCGATGGACATGAGTTTGAGCACTCTCTGGGAGTTGGTGATGGACAGGGAAACCTGGTGTGCTGCAGTCCATGGGATTGCAAAGAGTCGGACACAACTGAGCAACTGAACTGAACTGAACTGGAGGATTATTAAATGACTTTTATCTCATTTCCTTCAGAATGAAACCTTGATCTAAATCTCACACTTTATACAACAATTAAATCAAAATAGATCACATTCTCAAATCTAAAATGTAAAAGTATAAAATTTTTCTTAAACATGCCTCTAAAATAATAGTCCATAAAAAACAAAAATCAATAAACTAGATCTCATCAAAATTAAAACTAAAATTGTAGCAATATTATAAATGAGAACATAAAGGACCATTACACTGTAGCAATATATATTTGAGGTTAAAACATGACCACACATGGGACTTCCCTGGTGGCACAGTGGTAAAAGAATCTGCTTGCAATTGAGAAGACATAGGATACACAGGTTTGATCCCTGGGTCGGGAAGATCCCCTGGAAGAGGACATGGCAACTCACTCCAGTATTCATGCCTGGAAAATCCCAAGGACAGAGAAGCCTGGTGGACTACAGTTCTCAGGGCTGCAAAGAGTCAGACACGACTGAAGCGACTAAGCGTGCATGCACACATGGCCATACATAGATGTCATAAATTTGTGAGGCTATATGAAAATAGGTAGTTTGCTCTTTGATAAACCTGTAAGAATGCTAGGATTTATTTCACATTTTTTCATTTAAATAAAATTAATTATTTACACTTACCAGCAGCTTCTAGAACCAACTGCAGTCTTGCTTTGGCCTGTTCAGCTGGTGGCTAAAAGTCAACCATAAAAAACATATACAAGTCAGTTTTAACAGAGCTTTAAATTAATGTATTATTATATGAATATCAGAAAACTTAGTGAACTTTATCATAATCTGTCAGGGGATGTTCAACTTTAAGGGATCCAATATGTTATTCTCTTCTTTTGTGTGCAGCTTCTCAAGAACTCTATTCCTTATCAGTTCCTGGAAAACAGGAAGGAGCAGAGCTGCACAAAGTTCTTAGGACTGAGATCATGAGAAAGGGTACCTGCTTGGATTCCTTTCAGTGACTCCCTTCAGTGACCTTTTACTTACAGGTAATCTATTCAGTTACGCCCCTCTTACTCAGGATATGGAATGCTTTCTGGCCCTTTCAAGATTGTTATTTGCTT
Source organism: Bos mutus (assembly GCF_027580195.1). Classification (NCBI taxonomy): domain Eukaryota; kingdom Metazoa; phylum Chordata; class Mammalia; order Artiodactyla; family Bovidae; genus Bos; species Bos mutus. The sequence continues at coordinate 108,040,589 of NC_091617.1, forward strand.
GGCTTTGTTTTTGCTCAATTTTTTTACTGCCTAAAGCTGCCTTGTATGAAGATACATAAACGTGCGTTTCTGCAAATAAAGCACCCTTGTTTCATTCAAGACTTGGGTCCCCTGCGTCCCTCTTCTCGTCAACTCCAGTCCCCAGGTCCTGGTCTACAAAGACCATGACAATAGCAGTATTAACATCAACCCACACCTTAACAAAATTCCATCACAGCAGCTCTACCAATCTACTTTCTCACTCTAGTAATCGAATCAAACTTTTCATTATTATGAAGATTATAATGAAAAGTGTGAAGAATGAAGTTCTTCTTTTTTTTTACTGGAATAGGTTTTATCTACTACCCAACTTGTACAGTCAGCAACAGGCAAAAGAAAGGCAATTTAATAATGAGGCAAAATCAACACATTTAACAACATACTCTCAGGTTGTGTTATTTCTATGGAAACATGCAAAATGACCTATATAAATATCAACTTAAAGTCCAATACCTTAGGCAAATATCATATTCTAAAACCAAATATTTCCTGCTTTCTTCACAGTATTTGAAAGGAGTAACTGTGATAAAGATAAGACACAATGTGAATTACTGCTATCAGTTCCCGTTAATGTTCTTAAAATTATTCTCTCAATGAACTTTGATTCAATACAGATGATAATGTTGAAAATACTTTCCTACGAGTGACCTTATTCTGAGATTTTCAGATAATATACATTGACAGTATGCAAACTATAACATGGATTGTATCAAGCTTATGATTTTTATGAAAGATCTGTTAAAAACTGAAATATTTAAGACTTTACAATAAGTTTCTGAATAATTTCATGTTTATATAGGATACTACCATTTGAGAATTAATATTTTCCAAGATATATTTGAATGTTTTGCAATTTGTAGGAAAATAGCCTGAAAATAATTACATAATTGGATATAGGAAGGAGATGTTATGCTCAGAAAGGTATAAGAATTTGAATGGTGCTTCTGAATAGCCTATAAGACAAATGATGGGAAAGTGGTAGATGCATTGGCAAAGAAGACAGGGAGAACCTTTTATATCATGGGAGAGGGAGTAAACTATGGTTTAAACCTGATTTTGTAAACAAGTTTTACTGAAACACAGACATGCTCATTTGTTTATGTATTGTCTATAGTTGCTTTTGTGCTCAATTCAACAGCAGCAGACTCAATTGTTTGTGGTAGGAAACTTATGGCTGGCAAAGTCTAAAATATTTACTACCTAGATCTTTAAGGAAAAATCTGTTGACTTCTGCCATATAAGATGGATAGACTTGGGAGAATTTGAAACAGTGGGGTGATGAGATGAGATCTGCACTCTGATACATCTAGCAATATATTTGAGGATGAACTGAAAAGAACAAAACAGAAGGCAAGGAGTTCAGTTAGGGAGCAATTAAAGAAATTCAGGTGAGAGCTGATGAGGGCCTGGGGTAGTGCAGGAATAGTAAGGTTGGACAGGAAAAACTAGATTTGAGAAAAATGTAATTGGTAACATGAAAGGACTGAATGAAAATGAGAGAAGAAGGATCTGACAAACAAAAAGGATATTTTATATATGTCTGTAGAAAAAAAGATATGTAAGTATGTTTTATGAAGTTATAAAACTGGTATCTACTGAATATGATCTCTGTAACAGTTATAAAGGAAACTGCCTATATGAGTCAAGCAATTAACACAAACATTTATAATGATGACAACAATTTCACAACATCTCACATCACTTTGAGGGAACAGAGTAAATGTGCAGAACTGTGGAGCCCATGGCCCAGCTAAACAAAGCTGCTGGAACTCAGCAACAACTCACTGTTATGCAGAAATGCAAGTCTAGGGTCATCAAATTTCTTGATTTTTCCTAAGACTTTAAGTCACCTAAAAGACAAAATAGTGTGTGGAACAAACAGTTCTTCTCAGAACCAGATTCAATCCCCAGTCTGTGACCTCTGCCATCGACTTAACAGACACATTAGAAACATGATACTTTGTGCATCATGAAATAACTGGAATGGCAAGAAGGAATGATGTTCTGACTAGCAGGTCTCAGAATTATGAAGTATACGTTTCAGAGTATCCTAGTAACCAGTGACCTTTGATAGAAAAAGGCGAGACACTGTATTGGTTAAGATATTTCATGGAAAAATTATAGGTTTTTTATAAGGAGAGAGTAACAAATAAGAAATATTTAAGACAAATATACAAAGTGATGAGAACCAACATCCAATAAAATATTAACAATATTGTTAAAGTCTCTTAACCCACAAAATCCCACTCCATAGCAGCTCTCTCTCTTCCCTACTTAAGACCACTCTCTTAAAAACATAGTGATTATCATCCCTAAAGAGTCTTGATGGTTGATGCTCAAGATAAAACACTTGTTAAAACATATTTATATTTATTAATTTATTTAACAATCTATAATACAGGATTAATATTTCAAAGATAAAGAAAACCAGGGAATAAGAGTAGTTTACTAACTTGCTTTTACTAGTAAAGGACAGATTGAAATTAAGACCTACTGACTCCAGATCTCAGGATTCTTCTAAGTACTAGGATATTCATAAAGCCAAAGCAATTAATTTCATATAGAAAAGAATAAGGATAGACTTTTTATTTTCAGTCTTTATAATTTAATTTTGGTAATATTTTGTTTATCTAAGATTGGTAAATGGTACTAATGTTATTCAGAGCTAGAAAAGAAACTTTCCTGCCAGACCACTCTGTCCATGGGGTTCTCCAGGCAATAATACTAGAGTGGGTTGCCATGCCCTCCTCCAGTGGATCTTCCCAACCCAGGGATCAATCCTGCATCTCTTATGTCTCCTGTACTGGCAGGCAGATTGTTTACCACTAGAACCACCTGAAAGTGAAAGTGAAAGTCGCTCAGTCATGTCCGACTCTTTGTGACCCCATGGACTATACAGTCCATGGAATTCTCCTGGCCAGAATACTGGACTGGGTAGCCTTTTCCTTTGCCGGGGGATCTTCCCAACCCAGGGATTGAACCAGAGTCTCCTGCATTGCACGTGGGTTCTTTACCAACTGAGCTATCTAGGAAACTACCTGGGAAGCCCTAAATAAGTAAGAAACCAGCATCAAATACAAACGTTTGGAATACAGCAATTTCTCATTATAAGAACTATAAAATGAAGACATATTTAAGAACACAATGTCAAAATTATATTGCATGAAGCAAACTTACAGAGAAAAAACTGTATCCTGTTTAAAAATAATATTCCTTAAATCAAAATGAGTAATACGTAGTTTGATAAACAATATTACCAAAATTGAAATATAGAGAAATGTGTTCCCTTAAAAAAAAATATTAGCATTGACATTTACAGAATAATAAGAATAGTATAAAATTTTACTGTAAGTTTTCATATCATATATATCATATTCTAAACTAATCGAGGTCCTTTTTTTGGGGAGAAGGGGGTTAAAAGTCTTTTATTGCCATGGATTATACAGAACTGCCCTGCTCTCTCCCTTTCCCTTGGTAGCCAAGTATACCCGCATAACTCCATCTGTAAACCCAAGTTTTAGACAAGAGCACTCACTTTCTTAGGAAGAAAAAAAGCTCCTAAGATGAAACCAAAAGATAGGGCAATCTCTTGATGATTATGGAGATGAGCATCCTCAAGGTTTAGACTGTTTCGTTCAACTTTGGGTTTACCTTATCTAGTCCAATTCCCTGAGTTCCTTACAAATTGACTGCATGTCTAGATTCTCAAAATACTGCCAACGCTAACATTCCAAACCAGCACAATTCTTTGAACCATGACCATTAAAAACAAAAAAAATAGAGAGAGAGAGAAGCAAAAAGAAGCCTAACCTTAACAAAAACCATTTAAACTATTTGCTCACTATTCTCACTTCTATTCATTTTTAGCTTCCTAACCACTGGCCACCACTATGGAAATCTGCAAGTTGATGAAACTATAGCCATTCCAGCTGCCAACCACAGTCTTGGGGTTGTTAATGACAGGGAAGTATAAAGTCTGAAAAACTTGCCAAGCAAAGAGAGAACTCAAGCTTAGAAAGAAACAATTCACAAAATCAAAATTAGGACTGCATTATATGGTTTTCAGCTATTACTCTCAATTTTATCTTATCATGTGCTCATTTCGTACAAAAAATATATACAGTGAGGATACTGCAAGATGGCAGAGTAGAAGCACCAGGAATCTATCTCCCCATCTAGACAATAATGGCAGAATCTTTCAGACATAACTCTTTTAGAACTCTGGATTCCCTTGAAAGCTGGCAACTACCAGGGGAACACAGTATACTGCAGTTAATTTCTGTCAATTTCAGCTATTAGGGACTTCCCTGGTTAAAACTTCCCCCTCTCAGTGCAAGGGGTACAGGTCTGATCCCTGGTCAGGGAACTAAGATACTGCATGCCACATAGTGTGGCCTAAAAATAATAATAATAAACTTACTGTTTTTAAAAAATTCGGCTATAAGCACAGTAGCAACTATCCATCCCCCAATGCCAGCCATGTGGCTAACAGCAGTGCATCTGTTCCTGAAGCTGCTTGCCCACAGCATAAGTGTTGGTAAGAAGGTGGAGAAATTGGAATCCTTTTGTACTGTTGACAGGAATTAAAACAGTACAGTGTTGGGGAAAACAATAATGCAATAACTCAAAAAACTGAAACACAGAATTACCATACGATCCAGAAATTCCAAATCTGGGTACAGACCCCCCAAAATTAGAAGCAGGGTCTTGAAGAGACATTTGTACACTCATGTTCATAGAAGCATAATTCATAATAACTAAAATGGAAACACCCAAGTGTCCACTGAATGAGTGGAGAAGCAAAATGTGGTATAAAGATACAGTGAAATATTATTCAGTTTTTAAAAAGGTGGAAATTCTATAACATGCTACAACATGGATATGATCAGAAAAGATGTTTGATGTGATTTCAATCTTCTTAAATTTATTGGGACTTGTTTTGTGTCCCAACATACGGTCAACCCTTGAGAAAGTTCCATGACTACCTAAGAAGAATGCATTTTCTGCTGCATTTAAATGGAAAGTTCTGCATAAATCTATCAGATCCATCTGGCCTAATGTTTCATTTAAGGCTGTTGTTTCCTTTTTGACTTTCTGTCTAGATGATCATTGATGTCAGTAGGTTGTTGAAGTCCCCTATGAATAATACATTATTGTCAATTCCCCCCTTTAATAATTGTTTTGTATAGTCTGATGGGCCTATGTTGTGCTGTGCTGTGCTTAGTCACTCAGTCGTGTCCAACTCTTTGTGACCCTGTGGACTGTAGCCTGACAGGCTCCTCTGTCCATGGGGATTCTCCAGGCAAGAATACTGGAGTAGGTTGCTATGCCTTCCTCCAGGGAATCTTCCCCACCCAGGGATTGAACCCAGGTCTCCTGACTTCTCTGGTGGCTCAGATGGTAACGCATCTGTCTACAATGTGGGAGACCTGGGTTCTATCCCTGGGTTGGGAAGGTTCCCTGGAGAAGGAAATGACAACGCACTCCAGTACTCTTGCCTAGAAAATCCCATGGACGGAGGAGCCTGGTGCAGGCTACTGTTCATGGGGTCGCAAAGAGTCAGACACGACTGAGTGACTTCACTTCACTCCCAAATTGCAGGCAGATTCTTTACCACCTGAGCCCTCAGGAATGCCCAAGAATACTGGAGTGGGTAGCCTATTCCTTCTCCAGGAATCAAAACCAGGGTCTCCTGCATTCCAGGTGGATTCTTTACCAGCTGAGCTACCAGGGAAGCCTGGACCTATGTTAGGTGCATATATTTTAATAACTGATGTTGTCTCAGTGAATTGTCCTCTTTATCAGTATATAATGTCCATCTTTGTCTCTTGTTACATTTTTTGGCTTGAAGCTTATTTTGTCTGATATGTGTATGGCTATCCGACTCTTTGCAACCCCATGAACTGTAGCCCACGAGGCTCCTCCATCCATGGAATTTTCTAGGCAACAATACTGGAGTGGGTTGCCATTTCCTTCTCCAGGGGATCTTCCCGACCCAGGGATCAAACCTGGGTCTCCCGCATTGCAGGCAGACGCTTTACTGTCTGAGCCACCAGGGAATCCCATACTTACTCATTTTTGGTTGCCATTTGTTTGGAGTATATCTCTCAGTTTTTCACTTTTAGCTTATTTTTGCCTTGAGAGCCGAGGTGAATCTCCTAAAGGAAGCATATAGTTGAGTTTTGCTTTTTAATCTGTCTAGCCACTGTATTTTTTGATGGGTGAATCAGATCCATTTACGTTTATCAATCATTGAATGATGAGGACTTAGCACTGTCATTATAACTTTTATTTTCTCGTTCTGTATTTACAGTGTTTCTTTTCCCCTGTGTTTCTGCCTACAATTTTAGTTGAGTGGTTTTCTATGATGATTTTAGAGAAACATCATAGAAAACGTTGGTTTTCTCTGTTTTTAATGTTTTGTGCCTCTACACTAGATTTATGTTTTGTGGTTACCATGCAGTTTATATAAAATGTCTTGGTAAAATAGTCCTTTTTCTGCTGATGGCATCTTATGTTCGTTTATCTATATGAGTTCTATCCTTTCCCTCCTTCCCCTTTGTGTCTTGTCTCAAATTATTTCATGTTGTGAGTTTGTTACCAAAGTAGTTACAGCTATTTGTATGCTTTTTTCCCCCTTTTAACCTTCATGGTATAATAAAGTATTTAAATGTTTATTCTGATACAAAGTTATAATTTTCTGATTCTATCTATCACCACACTCAAAGTTTTGATATTTTTGCTTTCTTGTTTCTGGTATAAGAGCTACTTTAGACATTTATTGTTAAGTTCACTTTCACTTTTCACTTTCATGCACTGGAGAAGGAAATGGCAACCCGCTCCAGTGTTCTTGCCTGGAGAATCCCAGGGGCGGCAGAGCCTGGTGGACTGCCGTCTATGGGGTCGCACAGAGTCGGACAGGACTGAAGTGACTTAGCAGCAGCAGCAGCAGTGCTGATGAAGACCCTAAGCTTTTTTTGCCTGAGAAAATCTATTTCTCCTTCATATCTGAATGATAATCTTGCTAGATAGACTACGCTTGGCTGATAGAATTTCTTCAACTTTTTTTGTATCTTATTTCTCATTCCTCTTCTACTTATTCTGTTTCTCTATTTCTACTTATAGAATTCTCTGTATTCTCTCTTCCAAATGGTCTGGTTTACTTCCAATGTTTTCTAATGCATTCTTCATCTTGTTGATTGAAATTTTCAGCTCCAGAATTTCTGTTTGGTTCTTTTTTTAGAGTTTCAAGCTTTATCCCTGAGCTCATTAACCTGCCTTCTAACTTTTCTTGTAGTTCATTGAGCTTCCTCATAACAGATATTTTGAATACTCTATCAGTTAGACTGCAATATTCCATGACTTGATGCTTGGTTTCTAGAGAACTGTCATTTTCTTTTTGTGGTATAGTACTCTTGCTCGATAAGTTGTTCTTCATGGTGCTTGATGAGTTGTTCTTCTGGTGCATTTAAAGAAGCAAACGCCTTTCTACATCATTCTAACCATTCAACAGGTTAGAAATTAGAGGCCTTTATTGTTTTCCAATAAATGATGTTATACTACACAAATCTCACATGACCTGCCTCTGATTATATTTGAGAGCCAGCACTTTCCATCTCTACCACCTCTGTTAGAGGCATCACTCTGTGCCTTCCTTATCACTGTTTGTGCCTTGAAGGTCACTGGTGTCCTGCTGCTGCTAGGTCACCCCTTGGAGCACCGGAATGGTGGGCCCTTCTGCCATGTCCACGATATCCTGAGTCCCAAGCTCTGCCACCAAGGAGGGTGAGGGTGGAAGAGGAGTCAGGGCTGCATGGACACCTCTGCCATGTCTGGCGTTGTCAGGCATGCAGTTCTGTTGCTTCAGGGGGGAGGGAAGTGGCGGCTCTGGCCCCACTGTCACTGCGGCCCAGTCACCTGTGGCCACAGCTGCCCTGTGTGCCATCTCTCCTGCTGTGGCCAGGAAGTCAGTCATGTGTGCCACCTCCTCTGCTGCTACTTAGTTCCATGGACCTTTGGGTACAGCTGCTGAGACTGGAGGGCCATTATCACAAGCAGCCCCCTCTGCTGTTTCCTCAATTCTATCTCCCTATGTGTTCCAGACCACCCACTCCTATTTAGATGTACAGATATATGTAGAATTTTCTGGCATTCTGGTATGCTGGGCAGAGTCAACTTTACTGAGTAGTATACATTTTACTAGTTGAATTCTGAAGGGCAAAGACAAAGGTAATGTCTCATTCCATGCCATGAAGCTGACATTACTCCAACAACATTTCAAATTTCAAAGATCTTACAGCATAATGAGGAAAATAATAAAAATAATAACAATTTAAAGAAACTACAAATTTACTAAATGTCTAGACTGTGTGTTATTTCTATATTTTCTTAAAGATTTCAGACAGTGGCTTCCCTAATGACTCAGACAGTAAAGAATCTGCCTGCAATACAGGAGACCTGGATTGGATCCCTGGGTTGGGAAGATCCCCTGGAGAAGGAAATGGCAACCCACTCCAATATTCTTGCCTGGAAAATTTCATGGACAGAGGAGCCTGATGGGCTACTGCCCATGGGATTGTGAAGAGCTGGACACAACTGGGTTGCTGCTGCTGCTGCTAAGTCACTTCAGTCGTATCCGACTCTGTGAGACCCCACAGATGGCAGCCCACCAGGCTCCACCGTCCCTGGGGCCCTCCAGGCAAGAACACTGGAGTGGGTTGCCATTTCCTTCTCCAATGCATGAAAGTGAAAAGTGAAAGTGAAGTCACTCAGTCGTGTCCGACTCTTAGCAACTCCACGGACTGCAGCCTACCAGGCTCCTCCGTCCATGGGATTTTCCAGGCAAGACTATTGGAGTGGGGTGCCATTGCCTTCTCCAGGACACAACTGGGTAACTAACACTTTATCAAGGTATAATAAAACTATAATATATTACACCATTTAAAGCACACAGTTTTATAGGTTTTGACATATGTATACAGCCATGCAGGCATCGTTACTGTTAAGATAATCAGCATGTCCATTACTCAAAAATGTTCCACATCCTTCTCTAATTCTTCCATGCCCCTCTGTACCTCTATTCCACTTCCCAGTTCCCAGGCAACCACTGATCTGCTTTCTATCATCACACATTACTTTGCATTTTATACTGTGTTATACAGATGGAATCATGATATATACTCTTTTATGTCTAGGTTTTAAATTCAGCATAATTATTTTGAAATTCATCCACACCATTGTGTATATTGACATACATTCCTTTTTCCTTCTGGATAGTATTCCATTGTAAATAAACACTACAACTTCTTTATGCATTCACCTGTGGACATACAATTTTTGACTATTATAAAACACATTATAAACATTCAGATAAAAGTCTCTGTATAAATATATGGTTTCATACCTCTTGGGTAAATATCTAGGATTGGAATGGTTGAGTTATACGGTAAACATATGTTTAACATTTTAAGAAAATACCAAACTGTTTCCAAAGTAGTTTCACATTCCTGCTAGCATGGTATAAGAGTTTCTTGCTCCACATCCTAGTCATGACTTAATATAACTTATACTAAGTTTTAATCTATATTTTCCCAATGATTATTGGTGCTGAGCATCTTTCCATGTGTGTTTATTACCTATATACATATATTAGATGGTAAAATAGATGGTCAAATCTTTTGTCAATTTATTAAACTGCTTTCTTATTATTGAGTTTTCAGAGTTCTTAATTATAATGACAGTAATTTTTCATATACAAGGTTTGCAAATTGCATACACTCACAGGGAATTATATATTTACACTTATAAAGCCCCTCCCCTATTGAGGGACTTGTTTTTCATTATCATAAGAGATTCTTTTGAAGAGCAGAATTCGCTAAAATGGATAAAGTCCAATTCATCAATTCTTTCTTTTATAAAAATGATGTTTCTGTGATGTTATATCTAAGAAATCTTATGTAACCTTAATTCACAAAGATTTGCCCTATGCGTGTACTTAGAAGTTTTGTAGTTTCTGATTACATTTAGCTGTATGAAATACATTTTGCTAAATTTGTACATGGTGCAACATATACACCGAGAACCCTTTCATTTTTCTGTAGGTTTTTTGCCTTTGAATATTTGTTAAAAATCAATTGGGTATATCTATTCACAGAAATGAGTCTACTTCTAGACTGTCTATGCTGTTCCATTGATCTATTTGTCAATATCGGTACTAATACTACGTTGTCTTTATTTACTACTACAGTTTTATACGAACTCTTGAAATCAGAAAGAATAACTCCTCCAACTTCTTTTTGAAGTAGTTTTGGTTCTTCTAGGTCTTTTGCATCCCCAGTTTCAAAAAAAAAAAAAAAAAGTTTATTAGTTTCTACAAAAAAAACAAAAAAGTCCCTGCTAAGATTTTACCATGGGATTGCATTGAATCTACATAGCCATTTGAGGAGAGGGAACATCTTAACAATGTTAAATTTTAGCCTGGTATATATTTTTCTATTACTTTTACCTCTTAGTCTATATACCTGAAAAAATTCTGCATTTTAATTAGAATATTTAGACCAATTTGAACTGTGGTGCTGGGAAAAACTCTTGAGAGTCCCTTGTGCAGCCAGGAGATCAAATCAGTCAATTCTAAGGGAAATCAACCCTGAATATTCATTGGAAGGACTGATGCTGAAGCTGAAGCTTCCATCAATACTTTGGCTACCTGATGTGAAGAACTAACTCATTGGAAAAGACCCTGATGCTGGCAAAGATTGAGGGCAGGAGAGAAGGGGATGACAGAGGATGAGATGGTTGGATGGCATCATAGACTCAATGGAGATGAATTTAAGCGAACTCCAAGAGATAGTGAAGGGCAGGGAATCCTGGAGTGCTGCAGTTCATGGGGTCACAAATAGTCGGACATGACTTAGCAATTGAACAGCAATTAATCTACTACATTGCTGTTTGTTTTCTATTTGTCCCATCCAATTGTTTGCTCCCATGCCCTTTTTTCCCCTGCCTTTTCTTAGATTGAACCCTGGTGGCTCAGACGGTAAAGTGTCTGCCTGCAATGCAGGAGATCCAGGTTCGATTCCTGGGTTAGGAAGATTCCCTGGAGAAGGAAATGGCAATCCACTCCAGCACTCTTGCCTGGAAAATCCCATGGATGGAGGAGCCTGATAGGCTACAGTCCATGGGGTCGCAAAGAGTCAGACACGACTGAGCAACTTCACTTTCTTAGATTGACCATATTTATAACTCCATTTTATATTCTTTGTTGGCTTATTAGCTACAACTCTTTTGTGTTACTTGGGTTGTTGCTTTAGAGTTCACAGTATACACCTTTAACTTATTACCCTCTATCTTCACTACATCATTTCCTATACACTATAAAAACCTTATAATAGGACCCTTTCATTTCTCCTTCCCCAGCCTCTGTATTAGTATTGTCATTGCTGTCACATATTATTATAAACTCCACAGTACATTGTGCTTATTCTTTAAACATTATCTTTTAAAGAGACATCTTTACCCGTGATGTTATCATTTCCAGGACTCTCTATTATTTTATCAATCCAGTTTTCCATCCAGTATCATTTTCTAATGCTGAAAGGGGTTCCTTTGATATTTCTTGTAGTGCAGGATGTTTGGTGATGAATTCTTGCCACTTCTGTGTCTCTTTTTTAAAAGTCTCCATTCAGCCTTCATTTTTGAAATATATTTTCCCAGGGTACAGAATTGCAGGTGTATAGTATTTTTTTTCCACTATTTTTAAAACGTTGTTTTACTGTCTTGTAGTTTGCATTGTCTCTAATGACAAATCTGCTTCCACAGTTTTGTTTCCTCATACATAATAACAATGATATTTTATTTGCTTTTAAGATTTTCTTCTCACAACTGGTTCTAAGCAATTTGCTTGTGATATGCCTTGGTGTATTTTTGCTCATATTTCATGTGCTTGGGTCTTGTTGTGCTTCTTGGAACTTCTGGTTTATAGTTTTTATCAAGTTTGGAAATATTTAAGTCATTAGGTCTTTGAGTATATTTTTCCGGCTTCCCAGGTGGCACTAGTAGTAAAGAACCCTTGTGCCAATGTAAGGATGCTTTCAGTTGCCCCCTTTCTCACCTTTCCTTTCAGGGTTCTAGTGACATGCATGTTGCGTACTTGATCGCCTGAAATTGTACCACAGCTAAAAATTGCTCCCTTTTCCCTGCTTTTCTTTTTAGTATTTTTCTCTCCAGTTTCATTTTGAAAAGTTCCTTTTGCTATGTCTTTGATTTCAAGAATCCATCTCCTGCAATATGTCATCTCCATTAATCCCATCCAGTGTAATTTTCATCTCAGTCCTGTAATTTTCATATTAAGAAACTTTATTTTTTAAGAGCTTTCATATTTCTTCTAAATATGTTCAGTCTTTTAGCATCTCTCTGACCACATGAAATGTAATTATAATTGTTAATGTCCTTGTCTACTAATTCTTTATTATATAAATTCTGAGTCAGTTTTAACTGATTGATTTTTCAAATACATGTTATATTGTCTTGATTTCATGAATATATGGTAATTTTTGATAGAATATCAGACATAGAGAATTTTATTTTGCTGTGTGTTGGATATTTTGTATTCCTATAAATTACCTTGTTGTTTGTTCTGGGACACAATTACTTGGAAGCAGTTTGATCCTTTCAGTTCTGGCTTTGTTAAGCAAGACCAGAATAACTCTGTGGTTGATGTCCCCCTCTATTGAGATAAGGCTTTTTTATTTAGTACTTGCTTGGAAGCACCATGAATTAGGAGGCTTTCCAAACTGATGGTTGGGAATGGCACTATTCCCAACTCTGTATCAGTGGGAGGTACGATTTTCTCTAATCACTTCACGTAGTTCTTTCCCAAGCTTTGGCTAGTGTCTTCACATGCAAGTACTGATGAGTAGTCTGTGGAACACTAAAGGGGTCCTTTGCAGATCTTCTACAGCTCACTCTTCTCTGGTAACCTTAGCTGTGAATTCTATAGGCTTTGCTTCCTGGGTATCACATCTCTATCATCTCAACTCAATGAGACCACCAGGTACTGCCTGGGTTCTCCTACCCTGTAGCATGACTGGACAAGTTCTGTGGGCCTTAAGTTGGAGCAACTAAACAGCTCATCTCATTTTTCACATTTCTCAGGAATCACTGTCTTTCATGTCTGATGTCCATTATCTTGAGAGTTGTTTTTACAAATAATTTGTCCAAATTTTTAGTTGTTTGAGATGGGAGGATAAATCTGACCTACTGGAATAGGAAGGCTATTATTTTTTTTTTTAATACTACGCATTGTGAAGAAAAGTTACTAGTCCAAAGTTACACAGCCATTTTTCTAAGGTATGTTCATAACAATGCTTTATATATACTCAAAATCTCTCAGTTCCCTTTGTCTGGACAACTGTTACTTCCTTTCCCTCATAAGCTAACTTATGAGTTCAGCTTCTTTAAGGCAACAATGTCTTACATCTCTGTGTCATTAGCACCTAGGATAGTGTTTGGAAAATAGTCAGTGCTTCAGTTTGGTTCAGTTCAGTCGCTCAGTCATGTCCGATTCTTTGTGACCCCATGAATTGCAGCACGCCAGGCCTCCCTGTCTATCACCAACTCCCAGAGTTCACTCAAACTCATGTCCATTGAGTCGGTGATGCCATCCAGCCATCTCATCCTCTGTCGTCCCCTTCTCCTCCTGCCCCCAATCCCTCCCAGCATCAGGGTCTTTTCCAATGAGTCAACTCTTTGCATGAGGTGGCCAAAGTATTGGAATTTCAGCTTTAGCATCAGTCCTTCCAATGAACACCCAGGACTGATCTCCTTTAGAATGGACTGGTTGGATTTCCTTGCAGTCCAAGGGACTCTCAAGAGTCTTCTCCAACAGGGGCGCTGGCCGAGAGAAGCTACCCCACACCTGAGGTCAGGGGCGGCAGCGGAGAAGAGAAACCCCATGTCCAAGGAGCGGCGGCTGGGCGGGCGCAGGAGGGCCGAGAGGAGCTACTCCACGTTCAAGGTCAGGAGGGGCGGCCATGAGGAGATACCCCTAGTCCAAGGTAAGGAGCAGCGGCTGCACTTTGCTGGAGCAGCCGTGAAGAGATACCCCACGTCCAAGGTAAGAGAAACCCAAGTAAGGTGGTAGGTGTTGCGAGAGGGCATCAGAGGGCAGACACACTGAAACCATAATCACAGTCAATGCTTAGCAGGTATATATATGAAACAAACTTCCTTGCAACTTTTCAAAATCTTATAATTATCATATATAAAATAATTCTGAAGTATAAATTCTACAGAATTCTACATGTCAGGAAGAATTTACCTAACAAACAGATGGATTATTGAGAGAATGATAATGATACTGTGGAAATTATAACAAGTAGTAAAAATGAACCATGTAATCTACACTTAATAAGTTTTTTAACCAACTTATTTGATAATAAAATGGCAATTCTTAAAGTGATCACATGAGCTCTAAATATATATATATATGATAATTTCTTTGTGCCATATCTTTTACAGCAACATGACAGATATCCTGAAAAAGAGTATAAACTACTTAAAAAACTAAGTTTTTGGAAAAAAATAGTTGTTATTTATTACATGATTATAATGTTCCAGAGACTGTGCTAAGCACTTTATATATATCTCATTTAACAAAATTCACATAACGATCCTGACAAGACAGGCATTCTTAATGCCATCTCTTAGATGAAGAATAAATTACCATAAGTCACAAAGGTGATAAGGTGGCAGAACTTGTATTTTAACCCAGATCACAAAATCCATGTTCTTAGCAACACTATACTTCTACATAACTAGAGATTCATTTGTTTATTAACTTTCATGGCGGGGGGTGGGGGGGGGAATAAATCAAATAATTTTTAGTTGCCAGAAAAGACCATATAAGGTTAGAACTAAATTTTCTTTAGTCTTTTGAATGCTACCATTAACCATCTTAAAGACTGTGAGTGTCATCGAAAAAGCTCATTTTAATCAAGCTTTTTCAAATGAGTAACTTTAAAAATATTAAACATATTCACAGTATAGGTACTCTGCTCTTTCCTTTAAAGTAAATGCAATCTCACTATGACAGAGACACATATCAACAGCTTATCATATTTCTGGCTACATTTCATTTTAACAGTTACTATAATTCTATCTCTTAGGATCAAGGTCTAAGCTAGAAATATTACACATAGCTCAAAAGTAGATTTATCTTGCCTCTACAACTTAGCACCAAGTTAGTTTAAACAAAGACCAGAAAAGAACAGAATTAAACCAATAGCACATATTCTGTTTCCAATAGCAAATTCCTCATAAGAATTTTAATCAAATATTTTTTCTAAACAGCTTAAGCAGTTTGCAAAAAAGTTATTTATAGTTATTTTCTTTTAAAAACTAAGACAGATATCATTTTATAGATGAGTAAGTTAAAAGAGGTGACTCTGATCCTAAGGTTACAATATTCCTCTTAAGGTCTGTTTAAGAAATGCATATTCACTACCCAGTAACAGTATATGTGAAATGATCCTGCACATATACTGTGCAAATATACAGCCAGGTTTATTTGTTCATACATTGTTTATGGCTGCAAGCAGCAGAGCTGTATAGCTGTGGTAGAGATCTTATGGCCCACAAACACTAAATATTTATTTTGTCCTTTATTTAGACTTCCTAACACAGGGATCTTCCCAACCCAGGGATTGAACCCAGGTCTCCCGCATTGCAGGTGGATTCTTTACCAGTTGAGCCACAAGGGAAGCCCTTATTTAGACTATACCTGTATTCTTTCCGCTTAACTTTTCCACCCTATATATAGCTGTTAATGTTACCTTCACAAAACAAGCTTTTAATTAAGTTATTGCTTAAAAAACTCATCAGTGACACTCCACTGCTTCCAGATTTAAGCATAAATTAATCACCTTAATTTTCAATGCTATCAGTACATTTCAACCTTATTCTTCTACCCTTATCTTTCAACCATTTCTGTATTAATACCCAGCATTTCAACAGTACATGGCTTCTTACTATTTTTCAACCACGTCCTACATATTTCTCCCACTGTTTTCCTCATGCAGAAGCCTCTATTTGGAATTTCCTTTTCCTCAGTCATCCTTTGTTGCAGAAATGCCATCATCTTTGTTGAGCCCTACCTAGTTGTATCTATGTATCTAGCCAACTCAAAATCCTTGTGAAAATGCTATAGACTACCTCGCTGTTCTTTCAAAATGAGTGCCTCTCCCTTCCTTTTCCCCAGTGGCTCAGTGGGAAAGAATCCACCTGTAATGTAGAAGACGTGAGATCAATCCCTGGGTTGGGAAGATCTCTTGGAGAAGGAAATGACAACACACTCCAGTATTCTTGCCTGGGAAATCCCATGAACAGAGGAGTCTAGCATGCTATAGTCCATGGGGTTGCAAAAGAGTCAGGCACTACTTAGTGATTAAACAACAACAACAACAACTCCTGTACCTAGTTTCCTTCATTCCTAGCCCCAGATATGGAACCTCACTGCTTAAACCAACTTTGAATAGAATTTAGGACGAAGGTTTAGATTTGTCAAGAAAGTAGCTGTATATGGAAGCTAGGCAGATGAAGCAGAAATTCTCCCTGCTCTGTGGAACCAAGACAGGCAAGGAGAAAGGGAAAGAAGCTTGGCTAACTCAATGAAAGTTTAGAAGCTTAAAACAAACAGAAAATTGAAGAAACAACAAATCCAAACCATCATTTATTTGTAATTGCTACATAACTGTGCCACAGAAATGCGTACTTAACATGTCCTGTTAGAAATTGTGGCTTTCTTTTTCTTTGACAGCTGAACCAAGAGATTCTCCCACAAAAGGAAGAAATTAGGGGGGTTTATATGCATCAGTTCTTGGTACGTTAGGCCTCTCAGAAATTCTAAAATAATTCTATGCAAAACAAATTATTTTACTAAAACTTCTAGACATAACAATGAGGTTAAAATAAAATTATATTTAATAATACAATTTTTAATATATTAAATGGTAAGGCACAAATAATTTCAGGTTCCTAAATTTTTTCTAAAGTGAAAAGGTGTGCAGTAACATACAAGGAAAAGCATTCATATTGTTCTAAACACTGTTTTAGTATATTGGTATTTTTTTTTAAACATTGTTATAACCACCTACTTTTGCTATCACAATATTAAGTATGAGCACACCATAAATATTAATATTTTAGGATAATCTATTAGATATTGTTTTTAAAGAATTACATAAATATCTTTCCTGATCCTTTTACAATTCAGTTTAAAATAATACTTCCTATTTTTAAAAGTCTCTGTAGCCTGGCAACAGGTATTTCTAAGAAACTTATTCCCTGCGACTACTTTTCTTTCAGTTATTTGACTTTGTCTCTCTCTCTCTCTCTTTGTATCATCTCACGACTGCTGGGAAGGGAATGGTGTTCTCTGCAGACCAATCACCTGGACTAGTCTACTTATTATTTCTCTTTGCTGTACTGACTTCACAAAAGTTTTTAACTCTCTTGACAGAACCTTTCCTGTTTTATTCTAAGTTACAATCTCTATCTTTAAATGCAGTTACTTAGTCTCTAAAAGATCTTTCAAAATCACCTTTTAAAAGTGTTTTTGCTAACAAAGGCCAAGAGGTAAAAGTACTAGAAAGTTTTTTTTAAGTTATGTTTTCTCCCAAAAAACATTAATTAAATTTGAACCACTGGGTTCAAAATGGACAATGAAGCAGATAAAATATTTAACCTTTTGTAGGTTTATTTTATATCTCTATAAACATGCCATAGAAAATAACTGATTGGAATGATTTACTAAGAGATTTTCTAGATGGATTATTTGCATACAGGATGTTTGCAATATTTCATATGTCCCCAAAAGTTTTTTATATATGGGAAAAAACATTAAAAGGCAAAGAAAGACTGATTATGTATCAAAACTGTATTCTAATCTTAACTATGTAAACTTTAAGGGTTTGTTTTCTCATCCATGCGTGTTCATCACAAGCGTGTTCATCACAATGCTTTTCAAAAATAGAAAACTGTCCCCCAAAAGTAAATGACTAAATAAATTGTGGTTTAATCCCTGGATGGAAGCAGCACAGTAGTCAATTTTACAAGTATTTTTAAAGACATTAAATAACATGGGGAAATGCTAGAATTACATTTTTATACTGCAAAATTAAACATGTAAAATGACCCAGATTTGTTTAAAAAAGAAAAGAAATTAAATTTAAAAATTTTACATAAAATGCATATCCTAGGAAAAAACTAGAAAATATGTGATAAAATAATTTTTATTATCTACTCTATCCTTAAGTCTTTCTATGTTTTTCAAGTAGGATTTCATCAGCTGGAGCAGGAAAAATGGGTTTCACAGCAAAAAAAAAGTCTTTATAGTTAAAATAATAAAAAAATTAGATGACTATTAAATTTTTTTACAGTTCAATATAAAGTACATTAATGCTACATTTCAGTATATTAAAGTATGCTCTAGAAATTGTAAGATTTAAGTTTTGCCTATAATCTGACATTTGACACCCATTCTTGCTACTACCATGAGGTTACAGACATATTTTGCTTAGAGGTGGATTTTATAATGGATAAATGTACCAGCCTTTGCCTCAGGAGACTCGTGATCAAAAGTAATAAGTGAAAATTATGTAGATGATCAAATATTGGTTTTTTTTAGTTGACATTAGTCTAATCACAAAACCACTTCCCTATTCATCATAATTAATGATCTCCACTCAAGGAAAGCCCAAAACCATGGGTGTTGTTACTCATGATTAAAATATACTAGCAGAGGCTTGATTTCTAACTTACATTGCAATTTTCCTTTTAGAATTCTAATGTAGAGCCCAAGTAATATACAAATATAAAATCAATATATTATTTCTTGAACTTCCATTCTAAAATAATCAGATTCCTCTCTCTTTCTTGCTAGTTTCCTCCTCACCCATCCTTGCTTATCTAAGACAATGAGGTAACCTAAGCCCTATTTCACTCATGAAAATTTTCACACTAATCAATTCAGTTCAGTCACTCAGTCGTGTCCATCTCTTTGGGACCCCATGACCCGTAGCACGCCAGGCCTCCCTGTCCATCACTAATAAAATCCTATAATCAAGAGTAGTACTTTATGTATTAAAAAAATACCTATTATAAAAGAGCAACTAAATATATTTTCACAGTAACTTTAGTATGATAACCAACTCTATACCACTTGATTAACCCTCCCTTTTCTCTTCAATTGACCACTCTACCGAAACGGCAGCTGATTTTTCACATTGTTGAAAAATACAATTTCTTTCAAAATTGGTTCTACATATTTTTATATTTTCACAAGGCCACGAAGGAGAAAACATTAAAAAAAAAACCCTTTAGGTAAAATTATATGAAATGCTAATATTTTGTCATTTTTAAAATACAAAAGTGGTAATTTCATTTTGTTCAACTTAAAAAAACAAAGTTGACAAGGGAATAGGGTTGGCTTTTTAACTTAGAAGCAACAGAAGAAATCATGAAGGAAAATGACTGACAGATTCCACTGCATAAAAATACTCTATATAAAAAGTATCCAGCGACACAGAACTAAAATACATGGCAACACAGTGACAGTAATATTATTAGCAGCAAATCTAACCAAGAGTTTAGAGCTTCATTTCAAAACAATTACTAAAAGTTGTTAACAAAATCACTAATTTCTAAAAGATTAGAGAAAGAAAGAGTATAAGACAACTCACACAGTAAAATGACAGCCTGTCAAGTTCTCTACTTAGATTTCTCTGGGACAAGTCTCAGTTATTATTATTAAAATGTGCAAATTAGATAACTCTGATACTTAATGCTAGCCAATGATGCAAAACTTTCATGCATGAGTGCTAAGTCACTTCAGTCATGTCCGACCTTTTGCAACCCACCAGGCTCTGCTGTCCATGGGATTATGCAGGCAAGAATACTGGAGTAGGTTGCCATGCCCTCCTCCAGGGGATCTTCCCAATCCAGGGACTGAACCCACGTCTCTTATGTCTCCTGCGATGGCAGGAGGGTTCTTTACCACTAGTGCCACCTGAGAAGCACCCATAATACTTCACTTATAAACTGCATCCTCTAGACTGATACAACAGCTACAGAAAGCAATTTGAAAAATGTGAAAGAAGTCTTAGAAATACTCATACTCTCTGAGAAACTATTTCTAATTTCGGGACCTAGAAAAAAATATTTAAAATAATTGAGAGCTATGATCATTCAGATATTTCAGATACTTGCTTTAAGAAAGTGAAGGCCAGGAAATGACCTAAACCTCCAACAATACAGAGCTCGTTAGATAAATCTATTCCATAAGATATAATATTTCTATTAAAAGCAATGACAGTGCTTAACATTTAAAGTATGTAAAATTCCTACCAATAAAAAAATGCCAGTGTACTATATATATATCAAGAAAATTTAAACTTTTTATTCTTTGACACATAATTTTTTAAAAATCTAACCTAAAATAATCATTTAAGATTCAAAGATCTATGTACAAAGATGTTTGTCACAGTGCTACCTATAAGAGCAAATTATTGAAAAATGATTGAAAACAATATACCAATAAATTTCTAACAGAATAATTAAATTGATTTCAATACACTGATACAGTAAAGTACAATATAGCTATTGAAAATGCTTACCAAAAAATTAATGACATTGAAAATTATTCCAACTATACTCCTAAGTGAAAATGCAAGATACAAATATAGATCATACTTCAGTTTTGATTTATGTGAAATATGTATTATAATATGGATGCACAGAACAGATATGAAAGAATCATCCCAAAATGTTACAATGGTATATTCTTTCATCAATGGCAGCAAGAGGAGATTGGTGTAAATCTAGATAAAATGACTGAAGAGTACGGGGAAAGTAAAGGCAGATGACAACCTGAGACATACTTGCTGAAGTAAAACAGCATGTTTTGTTTTTCTTGCTTGGGAACATTACATCCTCATGGCTTAAATGGCAAATATCCACAGCTTTAGCACCAGAAGTAATAGATTCGGTTCAAGTCAGTAGCAGAACAACTAGACCTTTAATGGGGAAATTTTGTAAGTGAGAGTCATAGAAGGTTGAGATTATAAACTGTCCATATGCTCCCAGCTATCTATTAAATTATGCATGTGGGCAGAAAATCCCAGAGAATCCAGTGAAGATTGAAAGCCTGTGATACTTATAAATTTGCTCCACCTTGCAATGTATTCCTCATCTACATACATCAGAGTCATAGTGTGGAAACCTTACTGCCCTGAGGCATCATTCACTGACCAATCACTAAACTATACCAGGCACAGGAGCCATGCTAAGCAAACAACACTAACAAGCACACAAAAACTGAGCTAAGATACCAGCAACCAAACACTGCAGAGGCAATAAATTTCACAGATTGTGTCTAGGAAAGACAACTGCCTCCTTTAAAAAAAAAAAAAAAAACTCAAAAGGAAAACAAAACAAACAGAATCCAGAGTTAGAACAACATACCATCCACTAGTCCAGTTTTTAAGCAAAATTTTGCTGCTGCTGCTGCTCAGTTGTTTCTGACTCTGTGATCCTCTGGACTGCAGCCCACCAGGCTCCTAGGTCCATGGAATTTTTCAGGCAAGAATACTGGAGCAGGTTATGATTTAAAACTAGACTTATTAAAAAGTACGAACATATGAACCCATATTCAAGAAAAAAGAGTGGTTAATAGGAAGTAACTCCAAATTGGTCCAGATGTTTGATTTAACAAATAAAGATTTCAAGAAAGATATTATAAAATGTTCAGAGAATTAAAGGAAAATATGCTAAGAAGGATTAAACAAATAGGGAATCTCAATGGAGAACTTTGAAACTATAAAGAGAGAACCAAATGGAAATCTACATTTGACAAGTACGATAACTAAAACAGAACCCTCCCCCAACCCCCAAAAACACTTCACATCACTAGATGGACTCATTTACAGACTGAGAAGGCAGAAGAAAGAATCAGTGAATATAAAGGCGTATCAGTAAAAATTATCCAAAGCAAAAATCAAAGAGAAAAAATACTGAAGGAAAATGAACAAAGCCGAGAAAAGACAGAGAAAGAAAAGGACAAAAAATACATATATATATATGAAAAAATAATGACAAAAGTACCAAGTTTGGTGGAAAACTTTAATACTTTAACAAAATGCAATGAATTCCAAGTGAACAAATACAAAAAGAACCAAACTTATATGCATCATGGTCAAACTCCTGAAAGCTAAAGGCAAAGAGAAAATTTTGAAAGGAGCAAGACAAAAATAGCACAACATATACACAGAAAAAATACAATGAATGTTTGACTTTTCATCAGAAATAATGCAAACTAGAAGGGCTGGTGCAAATTTAAAGAGCTGGTGGAAAAATATTAATACTTGTCAATCAAAAATTCAACATATAAAAAAAAAGGCAAACTAAAAACATTCACAGGTAAGAAAAAACTGAGATAGTTCATTGTTAGCAGACCTACCCTAATAAGAAATACTGAAGGAAGTCCTTCTGGCTAAACAGAAATTAATGATAACTCAGAATTCAGAATAGGAAGGAATTAAGAGGAATGGAAAGAATAAATATGTGAATAAATATATTTTAAATTTTCCATAAATTTTTTTAAAAAGACATGCTTGCTGAAAGCAAAGATTCTAACACTCTGTTGTTGCGTTCATAAAGTATTTAGATGTAATATGTATAATATTACAAAGGAGAGGAAAATGGAAGTAAACTGGAAAATGGAGATAAACTGGTAATGTTTTATTAGAAGTAAATTACTATCAATTTGAAGTAGACTGCAATATGTGTGTGATGTGACATATGAATCTAATTTTACCTTTTTTCCAAATAGTTTCCTGCATTGTTTATTAAAAGTTCAGTTTTGCCCCCCACTGATTTTTGATGTCCCCTTTATCATACATTAAATTTCTCTATGTATTTGATTTATATTTCTGAACTTCTATTTCACTGGTCTATTGTCTATTCAGGTGAGCAGTACCACACTATTTTATGTATAAAGGCTTTGTAGTGTGCTTTAAGGAGAAGGCAATGGCACCCCACTTCAGTACTCTTGCCTGGAAAATCCCAGGGACAGAGGAGCCTGGAAGGCTGCAGTCCATGGGGTTGCGACTGAGTGACTTCACTTTCATTTTTCACTTTCTTGCATTGGAGAAGGAAATGGCAACCCACTCCAGTGTTCTTCCCTGGAGAATCCCACGGACGGCAAAGCCTGGTGGGCTGCCGTCTATGGGTCGCACAGTCGGACATGACTGAAGCAACTTAGCAGCAGCAATAAGTTAAAGGTGCATACCTAGAGGAACTCCTTAAATATTTTTCCTACAGTGTCATTGAAAACTTATATAGTCAGAATATCACCTAAACACAACAGCATAATACACACTGTTCAAAAAAAAAAAAAAAAAAAAAAAAAAAGGGCACCACAATGGCAATAGCCCTGAATCAAAATGGAAGCATTATAAAGTGATTTAGTTTTTCTTTTCTTTGTTGTTTCTGAATTACATATGCAGTGATTATAATATTCTTAAATGGAATATTCCAATAAAATTTAAACCATGTAAAAAATACCATAATAAATATACCAAAAAACTCATGAGATAACTAAAGACATTTTAAATATGGGTATCTTACATGAGCATCAGAGAGTTTATAAACCTCTTGAAATAATACAGATTTATATTTTCCTGGACAGAGAATCTATGGTTTTTATCAGACTCCAAAAGGGATTTATATGTCCAAAAAAAGTTAAGAACCAGTGTTCTAAAGTATTAATAAATGGCTTGTCAAATTCCGTTCATTTGGACTGTGGACTCTGAAGCATCCTTACGTAATTAACTGCTCTTTAAAATTCACTAATTTAAGTTAGTTTATAACTCTTTAATTTCCCTTTATTCTTATTTCAGAGGCTCTGATCTGGGTGACATAAAGAAATAGGGTAAGGAGACTATTCTATGGGCCACAAAAGCAGAAAATAGCAACACGACTGTATAAACTGGAAGTCCCTTAACCCTGAAATAATCCTACCTAGTTATTCAGCTAAGTAGGTTTGCTTTTATTTTTCCACATAAGTCTTCATGAAAGTGCCTATGAGTTCATGATATTTTAACAATTTCTTAGGTAATTTGCTGTTCAAGCAGGTTGGGAATTACTGCTCTGCATTAACAGTGAAGTCCTGAGGCTAAGTTGGTTTGTGATCATTTCCATATCCCTATCACCCAAAGCAGAACCTGGAACAGAGAAGACTCTTAATAAACAATCTGTTGAAATAAATAAGTCAGTCTTCTTTTTCATAGTGTGTGGATAAAGAATAAAATCAAGCAGTATCAAATTACCATCTACATTATATATAACAAATACTGAGATAAGAAAATGCTTACACTCCTTAGATAGTAAGTTACTGGTAGTGGTAAGTTATATTGGAAGATTTGTGTTTGGATTATTAGTGTTGAAGTATTCCAGATCTCTGTCCCTGAAATCCTTTCTGTCCCTTACTGGTCCAGTAAAAATAACTTCTCATTCACATTATTTCCTAAGGAAAACAAATCTTAGTCCTTGAGTCAGCAATATCTCTTGGGCTCTTAAGTGACTACATCATAAGACCCTGATTTAAAACCTAGACAGATGTATTGTTTCTTTTCTAAACAAGAGGAAGAAATCATTATCTATGAAAATAATAAGAACAATGCCATTTTAGGTCACTTCCAAATTCAAAGCAAAGCTTCCAACAGAGTTGCTTAACAAGTATTAAAATTCTTGCCTTTTAAACGCATAGACTTAAATGAAAATGATAGATTAAAGCACAAAAGGTACCTTTAACATGATATTCAGACTAGGCTATCTGATCAGACAATTCACAGAATAGAGAAACCATTCCTTGAAACCATTCCTTGAAATAACAGCAACCCATATACTCTGTTCCATCTTGAACATTCAAAGGGTCCCAATCCTATGGGAAGAGACATTTCAAGGACTATACATATGCATGCTAGTCGTGGATCTTATTAGTAAACCCATTTCACTATAAAAATCCATTTCAAAATTTGTGATTATTAACGATAATTATACAACAACAAAAAACTGCGTGGAGAAAAAAATTTTGAGATGGAGTATATTTTAAATGATTAAGAACAGTAGAAAACTATCCTGATTAGAAATGTAACAACAAAATGTGGTGTTTTGGTCCACACAATAGTCTACTCACCCGTAACAAATGTAGCTGATGGACTAAAACTGAGTCAGACTCACACTTATCAGGCTTGCCAGGACAACCTTGGAGTCAGTCTATCAGAAATCTAGTGTTGAACCAACAAATGTCTTGTAAAAGAGCTAATGTAAATAAGCTGAACCTCATAATAATGCTTTAGCTATTAGATATGTGATTTCCAAGTTCAGAATATGTATTCAACACCCTTATTTCTCTTTGATTCAGGCTTCTTCCCTAGCCCTTCCTCTACCTTGAGTCTTATTTATGGGTTGTAGGAAAAGAGTGGGGAGGGGACTTCCCTTGTGGTACAGTGGATAAAAACCCATCTGCCAATGCAGGGGACATGGGTTTGACCCCCAATCGGAGAAGATTCCACAAGCTGCAGAGCAACTAAAGCCTGTGTGCCACAACTACTGAGTCCACGTGCCCCAAATACTGAAGACCCAGTGGCCCAGAGTCAATACTCTGCAACGAGAGAAGCCACCACAGTAAGAAGCCCTGCTCATCAGACCTAGAGAAAGCCTGCATGCAGCAATGAAGACCCAGTGCAACCAAAATAAATAAATTCCCAAAAAAGAGGGAATAAAAATTCAAAGTTACTTTCACTACAATTTTTTTTTTAAATGCTCAGGAGCATTCATCCTAAGGTACTCTCTGCCCTTAACAGAATATGACATAAAAAGAGAGACAGGCAGCTTCCCTAAGCTGTCACAGAAGTTCATGCGGGAAGATCAGTCACATGGCCTGGCACAGAGGGAAATACCTTGCTCACATGGTGAGACCTAGTGGGATCAGCAATAGTACGGGGCAGAGGAGGGTCAAAGCAGAGGTGGATTTAAAAAGGAGAGGTGAAGGTCATGGTCTTCTTCTTTTTAAATTTTTCAAACCACCTATGTTGTTTTTGAACACATGCAATTCTCCTCAAAACTGCCACAGACTCTTGGGGGACACATAACCACCTCAACTGCAAGGGTAAAAGTCAGTAAAGTACCTTTTGTGAAAAGAAGTTTGATTTTACTTGAATACTGCCTCTTAGAAAGGTTCAGATTAAAAAGCAGGAAAAAGTCAGGAATACATAAATACTTTGGTATACCCATATGCTCAAATATCACCCAAGTCTCTTGTGTGTTGCTAGGAGACTGTCAAATGGTAACATCTCAGTGGATTAATGGGGTCTATAATAATCACTAAAGCAGAGTTCCACCTGTAGTCCAAGAAGCCTGAATCCTTGATATGTTCTAGGAGGATCCCTGTAAGAATGTTTGTTTTTTCTTTTTGGAGAATTTTAAACTGTGGCTTTGGTGTTACACTAAAAACTGCTAATATAAGCATATGAGTGCCCCACTTATTATCAAGCAGTTAAATGCAATTTCAATGGCAGGTTTTATGTTTATGTTCATTATCAAGTTTGGTGCCATGTGATCTCCTAAAGTGCTGTGTTTGCTTTTAATGTGTCTATAAGCATGTATAACTACTGCAAAGGAGGCCTGTCCAAATGTCAAATGACAACAATGGCCTCCCATCCACCGCTGTACTCATGTTAAATTTTCTGGCAGTAATAAAGACAAAATGATTCTTATTGAATCAGATACTTTCACAAAATAGTAAGTCTTTAATTTCTCCAGTTATATAGTAAATTGAGACTGTGTTATTTTTATGAAAGTAAATCAAAGGGCTACTTGATTTAGTACCAGAAGTATTATTCTGGACTAATAATAAAAAAATTGAACTTATGTCAAAGCTTTTTTTGCATCAAGAGCAGGACAAACAATGTCACTCTGGTACAAAAGTAAGGGATTCCACAGCAAACTGAACAGAGAGAAGTGGATGGAGAGTGAGGGGTATCACATGAAACAGAATAGAGCAGTGCAGCCAGGGCAAAGTCAAAAAAACCTGAGCTACAACATCCCTTTCTTTATTCATCATTTGTGCTGAGGTCCTGCTGGTCTTTGCACATACTACGTGCAGTGACTGTAACTGCAGTGAGATGGAGGTAAACTATTCTTGTTATATAGATCTTTTAAACTTTTTGTCAGAATTTTATTACTTTTGGTTGCATTATTATAATATTATTACTAGGTCACCAAGAAGATGGCTTAGTGATTAAAATAGCTTACTTATCAAAACAGAAAAATTAAAATAATAAAAATATCAAAATCATTCAGGAAATACAGGAAACACAAAACATGCAAGTAAATCTGACTATTAATAAACCAAACATTAGAAAGTCAATGTAAGTAAACTAGCATCATCTATGTTAAGATAATTCATTTACATTATACTGGTTAAATTTTACTTTCATTGATTTTGTAATTTTATATTTTATTTGTAAACATAGCTAGTGAATTTGTACTAATACGCAAATTTGAGGTAACTAACTATACTAACAGCACGAGCTCTGGAAACTGCCTGGGTTTAAATCCACAGCTGACGTTTATTATCTGTGGGATCTTGAACAAGTCATTTAGTCTATATGTGCCTCAGTTTCCTTATCTATAAAATGGAGATAATAATATTACCCCAAAATCCCACCTTAATGTCATAAGTAGGATTTAAAAAAAAATAGTATGAACTCTGGAGACAGACTGCCTGGGTTTTATAACTCAATTTTTCTTCTCCCAGAGTGTATTACTGTGGGATTTTATTGTGCCTATCTTGTTGGGTTATTGTAAAGATGAAATGAGTGTGTGTGTGTGTGTGTGTACACATGTGCATATCTATCTATTTACCTATCCAATCAATACAAAATGCCTAGCACCTAGTACATGTTATATATGTTACCTGATGTTATTGTTACTGCAATTTCATTTTTAATATTAGTATTACAGTTTTACATTTATATAAACACTACACCTATAAGGAGTTTAAATATGGTTATGTATATGCATTAAGCAATATTATGATATAAATCAAAGGAATCAAAATGTATTAAGTGGACGGGGGAGGAATTTTTTTCTCTTTAAAGAGTGTGCATATGACTAAAATTCAGGAAACTATTTTTAAATTATATCACCACCATACTGTTTATCTTAAAGCTACGTTTATTTTAACCATATTGAAAAGTGTTACTTCTGAAACTTTTAAGAAACACTGATAATCTGGCAACACAACAAGGCTCACTAACATTTTGGTGGCCTACCCACAGCTCATATCACCTTTGTCTAATCACAAAACACTGTAGCAACCATGCATGCCCACAGCATGGCAGCTATGAGTCAGGCAACAGCTCGATACCAGCCAAATCAAGTGTGGTTTTATTTCTGCTGGTTAAATTTAAATGTTAGATCAGTGAATAAAGTAAAAACACCAACACTTTTTCATATTTAAATAATATACTATAAGTTACTCAGAACAAATAGAACCACCACCTTTCAAACAAGGTGTGTGGCACCTATTCATACCATTAAAAGACAATTATCCATGGTTTAGAGGCTTTTTTTTCTTATACTTTAAAAGTATTTGGAAATCGAATATTATATAAATCACAGAGTATTAGTCTGATTTTAAAGAAGGATGAGAGTGAATGTTCATTTGTATTTTTGCTTAAATGGTCTTTTTATATCAAACCCTGATAGTCAACTTAGTTTCTTTAGGAATGAGCTCTCATATCAATAAATAAAAGTATGAACTGATGGTAAATATTCAGTTACTATGTCAGAACACAATATTCGCTTTTGCTGGGATATATAACTAAAACACTTCACTTGTCTTTGCCATACATATGGTGGTTAGTTTATTTTTTTGTATAAATTCATGAGAAACTTTTTCATAGATCTGGTTTCCTTAAAAATGTTTGATTAGTGCTTTGACTAGGGCTCCAACCTGGATAGTGGATACAACTTGGATAATCACCAATAGATGGCACTGTTCGCACTAGGTAGCCAAAACCTCATAAATGTCTCATTACAGGCACAAATTATTAAGACCAAAATCAGTGAATCTGAATTTTTCAAGATGGAGGACATATATAAAAATAAATTAAATATTAAAAATTTATACTTAATAGTTTCAGATTACGGAGACTGATTTGAGGCAAACCATTTACTCACCTAAAAATATTTATTGAGTACCTACTATCACTAGGCACTAGAGATATAAAAGTGATTAAGATATTTCCTGGTCTCATATAATTATACAATAATGTAACTAATAACGGAGATATTCACTGAGAAGCACAGAGGCACATTCTGGGGATGGAATGGGTAAGCGAAAGATATTTGCAAAAATGGTCCCTGAGCTGGTTCCAAAGGATGGGAGTGTGGGGGTAGTATTTGTCAGTACATTCTTTAAGTTCTCATAATTTAAAAAAAGGGAAAAGCAACAGCAAGAACTGGAAGGAAAGAAATGGTATACTCGTACAGTGTGAAAAGTATAAGTCAGAGCATGGTAAGATATAAACCTGGAAGAAGAGGTCTGCAGCATTCAAAGAGTCTTGTTATCTTAATGAAATTTGGACTTCACTCTTTAGGGGATGGGGGTCCATTAAGGAGTAATAGAGATTGGCATAGTCATATTTATATTTTGGAGAGATTACTGTAGGAACTACGTGAATAGGAACTTGAATGGAGTGAGATTGGCGGTGGGAATCCAACTACACTTGTGGCAGTCCAGACAGCAAGCATGATGCCTGAACCAGAGCAGTGGCAATATGAAACTGGAGCCTATTATACAGAGTGAAGTAAGTCAGAAAGAAAAACACCAATACAGGATATTAACGCATATATATATATGGAATTTAGAAAGATGGTTTAACGATGACCCCATATATGAAATAGCAAAGGAGACACAGATGTAAACAGACTTTTGGACTCCGTGGAGAAGGTGAGGGTGGGATGATTTGAGAGAATAGCATTGAAACATGTATATTATCATATGTGAAACAGATCACCAGTCCAGGTTCAATGCATGAGACAGGGTGCTAGGGCTGGTGTACTGGGATGACCCTGAGGGATGGGATGGGGTGGGAGGTGGGAGGGGGGTTCAGGATGGGGAACACATGTACACCCATGGCTGATTCATGTCAGTGTAGGGCAAAAACCACTACAATATTTAAAGTAATTAGCCTCCAATTAAAATAAATTAATTAATTTTTAAAAAAGCCAAAAAAAAGAGTAGAAAGGAAGATATCGTTTTAAGAAATGTTCAAAGGCTGTGTTTTAGCAGGATATGATGTTTAAACGGATGTGGGATGTGAGGAGAAAAAATCAAGGGTGATTATCAAGACAATGCATTTCACAGGTACTTTTGAAATGCCACAGATAACTTTGTACTGATCTACCATTTTTAATTGTTTTTAATAAGTTGCTGACCTGCTTATTCATCTCCAATCTTTGTGTAGCATCTTGCATTTTATCTTCAAAACACATCAGAATTTTTAAGAACTTCCCTGGTGGTCCAGTGGCTAAGAACCTCCCTGCTAATGCAGGGGACACATATTCGACCCCTGGTCTGGGAAGATTCTACATACCACAGAGCAGCTAAGTCCATGTGCTACAACTACTGATCCCACGCTCTACAGACCACACACCACAACTACTGAAGCCCACGCACCCTAAAGCCTATGTTCCACAACAAGAGAAGCCACTGCAAAGAGAAGACTGTGCACTGCAACTAGAGAGTGGCCCCCACTCGCCAACTAGAGAAAGTTCGTGCACAGCAACAAAGACACAGCAAAGTCATAAATAAATAAATATATTTTAAAATGGTTAAACAGTAAAATTTTAAAAAATAGTTATCATAAAATATGGTTATTATATATTTGTCATCTCTTCTGTTTATTAGATTACATCACATGAACACAAGGTCCTCTCTCCTGATCTGGATCACTGTTGAATACCTAGCACCTAGTCTGGTATATAGCTGATGTTCAACAAATAACTTGAAAAGTGAAGTGAAAGTTGCTCAGTGGCATCTGACTCTTTGTGACCCCATGGACTGCAGCCTGCCAGGATCCTTTGTCCATGGAATTTCTCCAGGCCAGAATACTGGAGTGGGTACTGGAGCTGTGCCACCTGGTAAAGAATCTGCCTATGATGCAGGAGACTCCAATTCGATTCCTGGGTCAGGAAGATCTACTGGAGAAGGGATAGGCTACCCACCCCACTATTCTTGGGATTACCTGATGGTTCAGCTGGTAAAGAATCTGCCTGCAATGTGGGAGACCTGGGTTCAATCCCTGGGCTGGGAAGATCCCCTGGAGAAGGGAACAGCTACACACTCCAGTATTCTGGCCTGGAGATTTCCACGGACTGTATAGTCCGTGGGGTTGCAAAGAGTCCGACACAACTGAGCAGCTTTTTTTTTTTCAACTGTTGAAGAAACACGTATTTCTGAAGATTCAAGCTCTACTCACAATCTGCTTGTCTGATTACTTTGCATCAGGATCAAACACTACTTTAGTCCCCATTTAGTAAAGCGTATCCACAAGAGATGCAGCCTATTCATTAAGTACTTTAGCTTTTTTCAGTGACAGCTTTTCTCACCAGGGCAGGAATGAGCCTTTCAACATGTCAAGTTAGCAGCTATTTTCCAGCATAATAGGCGCTCTCTGGTCAGGTCAGTTTTCTTCAGCATGGACAACTAAAACACCATACTATAGAAACAAGAAATTTCCTCCCTCATTTTATGAGTCTTCTCAAAGTTTCTGCCACATCTCCTTGCATCATCTTTTTTAATGGATATTAATTTATTCAAAATCATTAACCTTCTCAAGGCTGTCTTAAGACTTTATTGTGTTTGGTCAGTCTTCTACAGTTTAACTATCCCTTAAAAATTTTTTCCCCTACTTTCACAGTACAAAGTATTATTTATAGCATGTTCATGGAGGGAAAGGGGTGGACAGGGTGCTCCATTTTTAAAAACATACCCAGGTTTTCCAATGACCTTCCCTATCGGTTTCCTTGGGATTTCAAGGGAATAAACAGATTTATTTTAATAAGCTTAAACATAAAAACCTGAACTTAAAAATTAGATAGGCCTTCTATTCATACTAAATATTTTAACAATAAAGCTGCTCCAGAGCATCTAAAATATTCATCCAGTAGATTTAAAAAATATTTAGCACTTGTTTTGTACTAATATGGTAGGTAAGATATGCATAGAATAACAATTATAATGTAGCCATTATATTAATAATATTAGAAAAGTTTTATAAATTGGTACAGTAGTTCAGTGCCATGGAAGACTAATTTTTACTGAATATATATGGATTACTTTATAAAGGAAACAGAATCTATGCTGGTCTTTGAAGAGAAAGTGGTAGTATGTAGTCCTGTCAAAATGTAATTTGTAAGTATATTTTTCAAGGACAAAAGTACTGCAAACATGAAGTCCCCAATAACAAACTCCCAAGTTTATATCACAAGACATGTAAAATTACAGTAACGCTGTTTAATATAAAACACCAAGTCAGGAAAAAAAAAAAAAAACAAAGCTAGCAAATAGACAAAACCTACCAGCGCAACCTGGAAAATTCCATGGACAGAGGAGCCTAGAAGGCTACAGTCCACGGTTCACAAAGAGTTGGGCACGACTGAGCAACTGAGCACACATGCCAAGTCAAAATGGTCACAATGCCATAAATGGCTATATAGCTAAATGTTATAAAGTTACCCACTTAGTAAGATATGTATATTCTAAATTGGATTAAATGATTCCAAAGCATCACTGCCTCTAAATAACAAACTATCAGTGGCTGATAAAGCAAGAACTTTTATCTTAATAAATATAAGTCATTTTAGAATTTCTTCTAGGAACACAGTTACATAGAAACTTTGACAAATCAAGGAGGTAGATTAGGGTAATCCTTTCATAAATTGTAATAAAGATAGAAAAAGGAATAAATTACATTGAAGCAGCATTCAAAGCAGAGGTTAAAAGAAATTTCACTGTAAATTTTGCCATATATAAGCATTATGTATCTGTGAATAATAATTTATAACAATTCATTAGACAACGTT